>NW_027437199.1:680000-1280000 GCF_033239565.1 Halichoeres trimaculatus | reverse complement strand
AAATATGTTAAATTAAAAATCTCTAAGATTTTATTATCAAACAAATTAATAATTGTTACCACATTAACACACACAAAAGTACCAAAAATTGGTACCATAGAGTACCAATACCGGGCATCAGTACCATTGAATTTGGAAAAAATAAAAAATTTGAAAAATGTTTGCAATTTTAAAAAATTGCAGCAAGTTATTAAAAAAAATGCAACTAATAAAAAAAATCCAATATTTCAAATTTTTTGCAATTTGAAAAAAATTGCAACAAATTTTATTAAATAATAAAATACTGCAAAGAATTAAAAAAAAAATCCAAAATTTGCAAAAAAATTTGCTATTTAAAAAAATTCCAACAACCATAAAAAATTTAAAAAAATAATGTAAAGATAAAAAAAAATCAAAATTTGCAATGTAATTTAAGAAATTGCAACAAGTTTAAAAAATAAAAAAATAATGTCAAGAATTAAAAAAAAATCAAAATTTGCAAAAATTAACTGAAATTTCAAAAAACAAACTTTTTTTTAAATTTAAGAATTTTGCGAAAAATTATTGATTTTTCTCTTAAATGAAAAAAAAATAGAAACAACTTTATAAGTATGAAAAATTAGCAAAATATGCACAAGAACACCTGAATCTGAAAACACATATTAATAATAAAACCAGACTCATCTTTTATTTTCGTCGTTTGCTTATGTCTTGTCACATATCAGTCATCTATATGAAGCCAACACGTTGTCAGTTAAATGTGGAAATGCTGACGTCACGATGACGGTTGAAAACACACTTTACCCTCTCGATGTGGAGTTTGTGGAGTGTGTCTCTACAGTTATAGCACCAACTACAGGCCTGGCATGCAGAGTACAACGTTTCAGATGCAGATTTTTTGTAAACAGCGCCTTGAGGCGAGGACAGATCTTTCAAAGCTAGAAATAGTGTGTTTTGATGTTCGTCTGGGCTCTGAAGGTCTTTACAGACGAGATCCTGAGCCGTCACTGTTCAACCGTCTGAGCTGATGTGTAACTCTGTGTTTCTTGTTATCAAACTATCAGAATTACAAGAATCGATCATTTAGCGCAGAAGACAGAGACCGCTGACTCGATGAAACCAAACTGAATAAAAATCTTCTGTTGGAATTCTTCAATATGCTCTAAAAGCATTTTATGCTCATAATTAGCATCATTATTAGGAGAAAATGGTGTTATTATTCCCTCAGTTTGAGGGTCTGGAGACAGCTTTTCAGCTTTTCAGTCTCCTTTCAACTCTGATGTGAATACAGCTCTGGGAGAAACGCTGAGTCAGAGCAGAGACAGAGGAAAAAAGCTGGTTTTTGATTCTGAATATCAGCCTAAATGTCAGGCTAAAAGGTTTCACTTCTGAGCCACGTATCAGTCTAACCTTTGTGTTGATGTGACGGTGTTTGCATCAGGGAGCCTATACGGAGGCTGGGCTGTATGCAGGCACACACACACACACGCACACAGACACACACAGGCATAATGAGGCCATCCCTGGCTCTGCTCGGCGGACATATGTCGACATATGGCTCCGTCCTCAGAGAGAGCGCTCAACACGCCGATCCAGGTTTGATGTGACTCTGGAGGTCCTGACCCAGGACGGAGGCTGGAGAAGAGGAGGGAAGGATTTCAGTCAGCTTGAACTCTCCTCTCACTGACCGGTGTGTCACTGCTTCCCACACACACACACACACACTCACACACATCACTTAAACGTGTGTGAGACCAAACATACTGAGCCATCTGTTCCTGCGCTGATCGGTATGCATGACAATGTTTTTCCAACCCATAAAACCTAATGAAAATGAACACCCCACCCGCCCTAATATCCCTTAATGTTATCACCCCCTCCTCTCCGCCCCGCCCTGCGCCAACCCCACCCTCCGTCTGCACAACATTACCGCCGTAATCACACCGGAGTGGGCCATAGCAGCCCCTCTTCAAGAGGCACTTACAGCCCAGGAGGGCGGTCCAAAGACGGGAGACGTCCTGCAGGTCTCGGTGTCAGCGATCTGCCGGCGCTCTGGATCTCCCTGAGAACTTGGCTCAGAGGCTGGATGGTTGTAATTTTATGGGGCACTGAAATGTGCGAATGATTACGTCCCGTTACTGACGGCATGCTGAAGGAATCAGACTCCCAGAAAGGGACTCAAAGACGGGCAGAAGTAAACAAAGCTGTAAATGGAGGAGGATGTTCTTCAATCGGAGACAGTTTTAAACGACTGTGAGAAGACACTTTTGAAGATAAATCTGTGTTTTTAAAAACCACAGTTACTTCTTGGAAAGGACAACCTGAGGGTAAACCTGCAAATAAACGGTCTTGTCCTCATCCTCTTTGACTCGAGCTTTGACGTCAGCTTTTCTGTCTAAACCTGGCCTGAAGCTCTTTTTGTTGGGGCTCATGTTTCACTTGAGAAGACCTGACCCTTGACATTGGATTTGGAAGGACTCGAGGCTAGACTTAGACCTTGAAGTTTGGCTTGAGCTGCTGGATGTGACAAGACGTAAAACTTGTCTTCATACTTCAAACTGACCGACTTAAATAGACCTTTAGTTGATTGAGATCTCCATCTGACTCAGACCAGGTATAAAACTCGTGATTTGACTTCACACCTGGTTTGATATCAGTTGGCGGTTGTGTCGTTTGAATTTTCTTGGATATGAACTTGGTTTAGACTTTGTTTGGTCAGTTTTGAGACTGATCTTGATGCTTAACCTAAAACTTATTCAAACAACCTTGATTAAAGTCTGGAACAAGTCTTTCCTGACTTCCTGCTTCTGTAGAAGAGACTTGAGTAGTCCTGATATCAATTAGCGCTTGAGTCTGATCTTGATCATTTTTCAGGGATTTAGACCTGGCTTTACACTTTGTTTGAAGAGATTTAGGACTTATCTCGGGGCTCAACTTCAAAGTTGTACCGCAAATCTAAAACAAGTCCCAAGTGACATCCTACTACTGTAGACAAGACTTAGACCTTTATTTCACCAGATACCTGACTTGGACCAGGACTAATGTCTTGATTTATCAAAAATGTTGACTCTTCTTTACTCAACTCAACACTCCTCAGATTTTATCCTTGGTTTAGACTTTGTTCAGTCAGTTTTGAGACTGATTTTGATGCCCTTACCTGACTTCCTGTTTCTGTAGAAAAGACCTGGATTGATCTTTATTTTACCCGACACTTGACCTCACGTTTCCTACCCAGCAGTTGTCTTCACCAAAGATTAAACTTCACAAAGATTTAAGACCTGGCTTTAATCTTTGTTAGACCAGACTTGGGACTGATCTTGATGCTTCACTTAAAATTTATTTTTAATAACTTGATTAAAGTCTGGAACAAGTCTTTCCTGACTTCCTGCTTCTGTAGAAAAGACTTGAATTGACCTGATTTCACTCAGCTCTTGAGTCTTATCTCGATCATTTTCAGGGATTTAGACTTGGTTTAAAACTTTGTTTGTGGAGATTTGGGACTGATCTTGATTCCTAACTTAAAATTTATTTCAAAAACCTTGATTGAAGTCTGAAACAAGTCTTTCCTGACTTCCTGCAATTCTGACTTGAATTGAACTGCTACCAGTTAGCGCTTGAGTTTGATCTGGATCATTTTCAGGGATTTAGACTTGGTTCAGAACTTTGTTTGACAGGATTTGGGACTGATGTCCAAATATTTAATGGCGAAACTAAAATCCAGTCTGGTACGAGTCTGAACTGATGACCAAATGTAGACAAGACTTAGACCTTTATTTTACCAGATACTAGACCTGACTTTGGCCAGGACTAAAGTCTTGATTTGACTTTAATTTTAGTCTTGGTTTAAGACTTTGTTAGACCAGTTTGAGACTGATCTTGACTCTTAACTTCATATTTGAGATAAGACTGACTTGGCATCAATCTAGAGAAAACTCCTCTTGGTTTTCAGATCTGATCTGATGGACGGTTTAACAGCTCTACAAAAGTGAAGCCAAAACATGTAGAGCTCCCCCTGCTGGCTGGCTACAGTATGGGTCATAAAGATGCACTTCCAACTCTTCGATTCTCTAAGAAGTTTCCTTTAAATCAGGTATTTGATGCTCTAATAAGGGTGTGGGAGGTCTTGATTGACAGCTCCATCGACCAATGAGGCTCCAGATAGTTTGTGCACCAAATTAAGTGATTTTTTATTCCTCGGCTACACTTTTGTTTTGGTTGCGTAAAAGGCAGAACACCAACTTCTCTAATGTCAGCCTCCATCTTTACTTAAAGTCAGCGTTCCCACCAAACATGAGTCACAACGTTGTAACCGTCGAGCTGCTTCTCTGACTCCAAACTCGACTTTTCGCTTCCAAAAACGTCCCAAAAAGTTTGAAACTCGTCTTGTAATTCACGTTGAATGTTTTTGTTTTTATTTCAGGAATAAAATGAAACATAAAAAAACGTGGCGAGCCAGGAAAAACTGAAATAGCAGGGAGTTTTAAAACGGGGAGAAAGTGGCAGGAGAAGAAAGAGATGGAGGAGAAAGAGGAGAAAAGAGGAGTTGATGGACTTGGCAAAGCTGGGGAAACATTGGAGCGCAGCCCGGGTCGCTCGCTGGAGTTCGTGTGTGTGTGTGTGTGTGTGTTTGAGTGTGTGTTTGAGTGTGTGACGCCATCCTGAAGAATGTGTTTGCACATGTGGACAAAATTCCCCAGTTGTTGAGTTTATTTAAAGGTAACCTGAGGTCAAACACACTCGGTTACAAACACGGTGAAATGATCTACGAGGGAAATTACAGCACGGACCAGAGCGTGCAGATGTTTCCTCAGCGAGGAGAGGAGCTGCTTTTTCTTCCTCACACACACACACACACACACACACACCTACACACACACTCTGCCCTCTCATGCCAGCCAATAAGTTCGTTTCCCCCGGCTGTCTGTCTCCACCGTGTTCAACTTCACCTCTTCACTTCAGCTCCCAGCATCCCCTCAACTCTAACACTGCAACTACAGCGCCGAGGTCGTGTGTGTGTGCACGCGTGTGTGTGTGTGTGTGTGTGTGAGGAGCAGTAATGGTGGTTTATTAAAGTGTCAGAGGCGGTTTCGTTCTGTCCTCGCCACAGGAACACACAGAGCGCCCTCGGGGAACAGGCGCTCAGACACATTTTGACAACACACGTGTGCTTTTTGGCTTTTCCTGGCGTCATGTATGAAAACAGCCGCCCTCGCCAAATGCTAATGGAGGTGAGATCCAGGCTTTTGTAACCTTTGTGCTGCAGAGGTTCACTCACAATGGGGCGTAATTGTGCCGGAGCCGGTTCAACAAATGTGCTCGTGTTGTTAAATCAGCGGCGTTTTGTCGCCGGCAACCGCCTGCCTTTTCTCCTCCGCCTCGCTCTGCTCTTATTTCGCCATTTTCTGCCTCCACCCTGTGGTTTTGTGCTCAGTCACCCCCTTCAGAGGTGTCACGGCCGGTGTGCGTGGAAACACCAGGAGGGTTTATTGTTGGAACAGACGCAGGTACAGGAAGTGAGGGTTTACTGTACGAACGCCGCCGAGCGCTGCCAGGCGATCCGTATCTGGGTCGGCTGAACCAATCCGATATGACCCTCCTCGTCCACCGTCCTGCTTCTTCCTCCTCTTCACTGGATCGGCGGCGTTGGCCTGTTTTCGTGGAGAAGCATTAGTCAAATGGGCCATCATCCCCGTCGGCGAGTCAGATGATGACTTTTGGCAGAACGTAGCCGCGGCGCCCATGCCAGACAATCAGCCACGGTGCCATTTCATCACACGGACGCACAGGCACGCGTGCAGGCTCGCACCACAAACAAGCTGTTTCTCATTAAGCGCACAAACACGAGAGGAAGAGGAGGAAGAGGAGGAGGTGAGGAGGGAGAACAGGTGAGGCGCCAGGGACCCCGCGAAGACGGAGAAACGGCGCCGTCATCCAAAGAGAGAGACACCTGCCCACCCTACACCCAGTACCCCGAGCCACCCTCACCCCATGCCCCTCCGTCGCTGCTGTTCCCATGGCAACAAGACACAGCGCGGCGAGGAGGCAGGGGGCTGAAGGAGGAGAGAGGAAGTGTGCTAAAGATTAGGGGGGAATTTCGCTGCTGCTGCTGCCTGGATTTGACCAATCTGGTGTTGAGGCTTTAAGATGCTCTAATTCCTTTCCCCCTTCCTCTCCTCTCTTCACACACACACACACACACACACACACACACACACACACACACACACACACACACACGCCCAGAAGGACTCCAGGTCAGGCTGACGTGAGCTAGAAAGCATAATTTCAGAGATAATTCCAGGAACTGCTCCTCCAAGCAGGAGTGTGAGGAAGTGAGGCGAGCTGGAGCAGAGAAAGAAGATTTCAGGACCAAAAACATCGAGGTCCCCATGTGGGAATATTTTATTCTAATCTGCAGCGGAGGTTGTGTCATCATCTGCACATTCGCAGTTTGAAAACTTGGTGACCAGATGTGCTTCGCTCTTTCACACCCTCACTAGGAGGAAAAGCATCGAGTCCAGTGACCCTGAAAAGTTTCCTGCTGCGTCCAGGTCCAGATGTGAAAACCTCCTCGTAAAATCTGAGTCAACTAATGTGATTCTGATAGTTTGATAACGAGAAACAGAGAGTTACACATCAGCTCAGACAGGTGAATCAGTGACGGCTCAGGATCTTGTTTGTAAAGACCTTGGAAGACCAGATGGACCTCGAAACACTCTTTTTCTAGCTTTCAAAGATCTGTCCTCAGCTCAAGGTGCTGTTTACACGACGTTTCAGCCAAAAACGCCAAAAATACACAGTGAAAAAACACGAGTCAGTGAAGGTGAGTCGAGATTCAAGTCGAATCAAGACTTCTGGTCCACATCAGGTCTAAGTCTTGTCTACAGTTGTAGGATGTCAGTTCAGACTTGTTCACCATCACAACTTTGAAGTTATCCCTCGAGATTAGTCCCAAATCTCCTCAAACAAAGTTTTGAACCAAGTCTGAATCCCTAAAAATGATCAAGATCGACTCAAGCGCTAAGTGATGTCAGGTCTGTTCAAGTCTTCTCTACAGGAGCAGGGAGTCGGGGTCAATCAAGGTCCATTCAAGACTACAGTCCTGGTCTAAGTCAGGTCTAAGTCCTGTCTACAGTAGAAGGATGTCAGTACAGACTTGATTTCAGCTTCACCGTCAAAAATTTGAGGTTAAGCCTTGAGATCAGTCCCGAATCTCCTCAAACAAAGTTCAAAACCAAGTCTAGATCCCAAAAATGGTGGCTAAGTGATACAAGGTCTGTTCAAGTCTTTTGTACGGAAGCAGGAAGTCAAGCAAGATCAGTTTCAGACCTGATTCATGGTTTTAAGAATAGATATGAAGTTAAGCACCAAGATCAGTCTGAAGTCTGGTCTAATTAAGTCTCAAACCAAGGCTTAAATCTAAGGGGAGTCTTGAGCCCAGCAAAGGAGAGTCAAAAATTAAGTTTAATCAAGACCAAAGTCCTGGTCCAAGTCAGGTCTAAGTCTTGTCTACACTAGTAGGAAGTCAGTTCAGACTTCTTCCAGACTTCATTTCCGTTTTGCAGTCACAAATTTAAAGTTTAGCCTCAAGATCAGTACACAATCCTGTCAAGCAAAGTTTTAAAGTAAGCCCAAATCCCTGATAATGATTCAGATCGGACTTAAGTGCTAAGTGAAACCAGGTCTGTTCAGGTCTTTTCTACAGTAACAGGAAGTCAAGAAAGACCTGTGCCAGACCTGATTCATGGTTTTTAGCATAATTGTGAAGTTAAGCATCAAGATCAGTCTGAAGTCTGGTCTAACGAAGTCTCAAACCAAGGATGAAATCTGAGGGGAGTTTTGAGTCCACTGAAGGGGATTCAAAGTTCAAGTTAAATCAAGACTCTAGTCCTGGTCCAAGTCAGGTCTAAGTCTTGTCTACAGCAGTAGGAAGTCAGTTCAGACTTGTCCTAGACTTGATTTCATTTTCACCATCACTAATTTGGCGTTAGCTTTGAGATCAGTCCCAAATCTCGTCAAAAAAAGTTTAAAACCATCTGGTCTAACAAAGATTAAAGCCAGGTCTTAAATCTGGGTGAAGGCGAGTGCTGAGTAGGAAACGCGAGGTCAGTTGCCGGGTAAATAGAGGTCAATCCAAGTCTTTTCTACAGAAGCAGGAAGTCAGGAAAGACCTGTCTTAGACTTGAATTATCGCTGATATTTGGCATTTTTAGCCCACTGATAATCAGTATCAGTATCGGCCCTGAAAAACTATCTCTATCAGATATATGGCAGACCTATAGATGGCGCTCACAGAGTTCAGAGTTCAGCCGTACTGTGACTCTCTGAGTAATCCTCCTCCTCCTCCTCTTCCTCTCCTTCTTCTGTGAGTGATGCTGTATTTCACCTCACCGTCTCCTGAGACCCACCGAGGAACAAGAACTACAAGTCTGCTGCATGTCGAGGAGGAGGAGGAGGAGGAGGAGGTGGCACTGTGACTAACACGCGGCTCAGGTTTCCTTTTTGAGACTCCGACATGCAGACGAGCTGCAGACGAGCTGCAGACGAGAGTCGTCCTGATTTGAATCTGAAAGGAGCTCATTCATCACTTTCTTTATCAGCGTTTTAAACAAAGTTCAGAGAAACCTTCAGCTTGAAAAGAGACGCAGTGACCTCATTCAGATCCAGGTTTGAGGCTCAAGTGTCGGCCTCTGCTTCAGCTGTGATACCTGTTTATTTACAGCAGTCGCTGATGGGTTTTTTTACGTTGGTATTCAGAGAGAGCAGATCTGTTTAAGAGGATTCACACCTGGATTTCTTTTCTGAGACTGTTTTTGTTTCGCGCTGTAAGAGGACGCTATGCACAACAAGGTCCTCTTGTGATGAGAGCGGCTGAGATCCGTACACGGCGAGAGCGTGCCGCAGTCTGACGCCATAAAAGAGGCGTCTGCTGGAGGAGACGCTTTTATGACCCTGATTTAAAACAAAGAGGAAGGACTACATTTGGTTGGCGCTGAAAAGCCAAGGCCTCTGATTTTGTTTGGAGCATATCTGTCGACTGAGCTGTCAATCATGAGCTTTGGTGGCACGTCGTGCTGATGCAAAACCAAATTTCTCTGCAAAGCGAACACATGCATAAAAATCTGCAGAAATGATGAGGGAGGAAATTTAATTCAAAGTGAAATTTTATTCCTTAGTTTGACCCCTGTTCTATCTTTAGGATAATACTGCAGCTCACCACCAGAGGGAGCTCTAACAGTTTTAGCTTCACTCAGGTAGCTGTTGTGCTGGCAGTAGTTTTACACAGGCCAGCCACTCTCTTTGCAAGATCTTACAAAATTGAACATTTGCTGTGTTTTTTTTTTTTCAACAAACTTACAAATATGTAAAAATAAATAAATAAATAAAAATTAAAAAAAGTTGCAAATTCTAAAAAAAAAAAAAAAAAGAAATGAAATTTTAATTTTAAAAAAACATTTTTTAACTTTTCAAATTTAAAAAAAAATGATAAAATAAAATAATATAGGTAAATTTCAAAAATTAGCAGATTTTTTTTTTTTTTTTTTTTTAATTTAAAGCCGCAGGTTGAGGACCTTTGGTAATGACATTATGTTGAGTTTAAGTCAGCAACCACAGCAAGTTTTAAGTTAATCATCAGTAATGACTCAGTGAAGGATGAAACAGCTGATTGGTGTTAGAATCAGAGTTAAAAATCTGTTTTGCACAGGGCTTAAAATGAAAAATAATCCTGAGTCTGAACTTTTTTGCTTGTGGGTTGGATGGGGGTGCAGGTTTTATCTAGCTATCATATAATTTGCATTGAATAATGAGTAGCTGAGTGTCATGCTCTACAATGAACATCACCACACGTATTTTTAGACCGTAAACCTGGTTGGTCATTGATGATGGTACCTTAGCGGTAGCTGTTGCTCGCAGCTAATGAGTTGTGAGATTCAGAGTGCAGACGGCAGCTCTATGGCCAGGGTCTGACTCGAACCGAAACTTTTACCGCTAGTTGGATACATATTTTCAAGTCCTTCATCGATGAAGACATCCTCCCATGTTAGGGATGGCTACCTTTCACATTTGAAACGATATGGTGCTGATGCCCTGTACCTGGCAATAGGTACTAGTACTCAATGGTACCAATTTTTGTACTTTTTTGTGTTTATGTGGCAAAAAATATCAATTTGTTTAATAATAAAATATATTCTTTTTTTAATTTAACATTTTTCATCTTCCACACATAACCTTGCAATGCTGCGTTCATGTTCAGCGTGTAAAATCTCCTACTCTTCCACTCCCTCACAGTCACAAGGATGTGTTTAGGTACCTAAACATGGAACCTTTTGATTTTACATGAATTGTTACCCGGTACTTCTGACAGAATTCGGTCTGTACCTATAAAAGTACCTGACTCAGTACCCATCCCTACCCCCTGTCCATGGTCCTGACATCAGCGGTCCAAACTCTGAGAAACCATGCAAAACTCTGGTATGGACTCAACTGGATCTGGATGGTCTTCTAAGACCAGCCCCCTCTCTGCTTCCCATTGGCTTGTGATAATAGTTTGGTTGAGAGCAAAATCTGCGTTCCCCCTTCATGCTGTTGGTAGACGAACTCAATTGGCTGGCTCGATTGTAGACCTGTCTTATTTTCTTTTTTTGGGCCAAACACAGCACACCATCCCACCTCCAACTGTGGTCAAGTTTTCAGTACACCTAGAATTCTGCAAAACCTAAATATCCCTGTAAAAAATAGGGATGGACACACCGACACCTGGAAAAACTTCTCAAATTTGACTTAAAAGTTTTCATGCTCCCAAGAGGTTGTTTTTTGCAAGTTTATCCCAAAGTGCAAAGGAAACATCTGTTATACACAAACATGGCACCAGACTTCAGAAACATCACTTTGATTTTGCACAAAAGTGCAACAGAAACGCAGCCAATGACACGATGCTGCCTTTATAATCTTTCACAGACGAAAACAGAAAATACAGTGACTGCTTTTGAAACCCCCCCAAAAATCTTTGGTCTTTTTGTCTCATTTAAGCTTTTTGCTTTTATCTAATATTTTTCTAGAAGTGTGAAATTTTAAAAGTGCTCTGATAAATGGCAAAACTACTCGTTTGACTTTTCCAAGCTGCTGCGATGCCTGAATTGACAAGAATGCTGCAAGCAGAAACAAGTTTCCTGTTTTTACATCATAACTTTTCAAACATTGTCAGGAACAGAAAGTTTACACGCTCTAAAATCAGATTTACATGTCAGGACGTGTTTTTATTTATCCGACTCTGCAGCAAATGAGATGAAAGCTTCTTCCTGCAGAAACAAACGTCCTCCTCCTGACAGAAGTGCAGGATAAGAGCTGTGATCCATGCATCTTCACACTGTGTGTGTGTGTACATACATGCACGTGTGTGTCAGCGTGTGTGTGTGTCCTCCTCATTACCAGGTTATGCCGCGGTAGCTCGTTAGCGCTGAGCTAGCTGAGCGTCGGGGCAACGGTGCAGCTTCATTAGCTGCTGTGACATTTATCTGATCGTTTCTCTGCGTCGCATGTGCCGCCACGTTTCCATGGAGACACACACTCACACACTCTTAAGCAGAGGCACACACATGAAGGCAATCACACAGGCTCGTGTAGGAGCAGTTTTCTCAGGAGGTCACCGTTATTCGGGGAAGCTAGCGCCGTCAAATCTGCTCTCTAGCAGAGAAATGCAGGGAACACATGTGACTTTGTTTCTCCACGACGAAGCGGTGACTCTCGCCGCGGTGATGCGCCCGAGGTGGGAGGAATATCGCTGATTGTAAAGTTCAAGTGAATCACACACAGGCAATATCACACTCCCCCCGCGTTTGGCTGGAACAAGGCCCCCGGGAGCCGCTTTACCTCACTGTAACTCACTTAGAGCGCGGCGCTCCAAATAAATCAGTCGATACAGTACGCCGCTCATTTAGTTTGAGTCACTAATCCGACAACAAAATCAGTTACAGAGCGGGATTCTGGGAAAAAAGGCACGCCTGTTATGTAGTGTTGTGTGCAAGTTGCTAATCTTGTTTACAGTTTGATACAGCAGCAGAAAATATTCAGGACTATGAAATGTGAGATGAATTGTGTGAGTAAATCTCTGCTCGTGGCGCTCGTGGCGCTCGTGCAGGTGGTTATAGGTGTGTGTGCGCGCTGCCTCCGAGTGGGGTTGTGTTTATCGTGGCGGGGAGAGGAGCACATTTTAAGCCCCCTGAAAACTTGGCTTCACCGTGTTTCTCTGTGACATTAAATATTCATGAATGAAGCGACTCTTAAAGTGAGAAGAGAAAAGGGTCGTTAAGTGTTCGGCTCCTTCTGATTTCTCCTCATACGACTTTTTTTTTTTTTAACAGTTCCCTCCTCTTCCTGCTGAGTTTGGCGCCACATGTACAGAGGCTACAGCCCTCAGAGCAGATGGCGAAGGTTTTCTTTCTTCACGCCCTCTCTAACCACGGTCTTGAAGAAGCCACAAAAGCCCAAAAATAAACCAAAAACTTGTTTTTAAGTTTGCAAAAGTTGATTCTCATCACATTCCTCTTTCACACCAGCAGAGGATGACTCAGTTCTCACCTCAGTCAACACTTTTTGATCGAGTTGGTCGTCTTCATCTTTGATTTAAAGTCTCACAACAAGATTGTTAAGCTACTGCCCCATTCAATAAATGAATATCTGTTATCGCCGAACAGTTACAGATCTTAATAATGACTCTTGGATCTCTGGTTTTATTTTGGTCAGGGTGGTAGATACAGCAATTCGATTACAACTGTTTACTGCGTCTATAGAAGTTAACTATATTGTTAATTGAGGGAGGCGGAGCTTGTCAATCAAAATCCTTCGTGAAACTGCTGTGGGTGAGAGCGGTGTGCTCTTTGGACGAGAGCTCAGCATGGATATGAGGAGAAGATTTTTTTTTAAATCAGATATCCAATCCTTTTCTACTTCATGCTAAAATTAGCCATGTTTTGAACTTTTTTTTTTTTTTTAATCACTCGTTATAATGATCTACTCAATGCCGCTTTAGCCACAGCTACAGCTATCGCTAATATATTAGCTACACAGATGTCAGACCAGGGTGATGGCGTCTGTTTCCTGTGAATGTGTCGCCTTAATCTAAGTTTAATAAGTTTATCATCACCTTGTGAAAATGTGTTTCATTTGGAAGTGAATAAACTGTCACTTCAAAGTGATGTTTTTTTTTTTTTTTTCAACTCCTTCCCCTTGGCCCTAAAAACAGAGGAATAAGAGGAAAGGGGTGACAAAGGGGAAAGACCACAGCCTGTATATAGAGTGGACAGTGTGGCTCCACCTTTTACCATTGTACGGTTTTGAAGCCAAAAAATAATAATGATAATAAAATAATAATTTTAAAAAATATATATATTTTTTTTCTTTTGAGAGTCTAATCACTTCTTGATTCTACCTCCTGACATATTTTACAATCCCCGAAAAAAATACATGAGAACGTCAGCTGTCAATCATCGTTAAACGTGACGTGAAACCTCATTTTTAACCTCCTGTAACTAATGAAAAGAAACTTTTCAGAAAAAAGAGGACTGGGACACAACACAGCCAAATTATATCTTTACATCACAGCATATGAATGTGAGAAACATTTCTACCAGGTGGATTAATTTCTTAAAGTTTGACCACAGCCCATCTGGAATGACTGGGGAGGTGGATTTTTTGACCTATACTGCAGCCAGCCACCAGGGGGAGCAGTTTTTGTGGCGACTTTACTTCAAGCTGAGCAAGATGACATTTGTTTTTGTTTTTTTACAGTCTATAGGTGAGACGGAAGGGAAGGTATAGGAATGACGGTTGGTATTGACCGCGAAATGCAGCAAATCAAGTGCAAAAGGAAACAACTTCCTCTGTAGCATCGCCACAGCTCGTCCTTTGGGTTTTTCATTAAACTTACTAAAATATTGGATTATTCTTCACTATTTTAGCTTCAAACTTTAGTCTTTGGATGAATAAAGCTTGAAAAGTTTAGTTTTTCTCAGTTCGTTTGAGGCTTGTCATCAGTGGGTGATGGTGGGTCCCACAGCTGGACCAGAATCTGGATAAATGCAGAGAAATTAACAGTTTTTCAGCCTTTTCTGTACTTTGCAAACTTCAAGATGTTCCTCAAAAGCCTCCTGTGGGACACATAAGGCTGTTGAATTAAATTTCATCCAATAATAATCAAAAACAGACAATTTTTGCTCCTTTTGTTTCATTTCCAGGCTTTTCTTTATGTCAACAACGAAGAAAACAGAATAACAGGATATGATTGAATAAGCAGATCTACTTTCTGTCACAGTGATGATCATTGATCGGTGTGTGTGTGTGTGGGTGGGTGTGTGTGTGTGTGTGAGGATGCCAGCTGCTGTCTCAGCGTCCTCCACAGTTAGTGCCCCGTGTAAGAATCCGTCAAGGTGTGTTCCCGTGAGGAAACGTGGACGTCCAGCTCTGTCAGTGTGTGTTAACATGTCGCTGCGTGTCGGTCCGTGTGTGTAGCTGACCTTGGCTGCCCCGCTCCCTCAGGGAGGAGGAGGAGGAGGGTGGAGGAGGGTGGAGGAAGGGGTGGGGGGTGGGGGCTGATGTTTCTCACTCTGCTTGTCAACAAGATTAGTTCCCCTGTGGGACCGTTACACACCCTGCAAACACACTGCCAATGAGAGAAAGTGTGTGACAGCTCAGCCACTGTGTGTGCCCACTGAAGTGTGTGTGTGAGGGCTTGCTTTGTGGCGTGTGTGTGCTGCGATTTAGGGGTTAGGAGAGTCAGAGTGGATGTGTGTTTTAGAGCAGAAACAGAAGGGAGAAACAGCAGGGGGATCAGCGCAGCCAGGCTGAACTGTGTGCACCACGTGGATGCATGTGTGTGTGTGTAGGTGTGTGTGCATGTGTGTGTGTGAGCGCCTGGTTTCAGATGGATCCCACGCTGAGCTCTGGGCTGTACTTACTCCTGGACTCTGGCTCATCTGCATCTGTCTCCTCCTTCCTCCTCTTTGGTTCCCACTCGTACTCCTCGCTCCTCGGCCTCTGTAGGTGTTCACACCTGTACGTGGCATCCAGCTGTCAACACGGCGAGCAGACGGGGGGCAGGCTGTCGCAGTTGGTTCTTCATTTTGGGGGCGGAGCTTCTTCTTAGCGTTTGCATTTTCTGCTGCAGCTATGCTTTGGTAGCTTTAACCTCAACCAAACGTTTCCTCTTCCTGATATTTCCAGTCTCCGCTCAGCCGTCCCATCCATTAGAGGTAAAATACGCCGTAAGAGCGTCTGAAAACAAAAGACTCTGCAGGTGAAAGTCGCTTTGTTTCCTTAAATGGAAAATGTGTACAACAGAAAGCACTCCTGTACCACAAACCTCTCCTAATCTAAACCCTGTCCCCTGTCAGACTGGAAACAAGGCTTTCCCAACGAAGCTGGCTCTCTGGAAAATAACCTAATTACAGACCTGTGTACAGCAGGACTTTACTTGTAGTTTGCTTGTGG
The DNA here is from genome assembly GCF_033239565.1 of Halichoeres trimaculatus. Classification (NCBI taxonomy): domain Eukaryota; kingdom Metazoa; phylum Chordata; class Actinopteri; order Labriformes; family Labridae; genus Halichoeres; species Halichoeres trimaculatus. The sequence goes on along the minus strand of NW_027437199.1, from coordinate 1,264,535 downwards.
TAAAAGTGGCTCAGTCTGAGTGTCAGTTCACTTCCTGGGCTTTTCAGCGTGTGAAGAAGAAGCAGAGCTCAGGCTCAGGTGAAACAGACGTGTTAATCATGTACTTGTATCTATGCAGGTCTTGTGATCTCTTCTTTGAATGGAGACTTTCTGAATGTCTTTCTTGATTCTAGTCCAGGGGTCTGCTCAACCCTAACCCTACCTTCATAGGAGCCATTTTTCCTCAGCTCACCTGGATTAGAGTCATTCAGGAGCCACAAAATCAACTTTATCTTCACAATAAAGACAAAAACATAAATAAAATTATATTAACAGTTAAAATCTAGTGAATAATTATATTTGAAAAAAATAAATAAATAAATGTTGTGTGTTGTCTGTCTGTTTTTTTTTACTTCTAATAAATTTGTAAATATTTTTTGAAAAATAAAAATTAGAAAAATAGCAAAAACACTTGAAAAATATTTGATATTTTGCTATTTTTCTTTCATAAAATTTTGATATTTGAAATAATTTAAAATTACTGCCAATATTAAAAAAGGAAATTTAAAATATTAGCAAAATTGATTCAATTTTTTTTTTAATATAAAATTTAGAAATGAAAAAAAGGAAAAATATTGTGAATATAGAAAAAAGAAATTAAAAATAGCAAAAGCAATTCAAAATATTCATAAAATTTAGATATTAAAAAAATACTGCAAATATTTAAAAAAATAGAAATTCCAAAAATAAGCAAAATTGATTCCAAAATTTTTCATAGAGTTGAGAAATGTCAAAAAATAATGCAAAAATATTGTAAATGTTGAAAGCAAAGAAAAAAATAAATAAAAAAAAATAAAAATATTTCCCAAATTTATTGTGAAAAAAAAACAGAAATTCTAAAAATTTGCAAAAAATATTAAAATTGGCAAAACATTCATAAAAAATCAAAAAATTGCAGAAATTTTGGAAAAAAATTTTATTAGTTTTTTTTTTGAAACTTTAAATTTTTTTAAAACTACTTGAATTTGATGAAATATATTTATAATGTTGCTGTATCATTTTTTTCTTTGTTTGTTTGTTTGCTAATGTCTTCCCACATATCAACCATGAATATTAAGCTGGCACGTTGTCAGTTAAATGAATCCATCCACACAGAATTAAAATCAGTATTTTCTTCCAGATGAGTCTTTTTGTAGATGTAGTTATCTTCCCAGGGCTGTAAAACTTGAGGTTAGCCACAGGTGCATGGAAAGTTGGTGGGCTGTTGATGTTGTAGGAGGTGAAGTAGAGCGGTGGCAGGCTTTGTTGACAGATGGGATGAAGATTTAGTTCAACTTAATGTTAACGCAGGATTTTATTTAGTGTCAGTGTCTTTAATCATCAAAAACCTCTGGAAGAGAAATTAAAACTCTTTATGTTTTAGGACCCTTGCTGTTGTCAGAGCGCTAAGCTACACCAGCCACATCCTGACGACACAAGAGACGGTTATTGATCTTTTTATCACTGCCAGTTAGTCTCTTTGCCAAGATGTTGAACAATTCCTTAAATAAAGGAGAAGTTTGAAAAGCCATGAATGTAGAATCCAGACAACTAATGAATAAATAAATAACCGCCGTGAGGTTTTATGGTCAATATTGTGCAGCTGTGGTTTGGATGGAGCCGCCTGCTGTCTAATGTGAGTGTGAGGTGAGGGAATAACAGCACTCAGCATCTGCTTCAGACACTTAACACACACAGACACACACACACACACGCACACAGGCTCAGTGTGGATCAGCCCTCAGTCACGGCCCTGTGCTGCAGGGAGACTGGAGTGATGGAAGCAATAGTTAAGCCATTAAGGCAAACAATTGGCTCAAATTGAGAGGGAAGGGGAGAAAAAGAAGGAGAAGGAGGAGAGGATGGAGGAAGAGAGGAGGGAGATGGCAGGAGTGGATCCACTCAACGACTTAATCCGAGCCCCAGGACACTCTCCTGCTGAGCTCCACACACACACACACACACACACACACACACACACACACACACACACACACACACACACACACACACACACACACACACACACACACACACGTTAGAGCGGTGTCTGCTCGCAATAACACCTTGTCAGTCTTGGCCACGGGGGCGATGGAAGAGGCGCTCATTCCTTTGTAGCGAGCAGAGTCACCTACTTCCCTGCACCTCGGGGAAAGACGGAGCATGCAATCTACACAGGGCCGTTCTGTAAGCGCTCGTACGCCTTATGGCTGCAAGTGTAAGGCCGTTCATTGTCTTCGCAGCCGGAGTGAATGGCGGACAGTGTCCTCTGACACCAGCTATTGTATCGTCTCCCCCGTGGACTTGCTCAATCCCTGCAGGCCTCGCATAAACACCCAACAATGAGGGATTGTCTCCAGCTATTCTTTTGCTTACACACACACACACTTTAGGATTCTTGGTGTGTGTGTGTCACAGGGTGATGTGCAGCAGGCTGAACCCAGCGACCGCCAAACCTCGTCCGATGCATCAGTTTTGGTCGCCGGACATCAGCCAGTAATCGGAGGCTGTGACACCTTGGCGTCGCCGCTCCTTCCTTCCCTCCCTTCCTTCCTTCCTCCCTTCCTTCCTTCCTCACCCTCAGGGGCTCCCTTTGCAGCGAGGCCCCTGCGATTTATCGGGCAGCTTAGCGAGGAGCGGTTGCTGCCCTCAGGACTCTTAGCGCCGGTCTGGCTCGTTGACTCCTTCCCCGGTTGTGGCGTTTTATTTGACATGTCCTTTAAGTCCTTTAAAGAATTGGGCGTTTCTGCCGAGCGCCTCGGCTCTTTCTGCAAAAGATGGATGGCCCGCGTTCAAAGGTCTGGATGCTTTTTCTCCTCCCTTGCAATATCTCTCTCCTTCCCTCCTTCTTTCTCTCTGGCTGAGCTTTATTGGCTGGTATTAGCGCTGTCAGCTAACCAAGCTCAGGATTTGGCTTTGTTTTGTTTTTGCCTCTTAAGATAATGCTCTTTCCTTCTCCTGCAGAGAATAACAAAAGTGAAAGTAGAGCAATAAAACCGCACAGTGATTGACTTTGGTTTCATTAAATTGGTTTTCAGCCATCTTAAATAGACCACAGGCCTTGATGGCAGTGTGATGACTGCGTGTGTGTGTGTGTGTGTGTGTGTGTGTGTGTGTGTGTGTGTGTGTTAATGTATGTGTGTGTTTGAAGCTGTTTGATTGTCCTCAAAACACAGTCACACTTCGCCTCGTGCATGCTCGGGTGCCGCTCTCATCTCGGTGGGGGCCTCGCTGTTGAAAGCATTTCCTCGCCTTTTACTTGTGCAGGGGGAGAAAAGAAAAACCGACACACTGTAGCGCCGGTTAGCATTCCCAACACGTGGACGCACAAGTGTGTTTTGTGAAGATAAGTGTTGTAGCTCTGCGGTTGAAAAGGGTGAAAGCTCTTCACCTCCGTTTCACATGCATCCCAGATGTGGAAATCTAACCGGAGCGATCGTCTCGTCAGCATCTGCGTCCCGTTAGAGCCCGGAGGTTTGCTGCGGCGCGGCTCTGCGGGCTAATCCCTCGCACACGGCCTTACATTAAATACACCGCAGGCTGCTTGTTCAGCATTCATCCATCCATTCATGCACAAACACTCACACATGTAGCGCCAACAGCAAGCTAACATACAGACATGTAGCTTCTCAGCACGTCAACACGTCACTGCAAACACACAGAGTGTATGTTTCACGTTATGCTAGCCCTTTACCGCAGAGCTTTATTAGCAATACCGCCGCAGAAATGTTTCTTTTGGGGCATTAAACCAAAGTTTTGTTGAAGCTGTGGCTTCCTCTTGTCGTCATGGTGATGGAGAACAGCTGTCAGGCTCAGATACATCAAACATGTAGAACATGACCACCAGAAAATAAACCAAAACTTCAGGCTAGCTTGCTGTTTATTTTTGTGTCAGAGACTCAAAATTACCTCATTTTAAGGGAAGCGACTGCTAACAAGCTAACTGTTGCTAGCCACTCTGTTTGCTACAGCCTCCATGTGTTGCTGTGTCATTTGTCGGTTTGACAGAAGACTTGGAGGCTAGCTTGCAATGTAGACACATGGTTAGCTTGGCTGTTAGCTGAATTAAATTGGTAAAAGTTGAATGCTATGGGGAGAAAGAAGCTAGCTGAGTGCCTGTTTGATATGTTAATATGGCTAAAGTTGTACACACAGTGGGAATTAAAGTAATACTAGAACATTTATCATGCTGAGGAAAGAGGAAAAAAGAAAATCTAAAGGGGAAAAAATTGGCATACTAGATTCTATCACTAACCTAGCATGTACAGCTAACCAGTTTTGCTTCCATTTGTGTTGGTAAAGTGATATTTCATGCTTAAAGGCAGCTGTTATTGTATGCTAACTAAATGTAAGGTGATAATTTTGATGATTTTTTTGTTAGCTTGCATTGCTAGCATGATAGTAAGCCCCTATACACAAGTGATAAGCTAATCTAGTTAGGACTTGGAGGCTAGTTTGCAATGCGGACACATGGTTAGCTTGATTTTTAGCTGAATTAGACTAATAAAAGTTGACTGCTATGGGGAGAAAGAAGCTAGCTTGGTGCCTGTTTGATATGCTAATTAAGTTAAAGTTGTACTCACAATAGAAATAAAAGTAATCCTTGAACATTCATCATGCTGGAAATTCAGAGTGTGTGAGAGACGAAATCTTAAGGAGAAAAAAATGCTATACTAGCTTCTATGGCTAACCTAGCTTGTACGGCTAACCAGTTTTGCTTCCATCTGTGTAGATAACTTGACACTTCATTCTTAGAGGCAGCTGTTATTGTATGCTAACTTAATGAAAGGTGATGATTTTGATCATTTTCTGTTAGCCTTCAATGCTAGCGTGATAGTTAGCCCCTGTACACAACTGATTAGCTAACCTAATTAGGACTTGGAGACTAGTTTGCAATGCGGACACATGGTCAGCTTGGCTATTAGCTGAATTAGATTGCTGAGAGTTGTTTGCCATGGGGTCAAAGAAGCTAGCTAGGTGTTTATCATGCTATTAGGAAGTAGTCCGCTTCTAACCTAGCCTGTATAGCTAACAGTTTTTTGCCTCCATCTGTGTTGATAAAGTGATACTTCATGCTTAGAGGCAGCTGGTACTGTATGCTAACTAATCATCCTGTGATGATGTGATGACTTTTTGTCAGCTTGCAATGCTAGCATGAGAGTTAGCCTCTGTAAACAAGTGATATTTGAAGTCCAGTGGAGGAACAAGCTAACCCAGTTATGTTGTTGTCCTGCAGCGATTTCCAGTCTGTGAAAAATAAAGATAAAAGATGGTGTCACACTTTAAAAAGTATTTTTTATGCCGTCTGGAGCAGCAGAAGCTGCTTTTGTTGCAGAGCTGGAAATAAAATCTCTGCCCGACTCGGTCCAACAGGGTAGATTAACCAGCATCCTGAGGACAACTGCTGCTGCATCTTTACTATCAAACAGCACATTCAGGGTCAGGGTGATATATCAGTTTGCCACTGTCTAGAGATTTCATATCAGAAAGTTCCAGGTGAAATCAGTCTGTAAAACCGTCTTTCTCTGCTGCAGAGAGGACTGAACAGTGCAGCTCTCTCTGAGTGTCAGTGTCCCTGTAGGGGCCTGGATCCTGTTTTAGAGGCCGCTGTGTTGAAAATGAATCACCAGAGGAGTTTTTGTGCCTTTTTTGTGACCTACATCAATTTCAAATCAGAATTTGGAGAATGTTTTCTGAGAATGTGCGCCGGTGAGTGATTGTGTGTCAAACTCTGAACTTCCTGAATACTTTGCTGAATAGTTTTTCAGAGGCGATGGCTCCTTTTCTGCATGTATCCTTGCATTTTAAACAATACACCCTGCTTTTTAAGGATTTTTACAATTTATGAGACGATTGCAAAACAAGTGCTCCTTTATTTCTTTTGCAGAATCTGGATCTTTCTAGCCTGAATCAGCCTTTTGAAAACTAGCGTACTTCACTTACAAAAGCAGTCGTTTCCCTGACTTTCTCTGCATTGATCAGTTTTATTTTTCCAAGGGACAGCGTGGTGGATCAGGTACAATCATTAAAAACACAAAAGTCACATAATTACGAGAAGAAAACGCTGCGAGTCCAGGCAGCAGCAGCAGCGGACCAGCAACTCCCATCTTTTGCTGAAATTGCTGTTTTTTCAATGAGGTTTGGTGGCTGTGAAAAGAAAGCTGAAATAAAGGATTGTTGGTTTCCAAAAAAAACAACCTTACATGAAGAAAAAGGTCCATCACAAAGACAGCCCTTGATGGCTCACAGGATAATGAACAGCCTTTGGAGTGATCTTGAGTCTGATGTTGTTGTTTTCTCTTTCCCAGCTCTTAACGTTGGCTCTCCTCTCTGTCCAACAGTAACGGCACAGCCGGGAAGATGAACGGGGCGCTGGAGCATTCGGACCAGCCAGACCCGGACGCCATCAAGATGTTTGTGGGTCAGATCCCCCGTTCCTGGTCGGAGAAGGAGCTGAAGGAGCTGTTCGAGCCGTACGGAGCCGTTTACCAGATCAACATACTTCGAGACCGCAGCCAGAACCCTCCACAGAGCAAAGGTAGGAAACAAGGAGACGCTTTGAGGAAACAGAAATGACAGTACGATGGGATTTATTCTGTGGTTAAAAGGTTTTTCCCCTTGCTACCCTTTCCTCTTTACCTCAGTTTTCTTAAGATATTCTTCAGCCTTTCTTTACTTCTCCTCTCGTCTTCGCCCTCTTTCCTCCTCCTTTCTTTAGCCTTATAGTCATATTTCCATTTTTGCATGGGAAATTTCATCCTTGTCATGCAAAGATACTTGGTCCTGGGGAGGCAGCTCAGGGCTTTTTTGCCCTTTTCTGACCATCACAGGGTGTTAGTAGAGGATGTGGGATGCAGACAACTCAGCAGGTTAATGAAAGATTAAAAGATAAGGACCAAGGCACCACAAGATAAAACCAAATCTTAAGTGGGTAAAATTTAAATTATCTTAAGTTAAGGGAAAGAAACAAAAGAAATAAAATAATCATGATGTGTCCATTGACAACTGTATTTTTTTTGGTCTTGTCTTAATTTTTTATTAATTTTTATTTTATTTTATTTTTTTATTTTATTTTATTTTATAATTTATTATTTTATTTTATTTTTGTATTATTTATGTTATTTTTGTATGTTTTGTTTGTTAAGAATGGGATTATGATCCACTGGAAAAAAAAACAAAAAACAAATTTTCTTACACTTTTTTTTCTAAAGAAAAAAAAAACAAAAAACAAAAATAATGAGATTCAGAAAAAATTGATTTAAAAAATTACATTAAATTATTATTTTTTTCTTTTTTTCTGATTTTAATCACATTACTTGAATAAGGCGGAAATTTGACTTTAATCTAAGATTTCTCAGATCTCTGAATTTCTCAGAAAAAAAAAAATATGAAAAGAAATTATATTTTTTTTTCCATCTTAATTTTTTCTTTCTGATTTAAATTTTAGAATAATATTTTTTGAACAGAAATACATATATAAAATCTATTTTTTTATTCATTTATAATTTTGTATTATTTTTTTTATTTTTTCGCAGTGGCCCTAATCCTCCTCCGTATTTTTGTGTTTCATGGGCACTTTTCTTTTTTTTGTGTGTGTGTTTTTGTTTTTGTTTTGTTTTTTCTTTAAAATGATAAATAATTAAATAGATATCTTAAAGGAGGAAAAAAATCAATTAATAGAAAGAAAATGAAGTATAAAACTTAAGATAACGTTCACCCCTGTCGATGCAGAACCTAGACATTAATTGCTGGATCTCCCTCCTCAGTGTTGAATATATCTTGATGTGAATGCAGACTGAAGCAGCCCTGCACAGGGGAACTGGAACAGAGAACCTCTTGGAAAGCCGTGCCCACCTCCACAGACGCTCAGCACTCAGACTGAGTGGGCACCTCACCTTGTAAATGGCAGAACAGATGATATACGTTGAGAATTACACAAGCAGACACACAGTTTTTGCACCAGTGGAAGACAAAGCGTCGCCCAGTCAGACTCACACAGCCAATTGTGCGGAGCGGCGTGATTTGCAGCTATTTTCTCCCGTTTCTTTTCTTTCGCCTTTGATGAATTCGTCAAGTGTGAGCGCAAACAATAGAGACAGAAGGAAGGAACGGGCACACAATAGCGCTGCCATATTAACAAGCTTCAACCGCAGGAGTGGGGGCTGATGACACTCCTGATGAGACACGCGGAGTGGGAGGAAAGTGAAGAGAGAAAAGGACGTCAGGAAGAGAGATGTGTCGCTTCTGTGCCACTGTACAGCAAATTTAGAGAGAAGTTTCCAAGTGTCACAGCAAAACAAAGCGTGAATCAGAGGGGATGATGCGGATAAACACTCATCTGAGTGAAAAATGGAAGCGAATTAAGGATTTATCCGTTTGAGGGCCAGTTTGTCTTCATCACTTCTGTCTTGGTGCACTTTGTGAGGCTCGTTTATTAACTCTGTCTTCATCCAAACGCTGATCATTCGCTTTGTTTGACACATCTGGGAGGAAATGTTGCTGCAGACTGGATGATTTTCTCCCTCTGGGTGAACTTTCTGCGTCAGATTCTGCTTTTCATCGCTCCGTCTGAATGATTCCTATCACAAACACCTTCCTCAGATGTGTGTGAAAGCTTTTCCGGAAGCAAAGATTCTGATAATTTGCTGTTAAGATCCTGTTTTCAGAAGGAGGATCAGCTAAAAGGTTTGGTGTCCTTCACCTTTTGCCCCTGCAGACTCCATCTGAGTCCGTTTGGGTTGGAGCTTTTCTCTGTTTCTGTTTCCCTCCCGTTCTCACTGAGTCATATGAGCTTATGAAAGCCTGAAGACAGCCCGCTGCCAGCACCGAATCAACTCATTTTTGCACACCAACACACTTGTCATGCGCTTTGTATTTGTGCGTTCTCAGCCTTGAGATGACTCCTTCCTTCTCTCTTCACCTGTCTCTCCTCCTTCCTCATTCTCTGTCTTCTCCAGGCTTCGTCGACGGCGGCGGCGTGCAGGTATAAAAACGTGGAAAAAAAAAGGTGCAGAGTTCCTCCTCCTGTCCTTCAGCTCCCTCAAATCTCCTGCTTCATCTTCACTACCCTTGAAATGAGTTGTTTTTATGGTTGATGAGTCAGGAGTATCACTCACCGGCACTCCTGCAGGAGATAAAAAAACGCAGCCACCCACCGCGCCTTTTATTTTCTCTTCCCTGAATGACAATCTCGCTCTGTGCGCCTCATTTTTCGCCGTCTCTGTGTCTGCGCGGCGAGCTGGAGTGTTTTAAGGGGAAATGTAGCATTTGATTGGGCTCTTACTGGCCTTGTTATTCGCAGGCTTTGAGCACTGTTGTTGTTTTTTCATAGTTAAGTAAGCCGCCTGGCCTCATCTGCACTCGCTCAGCTTCGAGGAGCCCAAATTGCCCCCTCGCTGGCGTCGCCGTGGCGCTGGAGACGGCGGTAATTTCAGCGGTGTCAGAGAAACTGTGGCCCCTCTCCTTCCTCGGCGTGCTTATCTTAAATTAGCCACGGTGTTGTTTGAAAAGGAGCTCACCCGTCTGAGGGCAAACAGGCCCGCGAAGGTGCGGCGGCGGCGGTGACCCGAGCAGCGCGTCTTGGATTTAAATGAGTTTGTTAGTCCGGTTGGTGCAGGGAGAGCTCTGAAGCTTTCATTTGACTCCGGCAACTTTTGGTTGAGGTTTTGTTTGGACGCTCATTAGCTTCAGGAACTGCTCGTCCAAAACAAACACGCTGCGAGTCCAGGAAAACTCTCAAACATGATGTGAAACGCTGAATAACATGTCGAACTGAGCATCGTTGATTCATGAAACTATAAATTTCCATCGTTGGAGCTTGAGAGCTTTTCAAATCTTTTGTAGGCGTTCCCAGAAAATCCGATCAAGAATCCTAGTTTTGGCTTTTCCAGGAAGCTGCTCAAAGTCTTTATATTCAGCTGTTAAGAAGACGTTTTTCTGGATAAATCTGTTTGTATACGTCAAAGGTTCCTGCACGCACTGGTGCACGTAGACTAATGACGGTACGAGAAACTTTCTGCAAGAACAACATCACCCGAAATCTTTAGGACAAGAATCAAATTGATCACAAAGAAAGAAAAGTGTCATTTTGTTGAATTATGACGATAAATGTTTGTTAATGAAGCTTTTTTCTGTGACGATGAAGAGCTATAATAATTCAGACTTGATAAAAACTCAGACCAACGTATGTTTTGGTTTTGTAAATAAGACAACGACAAGGCGTCTGTCGCTGCTGGTGCATTCAAGGACCATCGTAAAAGTGCTTCACAGTCATCTGAAGCAGTCACCGTGGCGTCCAGAGATTCAGAAGAAGAGTGTAGGAACGTTCATCCAAAGCTCCACTTTGATCTGACCCTTCAGGGCTTCCTTACTCTGCTACATTGTCCAAGAGCTAACAATTTCTTCATCCAGATGTTCTTGTGAAATAAAACTAATGTTGTACTCACAGCTTTTCTCACCCTGAGAGGAGAGCCAGTTAAAATTATTACTCTGAGATATGACAAAGAAGAAGTGTTCAGACTCAGAGAGTGATTGGTTGCAGATTCAAACACTTGTTAAAACTTATGACCAACCTATGAACTTAAAGAGAAAACATATGGACTAAAAGAAAGATCAGATGTATAGCAACTAAAACTGGAAACTAAAATGTGACTTTTTATGGCACCGACCAAAACACTTCAGCAGTACCAAGAACCAAAACATGCCTCATCGTTCAGAGCCAAGTTTCGGTACTGAAAGGGTTAATCATGTGATCCAGATTGTGCGTTCAAATTTGTACTTGGAGCAGTGTCAAAGACAAATATCTGTTTTTACTAAAGAGACAAAGTTCTATCTATCTAGCTATGAGCACAAGAGCGATTGACAGGAGCACATGTGGAGAAGAGAAACTGAAACTTAAGTATCAATCTTGTCACTCAAGTATTGGTCAATACTGATCGGCATCAATATATCAATATTTCAGATTGATCAGCACACCACTACTTATAACAATACATTATATATATATTTTTTTATGTATGGTTAGAAGAGCCACACACAGTAAGGCAGTGAGCCACATGCAGCTCTCGAGCCACAGGTTGGCCACCCCTGACTTGTGATGTGTGCTGCAGCCTGAGAAGATATCGGCATGTAAAGGACTCGCGCTGACACTCATCTTTATCGGACATTTTTGGCGGTTCTAACCCCAGATAAAGAAGGGGGATGATTATTTTGACATCTAAAAAAGTTGTTGTTTGCAACTGTGCTTTTGTACGGGTAGTTACGTTATTAGTAGTGCTGTCAGGCGATTAAAAAAATTAATCTAATTAATTACAGGATTTGTAATTAATTAATCTAATTCATCGCATTTTAATCTCATATCTGCTTAAGGTCCCAAAATAAAGAATTTGAATTCCAGGACATTAAAATTACATTAAAAGACATTAAAAAATAAGGTGGGAATATATACAACACATTTTTAGGTACCCTGAGGCATAAGGAACACATGAAACAAGTTTTATGGTTCTATCTTTGCAGAAACTACACAGTCCTGCCCCTAAGATAAGCTGATTTGATTTTTAGGACGGTTTTTGCTTCTGTTCACATTTTTACTCGATGTGGACTCAATTTTCACTGCAACATGAACTTCTATACTTCTATGAGGTCAGGAGAACCAGGGCTAAAGGCTAAAAACTGTGAGGAACTATGTACAAAACACTTTATTCAAGTCTTGGATCAAAGAAAAGTGAAGTATTCTCAGTTTAACATGCTCTGAACACACAAACTGTTGCTGATTGGTGCAGAGCAGCCCCAAGCTGAAACATGACACCAGGAAGATGGAAGCAAATTTTCAAAGAATTCTTTATATTTAAATATTGGACAAATATTGATCATCCAGGGCTTGTTTGATGCAGTAAAGAGCGTAGAATTATCTGTTTTTTGCAGAATTGAGTTAGAGCAAACGGTCGGTTTTCTGCAGATTTTCAAAAAGGACGTGTGAATAAACGAGATGTCGACCCACTCTCGCCCCCCCCCTGGTCTAAAGCATGTTGCTGACGTCACGTGTGATACATCCAGGGACCGTCGGAAATTTGAGAATCTGACGAGACCACCACTTTTTCCAAGTAGGACAAACGCTTTGTAAATGCCAGACATTTGAAAATAAGTGCGTCTTTGAACGCCCCGCAGGTTTGGCTCCAGATTAATCTGCCTTATATTTTATAACGCGTTAATTTGCGATGTAATTAATTAATCTAATTAACGTGTTAAAATGACAGCCCTAGTTATTAGTATTTTTTTTAATAAGAAATCTGCTCAGAGTAGAAAACTACTACAGCTGAAAAATAGGACTCAAGATTTGTCCTGTAATGTGAAGTTTCATTTTCTTTTTGTTTACACTGACATCATGAAATTGGCACTGAAAACAGTATTGTTCATTGAAGTGAAGGTTTCGGTTTCAGTATTGGTACCAGTATGAAAAATTTTCCAATGATAGCCAGCCCTAACAGTCAGGAAAGATGCTAATCTTTAAATGTAAGTTAACATTTTAACTTTACAGTTTACTGCTGTACAGTCTGGCAGGCCCATACGTCATCCTTGTTTGTTGTAAAGTATTGTTTTAAAAAGGGAATCTGACGTGCCCAGACATCAGAAGTGGGCCAGCTTTGAATAAATTAATGATTAATTACAGACCGTCCAAGATAAAACCTAAAGCTGGCTCAGAGCGACGGCTGGAGCTCACTCCTGCACATCAAACCGGAGCAGGATATCTGAGGATCAGTGTAATCCCCCCTCTCCCCAATTTTATTATTACGATCATCATCTGCCGTCGCATGATGGTGGTGAGTGCTGCTGGAGAGGCTTCGTCTTCAGCCTGACGAGGATCAAATTCCTCCAGCAAACAGAAGTCATCTCTGAGTTTCTCTTGGCTTGAGTATCATCTTTCTAAATACGCTCCAGCTCCCAAAAACCCACAGTGGAAACACTCGAAGAGATCTCTGTAAGCCCGCTGAAGTGAGAGGAAGGCAAACGTCATCCATCACAGAGCGCGTTTCAGCGTCAGCGTCAGCACCGCTTCCTTTAATAAGTCCCCACATCGGTTGTTTTTGGCCCAACAGCGTTGAGGTCTTTCATGCAGAATCCATTTTGCATTTTGACCCAGGTGTGTGCATTAAGCCTGCGTGTTTGTGTGTGTGTGTTTGTGTGTGTGTGTGTGTGAGGCAGAGAGAGTTTATTCTGATGGTCTGGGGAATATCGCAGCACTACTGTTGGTTTAATGTGTTTGGAGTTAATAACCAGATGAGTGGATGAGCTGGGGGAGGAGGGAGCCAGTGAGAAATGGAGCAATTTGGCATTTTGTGCTGAAAGAGAGACAGAGATGGAGGGAGAGATAGAGGCAGAATGAGACAAAGAGAGCCAGAGGGGTAAACAGAAAATGGTCCTTTTGCTAAAACACAACCTGAAGCGCCATGACGGCTTTGTTGCAGCATGTGTGTGTAGCAGTGTGTGTGTCTGTTTTGGCTGGGGACACACTATGTCATTTATCTTAATGATATAGCCTGCCCACATGAGCTGCGAAGGCACACACACTCTTAAACTGACACACACACACACACACAGAGTAAGTTTAATGTCTTCATTAACTGATGATATCCTACACGAGCGTCCCTGAGCACAGCGAGGCCTCCGAATCACTCAAAACATAACAAATAACATGAATCAAAGGAGAAATTAGCTGTGTGTAATTTAATCTAAAATGGAAAAGAGTCATCAGCACAGAGCTGGAGAGTTTATAAGATTACTCTCTGATAAAGTGATGTTATCCATCCAACCTGAAAATAACACAAAGGCGAAATCATGATAAGTCAAAGTCACAATTGGATTGCTTTTCCTATTATGTCTTACATATTTAACAGTTTTAAAGAGGAGCCATCGAGCTCTTTCCCAGCTTTAATGTTTTCACTCTGGATCTCCACCAGAGAAGCTCTGCTTCATTTTTCTTTAAAAGTCAAGTTATTTATCTTAATCAAGCCCAACTATCTGAAACACGCCATCCTGTCTCTTTAAGAAACCTCTTAACCCAGAGTCTGCAACCTTTACTTTTAAAGGAGCCATTTTTCCTCAGCTCACCTGGATTACAGTCATTCAGGAGCCACAAAATCTACTTTATCTTCACAATAAAGACTATATAGTGAATTAAATTCTATGAAAAGCTAAAATCCAGTGGAAATTATCCAAACGAGACCATTTTATAATTGTTCAATTTGTGCATTTGAAGTCTTGGTTTTTCATTTTTAATAAATTTGTGAAAAAAAAAAAAAAAAAAAAAAAAAAAAAAAAAAAACATAAATTTTAAAAATTAGCAAAAAAAAAAAAAGGGGAAAATGTTCATAAAATTTTTGAAGTTTGAAAAATAATAGCAAAAATTCTAAAACATGCTCAAAAATTTCAAAAAATTACAAAATAAGATAATAATAATAATAATTGCCACAGTGCCAATTTGATATACCTGCTTGATATTTTGCAAGACATTAGCAAATAAATAGATAAACTTAAATTAAATGTAAATAAATAAATACAAAAATTTGTGAAATTAAAAAAAACCCATAAATTTTAAAAATTAGCAAAAAAAAAAAAAGGGAAAATGTTCATAAAATTTTGAAGTTTCAAAAATAATAGCAAAAATTCTAAAACATGCTCAAAAATGTCAAAAAATTACAAAATAAAATAATAATTATAAAAACTGCCACAGTGCCAATTTGATATACCTGCTTGATATTTGGCAAGACATTAGCAAATAAATAAATTAGTTTAAATTAAATGTAAATAAATAAATACTTTAATAAATAAACAAATAAATATATTAATACAATTTAATTGAAATAGTTAAAAATGGCAAAAATTGAATAAAATTTAAAATGTAAAATTAAAAAAAAAAATGGGAAAAAATGTTTTAATTTGTTTTCATTTATTAAAAATGTTGCTTAACTCATCCGTAAGAAAAACAAAAATCTTTATTTTAATGATATCAAGCTACAAGGAGCCACTGCAAAGGAGTCAAAGAGCTGCAGGTTGGAGACTCTTGCATTATCCTCTGATTGGCTGGCTTTCAAGAAGCCTGTAAGCTTCTGGTTTATCTTCGTAATCTGTTGCTGTTTCAATACCCTCTAAGTTGTTGAGACATTGAGAAAAAAATAGCAGCTGTAGAGCTTTTCCCTCATTGATTTCATATTCATAGTATTTAGTTTCTGTAAACATTTGAATAAAGTGTCATCATCCATTCATGTGCAACACGCTGACGTCAGAGTTGTTGTTGCTGCAAAAAGCGTGAAATTCCTCCAATCTGCTGAGCCGCTGTAGTCCTCTTCCTCCAGGCTCTGATGGTGAAGTTCTGTAAACACAGAGGAGCATAGAGCTGAGATGAATAGATCTGTCCTATTGATTGGAATATCTCCTGTTCATTTATTCTAATCAATGCGGTATTCCTAAATTGGAAATCTCCGGAAGTATTGTTGACTTCCTGGAGATAATTTAAGTTGTGAAGTCATTTTAATGCACTATTCTACATATTCAGCTCCAACAGGATCTTTCTAGTTTCACTTTCCTCTGACAGACAGATCAGCTCGTTGTCTTAAAATCTACAGTGATAAATACAAGGCGTATTTTATTTGATTCTTCTTCCTGATGTTGAATAAAGATGAGTCTTTATTCTTTGTAAATTTATCTCGTTTGATTCAAAGTTAACCACAACAACAGTCCTTCATCTCTGCCGGCGCTTCAATATATTTGAAACAGGTTTGAAAAAATCTCTGTTAGATACTTTTTCAGTATCTCAGCCTTCAGCAAAACCAATAATCTCTGACATTTTCTCAGAAATCAAATATCCATTCTCGTCTCTCGGTCTCTGATTACTGCCGCACAAAAGCAATTCGACCTACAGCCCAAACATCATGGCTGAAAAGTCTCAGACAAAAGGGCCACCTGTAGAAAAATCAAACCTTCAAATCTGAGAGGAGACGAGACGAGCCGCCACCCACGCCGTTTGATTGGCGGCTGATCCCCGGGGAAGAGCGGGGAGCCACAACACAGTGTCTCCACCAAAGATAGACACAAAAAGATGGAGCAGCAGATTCATATAAACCGGCTTGAAAGCAAAAACGCTGGATCGATAATGCCCCTGCAGAGAGGATTTTCTTGATAAGTGTTTGACCTGGATGCCAGGAATAGATTTTACATCAAGCCTCGTTTCTTAAAACTCTCAGCTAACCTGAAATGTCATGTTGCTGTCTGGAAACAACAACAACACAAATATCAAAAGATTTAGGAAATTAGTCCAAGCTCGGAGATAAAAGCCTCGGGAAATTCAGCTTGAAATAGTGGAAATACATTTGTGGAATCAGAGATGAGAGTCTCATTAAAAATCTACAAGAATCTAAAAATAGACAGATTTTAAAAAGCTGATCTTTCCAGTTTTACTGCTGCAGCGATGCATTCGACAATATCCACATCAAACTGTCACTAAATGAAGATATCAAAAGTTAGTGTTTCAGTTTCCTCTCACTCTTCTGTCTCTTCTCTGATGATCCGGTGCACACAGCGCTGCAGGAGCCTCATTTGTAAACAGCACCGCCCGTCGCTCTTCTCTTTAATATAAAATCCCCGATTCAAACCAGTGTGCTATTCATGAGAAACAAGAGGGGACGAGATGTTTTCAGAAAATGTAATAACTTCTGGTAGTGGAGAACAAAAGTCTCCATCACAGAAACCTGAGCTGTGATGAGTGTTCGTCTCATTG
Organism: Halichoeres trimaculatus; assembly: GCF_033239565.1. NCBI lineage: Eukaryota > Metazoa > Chordata > Actinopteri > Labriformes > Labridae > Halichoeres > Halichoeres trimaculatus. The sequence continues at coordinate 1,247,746 of NW_027437199.1, read as the reverse complement.
GATCGTTTATCCAGAGGATCCATCAGGTTTGACACGACCTCCAACCAGGCAGGGATAGCAGGAAACCATGATGGCTGTTAGCTGCTTATACACGCTAACTTTGGGGCTTTTATGTCTTTAATCAGAGGATTTATCTTCGCACAGCCCGAAAAAAAAAAAAAGGTTTCAAGGAGGCCCCTTGAAACCTTTAGGATTATTCTTTGTTTCTTTCTTTTGCTTCTTTAACCCCAAATTGCGTGCCTTTTGCTTGGGATAAACACCAACGCACCTTGCCACAAATTAATTCACGAGAAAAATGTATGAATCCTGTGTTTTTGTGCTAATACTTGCTCCAGTGCGCCCCCTATTGACTTAAAACTTCAGCCCCTCCATCTACTTTGAGCTACAGGCCTAAAACTTTTTGTACATAACTAACATAACAACACCTATGAAAAAGTCTCTTATGACCATGCTGAATTCTGAACAGGAAGTTTGTAAATTTGGGGTAAATGTCGGATTTTAACGATTTATAGGGTACGGGTTGAAACGAACAAGTTCTAGGTTTTTCATCCAATCAACTTAAAACTTGACATGTGTGTACTACACACACTGATTATTAAAATCTGTGAACGATTTTTTGGTAACTCAATGGGCGTGGCCACACATGATCGCCAAAGTTGATGAGTTTTCGGCAAATTTAAAACCTTTATGGCTGAAGAATTCCAGATGCGTCTACGGTCTGGCAGGTCACAGCTTATACACAATCATTCCGTTTTTACCAGATGCCAGGGCTGTGGGGCATTGAATCAGTGTAGGTGACAGGAAGTGGTGCATGGAAACTAGCTAAAAACATCTAGTGACTTTCAAAACAAAACAGATGCGTCTACGGACCGGCAGGTTGTAGCTAATACGCAACCATTCATTTTTTACAAGAAGCTGGAGCTGTGGCGTGTTAAATCAGTGTAGTTGAGAGGAAATTGTGCACAGAAACTGGCTTAAAACATCCAGTGACTTTCAAATAAAACAGATGCGTCTACGGTACGGCAGGTCACAGTTTATATGCAACCATTCTGTTTGACCAGATGCTGGAGCTGTGGGGCATTAAATCGGTGTAGGTGACAGGAAGTTGTGCACAGAAACTGGCTTAAAACACCTACTGACTTTCAAAATATTACAGATGCGTCTATGGTCCGGCAGTTTGCAGCTTATAAGCTACCATTTTTTTTGACCAGATGCTGGAGCGGTGGGGCATTAAGTCAGTGTAGGTGACAGGAAGTCGTGTACAGAAACTAGTGTAAAACATCATGTAACTTTCAAATAAAACAGATGCGTCTACGGACGGCAGGTTGTAGCTAATATGCAGCCATTCTGTTTTTACCCAGATGCCAGGGCTGTGGAGTGTTAAATCAGTATAGGTGACAGGAAGTTGTGCACGGAAACTAGCTTAAAACGTCCAGTGACTTTCAAAATAAAACAGATGCGTCTACGGTCCAGGAGATGGCAGCTTGTACGCAACCGCTCTGTTTTTACCAGAAGCTGGAGCAGCTTTGGTGTGTTCAATCAGGGTAGTTGGTAGGAAGTCATGCACACAAATGACTTTCAAAATAAAATAAATGCGTCTATGGACCGGCGGTTTGCAGCTTATAAGCAACCATTCTTTTTTTGCCAGAAGCTGGAGCTGTGGTGTGTTAAATCAGTGTAGGTGACAGGAAGTTGTGCACAGAAACTAGCTTAAAACATCCACTGACTTTCAAAATAAAACACATCGTGTCCAAATCAGATGGTTTTTATCCAGGCGACGACAATTAGCGGACATAATAAGCAGGGCCAGACCAGGACTCGACAGGTTTGAGGTTTTACAGCCCAACATGAACCAGGAGAGGATCAGCAAAGAGGTGTGAAGGTCGGAGCTCCTCATTCTCACGACCCCAGACGCCAAATGTCACGCAACAGAGCGGAGCTGGACAGCGAACACATCACTGCTAGCAAACGCCATGAGTCAGTGAGTCATGGTTAGTCCCAGTAAAGGTTGCGTTAGCTTGACGCAGGGCAGGTAAATTGCTGTATAGTTGAAACTTATGATGCTATTTAAGTAATATTGAAATTATGAATGTGTTTTCTTTCACTTCAGCTCATACCTTTTTGAAAAAAAAGGTTTAATAATGTTATTTATCTAAATTTAGAGCAGTTGCATTCAGGTGAGTAGAAGTATAAAGTCTGTTAAACGAGTTTCAGGTTTTTACAACTGGATCGATCGGCTCGTCTGATTTATAAACTCAATTTGCTGCAATGAAAAGCTTAATTGTGTCGCAATATTTTTATCCCCATAGTTTCCAACCGTGACTTGGGATAATTGCATATTGTTAAGCCTCTGGTGATGATTTCATATTTGCAGAAAGAGAGTGAAATGTTTAGAAATAAGTGTAGAAGCTCCCCTTCATGTCGTTTGAGGCTCCTGTAGATAAAGGTTGGAGATCTCCCGCCTCAGTCCCTCTGATGGTGCATTCACTGACTCACATTCATCCACAAGCAGGCGTTTAAACCGCGCTACCACTGCATCCTCTCTATCGATGCTGACGAACGTTTTCCCGTCCGAGACAATTATCAGCTCTAATGGATTCAGCTGAGACGGAGGCCGACCTGAGACGGAGAACTGATTTCATTCTTTCCTAAAGCAGAGCGGCCAATTATACTGCCTTAACTAGACGTTAGCTTTCTTAGCTGGCTACCCAGGCCCAATTAGTGAGCAGCTGCAGGTGGATTTTAATGGGAGACTGTGTGTGTGTGTGTGAGTGTGTGTGAGGATACTAAGCTCATCTGTGTGTGTCTTCTTTTCCTCTTTATGTTTATTCTCCTGCATGCCTCGGCGACGGAGAGAGCTGCTTAGTTATAAGAGAAGTTGCAGAGCTGGATTTTTTTTTTTCCTCCTCCTCTTCGGGGTCAGCCAGAAAGCAGCTTTGATTTCCGGAAAGTGCTCTTGTTGTCTTCGCAGCGAGGGGGGAGAGAAAGAGAGGATGACATTGGTGCTTTTCAACCAAAGTAACCAGTGGATTGTATAGATTTGTGAAGTGCTGCGAGCTGGACCGGTTCCTGCGTTGACAGGATTAGAACGTCAGCCAAATGCCCGTCAGAGACGCGGCATTGTTTGAAGCCCTCCACTCATCCCTCTCTTCTATTTTTCCAGCCGACAATCTGTTCTTTATTGCGCTGTCAAATCCAGAATGTGTTCACTGTCATTTTCCCCCTCCTCTCCCGGCTGTCACTCAGCGGCTCTTTGACACACATAAATTATACACATTAAGGGGCATTTTCACAGCTGCACAGTCAGCGAAGAGGGAACAGTGCGAGGGGGAGGATGGAGAATGTATCCCATGCCACCCAGAGGCCTGAGCGCGCAGTAATTGCAGCAGAGTGTAGTTAATGTGGGTCAGTGGCTGACTGGAACCCCAGGGGTCAGGAGGAGCGTGGAGGGGAAGGAGAGGCAGCGGCGTGATGGAGGGGAAAATAAGGAGCCTCTATGAGAGCTGCAGCCGGTCTGGGTGGAAGGGCTCAGGGTGAAACCGTCTGATACAGCCCCCCCGTGTTTCTTTTTCCCCTTTTAATAAACCATACCGCCATTCTGCTGGACCACGGGGCACAGCTCCTTTCAGTGTCCTCCACCTGCTAAGTCGGAGCTTATTCAACCCTTAACATCACGTCGAGTGCAGCAGCAGGTTTGGAAACACAAAGCACACCTTACGCCGGCCCCACACTAAACAACTTTTCAAGCAATTTCACTGCTACAGGCAATTTTCCAGCCTCGTTATAACATCACGCCGGTTTCACTTCAGATGACGCCTGTCATGGCAATCATTCGGTGCAGGGTGGTCAAAAAAACTCACCTCAAGCTGTCTCCAACCTCTTTCTTCTCTCAGAATAAAAAATAAATCTAATACATTGAATATCATCATGAGCAGGGGTCTGCAACCTCTACTTTCATAGAAGCCATTTTACTTCACAAAATCTGCTTTATCTTCATAATAAAGACAAAAAGCCTGTAAAATTCTAAACATGTTAAAAATCCAGTAAATATTTATCGAAACAAGCAGCTTTTTTTTGTTGTTTATAAAATAGTAAACATGATGTCTTAATTGTTTTATTTTAAATACATTTGTAAATATTCTTTTAAAAATGAAATAGTTTAATTTCATTTATTAATAAATTTCCAAAAATTTTCCTCAAATTGCAACATTTTCAAAAATTTGCAATATTTAAAAAAAAAGAAATGAAATTTCAAAAATGTGCAAAAATGTGCAAAAATTCCAGGAATGTTTAATAAATAATAAATAATAAATAATATTGATTAATTTAATAAATGATAATTTGTAATAAATATATGAAAATAAAAATGCAGAAATTTAAAAAATGTGAAATATTTAAAAATTTACAATTTTTTTAAAAATCTTCAAAACTTTAAATGTTTTGTCTAGAATTGAAAAAATGCCCCAATTTGCAAAATTCAAAAAGAAATTTTAAAAAATGTGAAAAGATTCACAAAAAATTGAAATGTAAAAAAAATGCCAAAGCTTCAAAGATTAGCAAACAAAATAAAAAAAATGTCATTTTAAAAATTTACGTAATTTTCAAAAAAAAAAAAAGAAAAGAAAAAATATTTGGTTTTTAAAAAGTGTAATATAAATATTTTTTATAAAATTTGCAGAATTGAAAAAAATTTGAAATTTGAAAAAAAAAGTGAAATTTTGCAAAATCTTCAATTTGAAAAAAAAAGTCAAGAATTTGGATATTTACAAAAATTTTGAAAGCGTTATTGCAGGGTGTGATGCACATTAAGTAAACAAAATATCAAAGCCACATTTATTTAGTTTCATTGCTTTAATCATCAATACCTTCTGTGAGAAAAATAAATAAAATCTCTATTTTGATAATATATTTTCAAATCTTCAAGGGGCCACTGCAAAGGAGTCAAAGAGCTGCATTAGGCTCCAGAGCCACAGGTTGAAGACCCTTGATCATGAGGTTTTGTTCTTATGTTAGACGACAACAGGAGGGATGGTACACTCCTCAGGTGTGCTTCAGTGTGGTACCCTGAGTGGTGAGTTTTCAGTGACTTTAAAGCTCTTTAATAAACAATGAAGCAGATTAAAAAAACATCCAGTGAACATGTTGTCGTCCAGCAGGGGAATGGCTCTCTCTGCTCTGGATCTGAGGCTAATGAAAGTCTTTAAAGTGGATTAGCTGCTGCATTAGCTCTGATGACCTGTCCACATATCCAGCTATTTTAATGGGAAATGACCAGAAAAACCTGTTTATTAATGAATCAAAGGAGCAGAAAGAGAGACTGCTGTGCAGGCTGCAACTTCACGTCCAACTGGTGTCAGAACCAACATGACCCGACATGTGCTGGATTTTTAATTCATCATCCTGGATCAGGCTCACGTGGAGCCCGGTGCTGCTCCTGTCCTGAGCCACGGAGCCAGAGGTGGACTGGCTGTCAGGAGGGGGTGGATGTGTTGACAGAGGCAGGGTTGGCCCGGGTCTTCGCTCCAGTCAAAGACCCCCTTCAGCAGCCATGAAGCATTTATGAACAGGCATCTCCCTCTTCTGCTCTCTATTCCGCTCACAGCTGCTCCTCCTCTCCCATCCTCACCCGTCTTCTTCCTCCTTCTGCCTTTCTTCCCACATCTCCTCGCCTGGCTCACTTTCCCTGTAACAAACACACTCAGCAGCGTTTAATAGATTTTTCCCCCTCGAGTTTGTGTGTGTTTGCATCTCTCTGCTGTGTGTTTTTGAGTGTCCCTCTTCACCAGCACAAGCAGAGCGAACGTCCCCGCTCTGAGCCCTCTTCGGCCTTCAGGTAAATGTTTGTGCTGCCAGAAGAGACACATGCACACAAATTGATGGAAAGAGCTTATTAACGCTCGTCTTCTGCATTTTTCTGGCTTGTTCAAGGCCGTCTTTCTGTAAATAAAAAGCACACACACTGACTCCACTTAAAATAAACCCTGCACTCTACCTCCGTAGCTGTGTGTGTTTGAGGCGTGAGTGTGCTGACTCTTAAACAGGTTCCACACTGCAGAGATCAAGTGTGTGTGTAAATGTGTGTGTGTTAGTGTGTGGGCATGTGTGTGAGGTCCACTCCGCTGCTCTTTGATCCTCGTCTTGACAGCCCACCACCTGGGACGATCCGTCACACGCCGCATGGCTCCCAGGTCCGGCTACACCACGGGAATCACAACACACAGCGGCTAACGCAGCGCTAACAGCCAGCCCTCCCTGCACATTATACACTGTCAGAATCGCTAATGCTAGCAGCAAACGCTAAACCCTCCCATATACAGTTAGATATAAAAAAGACAGCGCTGCAGGAATCATTATTCTCAGCGCGGGGCTAGCTGCTAACCCTCAAACAGTGATATTGGAATTGCTAATCACACACAAGGGGCTGAAGCAGGTGCAATTGGAATTATGATGAAATTATAATGTACAATAATACGGAGGAAATGCTAAAAGCCCCTCTCATTAACATACGCCGTTCACTCTGCAGAATGCATGTAGGAAATCAGCTCAGTGAGGAGTTAGTGATAGAAAACAGCTTTAAACAGGCGTCTGCACACAGAGATATTAATTAAAGGGCCAGTCCTCGTGTTTTTATGACCTATTTTTCAGCCATACAGGTCTGTTAAGAGGGTATGGTGCCTAAAAATACATGAACAACATCAAACTTAATCAGAAAGTGTTGATAACTCACTCACATTTTCAGTTAAATGACTGCAAGAAGGGTAGTGTTACCGTATTCACCTGAATATGAGACCTCTCCATCTTTTTGTAATTGTCATCTTCACACGAGCTTAGGACGCCAATCAGATGGTACTGTGGGTGGGACAAGGCTAGAGAAAGAGAAGTGCTGCTGCATAGAAGCCAAAATAAATCTAATGAAATCTACTTTCTTATCGGACACCTGATTTAAAAAAAAAAAGCTGATATGCTTCAAAATGCGCTGTTATCAGTCTACCTCACTTTAAAGTTTCATTTGTAAATGTTTTCTTTAAAAAAAGCTCCATAACTGCCTCTGTCTTCAGTTCACTTGTCTTTATTTTATTCCCATCAGCGTGTCTCTTAATCTTTTACCCCCCTTGCACGACAAAAATGAAACCTTATCAAGCATTTTTTTTCTCATTTTAAGTTAAAATAGTCTTTTTGTACTCAGTATGAGCCACATTCAACTTGTCAGTCCAAAAATAAATTGTTTCAAGTTATTAAAAGACAAAAATGAGGTCTGTGGTGCTGTAACAAGTTAAAAAAGAAAAAAAAAAAGAATCTCCCAATGGGACAGGAAAAAAATGCTTGAAGCTAGAATAATGTCTTTATACAAGTAATTTTTCTCTTGTTAAGACAGTTTTCCTGGACTGGTCAGGTGAATGTGGCTCATACAAAGTCTACTTCAAATCAGACAAAAACACTTGATGATGTTTCAGGTTCTTGCAGTATTATGCTGGTTGGAAGCAAAAAAAAAAAAAAAACCTTCAAAAATTGCCAAAAAAAAAAAAAAAGGAAAAAGTTAATCCCAAAAAATATCACATTTCTAAAACTTTTAGAAATAAAAAAAAAAGTTAATTTAATTTGCAAAGACCCCCCCCCCCCCAAAAAAAAAGAAAAATAATAAAATAAAATAGAATAAAAATAAAAATAAATGATAATAATAATAAAAATAAATAATTAAAATAAAATTTAAAAAAAATGAAAAAATTTCAAAATCATCATTAAAATGCTTCCACCCGTTCTCCTTGTTAATCTGCACTCACCTCTATGCATGAAGATGTTTGAAAGTTTTGGCTTCACTCTTGAGGAGATCATGTGTCATGCATCTTTTTATACTCTGATGTTCTGCTGCATGTTTTTGGCCCCAAAGAGACGACTTCCTGTCAGATTTCACTCAATACTTTTGTATCCTGGACGTTACTTCTGACACACCTAACTTACACCTTGTTAAATCTTCCTGTCTCTTGAAGTCGATAGATCTTCCCATGGGACAAGAAAAAAATGCTTGAAGCTAAAATAATGTCTTCATACGAGTAACTTTTTTCTTGTCAAGACATTTTTCTGGACTAGTCAGGTGAATGTGGCTCATACAAAGTCTGAAAAGACATTTTTTAGTTGAAAACAGACAAAAACACTTGATCAGGTTTCAGGTTTTTGCAGTGTGATGCTGCAGTTGAGAGCAAAACCTTCCCTCAGTCACGAGGGGTGTGCTTGTTTCACTGATAAGTGACGCCAAATGTTAAAAAAAACAAATATCATTTAACTCCTGATCTTAAAAAAAAATACAGGTACTCTACTTTTTTGTTTTTACTTTAGGAGGTTAAACTTGTCATTTTTTCAGGTCGATATGTGGAAACTTGCCATAAGCAGCTTACTTTCATCAATTTGTTGAGGTTTCCCGCTGTGATATTTGCTTCATTGGATGTGATTTTATTCTTACACCACACAAACTCAACCAGTGAGTGTTTCTCTTTTGTTTTTAGTCCAAATGTCCAGGAAAATGTCTTCTTTAACCAAACTGGGAGGCAGAATTAGGGCCTGTTTCACTTGTAATGAGGAAAAACAATCTGCTAATGGAATAAGAAAAAATGAACTGCCAGGTTTTTTAAAAAGAATAATGTTTTAATTTATCGTTATTTTTCCACCGGCGAGAAATCCAGGCCTTATTTTTGCTTCATTATGTCTTTGGATGAGACGTTTCTCTGGACTTGTTGGGAAGATTCAGCTCATATTAAATCTGAAAACACCTTTTTTTGTTTTTTCACCACAGGCAAAACAAAAACACCGACTTCATTTTGAGTTTTTGAAGTGTACCTGGATCATCTCAGACCATCATTGTTTCATTAGTCAATCCCTGATCGGTCTTAAAAGTAATAAAGCAGACTGGATGCCTCACCAAAACACCAGACTGGGACTGTGTTGATTAAAAAACATTTCTGTTTGAAGATTTTACTTCGAGTCACATTTTTCTCTCAAACCATTCTCCATGTCAGCTGTTTTCCATTTGCGTGTGTTTAATTTGAAATATAAGTGCTTCTCATTTGAATTCCTCCTCACTGATTCCAGTTCATGTCGTAATGATGTAGGGCAAAGATGAAGAGGTGTCAGAGATTGACAGGAAGTGTAAGCCATCACTCAGGCGGGGAGTTTTGTGTCTAAACGCCGTATCACTGTGGTGACCTACATGGAATAAATTGGATAAATTTCCACCCTGCCTGTCAGTCGTGACTAATTTCTCTTCTTATCTCTGCGCCTTTAACCAGTAAAGGCTGGTGTGAAGCTCTTGGTGGTAAATTAATACTGATAGCAGAAGTGTGGGGGGCTTTGGGTTTAGTGAAGTGACACCCCGAGCTGCCTTTCACGCTAAAAGAAAACACTAAGCTGAGAGATATCCCTGCTAATACACAGGAACTGCAGCATCCGCATCACAACACCAATCACGTCCCTGACGCTAGGCTAAGGGCCAACTCTTCAACAGCCGTGGCACCCAGAGGACACCGCAGGAATTCAGATCCATTACGCTCGCAGCCCCATCAAAGGGACTCGGGGATTCGGGTGCTAAATCTGCTCCAGATGCTCACTGTTGGATTTCACTAAGATGCACTGCGGGGCAAGTGTCATCAGGGCCGGCGTGTGTGCGATACGGGCGACAGAACCGCGACCAGCCTGAGCCCGGCTCACACTGGGCCGGCGTGCGTCGTGAACACAAAGGAGAGGACGACACAGCAGATGTAAACAACGGCAGGCTCGGCTCATCTGCGGACAAATAAATACTCGACAACATGAGCAGATGAGCAAAGCTGGAGGGAGAGCGGCCAAACACTGGGAATCAGTGAAAACTCACAACCAGGTTTTCAGTCTGAAGCAGCAGAAAAATGGATTCTGAGACGAGTCCACCTGTGCCCGTTGTTTTCATCCTCACTGAGACGGTGATTCTCTCAATATTCCTCATATCTGAAAACCTCACAGCTGTGGTTCAAAGATGACGCGGCCAAAAACCCAGAGAGACGGATGAATGGAGAGAAAATGTATCTCAAAGAATCCAAACTTGAGATGTTTGGATTTAATTAAAGCTGAGAAAAGCACAACAAATACATCTGTGTAAGATATTTCTGAACGCAGCAACATTGCTCTGTTTTTATTCAAGCTACCAGCTTTCTCACTGCAGCAACTTAAAGATACACATTAAATGTTTGCTCCTGTAAGAAAAGAGAGAAATGACCTGCAGAGACTACAACTTATACCCCAAACCCAGCGATGCTGACACAGAGAGGATAAATAAAAACAGAAAAATATGATCCATTAACCATTCCTCCTCTTTCCTGTTGATCCATCAAACACACAAGCAATACAATAAAGTGTATAAAATTATATAAATAGTAAAAATCTAGTGAAGAATTTTCTATAAAAAAAAAAAAAAAGAACAAATAAATTAAAAAATCGCTTTAATAAAATTGTAAATTTGATGTCTTTGTTTTTTATTGTTAATAAAAAAACAAATAATGGTATAAAAAAGCGGTAATTTTTTTAAAAAATCACGAAAAAATTGCAAAATTTTTAGCCAATTGTAAAGTTAAAAAATGTTTCAATATTCATAAAAATTCAATATTAAAAAAAAATAGAAATTTGAAAATTTGCAATATTTAAAAACGTAGAAAGTTGAAATTTTCCAATAATTCAAAAAATAGAAATTTGAAATATTGCAATTGTTCAAAAAATAGAAATTTGAAAATTTGCAATATTTGAAAAAAAATAGAAATTTGAAAATTTGCAATATTTGAAGAAAAATAGAAATTTAAAATATTGCAAAAATTTAAAAAAGAAATTTGAAAATTTGCAATATTTGAAGAAAATAGAAATTTAAAATATTGCAATAATTCAAAAAAATAGAAATTTGAAAATTTGCAATATTTCAAAAATTGGAAATTTAAAATATTGCAATATCCAAAAAAGAAATTTAAAAAATAGTCAATAAAAACATTTTTTTTTAATGTTAAAAAAAAAGTTAAAAAAGAAATTTGATGAATTTTTACAAAATTTGAAAAAACGTTTAAATTGCACTCACTCTTTCTCCTTGTTAATCTGCACTCACCTGTATGCATCAAGACATTTGAAAGTTTTGGCTTCACTCTTGAGGAGATGTTGTGTCATGCGTCTTTTCGTACTCTTTTGTTTTGATGCATGTTTTTTGCCCCAAAGAGACGACTTCCTGTCAGATTCCATTCAACGCTTTTGTAATTTGAACGTCAGCTTAATGCTCAGTCTTTGAGTGTCTGCTTCAGAGTTTTTTAGAGCTGTAACAGACGTTTTTTGATCTCTGTACTTCTGACAAACCCAACCTATACCTCACTCACACTTCCTTTTCTTCTAAGTCGATGTATCTTTGTCAGATTGCCTCCGTTTTTGTCCAGCTCCTGCTCTGGAAGTTGCTGTGTTGTTGGCCCCCGCAGAGCAACAATCTGAGGCAGCAAACAAACAGCTCCACGCTCTGAGATTGATGCTGTGCTTAAGGTCATGCCATCATTTAAAACACAATGTTCCTGATGGTGCACCGGGGCTTCCTGTTTGCTCTCCCAGCCGACCTCCTCAACACTACATCCTCCACATTTTACAACTTCATACGTCCATGCCGTGTCGGAAACCGTCCCCGTGGCTGTTGGATTAAAATGTCAGAAGTGTGATGAGGACAGGAGCACGGGAAAGAGGGGACTTTTAGATTGAATAAACCCCAGCTGCTGTGTCTGTGAGGGGAAAAGAGCAGAGTCACACGTCTGTTTGTGTCTGGCCTGGTTTCTTCCTCCCGCTGGTTTGAGCCTGACGCTGCAGGTTTGCGTGCGGACTGAAAAATGGCCTCACAGCCGCAGCGATTCAGCTCCACTCTGCAGGGATTACACACAGATTAATGAAGAGGCAAAATCCCTCTCTGCCTCTTTGCCTTTCCACTTTCTTGGCGGCGCTTGTGTGTGCACGGTGACTTCAGTGCATATACAGAGAGATTTAGTGAGTAAGCAAATTAGCCAGCTTTAATTTGGTAATTTGCTGCTTTGCAGAGGAGGTTAAACGGAGGTTAAAGTTGGATAACATTTTGACTGAGGCTTTATTAATAGAATAAAGAGTTTCTTTACTTCTTCTGATCATGACTCAGTCGTACGCTGTGCTGACATCAGCAGTTTTATTTTGGGAAAGCTTATATTTTCAGTCCAATCACTGAGAGGAAGCTGTGGTAGAGGTGGTTGTCTCCTGATTGGTGGGTCCACATGTTGCCACTGTGCTTTCAATCTTTACGGCACCAAATAATCTGGAATAGTCCAGGATCTTAAGGTTTCTGGGGTCGTTTTAAAAGATGTAAATGTTGTTTTCCAGATGTCACGTAAATAACTGGATCAATAGAAGCTTTGGTCTTGAATAAGTCAGGGACCGAACCATCCTCACAGGCAGGATCCAGATAACCAATAAACAAGGGAATAATAAATAAATGATTGAACCTGTCTTTACTGAGTGACTGAGTTTGTAACGAGTTTGTAGGATTAATGAAGAAGCATCACCCTCCTCTTTCTCTCCCACTTCTGACACTAAATATCGCTCAGTGTGTACATTGCATGCAAAAAAACTGAAATCTTATCAAGTTTTTTTCACTTATTTTCAGTAAAAAATTGTCTTATTGTACTTGATTTGAGCCACATTCAACTTATCAGTCCAGAAAAATGTCTTGACAAGGGTAAAGTTACTTGTACAAACACATTATTCTGGCTTCAAGCTAATTTTTCTTGTCCCATTGGAAGATCCATCGACTTTAAGAGACAGGAAGAGTTAGTAAGGTATAAGTTAGGTTTGTCAGCAGAACAGAGATCAGGAAACTTTAAGCTGACATCCAGGATCCAAAAGCAGTGAGTGAAATCTAACAGGAAGTCGTCTCTTTGGGGCCAAAAACATGCACAAAAACAGAGTTTGAAAATATGCATGACATAACATCTTCTCAAGAGTGAAGGCAAAACTTTCAAACACCTTCATGCATAGAGGTGAGTGAATATTAACAGAAGGAGGGGTGAAAGCATTTTAATGATGACTTTGAAATTTTTGCAATTTCTTTTCATTTTTATTTATTATTTTTATTTTATTTTATTTTATTTTGTTTTGTTTTTTTATTTATTTATTTTTTTGGTGGGGGTGTCTTTGCAAATTATTCATTTTTTTTTTTAATTGTGGATTTTTTTTATTTTTAAAAGTTTTTAAAAATCTGAAAATTTTGGGGTTTTTTTTTTCCTTTTTTTGGGGGGCAATTTGTGAAGTTTCACAGCTCACAGCTTCAGCATCACACTGCAAAAACCTGACATCTTATCAAGTTTTTGTCTGATTTGAAGTATAAAATTTCTTTTTAGACTTAGTATGAGCCACGTTCACCTGACCAGTCCAGACAAATGTCTTGACAAGAGTAAAATTACTCGTACAAAGACATTATTTTAGCTTCAAGCAATTTTTTCTCATCCCATTGGAAGATCCATTGACTTTAAGAGACAGGAAGAGTTAGCGAGGTATAAGTAGATACCAAAAGACTGAGCATTAGGCTAACGTCCAAGATACAAAAGCATTGAGTGGAATCTGAAAGGAAGTCGTCTCTTTCAGGCCTATCTCCTCAAAAATGAAGCCAAAACTTTCAAACATGTCATGCATAGAGCTGAGTTCAGATTTGCAAGGAGAAGGGGTGAAAGCATTTTTAAAGTTATTTAAAGACAAAATGAGGTCTGAATTGCTGTAACAAGCGCAAAAAATCTGCCAAAGGAAAAAGAGAAATTTGCTCGAAAATTTGCATTGACTTCAACTCGAAACAAGACGTTTTCCTGGACTGGTCAGGTGAATGTGGCTCAGATTAAGTCTGAAAAGAAATTTACTTCTGATAATCAGACAAAAACACTTGATAAGTTTTCAGTTTCTCCCCGTGTGTTGCCTTCACTTCCTCCGGGCTCGTCATCAGGCTTGAAACGAATCCAAAAGCCTCCTCTCCGCTCGGATGTGTCGTCCTTAACATTCGCCCGGCGTCTGCCGGTGTCGACAGGTGATGCCAGGCAGACGAATAGAGAAAACGCTCTTTGTTGCTCCTTCTGCTCACGGTGCTCTCTGTGTCTCTCCTTCTCTCCCCAGGCTGCTGTTTTGTCACGTTTTACACACGGAAAGCCGCCCTTGAAGCCCAGAATGCACTGCATAACATAAAGACCTTAACAGGGGTGAGTGTGTCCTCGTTTCTCCTCTGCCTCTGACTCTTCTCCTCTAATCACACACTTACAGCAGAGCCCTGAGGCGGCCCCGCCCAAACCTGTGTGCGTGTGTGTGTCTTTGTGTTGGTGAATACACACTTTGAACATCAATGTGTTGCTATGATGCCACTGTGCATTTGTAAGCGTGTGAGCGCCCAGAGGACTTAGCGTGTGTGCAGGTGAGGCGCAGACTTAGCGTCTCCTGAGGACTTCTCTCTCGTGGACGTTTGTTTACATAACACAGGTCGCACTCTTCAAATGGCTCCATTCCATTTAGCTTTGAGGGCTTTTAGGCTCCTGTTGTTGTGCATGACGGGCTTTCTTTGGCACTTGAGCAAAACCTGGTCCTCCAAGATCCATTTAATGAAAGCTTTCTGTGCACACACACATTTTAGTCCCCTCAGAGGAACAAAAACTCTGATGCTTTGATTTTCACTGGCTCCTGTGGTGATGTCACGACAGGAGGGGCTAGCTAACATCTCTCACTGAGGTTTCCTCTTCTTCCTTTATTCTTACGTTTTCTTCTTTTCCTCTCGAAGATTAAAGCCAGGCTGTTCAGGTTGCAGAGATGGACGCAGAAATCAGTCATTGCTGTTTGGGTTGATGCAGATTTCTTTGTCTTTGCCTTAAAGAGGTTTAACGATAGGGGCCAACCTCACTGAGTCCCATCCTCCAGCCTTATAGCCCTGATGATTCATTAGCCAAACTCCCGGGAAAGCTTAGCTTCTATGAGATGGTCTGAGTCGGCTCCTGTGGTGATGTCACATCAGGAGCAATTTGCATATGCATGAAAAACTTTAGCTTTAATGTTGCTGAGTAAAGATGTGAAAGGTTGGAGCATCACACAGCTGTTCTGGTGTTGTTGTCAACAGAGGATCAAAAAAAAACTTTCCTTGGTCTTTATTTTTGAGAACCACCGACTACGCCTGGTCCAGATTTCTTTCATCCTCATCAACCACACGAAGTAATACCTAAAATGCAATGCTTACAAAGTGGATCCTTTAGGCTAGTAGCCTTGGCGATTAGGAGGAAATCCCTTAGGGCGTATTCAGACCTGGACTGTTTGGTCCACTTTAAACGGACCAGGGTTCGTTTCCCACGCTGGTGCTGACTTTTCATGCAGGCGTGAATAGACACAAACGAACCCTGGTGCGTAACCTAACCGTCTTTGGTTCATACCTGATCCTCCGTCTTCTGTTTAGCCACGCTGTTGCTAGCATGTTGTGGGTCAGGACACGCAGAGCATAGCGCCTCCTTGCTGCGATCATTGGTCTTCCTGTTCCTAAATTGTAAACGGTGTTGTTAAGCTGCTTTGAAGGAGCTGCTCTTGAAACTGAAAATGATTTAGCAGCTCTAATAAGAGCACAAACACACATGTTTACCTCCATTTCCAGGTCTGTACTCTGTGTGCCGCCCTTTGTCAGTGCTGTCCAATGAGAGCACTGATCCTCACACACCTGGATGTGTTTACAGAATATAGTCCACTTGCAAAAAGTACAATCTGAATACGCACCAAACGTAAAAAATAAAGTCTGCTTTTGGTCCGGACCAAACAAGTGGACCAAAGGACTTTTCTGGTCTGAAAACAGCCTTAGTTTTTCTAGGAAAGCTTAGTTTAAAGGAGGCAGTTTGGGGACTGATTGCACAGGCATGCAAAACCACTTCCAAACCCATTGGTTGGTAGCAAAGACAGAAGCAAAAATCTGTGGTAGTTTTTAATTTATTACTTTTTTACGCTAGCTATGCAAGCTATGGTTGGTGCAAACGTCTTTGCCTTCAACTTAAAACTGTGTCGACAACGGGGGCTGAGTAGCTCTGGCGATGAGTGAGCCAACCTTCAAGGAAAGCTTAGCTTCAACGAGGCGGTTTGAGTTGGCGCCTGTGGTGATGTCACGACAGGAGTGATTTGCACCCTACGCTACAGCAGCTTTGCTTTAGGTTTTTGCAGAATAAAAATGTCAAAGTTTATGCAAAGTTACTCTCACAAGGTGAGAAAGTTGGATGGTCCAAATTCCCTGGTTGCGAGCTGTAAGACAACTAAGCTCACTTTGCAAAGTTTAGTCTTTGTATTGTTACAGTTAGCTTGACCTAGCTACAAATTAGCATCTTCCCTCATTGTTGTGCATAATACTACTTCTGTAGTATTACAAAGAAAAGACTTTAATTTGCTTCCCCAACAAATGCATGCTTTGGAAGGATACATATCTTTACCATAATGGGTGACGGTGCTCATGGGAAATGCAGTCACCAGAGTCAAAGTGTCATGGCCGTGCCTTTCTGTGCCTTTAAAGAGGTGGTGGAGCAGTTTGTGGGACTGTTTTGGGATTATACTCAGATGAGGAGTTTTTTCAGACTCTTCTTTTAGATGTTTTCAAATTTTACTGAACACTAAAAACAGGAGAATGAAACTGCAGGAATATTAAATGATCTTTTAGCACCTTGCAGTAATTGTTTTGTAAATTTCACCTGCTTTCTTTCCGTACTGCAGCCTTTGTGTTTGCATGTGTCGTCATTCCTCTGCACGCCAAAAATAGCCAGTAAAAACAGAGCGCTGCTTCCTGTGTGAGGACGCTTCGCCCTTTCATGTCCCTAAATATTAAGGCATGTGTTGTTTTCTTTCTTTTATTCTGCCGTTTTCACTCTCCTCTATTGTTCCCCGGTATGGCCCAGGAGAGCAATAGAGGAAGTGGGCCGATGCTTGCTCGCACTCTCACTCTTCAGCCCTGGGTGGATATTTAGAGGCCCCCAGATCCCTTCAGCTCAGGCGATTGGCTGCATCCCACCCCTCTCTTCTTGGCTGCGCCGGCTAACTGGAATCTCATCAATTGAGCGCCTGTACTCGCTGGCTTCTGTCGGTTGGATCAGCCGATAGCCCCCCTGGGTAAGACAGGGCGGATACTGCGAATCCCACAAGAGCTAGCCGGGATTTGTGCTGGGGTCCCTGATTCGGAGTCAGGCCTGTTGTTTTTGCACGGAGTCACCGTGTTAATTGCTTGTGGAATAAGTATGTTAAACTCGCTCTGTTTTCCCCGCGCTGTGAGATTCAGTCACTTATCCCTTGTTGGAGGTGTGAAACAGCCCTGGGGAGGACACAAACTGCAGCACTCGCAGGATTACAGGAACATGAAATCGTCCTCCTCAACACCCCCTCCTTCCAGCGCTCAGTCTGGTCATCCTCATCCTCTTCGCCCGCTTCTTTCTCCCGCGGCAGATCTCTCTGGTTTTATGTTTTTTGGGCTTTTTGAAGTGCGATGGCAACAGATTTAGTTTTTGGTTGTTAGAGGGGGTCAGGAGTTTGGTTTGTGTTGTGGGAAACTGTTTCTTTCAAGAGCTAAAAACTTTATTTGTGTGTTTAAAAAGTGGAAAATAAACCTTTGTGGGATGCATATTCAGAAAGAACAAAGAGTATCCGCTCAGAGCTGCGAAAACTGAAACTATTAAACACAGAAGACACTGATCAATAACAAAATATGAAAACGACTAAACTGCAAAAAAAGGTAAATGACTGGGAGCTACAGCTGCCAAACTCAAACCTTTAAATTAAAGTAAGATACCACAATTCAAATGAATGAGATATTGCGTTGAAGCAACAGGCTACCTGTGCAACGCTGCAGGGACCAGCTGTGTAATCTTTACTACACTGCATTTTGAAATTGACCAACAGATTTCATTTATTAACTCAAAACACACTTTACAAATCACTGAACAAATGGTCTGCGTCGTTGAGCACAGACAGCCGGTCCGCGCCTTGGAGCACAGACATACTGTGCCCCCTGTACAGCAGGGTGTCATATCCACAGTATTTACTCCTCACTCACGGCTACATGCATCATCTAGCTCAGCTCGAAGTCAGGTCAGGCCACAAAAACTGCTCCCCCTGGTGGCTGGCTGCAGTATAGGTTAAAAAATCCATCTCCCCAGTCATTCCAGATGGGCTGTGGTCAAACTTTAAAAATTAATCCACCTGGTAGAAATGTTTCTCACGTCTGATTGTTGTGGTGATTTGAAGATATCATTTGGCTGTCTTGTATCCAAGTCCTCTTTTTTCTGAAAAGTTTCGTTTTCATTAGTTATACGAGGTTAAAAATGAGGTTTTGCGTCTCGTTTGACTATGATTGACAGCTGACGCTCTTGTGTATTTTTTCCAGGGATTGTAAAATATGTCAGGAGGTAGAGTCAAGAAGTGATTAGACTCTTGAAAGAAAAAAATACAGTTTATTGTTAAAGCATAATCATGATTACAACCATGAGTGAGGAGGGAACAGGGTGCAACTGCTTATGGTTCATTAAACTAATAAGATTTCCCTGCAAATTCTAGTGAAAAACATTAGATTGTTCGTACAGACATGAACCCTTAAAGGCTACAAATTTAGTTACAGACAATCAATTATTGTCATTTAACATTAATTTGACTGGAGATAAAGACAACAAAAAAGATAAAACAGGATTTTTTTTTTTCCATTTAAAAATGCGGAAAAAAATATTGAATGTCATCACTAACATAATACTTATTTTACAATTTTTTATTTATTTGTTTTATTTTACAACAGAAAAACTACTTTGAAAATTTAGGGTAATTAACCATAATATTTAGATTTTATTTATTTATTTATTTTTTTACTGTGTATCAAATCAGGGCTGGATGATGCAGTACAGACACTCTAAGATGAGAGTCCTGTATTGATGGAAGGATGTGCTCTAAATCCTAATAAATACTGTCCACCCTCACACACACACACAGACACACACACACACACACACACACACACTTGCAGAACAGTGAATCAATAGCAGCATAATGCTGGATCATTGAGTGGTTTGTTTTTTAAATCTGGCTCCGCCTCTGCTACGGAAAAAAAAAAAAAGGTCAGAAAAGGTGAGTCAGCCAGAGCCGGGAGGAGGAAAAAAAAAAAACGATGATGATGATGATGTTGATGGTGAATTAATTGCCGAACGAGGCGAGGCAAGACAAAGGAGAGCCGACAGAGCTGAGGAGAAATTGGACGGGAGGTTGGCGGAGTGACGGGCAGATGGACGGTAAAAAGGTGGAGGAGAGCACTCCAGCACGCTCCAGGGCAAAGTAATAAACGGGCCGCAGTTAAAAACCAATACCTGCTTATTAACTTCCCCGCTCCTCTGGCTTGTAAAAGCCCGTGGAACAATGTTTGTGTTGGCGCTCCTCCGCCTCAACCACTCTATCTCTCCGTCCAAACCAAGGCCCTGACAGGGGGCGCCGCGATCGGAGTAGAGAGCTGGACGGGCGCCAGATTGGAGAAAAGGGCACTGGCGTTGGCAAGCGGCGACCAGCAGCCATGTTGGGCTGGAGCCATTGTTTTAGGAGGGCATAAAGCGAAAGGGTCTGCCGTTAATGTGATGAGTCTCTTAGAGCGCTGGGACGATGAGGGGGAAGGATGGAGGTTAGGGCGACACAAAGGAGGAAGGAAATCTGTGCAAAAACAGGCCAGAAACCATCCTCCCCTCACGCCGCTGCCTCCATCAGATGAGCACGCTCTCACACACCTCCAGTGAACACATGTATGCAGAAAGAGTGCCCACATGTCGGTCACTCCTCGCTGATGAAGCTCTGGACGCTGCGGTAACTGAAGCAGCCTGTTTTCATTAAAGACCTCTTTCATGTCGTGGCTTTAACTCGTCGCCGTGTCTGCAGCTGTGAGTGCGTTTTCCACTGAACAAGGTCGACTTCTGCTGAGAGCAGCACAAAGCTGGAGGTTGTAAAAATCATGTGAGGGAGATAAAATTAAAGAGCTGTAGAGAGTTATTTCTGTTTCAGATCGCTGGTTTTTACTTTGCTTTGTGCAAACTGACGGACGCCGGGCTCAGGTGGATGGAAAGCTGAACACACTTAGATTAATCCATAAATATGAGTTTGTATTAGCTCTAATGATCAGTTTTCTGTGTCAACATCAGCAAACTCTGCTTCTGACCAACGAACATGTTGGAACACGTTCTCCATTAGGGGGCGCTGTGGGGAAATCTGTCAGGATGGTTTTATGGCAGGATCATATTCATATTCAGACCACTTCGACCTAAAACATAGCAGAAGGAAGAAAGGCAGTAAGGACAGAAAGAAAGGAAGGAAGGAGTGAGAGTAAGGACAAAAGGACCGAGAATAGAGATATGTAAAACAAGGGGGATGGTGGGGAAAGTAATAAAGAAAGCAGGGAGGAAATGAAAGAAAGAAAATAAGGAAGGTAAGGAAGAAAGGAATAGGATGGAAAGAAATTAAGTAAGGAAGGAATGGAGGAATGGTGGATAAAGGACTAAAGGCGAGGAAAAGAAAATAGGGAAGGAAAGAAAGAAAGCTGAAAAAGAAAATAAGAAAAAAGTTGGTAAATTAAGGAAACAAGGAAGGAAGGAAGGAAGGATGGGTTGGAAGGAAGGGTAAGGGAATCAAGGAAGCAACAAGAAAGGAAGGAGAGAAAGGAAAATAAGGTAGAAAATGAAAGGAAGGTAGGGAGGAAAGGAAGAGGAAGCAAGAAAAGGCAGAAAGGCAAGAAATAAAGGATGGAATAAAAATTGGAACCAGAGAAGAAAAGAAAAAAATTTGGGTAGGAAGGAAGGAAGGAGGGATGGTGGAGAAAGGAATAAAGGCTGGAAGGAAAGGAAGAAAGACAATTGAAAAAAAAAATAGTAAATTAAGGAAACAGGGAAGAAAGGAATGATGGGAAGGAGGGGTTAGGAAATTAAGGAAAGAAGGAAAGAAATAAAAGGAAGGGGGTAAAGGAAAGGAAGGTATGGAGAAATGGAAGCAGAAGGAAGAAGAAAAGGCCAGAAAGAAAGAAAGTAATTTGGGAAGGAAGAAAAGGAAGAGGAAGGAAGAAAGGCAGGAAGGAAAGAAATAAAGGAAGGGATTTTAAAAAATAGAGCCAGAGAAGGAAAGAAAGAAATTTGGATAGGAACAAGGAAGGAGGGATGGTGGAGAAAGGAATAAAGGCAGGAAGGAAAGGAAGATAGAAAGGAAGAAAGAAACACAAGCAAATTAAGGAAACAAGGAAGGAAGGATGGATGGGAAGGAAGGGTAAGGGAATTAAGGAAGAAAGGAAAGAAAAAACAGAAACAGAAAGAAAATTGGGAAGGAAAGGAAGGAAAGGAAGGGAACGTGCCCAATTATTTCTCATCCTGCATCCTAAACTCTCTCTTCAGCATCATTCTCTGACTTTAATCTGCTCCTGTTTCCTCTGATGTGTTTTCTCATCCTGATAAAAACGTTTGTTAAAGACGTCAGCTGAAGAGTTTCTGCTGAACGTTCAGAGCTTCAGCTTCAGACCAGACTGTGAAGAGTCCACACGGAGTTTAAAGAAACGTTAGAAACTTTAGTTTGACAGAAAACATAAATATGCAGATTTGTGGTTTCAAACCTAGTCATGTTTTGTTTTGCTCAACGTTAAATTCCATCACTAATCTTTAATCAACGGTTTGAGTCTGAGCAGAGCGAAGAAATGATTCAGTGATTCAATGATTCAATGATTCAATGATTTGATGATTTGATGATTTGATGAATTGATGAATTCAATCAGCGAAGATTTCAGAGCGAGGAGCTGAGTCTGAGTCACTGCAGGAAGACGATTCATCCACTGGAGGAGAGAGAAGAGACCGATTGTCTCTTTATTACTGAAGGAAAAAACACTATGAGTCACAAGTGACACACACACACACACACACACACACACACACACACACACACACACACATCAAGGGAGACGGATGAGCAAAGCTGTTTCTTAAAGACACTTTTCACACAACTTTCTTTCTAATGACCCGCTAATGAAGCTCAGGGGGGTGGAGAGTAAGTGTGTGTTTGTCTGTGTGTGTGTGTGTGTGTGGGTGTGATTCCTGGAGAGTACACACACACACACACACATACACAGACCCCGGCATAACCCATCTATCTGTGAAAAACATGCCCTGCACCCCTGGAGAGAGTTAAAAACATAAGACCTAACCCCTGCTGCACACACACACACACACACACACACAAACACACTCACACACACACACACACACTTTTATGTTCACCTGCACAGTTTGCCTTTGTTTCACTTTTTCTCTTTAATTTTTTCTCCTAATCTTTCCCTCTTGATCCACTTAGAGACACACCTACCCTCCACACACACTCACACACACATTGTTTCACACACACACTTACCAACAAGAGCAACACGCGGCGAGTTAAAGCCCGTCAGCCTGTCAGACAAGGTTGTTTGAGATTTTCCACTAAATTGAACTCTTTCATTAGTGGCTGACAGATGTCTAAATGCCCCACGTCTCCCCTCTTTTCTCCCCCCTTCACTCCCCCCTGACGCCCGCCAAACGGGCCCCGGGGCCGCCGCTTTCCCTCCATCTGAAGGAGGGTGGAGGGGAAGGAGAGATGGAGAGATGAAGGGAGGGTGAGCACTAATCTAGGACGTGTCCTCTGGAGTGCCCTCCAGCTCGGAGGAGTTCAGTCCTTCATCCTCCTTTTCCTCCTTTCCTCCCCCCTCCACCCTCTCCCCTCACCCTGTCTCCCTCCTTTGTCCGGCTGGATCTCTTTTTTCCATCTCCTTCCCCTCTCTTGCTCTGGTTCTCTTTGTGAGAAAGGATGAAAAGCCCTTTGATTCACAGTTTCTCTCAAGGATATTTCATTCTGAAACTGAGGCTGAAGGAGGGAGGAAGAGGAGGAAGAGGAGGGTGATGATGCTGGGTGTGAGGAAGGAGGAGGAGGAGGAGGGTTGTTTGGTCACAGGGGGTGCTTCAGACGCGATCAGTCGAGCCCCCACCTTCCTCGACGTGGGCGGATCAGAGCGTTTGTCGAGCGCCAAGCTTGATAAGAAGCGTGGGGCTCATTAAAAGCTACTGTCGCACCGAGACCACACACACACACACACACACACACACACACACACACACACACACACACACACACACACACACACATGAGCACAGGCAGGTCCCCACCTCCCTTACCTTTCTGCTGGCGAGATAATTAGTGACGCTCTGGTGCCAGAATACAGTGGCAGGTTGTGTGTGCGTCGGTGCAGCCCGCAGCACATCAAAGGCCTCATCAAAGCGCGAGCCGTGTCAGGCGAGGTTAAGGTTTAAAAGCAGCAATTTACAATCCAAAGACACAAGTCATTTAATCGCTCATTTATTATTATTTCAAGTTGTCGGACAGAGCTGCAGATGGAGGCGCGGGCTGTAAGTGATAATGCGTATTATCATTTTCAATGATGTGAGAAATGATCCTCTTTCATGTAAAAGCCCCCGTGGTCTGAACACTCTGACGGCCGCGGCGCTTTGAAGGGAAACTCTGCGCTCTCTTGAGAAATGTTGGACACGGCGGCCTCTGTGTGCGCCGTTAGAATCATCTGTTTTTAATGCGACGAGCATATTTTTCTTTTTCTGTGGCAGCTAAAAGTCCAACCTGGGACATCTATGAGTTTGTCCCAGCCTTTGTTATTCCACCTTTACACTTGATGTAGACGTATGTTCGAAAATAAAACTCCCTTTGAAACACTCCTTTCCAGCAGGTGTATGACTTAAAGAGGGGCTGTGAGCTGAGATGCTGCTAGCTTGCTTGGCAAGTCTACAAATCAAAGAAGAGTAGTTTCTTTTAAAAATGACTCTGTGAATACTGTGTTTTGAGGCTGCTAGCTGAGCTATGGCAAATTCAGCTTTCGGGAAGCACTTTCCTCCAGTCGGCATATGAAGTTCAGGAGCTGCAAGCTGAGCTGCTTTTTTTTTTTTTTTTTACTTATAGCATCCTTAAACATTTCATTAGTCAACATTGCATTCCTAAAAATATCTTTTCCTCCTTAGATCCATGTTTATGAAACTTTGGGGTCTGCTAGCTGAGCTAAAGTGAAATCAGCTTTTTGTAAACACGCAACATGATGTCAAGAGGGTCTGTGGGCTGAGCTGCTGCTGGGTGCTTGGCAAGTCTACAATTGAAAAAGGTCTTAGATTAAAACCTGTTGAATCAATTTAATTAGTTTTTGGTAAAGAAAAATGTGTCTTTACTATGTTTTGAGGCTGCTAGCTGAGCTACAGCAACTCAGCTTTTTGAAGCACTTAACTCTGGATGCCACATTAAGCCCAGGAGCTGCAAGCTTAGCTGCTTTTGTTGTCTAATTTTTGAGCTTTGCCTCCTTAGATTCATGTTTCTGAAACTTTGGGGGCTGCTAGCTGAGCTGAAGTGAAACAACTTTCTGGACACAAGCCACATGACAACAGGAGGGTCTGTGAGCCAAGCTACTAGCTTCTTCTCAGTTCTTAAGTTTATTCTTAGTGTTTTCAAATTGAACACATTTTCGTGGAGTCTGTGAGCTGAGCTGCTGCAAGCTTTATTGTTGCTGCTCTTTAGCCATCCAAATCAAATAAGCCTTTGAGTTAGAGTTGCTGCGTAGAGTTGTATTAAAGCACTAAATGGGGGCATTTTATATGAAAACTGAATGCTTCTGAGGCTTTGGGGGCTGCTAGCTGAGCTGAAGTGAAATCAGCTCTCTGGAAACACACCACATGACATCAATGGAGGCTTTGAGCTGAGCTACTTGCTTGTTTTCAGTTTTATAGTTCATTTGTTTCTAGCGTTTTCATATTAAAAAAGTTTTTGTGGGGTCTGTGAGCTGAGCTGCTACAAGCCTGATTTTTGCTTGTCTTCTGTCATCCACATCAAATAAGCCTATAGGCTAGCTTCACTGAACTAAAACTTTGCTTTTTTGAAACAATCCTTTCTGGCAGACACATGGGATCAAGAGGGGCTGCGAGCTGAGCTGCTACTACCTTTTTGTAGCTTTATAAAATTAAATAAGCCTTTTGATTTTACATTTATTCAATCCAAAAAAAGAGGAGTTACCATTTATAAAAACCTCTTTTCAGCAGCTTTCTCTAGAAACCCCCTCTGCCAGACACTTGACATCCAGAGGGGACTGCATGCTGAGCTGCTGCCTATTTTTATTCCTCCCTTTTAGTATCCCCTTCTCTAAAACATACTGGCTTAGCAAATAAAACCTTGAAAGCTCATAAGCAGGGATGCTCAACATCACAAATGAGCAGTTTGGTTTCAGAGGCTGCCAGCTGAGCTGCAGCTAACATGACCTCACAGGCTTTTTAAAATCGTACATAGCGGCTGAATTATAATCAAAAAACAAAGGCAACTTGTCTTGAAACTCAAATAAACTAGGTTGGTGTAAGATCTAAGAGTATAATCTATAGCACAAGTCATGGTTTTTGACCGTTTTAAGCTTTTTTTTTTATCGTTTTTTTAAGTTTTGTAGATTTTCCTGACTGTCTAATCACTGAGACCTTTGGTTTTGATGTAGAAGAGTCCGAGTCCCAACATTTACCAAACGTTAGACATTTGTAGAGTCAGTTTTCACCTGTCATAATCGTCGTCGTTCCGACTCATAAGACTCTGTTGGTCATCTCTGAGCTGCTGCATTAGACGTAGCTCCATTCCCAGTCAAATAATACTTTGTGTAATCAAAACCAATCCATCATCGCAGCAGCTCAAGGAAGACACACGAGAGTCCAGCCTCAGCCCCATTTATCAGCCAACACACACCCAGACTTCCCCTCAAGTGTGCACGAGTGTGTGTTTTCAGAGAAGTGCTTGATAGCAGTGCAGCGAGGGGAGGAATGCTTCATGTCCACGGCCCGTCAGTCGATGTGTGCTGTTTGTTCAGGTGCGAGCCTATTACACATATCACTGCTCTATCACAATAGCTCTCCACACAGCACTTAAGAAGCAGACGAGCCGCCTGGCAGGAAAAGAGATGAGGTAACTCCTACTAACTGATAGAGCAGCTGATTTACTCGCAACTTTCAGCCGCTCTGACCGCCGCGGGAGCGGAGGAGTGGTGTGTGGTGCACGGCCCCCTAAGAGCGGGAAATATGTCAGTGTAGGATATTAAATTTATCATGTCCTAAGCCTTGTGTCATCAAAGTTTCATGTGGTACAGGCTGCAGGATATTATGCAACAAGCTGAAGAGGTTAGACCTTGGACGAGTGGAGTGTAAGAGAGAAACAGTGGGGCAGTGAATAGATCCCAGCGGACACAGAACTTTTTGTTTTGGTGTTTTTTTTTCTCTTTTTGAAAGCAGAAACAGAGGAAAGAGCTTTTCTAAAGCTACCAGACTCCATCAGGAGAAGCTGCTGCTTTGATTTGTCTGTGTTTGTGTCATTTTAGTGTTTCAAATCTTAAACTTGGATTCACAGAGATACTTGGGAATAATTCGTGCATGGTTTTGCCTTTGATGATTATAGCTGACGGTATTTTAACACTATATTTTGGCGCGCTTACGTCAATTTTTACTCATATTTGTTGAGCTTTGTTTGCATTATTCTGCTGCCAAATAAAATGTCCTGTCCCCTTAAATGCACGTCCTCGTCTTTGCACCCTACCCGGCTCCTCACAGATCATTTAAGTGGAGAAAAACAACAGTAAGTCACTCATTGAAAACGCCACACACACTTCCACACACAACCATTCCCACTGCTGTGTCATTACAGAGGCTCATTATCAAAATCAATTCAATTAAAGGCTGTAATTGCCGTAGTGGAACCCAAATGCTGTCGCAAACAGGGCTGTAGGAAGGCAAACCTCATCGATGTGGCCGCTCTCAGAGTGTGTGTTCCTGTGTGTGTGTGTGTGTGCTTATTTAACGTGAGAAATATTAATCGCTTGTTTCAAATTAACTCGGCTCACCCTTTCTTTTCTCTGGGAGTCGGTGTTTAAGCATATTGATTCTGTAAGGGGAGGAAGGAGAGGCTGTAAACGCGGGCCGGCTATGTTAAACACTTGGAGTAGTTAGTGTGGAGACGCCACGCAGCATAGCTAATGCCAAATCCCTCAATCAATCAGCTCACACACACACACAAACACACACGCACGCTGGGTTAATTGTTTACCGAGCTAAATGAAGTGGGGATAATGTAGGCTAACTGCGCGCTAAGCACGGCTAAGATGAGGGATATTGTAAAGGACAATTTGATTTATCGAGGTTTGTTTGCAGAAAGGGGAGCGGGAATTAAAAGTCACACTTTATTTGTATCAAGGTGTTTGTCAGAGCGACGTGACGAAGCAGAGCGGGTGTTTGTAACGTGTGGAGTGTGTGTTTACACCCCGTCTTCGCTGTTGTGAGCAGGAAGAAAGACACCTGAAGTTTTTTCTTTGTGTTTCTGTCTTTTTGATGCACTTGTAAGACTATACATCACAGAAAAGCAGGAGTTTCAAACCTTTGTTTGAAGATGATGACTCAGAAGAATGAGAGGGGGAGGAGGAGTTTCTGATGACAGGCGTGTTTACCGCGCCGGGCTCCTTTCAGGCACTTTGGAAACTGAGACCCCAGAATATCTAAAACACGAGGACCCAGTTAGGAACATAAATAAAGTTTCAGATCTTCTTAAGGTTGTTTCTTGGGCTGACAGCCACACATTGGATGATGGGAGATGTAACCTGATTCTCCAGGCAAAGTTGAGGATTAAAGTGATCAAAGCTCAGATTGAAATCCTTGAAAATAAAAACCTTCTTAATCACTATTTTGCTGACAGCAGGTAAAAAGGCTCTCACCTGAGGATGGTTGATGAAGGCTGGACCTGCGGTAATAATCTGGGCGGATGTGACAAATGAGATTTACAGGATGGAAAAGGAAACTTTTTCTTTAAACTTAGAGCTAGAAATGCTGTTTTATCTCATCCCCTTTTGTTTTTCTTTCTTTTTTTTACTTATTTTCTTGTTTTTTTTCTGTATTTCTTTGTGTCATATTATATTTTGTTGGTATTATTTAATTTTAATTTTATTTTTTTATCATTTTACTTTTGGTCATTTCTCTCAGAATGTATATTGATTTTGATTTGCCACTGCCACAAAGAAAGAAAACAAGAAAGAAAGAAAGAAAGAAACAAACAAACAAACAAACAAACAAACAAACAAACAAAGAGAAAAGAGGCCATAGAGGCTAAAACACATTTATAAGTTTTAAACTATTTTCAAAGAGATAGGAAGAAAGAAGTATATGAATATTTTGTAATTGTACTTAAAATGTTCTATCAAATAAAAACTAAAATAGAATAAAATAAAATAAGATAAAATAAGAATAAATAAATAAATAAATATAAAGAAATAAATATAAATATATAAATAAAATAAATGAATAAAAAATGAGCACAAATATGAATGAATGAATAAATAAATAAATAAATAAATAAAAATAATTAAATAAATTAATTAATTAATTAAAATAATTAAATAAATACATAAATAAATACAAATATTTAAAATTTAAAAAAGGGGGAAAAAAAGTCACATCGTTGTTTTTAAAACCAGCAGACTCCTTTAGTAACTACTGTATCTTCATGTCTTGAGGCACAGGAGTTACTGATCTACTGCTACCCCTACTTTGTAGTTTGTAGGTGTTTTAAATTTGTTTGCCTACGCGTTCAAATGACCAAAGAAATGTGACATAACTATGCAACACAAAAATAATAAAAATAAAATAAAAATAAAATAAAAATAAAATTAAAAACTGTCTGGATGCTGTGGACTGAGGTAGACCAGCAACTCATATATTGTCAAAGTTAAAACAAGATCATTTATGAAACCCTTGTGCTCATTTATATAATACTTAATAGATAAATAACTGTCTGAGACAGAGGTAGACCAGCAGCTGCCACACTTTAAAGGAAGGGCCTGTGGGACTTCCCCTAAAAAGTAAAACTTCAACCCTGCAGGAAAAAAAATGTGCACAATTGTCACTTCTGGGCTTCTATACATGTGTGTCAGTGTCTGTGTCTGCTTCAACCTCCTCCTCTGCCTGGATGTTGATGCTTTAGTTGTGTTGGGACGTTTCTTGGCGGAGTGTAGTCATGGTTACCTAAAACGATCACAGAGTGCCCAGTGTGCTTGTGACTTTGCATGTTGGTTAGCGAGTGGAAGACGCTAATCAGAGCGTCTACGATAGAGGACGTAGCAAAGAGGAAGAAAAACAACCAGAGTGAAACGAAACTCCAAACAGATAAAGCTTTTTCCTAAACGAGGGTGAAGCTTTCTGCCAGCCAGTCAGGTGCTCGGCTCTCGAGTCTCTCCCACGTAGACGTAAACGCGACGCTACAGGTGGTTGCTGGGTTAGTGAGTGTGTTCACGTAGTCACCGTCAGAGGCTGTGGGTGTGGCGCTGCCTCTGGTCAGATTTTGCGTTTTCTTGAAGGGATGAAGGTTTCACTCTGAGCTGATGGAGGATGCAGGTCAGGTCTCCTCTGTGCCGTCAGTGATGATCACTGTCTGGAGGTCACACGTGTGCTTTGGCTCATTCCAGCTTTAAGGTGGAAAGTACAGTCTTGTGTGAGGAAGTGTGTGTGTGTCAGTGTAAGAGTGTGTGTGTGTGTGTGTGGTCGGTCATACGGTCTCGGTCACTGATATTGAATCCCGACTGTGAGGGCCATCTGTCTGAATTTGACCCAGCAGCTCACCGTCACACCTTCAGAGAGACGAGGAAGAGGAGGGAGTGTGTGCTCGCCATCCCTGTCTGTGTATAAGTGTGTGTGTGTGTGTGTGTGTAAGCGACAGACTCAGACGCAGACAGGAGGGGTGGTGTTTGGTACCGTACAGTATGTGCACTCCCCACTTCCTGGCACCAGCGCTCTGGTCATGTGAACTTGTGCTTTGAAGGCACCAACTGCAGCGACTCGCGCAGCGTGTGCCCCCAGCCAGTCCTCCGGCTCTGGCACAAGCCGACCTCTGACTTTTTAAGCACAGGGGCATTCCTGGAAGACGTCTCTGAGCGAGGGGAGCGTGACAGGGGGGACAGCGTTAGCCCTGGAGCGGCACTTAACATTTAGGAAGTGTCCAGTTTCCAGCACTCGGTGTACCGGGAGGGGCTTTTTAACGACGAGCCCAGCAGGGGGGTTAACACGTAGATAACCTGAATGCTGCGCGGGCTGCCGGAGGACTGTGCTCATAAAATAAAGATAAAGAAGCAGAGTGAAAAGAGAGCGGTAGGGGGGTTAGCGGGTGTCAGCTGCTTTAACAGATAGACACCTCTGCCTGGGCCAGGAAAGCGTCTGATTAAAGAGGCTGTCCCGTAACTGGAGGTCGTAAAATCCATCCTGGCTGCACGCTGATCCCTCTGCTCTAATGTGGACCTGATGCTTTCACTCATCCAGCGTTTAACTGACATCAGTATCATCTTGTCATAGGAGAGGCTAATCTTGTGTTCGACTTGTCGTCGGATGAATTGGAGCTTGATGACGGAGTATTTTTATATCGGTGCTGAAGCAAATGATGTGTGAAAAGCTGTGACAAACCCACAGAGAAGCTGCCGGCTGTTTCGGCCTTCGCCGTCCAGCTGGAGCAGCTGGCGGGTTAGGTGGAGCGCCAGCCACACCTTGATGGAGTTTCTGAAGCAGATTTTTCACACTAACAAATGTGAAACCCAACTTTTGTTGACGTTAATTAAGCCCAACTGACGGTTCTTACAGTTAGATATCGATGTTTTTCTATTTGGGATCATCCTCTTTCGATAATGTGATACTTTTGAGTTTCTTTGGAGTATTTTTCTCCACTTTCCAGACGTTTCTACCCAGAAAAAACAGTTGTGGTTAAAAAAAAGTATATTTCCACATACACTTACACAGCATATTCACAGCCTCAACTCTGTTTGTGTCATATTTTCATGCAAATCTTAGAAATAATATGTTAAACCAGTTGAAAGAAGCCGTTGTTAGTTTCTGTTCTGCATGGACCTCCATCATTGTTGTTGTCAGAGCTGACAATTGAAGCCCCGCCCCTTCTTGGTTCTGATTGGCCAGTGATTGAAACTTGACACCAACCTGTGCAACCGGCTTCAAATCACTGAAGTGCATTTGTTTCCTGTGTGAAATAAACTCTGTGAGTTGTTACAACCACATATACCATAAAACTGAATCTCTTGCAGTCGAGGCAGACCAGCAACTCCCGCATTCTGAAATCTTTGCATTTTGTTTAAGTATTGATCTGGCTGTTTCATGTCTTTCTGATGTGATCGACAATTACTTGATTTAATCGTTGCGATGTGAGGTTAACACCAAGACAGAGCAGCAACTCCTGCATTTTGAATACATGTTTTTTAAGGCATCTGTTTGTTCTTGTGCTACTTTGGAGAGTCAAACGATTTGTGTGTTCAGACAGAATAGTTATATAAAAAAAAACATTTTGTGGTGTGGGCAGACCAGCAACTCCTATACTTTGCTAGCTTGTGTTGTCAAAGTGTGAAACTGGTTGATCTGTCTTTATTTTGATGTCTTGGACAGTTTATTCTACCTGTGTACAAGACAAAACAACAACAAATAAATATCTGAGGAGGAGGTAGACCACCAACTCCTTTAAGAAGCGTGTATTACTGAATTTTTGACACAATCCAATCATTCTGTTACTTTGAAAAGTTCAACTGTTTGTTCGTTTGATCTTTGTGTTACAAAGATAACACCAAAAACCATTTGTTACTAGCAAGGCAGACCAGCAACTCCATCATTTTGAAGACATGTTTTTTAAGACATCTGTTTGTTCCCTTGATACTTTGGAGAGTCAAACGATTTGTGTGTTCAGACAGAATAGTTATATAAAAAAAAACATTTTGTGGTGTGGGCAGACCAGCAACTCCTATACTTTGCTAGCTTATGTTGTCAAAGTGTGAAACTGGTTGATCTTTTTTCATTTTTATGTCTTGGACAGTTCAATCTTCATGTGTAATACAAGACAAAACAACAGCAAATAAACGTCTGGGGAGGAGGTAGACCTCCAACTCCTTTAAGCGTTACACAATCCAATCTCTCTGTTACTTTGAAAAGTTAAATTGTTTGTTCTTTTGATCTTGTCTTACAAAGATAACACCAAAAACCATTTGTTGCTAGCAAGGCAGACCAGCAACTCCATCATTATTAAAACATATCATTGTTTTTGTGATACTTTGAAGAGTTAAAAAGTTGGTTTCTTTCATTTTTTAACACAAGATGCAAAACTAACTGAGGCAGGGGTAGACCAACAACCCCCCTGTTTAAGAAGTTGAATAATTAATGGTATAGATGGAGTTTGATGGCTCCAAAAAAAGAAGTTATCAAGAAGAGAAGGTTTTGTCTAACAGAAATCTTAGAGTAGACAACTAACTGGACAATGTGGGTGAGTGTGTTGATGATATTGTGCAGGTCCGTGAAGTTTTGGCAGGAGCAAGAAAAATGATGATGTTTGGAGCTTTTTTGGAAAAAGTCTGAGACAAAAAACTCCAGGGTTAGGGTTAGGGTTAGGGTTAGGGTTATGGAAGCCTATATGTTTAGCGCAGGGTGCAAAAATGAGAAGTTGTCCGATTACGAGGCAAACACTGGTGAAGTTAATTTAACCCCGAACATGAATGAATCAAATTCTGTTTATTTTAATTACATCGTGCGTGTAAAAGCCCATTGCGTTGTTTCTTTCCAATCAAATCACATGAAAACACACACACACACACACACTTGTTTGGCTGCTGCTGTAAAAAGCTATAACTGCAGATAAATCAAACTACTTCATCGCAGCCTAATAAATGCAACACATTACTGTGCAGTTATTGTGGAGCAGCTAAATTGAGTTGTTCTCAAGCTACATTGTAATTCTCCAAGAGTAGGACAACACGGTGGCTAAGCGGCTCATTATTATTGTTGTTTGAGTGCTGACTTTCAGTTTGCACATTAATATGTAAATTAAATGTTAATCGATTTTCAAAGGTGTGTATTTATCACGGATTTTACGGCGGCGCCCAGCGTGACTCAGTCAATCAGAAGCGAGCGATGCAGTTTGTAATAAGGCCGTTAAAGTGCTCTGAAAATGATTAAAAAACAAACGCTGACACTTTGCTTGAAGTGGCCCGCAGACGCTGAAGACGCAGATAATAAGGCCCTTCAAGCTGCAACGCAAACTTACACAGCTTTACAATCAAACATCAGAGGATCACTCTCCGTTTCAGTCTGAGGCGTTCCCTGCACAGCTGCACGTTTGGTACCCGTGTTCTCCACATCACGATCACATTAATTAGGATGCAGCGGCGTTGAGAGGCTGACGAGGACGTCTTCAGATTCATCAGATGATTCAGAGTCACTTTCTGGCAGAGCATGAAGGGAAATGTAGTGAGCAGGTTTTTGGGTCAGGGAGAAGTTTTAAAGCAGAGTTCGTTTTGTTTTTTTAAGCCTGCTGAAGTCTTTTTTAGGATTTCAATGACTAAATATTTAGATATGGCTCTGCTGGATGGTTTAAGCCTACAGCTGCTAAATCATCTTCAGAGAAAGTGTTTGAAGATCGCCTTCATCACGGGGCTTTCTCCTGTAATCTCGTGTTTCTGGTACAAGAGAATGAATCCAAAGAGATACACATCTTTTTACGTCTCTTTTCTCTGTTTCTGACTGTATCTGCTGCTATTTTTATCTGAGTTTATTTTCTTGTTGTGACTGCCTTGCTGCGCGGCACCCTGGGAAAGTGAGACCTCACACTCAGTGGGTCCCCCCTGCAAAAATCAGGAACAAATGAATAACTCTCAGAAAATGGATTTGCTGGTCTCATGCTGCCTTGATTGGCGGGGACTTTGTGCTGTTGTGAGACTTTTGAGTTTGAAATAATTGGTGTAAATCCAACACTGAAATCTGTGCTGCTCCAATAAGCAACAAAACAACTGATGAAGTCAAGAGTAGATGAGCAACTTCTGAGTTCTGCAAAGAGAAATGAGTGGTATCATCAGGGGGAGACTGGTGGTTTTCAAAGAAGCTGTTTTTGCTTTAAATTAAGGGTGTTCAATCTGCAGCTCTGGAGCTTCATGCGGCCCCTTGACTCCTTTGCAGTGGCTCCTTTTAGCTTCTAAAAAATATTATTGAAATAAACAATTTTATTTTTTCCTACAGAGAGTATTGATTAAAATCATTGACACTGAATAAAATCATATGTTGACATTTTGATAAATTAAAAATCCATGACCTTTCGCAATAAGGCTTTCAATTTTTTTTGTGACTTTTGCAAAATTTGTTTTTACAGTTTTTCAAACATAAAAAAACAGCATTTTTTTTAGATTTTAAAACTTTTTTTAATTTTTGTATATTTCCATATTTTGTTAATTTCTGCAATTTTTTGGAAATTTTTAAAATTCTTATTTATTTTGAAAAAATTATTAGATTTTAATTTTATTTTTTAAAATCACTATTTTTTATTTTAATGTTTTTTGCAAATTTTTGTATATTTCATATTTGTTAATTTCTGCATTTTTGGGGGTAAATTTTAAAAATTCTTATTTATTTTGAAAAAATTGTTAGATTTAATTCTAGTTTTGGAAATTCCTATTTTTATTTTTTATTTACATTTTTTTTTTTTTTACAATTTTTGAAATTTAAAATTTTTTGAAAAATTTTACAACTTGGAAATTTCATGAGTTTTTGCAAATTTATGAAATCTATAACGTGACAACATTTTTAAGTATTTTAATTATTCGCAAATTTCTTGAAAATAGAAAAAAAATAAGGCATCATGTATTCAATTTTATAAATATAAAACACTTCTCATCTAGTTAATTATTCACTAGATTTTTATTATGTTTGAAATTTTTTACGCTTTTTCTATCTTCATTGTGACGATAAAGCAGCCTGAGTGACTTACATGAGCTGAGGCTAAATGGCTCCTGTGAAAGTAAAGGTTGCAGGCCCTGGTTTAAAACAAAAGAGCACTAAATGACGTTTTTGTTTGGGGAACTTCTCTGCAGGTTTGTCGGACACTTAAAAACAGAAATCAGACACTTTTAGTGGATGATACCGGACTGATTCAGCAGATTCACTGCAGCTGTTTAAGCCTTTCTTGTAGCTCCTGGTTTGAGAGTTCAACAGACGCTTATTCAGAAAAATCCTCTGCAGTTATTTGTCATTTAGGTCCCAAAAGCTGAGCCTCAGACGTAGCAGTCTAACATCCTGCTTTAGATTCAGACTGGAGGAGCAGAGAGAGGTGTTTTCAGGACGTGAGGATGAATGAAGCGCAGACGTAGCAGGTAAAAGCAAAGACAGGAGCGCATTAAGCGTCTTACTGTGGAGACAGACTCATTTGTAAAGCTAAATGCCAGCGCAGCACCGTGTCGGCTGCACACATGGCTCTACGTCGTCAAGTTTTTGGTTCTCTGTGCGTTTTATGTGCCTGAGCGCAGCGAGCGCTGAGGCGTTGTTGCCGGCGTCCCGCTGAGCGCATAATGAATGGCAGACTGCGGCTGAGGCCTGCCAGGCAACAAGAAGCTGCACTGAGGAATCATGGGATAGTGGAGGAAGACTGGAGCGCGGTGAAACTCGGCGGGAGCTCGGAGATCAAACAGGACGACAGCGCCGCCTCCCCCGCCGGGCATTCTGGGTAGACAGACCTGAGGAGGAGACGCCTGAAAACCAGACGGGGTTTTCCTCTACCTGTGTGTGAGTGTGTGTGACGCAGTGTTGTGGATGCTATCATGGCTCACTCACACACACACACACACACACCTCCTCCATGTCCCAGCATCCTCCTTGTGTTAGTGATCCTGTAGTCAGGGAGCAGCCTGGAGAGTTATCGACTCCTCTTGTCCTCAGGTCTCTCTGACTCTCATCCCTTCTTCTTCTTCTTCTTCTCTCAGTCCTTTTTTCTGATCTTTCTCTTCTGAATCACTGTTATTTTTTTTTACTTTCTATCCTCCCTTTCTTCATTCTCTGTCTTTTCTGCTGACGTTTGCAGTGAGTGCAGATCAAACCCCAGTTTAAAGTTCACTGAATTTTGAAACAACTTTTGGTTTTAGTTTCTTTTTTTGTGTGTGTCGTTCATTTCCCTTCCTCCTATTTTATGTTCTTTCGTCTTTTTCTGATTCTGCTTAACTGTTGGATTTTGTTTTGTTTCTTTTTCTTCCTCAAAAAACGAAAAGAATAATAATAATAAATGTAACAGGATGAAATGAAACAAGTTAAAAATGAGCTTGTAATCATGAATTAAATGAACTCTGAAATGTACTGTAAAGTCCTGCAATAAAGTATCAAAAAAAAAAAAAACTGTTGGAGATCATTGGGAAACTACCATCAAACTGCAAAAAACACAAAAATCAGCCAGTAACATTTTCTCCTCTTTCTTTCACTCTTTCCTTTAATATTCATTAATATGTTTAAACGTGCAAATAATCCCTTTGATTTCTTTACACGGTTTGTCTTTTAGGACACGTCTTTTTATTAAATCGTCACCCCGTTTGAAAACAAGGAGTTTACTAAACTAACGTTAGCATTAGCATTAGCTTAAACCAAGGCTGTGAACATGTTTGATTTATCCGTGTGAGGGCATTTCACACTGAAGCTGGTGGGGATTAATTTGCTTTTGGAACCAGCCTCAAGTGGACACTTGAGGAACTGCAGACAGACAAGGCTCACTCATTTTAATGTCATAAATGGCATAAAGGTTACGAATTTAAAAATTTATGAAATTTCAAAGGGTTGCAAATTTTATCAGGTTATGAAATTTAAAAAAAAAAATCAGGAAATGAAACGTCCAAAAATTTGTAAAAATTCCCCAAAAATTGAAATTTCAAAACTTGAAATTAAAATAAAAGAAGAGTTCATAAACCAACGTTAGCATCAGCGCTAGCTGCTACAGATAGTGGTAGGGCAGAGGAGGTGAACTGTTTGACCTGCAGGTGAAAAGATTGAGGACACATTTTTATTTATTTGCCTTTTTGGCCCACTAAGTTCTTAATCTAATTTCCTTAATTTTGGGATATCGGTGATTGGCCCATCCTCACATGTGAAACTGATCTTATATTCCTCCAGGAAGGTCTGACAGCCAGCCATTGTTGCTTTTTGCTCTGAGACCTAAAACTCAGGACACTTTATTGGTTAAGTTAAAGCATAAAGATTTTATTGTTTCACAGATATTGTTCAATGTTTTTCAATAAAATAAGATTGGAACATTGAAGGTATATGCTGTCAGTTAGAAAAGATAAAAAATACAAATCTGTATCAGCAGGTCAGGCTTTTTAAAGATCAGTGATCAGTCAGAAAACTGTGACCAGTGCAGCCCTAATAACAATATATTTTCTGTTATTTTGCCAAAACTGTGGATTCTTTAAGTTGGATGAGGATGAGTTCAGGTAACAAAACGTTTTGATTTTATGTGAACCTGTACCCGTTACTTTTGACAGAATTTGGTTGCTACATATAAAAGTACCCGTCCCTAATTCTCACCAATTTTTTATTTTTATTTTTTCAGATTAATCGATTAATCGATTAATCGTAAATATAATCGTCAGATTAATTGATTACTAAAATTATCGTTAGTTGCATCCCTAGATTTTGATTTCTACATCAGGAGCAGGTCGCCCTCCATCCTGCAGTATCTGATCTCTATTATATTATTATATTATTATATTATCTATTATATATATATATTGAATGAACCAGGGAGAGTGAACAGTTGAACTGTTTTATTTTGCACTTTTGTTAATTTATTAAAAACAAACAGTAAAATGTTGGTGAAATTTTATGGATAATTGGTCTGAAAGAAGTGGTATCGAACATCCCTACCTTTAAACCCTTCATTCTTTTCCTTTTTATCTCCACCATAAAAGTCACTTTTATCTTTCTTCGTCTTTTCCGCTCTTGCCTTTTTTATTTTGTGTCTGTCAACACCTCATGAAGAGCCAACAAAGTCCTCAAACATCCAAGACTTCCTCTGAGTTCACTTTTCTTCATCCTGTTTCTTTGATTTTCAGATTTTCTTCCCGTCTTTCTAGTTTCCCACGTCACATGAAAAAAAGCGTCATGAATCACATCAGGCATGAGGAAGAGTCTCTTTGTTGATAACTCAAGATTTACAGGTGTCACAGCTTCAATCATGTTTTTGTTTTCTTCATATTTTCAATGAATTCACTGAAACGAGGATCTGCTTTCTTTGCACTCCTCCACCGTCTACTGCCCCCTTCAGGCCGGCTCTGGGACTTTAAAATGGACAGACTTAGTGTGTCTGGTGTGTCTGGTGTGTGTGTGTGTGTGTGTGTGTGTGTGTGTGTGTGTGTGTGTCTAGGACAGGACTTTGAGAGGAGAAAAAAAAGGAGGTGAGGGGAGTGTGGATGATAAGGAGGAGAGCCAGAGGAGCGAGTTGGGATAAAGGTGTGTGATAGAATTGGAAGATCAAAGCCTTCTGTCACAGCGTGACTGAGCCCAGGGGCGTTATGGGTAAGACGGGGCACATACACACTGGCACGGACACACGTTTATGCGCACACTGAGTCACACACACACTCTCCGGGCTGGTATTTGACTCTGAGTGTGATTGATACCGGGCTAGATTTGGAGAATCACTGTCATTCGTCTCTCCGCAGATCAAACAGCCACATAATCTCCCATAAAGGAAGGAGAGATGGAGGGAATAAAAAAGGGACAGAGGAGGAGAGATTGAGGAGCCGCAGAGGGAAGGAGAGGGGTGACAAAGCCTCCTCATCAGTGGAGAGTTTTCTTGTTTTTCATACGACGACCTGCCACCTTAAAAACACATCCATCACTCAGCTCCATTAACCGGCGTCTGCAGAGCATCAGAGATATTCAGTGTCTGAGAGACGAGTGTGAACGCAGGCATTAGACTTCATTTACAGCCCGTACAAACACACAATCTGTGTCTCCATCGCTAACCTCTCAGCGCTGAGTGTACACAGATCAATCAGACAACACGCGCTGCACCAAACCTCCAGATCACGATCCTAAACCGGTCCACATGTTCCTCTGTTAGATCTGAAATGTGCTGAACAGTTTATCTGCAGCTGGGTCTGTTAGTGGTTCAGCTCATTTAGAAGTGTTGTGTCATCTTGGTATGCACCCCATGTACACGGTCTGTAGTCTTTGAGATTCAGTTTCCATCATCAGATGCCAACTTCCTGCTGGATCAACTCACATAGAAAGTTCTGGAGCTAGCTAGCACTGGTTTTTAGCCTCTTAGCGGTTAGCTGCTACACACCTACTTGTGCCTCAGCTCAACAACCATGAGCTTCCTGTTAAAGCAAATTTATACTTTTATTTCAAATTAAACGCCCAAAAAGATCTGTTTGCTCTGACACCAAATGTTAGAATAAGACAATTCTCAGTGTAGTTTCTTTTTGTGGTCATATGACTTTTCTGTGAGCTGATTTATAAAGGTTTGGAGGTTAAAAAAAAAAAAATCCATTTGATTTATCCGTGTGTGGGCATTTCAGACTGGAGCTGGTAGGGATTCATGTGCTTTTGGAACCAGCCTCAAGTGGACACTTGAGGAACTACAGACAGACAGACTCACTTATTTCAATATCATAAATGTCATATATTTGCAAATTTATGAAATTTTACATTTCAAAATTTGTCAAAAATTATGAAATAAAAAAAATCAGGAAAAGAAATGTCCAAACATTCGTAATAATTCCAAAAGTTTGGAATTTCAAAATTTTCCTAAAATATATAAAATTTTTTAAAAAAATTACTTAGTTTTCAAAAATTTTAAAACTGTCAAAATAAATTTTCATATTTTTAAAAAAATGGAATTTAAATAGTTTGCAAAAAATTGCAGAAATCAAAAGGTCAAAAATATTATAAAAGTTAAAACG
The DNA here is from genome assembly GCF_033239565.1 of Halichoeres trimaculatus. Lineage (NCBI taxonomy): Eukaryota > Metazoa > Chordata > Actinopteri > Labriformes > Labridae > Halichoeres > Halichoeres trimaculatus. The sequence continues at coordinate 1,207,881 of NW_027437199.1, read as the reverse complement.
GATTGCAAAATCTTCGAGAAATTTGACGTTTTCATCTATATTTGGAAAGAAAAATCATAAAATTGGAATTTTCAAAAATTTTTCTAAAATTTAAAAAATTGAAAATAAATTACTTAGATTTCAGAAAAAAAATGTAAAACTGTCGAAAAAATGCATTTTTTAAATAAGAAATAGAATTTAAATGATATGTTAAAAATGTGCAAAAATTAAAAAATATAAAAATAAATTCTATAAATCGCAAAATCTTCAAGAAATTTGAAATGTTTTCATCTAGATTTGGAAAGAAAATCTAACTTTTTTAAATCTACCAGCAAAATGTTTTAAAATTAAAAAAAATTGAAAGGAAAATTACTTAGATTTCAGAAAAAATGCAAAACTGCCGAAAAAAATTGCATTTTTAAAATAAAAAATAGAATTTAAATAATCTGTTTAAATGTGCAGAAATTTAAAAAATAAATAAATAAATTTGCAAAAAAAAAAGTATGTTTTAATCACAAAGTCTTTGAGAAATTTGAAATGTTTTCATCTAGATTTGGAAAAAAAAAATAAAAAAAATTGCAATTTTTTTTAAATATACCAGCAATTTGGAAATTCTTATTTTAGATTGGGAAAGTTTTTAAAAAATTAAAACTCAAAAAATTTGCAAAATGTTCAAAAAAAATCTTAAGGTTTTGGACCCTCGGTTCAGAGGAAGATGCTGTTTTTGAAACCAGACACATCCTAAAGTTTTTTTTAGAAACCACCCTATCAAACAGACAAAAACAGGAATTTAAGCCTCTTTGTTGTCAAAGTTAATGTCATAACTTGTGTCTGATGCGTGAGGAGAGAAGGTCAAGGCCTTCTCCAGACTGTATCCCTATTGTGTGGACATTTCACTCTGGAGCTGGTGGGGATTCCTTTGCTTTTGGAACCAGCCTCAAGTGGACACTTGAGGAACTGCAGTTTATTACACTCGGGCATTAGCCTCATAGTTGAGCTTTTGCATGACATACTGGGATTTTTGAGTTCCTCCTGCTGGTTTTCTTGTTGTGTTTGTTGTTAAACTTCACTTTGTCTGGTCTTAGCCACTGAAAATGTCTGTTTATGTCATTTCTGCAGAAAAATGCAGAATATGGAAACACAGGATCCTTTTTTTTTACCCGTTTGGTTTCTTTTTTAGCAGTTTCTTCAGTTTTAACCTCGTCCTTCTTGTTGTGACTCTTCCCTTCTTCTTCTTGAACTTTCCATCTCCCTGCCTTCCTCCTCCCTCTTGTTCCTCTTTTAAAATGTTTTGCAAACTGTCTTCTGACCTGAAATCTGTGACTCCTGGCGTTGTCTGATGTGGCTGATGTAGCTGATGCAGCTGATGAAGCTGGTGCGTGTGTAACTGTGCAGCTTTTTTAACGCCTCTCGTCTTCTCTGTCTCCACAGATGCACCACCCTATTCAGATGAAACCTGCAGACAGTGAGAAATCTAACGGTGAGTGGCCCCACACACACGCAGAGCATCAGTATCACACACACATGCATCAATAGCTGTTTGAATCTGCTCGGTAATCGCTCTTTGAGTGTGTGTTTGCTCGCTGTCTGACTGGCAGACGGTACAAGTGTCTGGGGGAAACGATTGAGCAGGAGACACAGAGAGGAACACAGAGCGCCAGCGATATGAGGGAAGTGCTAATATATAGAAGTATATTTTTATACGTGTGATGAATTATTAAGGTGCTGGAGAAGGAGGTCAGTGAGAGTTGAATCGTTTTGGCCTCTCGGTGAACTCGCCGTCTCCCCGGTGGCTCCTCGCTCAAACAAACACACTGTGAGCACACTCCTCGCGCTCTACACACTCTCGCTTTTATGCATCTTCTCCCAGCCACACACACACCAACGCTGTCACACACTCTGTCCTCACTCCACCCTGTCTGGAAAGTACATATTGCAGATCCAGTTTTAAATTGATTTCCTATAGCCGGCCTCTCCCGCCGCTCCTCCTCCTTCTGAAGGGGGCACCGTGTCCCAGAGGGAGCATCGGGCGCCTTCAGAGGATACAGCTCCTGGTTTTCTATATTTCTCTGATCTGCAACAAATCTCATAAAAAGAGGACACCAACAATGTGTTAGTCTGACTATAAATACTTCAGGACTTTCAGAAACTGTCTGTGGCTCTCAGCCCCGAGCGCTGAGGGTTTCACTGAGGACTTAAATCTTTCAAAACGGCTCATAAATAAATGCTCCTGTTGGTTTAGAGCTGCAGAAGTTTCTGAAACAAGCGCCTCCTGCTCCGTAAAGCACGATTCAGGGAGCGATTCAGATTTAATTTGATTACTTTAAAGTATGCATGACCTTTCAGTCATGGAGTCTGAGGAGAAGCAACAGGAAGTAGCTCTGCTCAAGGGAAACTCTTTTGTTTTGAAGCTTCATCCCTCGTCTCATTCCTCACAGGGGCTAAAAGTTCAGATTATCTCTGGTGGTTTGTTTCAACCTGCAGAAAAAAAGGCTGAAAGTAAAAGTCTTCAAGGTACACACCAATCAGCCGTGACATTATGAGCTCTGACAGGAGGTGGGGGGGTTATCGATCATGTCCTCTGCCTGTTATTAGTCAGGTATGTTGGGCTGCAGGTGAACATCCGTCCTGGAAGTTGATGTTTTCAAAGCAGGAAAGCTCAAAGATTGGGTCAGAGCGTCTCCTAAGCTGCAGGTCTGCTGGAGTGTCCTGGGTTTGCAGAGGCCAGGACCAAAAGGTGGTCTAAGGACGGAGAGCTGGAGAAGAAGGTCGTGGACAGACAAGGCTCGCTTATGTGGTTAAGGAGCAAAGGCTGGAGTCGTGACTGCCACTCAAAAGTTCAGCTGCTTTTGTCAGAATATGTGATGCATCACAGTTTGTTGCATACAGGAAGTCAGAAAGCACATGGTGACCTCTAACCAAGGCTGACAGGGCCAAAAAATTAAAACTGGACCATTAAGCAGTGAAATAAACAGGGGTCTGCAACCTTTACTTTCATCAGAGCCATTTGACCTCATCTCACCTGGATTGATGTCATTCCAGAGCCACAAAATCTACTTGACCTTTACTATAAATATTGTTTTTAAAAAAGGAAAAAAATGTGTAATTAAAAGAATTTTATATATTTTGCAAATGTATGAAATTTCAATGGGTCCCAAAATTTTTCTAAAATTTTTGAAATTAAAAAAAAAATAGGAAAAATAAAGAAATGTGCAAAATTTAGTTTAAATTCACCCAAAAATTAAAAAAAAAAAAAAAAAAAGAACATATTTTTCAAAATATTGTACAAATGTTTAAAAAAATGTTGTTGTTTTTTTCAAAATATATAATTTTAACAAACTGGAAATTTTTTCTTTAAAAATGAATTTTTTGTATTTTTTATTCAAAATGTCATGAATTTGCAAATGTATGTAATTTCAAAGGGTTGAAATTTTCTTCTCAATCTATTAAATTTTGAAGGGTTGCAAATTTTGTCTGAAATTTTGAAATAAAAAAAAATTGAAAAAATAAAGAAATTTTTTTAAAAAATGTTAAAATTTCTTCAAATTTGAAATTTAAAAAACTTAGATATTGTAAAAATGTAAAAGAAAAATCCATCAATCAATCAATTGATGGATGGAGGATAAATGTTTTTTTTTCGAAATATGGAATTTAAATAATTTGCAAAAACAATTGCAGAAACTAAAAAAATGAAATTTGCAAATCTTCAAAAATTTGGATTTTTTTCTTGATGTGGAAGAAATATGACAAAAATAAACAATTAAATAGAAAAAAAATTAAAAAATGCAGATTGAGGACCCTTGGTTTAGAGGATGATGCTGTTTTCCGACTTCAAAAACATTGTGAAGTTGCTTTGTTTGAAACCACCAAATAAACAGACAGAAACAGGAATTTAATCCACTTTGATGTGAAAGTTAATATCATAACTAGCGTCTGATGCATAAGGATAGAAGGTTGATGCATCCATCCAGCCCTCTCCAGACTTTATCCCTGTTTACTGCAGCTTCCTCTTGTGCTTCCTTCATAAACAGACAATAAAAGTTTCGTTGTATTCAGGATTTTGATGACTTCATGAGGTTAGTCTGGAAAAAGTTTTCAGACTTGTTGTTGCTGAAGCTCCTGAAGCCACTCAAATGTTAAAAATCTACATTTTGATATCACACCAGTAATGTGTCTTGTTTTAACCCGGGGTGTGAGAGAGATCAGAACATTCTGGCGAATAGAACAGAAATCATGTGCATGGCTTCGTGGGAAAATTTGTGTTTTTGCAATTTTGGTGAAGTGACCCCTCGAGCTGAGAAACTGAGCGGAATATGAAAACCATGATTGGATGAAGTGACCACTAAAACCCAGTTGTAGGATGAAGCATTTCACCAAAGCTGGTGTGTGAGTGTGTGTGAATGTGTGAGTGTGTGTGAGCACTTATTAAAAAACAAAGGCTGCTATAACTTCAAATCACAGTCCTGACAGTGGAGCGGCGTTATCACCCAGCTGCTAAATCACTGCCCACTGCTGAGAAACACAATAAACTGACAGAGGGGGGGGGATCCTTATAGAAGCCATCATCTGCTCCAGTGAAAAATGGCGAAATACGACTTTATAAGACATAACCGTCAGGATAACGATGGTGGAACTTAATAAAGAGCCACTTCTCAGAGGCAGAATGGTGAAATATGGAGCAGACCACACGTTACGTCTCCATCCACTTAATGCTAATGACCTTTAATAAACCCCATGTTAGAGCGGCGGTTACAGTGACGAATGGCTGCTCGCAGATTTTATCCGTTTAGTCGGCGGAGGAGACGACGGAGGAGACGACGGAGGAGACAGACGTGGGGGTGTACGGCTTAAAAAAAAAGACAGATAACGTTTCAATTCACCAACTTTCAGGCTTTTTTTTAATGTGCTGGAAACTCAGCGTGAGGCCAGTTCTGCTCCAATTTATCCCAGAATGCAAAGCTGCAGCTTCAGATCATCCCAGAGCCGGCTGTAAACGTCTTATCGGCTGCCGCCTGCCTGCACGCCTGCACCGCCGCCGCCTCGTCCGAAAAACAGAAACAGTCAATTGTAACGATATCTCCTGTCTTTCTTTTCTATCGACACAGAGTAAATTAATTACATCGCTGTTAGACTCGTGGTAATCTTCCTCTGGAGTGATGCTCACACACACACACACACACACACACACACACACACACACACAGAAGCTGTGTACAAAGGAGTTAAAGCTTTTGGAGACAACACTTATCTTGGCAGCGTATCCCGACGGTTTGTTTTTTAAACACACAAACAATTCAAACAGCAAAATAAACAAGTGAGCTATTGATTTCCCAGAGTGCAACAGACCGCTTATCTCTTTCGCCTTGCGGTAAGAGCTGACAGTTTCCTCATTAAAAATGAATTGGATTAGCATTACATTGAATGCAGTGGGAACACAAACACACACACACACACTCACACACACACACGCTCATTGTTTCTGCGAGCGGCGAAGGTTTCGCTCTCGGTCTTCGCCTCGTTTCTCACCGTTACCTGAACACGTTCCTGGAGATTGCACCCGAGAAGGAGGGATTGTGTCAGCGACGAAGGGAAGAGGGGAATCCATGAGGGAGGAGGAGGAGGAGGAGGAGGTGAAGGAGGAAGAGGGTTAGAGAGGACACTCCAGCGAGGAGTCTGCGTTGAAGTGATAATGAGACATTGATCAGAGCCTTGCAGATGGCGTGATGAAATACATGAACTCTGCTCCTCGCGCCTCCTTTTCTTTCTCCTCCTTTTGTTGAGTCTCTGTTTTCTTATTTTTGTCTTTTTTCTCTTTCCTCCTTTGTCCCTCTGTGTTTTCTGACATAATTTTTCGAAGCAGTGAATTCCAGCACTCTGCTACAGCCGCTCCCTAGCTACCTCCACACATTACACAACAAAGGAAAGTGCCGTTAAAGGAACAGTTCACCTTTTTAGTCACATTTTTGTTTTTGCGGATAAGAAAACAGAAAAACAACAACGCTAACCTGACGCTGAACAATCTCAAAAATGTCCAAAGCTCGTTAAATGTAAACTTTTCTCTTCTTCTTCTTCTTTGCTCTGCAGCGGTGGAAGACAGGAAGTTGTTCATCGGCATGGTGTCAAAGAAGTGCAACGAGAACGACATCCGGGTCATGTTCTCTGCGTTCGGACAGATCGAGGAGTGCCGGATCCTCAGAGGGCCCGACGGACTCAGCAGAGGTGGGCGCTGCTTTGACTCCATCCACACTTAATGCTCCTCATGTGAAGATTTATCACCACAACAGCCTCCAGGGGTCGCTGCTGCTCGGTGTGTCCACTTGTGTCGTGACTCCAACTCTTGCAGGATGTCTCAACTTTGAAAAAATAAAAGAAACTATTCATTTTTTGTGAGCGTTGTTTCGGAGGTTTTGCATCCAAACAACAAAAAAACCCATCAGTTTATTGGCGTCTTTAAAAGTCCCCAAAGCAGCTTCAAACGTGTCATTTCAAGCACTTTTTGTTTGAACTGAGTTTAGCTTCATAATCAGCGCCTCACTTTCATTTTTTCTTTTCTCTGTTTGTTGCCAGAAGCTTCCCTGAGCTGTCAATGTCACAGGAAGACATTATTTGCTCTAAACTGTGATGATTAGTTCCTTCCTGCAGCACGAAACATCAGAACTTTGAGAGGTGGAAACTTCAGGGGGAATATGGGATTAAGCTGCTTTACCAACCTGAAAAATCTGCTTCTTATTGATCGAGGATGGTCTATAGACATAACCAAAGATCCAAAACAGGGATCTGCAACCTTTACTGTCATTAGAGCCATTTTTCCTCAGCTCACGTGGATTAAAGTCATTCAGGAGCCACAAAATCTACTTTATCTTCTCAATAAAGACAAACAAGCAGATGAATTTCAAAACATAATTAAGACCTAGTGAATTACTATCAAAGAAAGATTTTTATTTCATTCATGAACATTGCACGTGATGTATACATTTTTTTTAAGTTTTAATGAATTTGCTAATATTGAAGAAAAATTGAAATTCAACAAATTTTCAAAACAAAACAAAAAGTTTGACATTTAAAAAATCTGCAAAATGTTAAAAATATTTATTTAAAAAACTATAAATGCACTGATTTCATCAAGTTGTAATTAAAAAATTGTCAAAAACGTTTAGAATTTCAAAAAGTTGCTAACTTGTCAAAAATTTGCAAAAATATAAAAATTCTAAAAAAAATCAAGAGTAGCAAAAATTTTACAAAATTTAATTTCTAAAAAATTAAGGCAAAATAAAAAAATAAATACAGAAATTGCAAAAAAAATTATAATAAAAAAAATCCAAAAGTAAGCTAAAAGTGAAAAATGTAAAACAAAATAAAGAGTTGCAAAAATTTTTAAATTTTAATTTTTTAAAAATGGCAAAAATCAAAAAGAAAATGAATACAAAAAAGCTTGAATGTATAAAAATCAGAAAATTTAAAAAAAAAACAAAAGTAAGCTTAAAGCAAAAAATGTTTAAAAAAAAAAAAAAAGAAGAGTTGTAAAAATTTTAAACATTTCATTTTTTTAAACAATGGTGAAAAAATGCTTGAATGATAGAAAATCCAAAAAATTAAAAAAGTTGTAAAATTTAAAAAAAAATACAAAAATAAGCTTATAGTGAAAAAAATTGTTTCAAAAAAAGTTTCATTAATTTTGTAATTGTAAAAAAAACTTTAAAAAAGATTTTTAAAAAAAACATTGGATTTCATAAAATATTCTGATTATTTTGCTTAACTTATAATTTTTTGGGTTGTTGTTTTGATATTATTACGTGTAAATATATTTAATCATTAATACCTTCTGTAAGAAAAACAAAAATTCTTTATTTCAATAATATCTTTTTAAGCTACAAGGAGCCACTGCAGAGGAGTCAAAGAGCCACAGGTTGAAGACTCTGATCCCAAAGAATCAGTGTTTTGAGACGTTTAGAGCATTAAAGGCTCTCGTCACAGACATCATCCTGGACCCTGAGCCGTGACTGGCACTCACAGGTGAAGGATGTCGAACACGTGTGATCGAGAACAGGGTGCTGGTGACCCACTTCCACATGGCAGCGCTAACACACAGTTTTAACATGTGTTAACTCTTTGAATCAATCACGCTCACTGGGCCGGACGCTGCACCTCTCTGTTTGTGTTGTCCCAGATTCTCCATCACCTGGCTGTAACACGGCCCAGCAGGGGGCCGTCCTGATCTGGTTTTACGTCTCTGTCTGTGCCCCCTAACAGCAGAGTCTGTTATGAACCAGCTGCTCTCTGGAGAACAGATTTCCTCTGGTTTTGTCAGAGTCACGTTGGAGAAGTGAAAACAAACGACCTGGAGCGACACCTAGAGGCTGTTGTGGTCACTGTGGAAACATGCTTGCGCTCTATATATCCCTCTCTTTCTCTCTCTTTCTTTTTTCTCCTCCCCCTCTCGCTCTCAGCCTCAGCCCCTGATCACTCACCACCTCCCCTCCTCCTCCTCCTCCTCCTCCTCCTCCTCTCCTGACCTCCTAACCTCCATTCATCTCCTTCACCTTCCCGCTGTTCCAGTTTAGCCTCACTGTAAGCCAGTGCCGAGCTCTTTGATACCTTCATGGCCGGCTGCGGGCCTTTTGAGGAGTGTTGAACTGGCAGGGAGCATTGGGTTGGTTATATTTCACAAAGCAGAATATCAAAGGCAGGTTTTCCTCTCACCTTTCCTAAAGTGGAGAGGTCAGGAGGCGATGGAGGAGCAGGAATTACTGTTCAATCGGCGCCACTCCTGTCAGGCTTTGGGCTACAAAACAGGCCGTAAATACTTCTGATGAAACTTCTGAAGAGGAGGAACGAGTCAGAAAAAGTGTCAGAGAACAGAGGCGTCCAAAATTAAAAGATAATAAATGAAGAAAATACTTTTTTGGCCCGTGTAAAGCTGCATTGTGCAGCATATATCAGCAGACTTGGTAGAAATTGAACAATAATATTTATAAATCTGTTAAACATGACATATCATCACTTCAATATGAAAATCATTGGTATTATGAATCCTAAAATCAGCCTTTTACTTCATTATGAGGAGTTGGTCCCCGTTCATGGAGGCTGCCATCTTGAACCACCATGTTTCTACAGTAGCACAGAATGGACAAACTAGCTACATATGCCACAAAAAATGAACGACAAAGAGAAAGATCTTTGGAAAAGACTTTGTGTTGGAAAATGTTTTTAAAAACTTGACAAATGGAGATTTGTGCTAAGTGGGCTTCTTGTCCTTGAGGGCCACCGTAGCTTCACCAATGGAAAATAAGCTGAATGTCCCCATTTCTACACACTGTACCTTTAAAAAAGATTCAAAAAATTGTTATTAAACTCAAATTCAGGCTTAACTTGATATTTAACACAAACACGTTAGACATAAAGGAAGTTTTTCTAGACGCTATTGAAACTTTTACTTGAATCTCAATCCAAGAAAAAAATCAGTTATTCCAGGAAAAAGTACAGGCTATACCCATTTTTTTTTTTAGCTTTTAGCAAAGCTTTACCTTTGATTGAGTAGAGATCCGTTTTTTGGCAACTTAAAGATAAGTGAGATATTTATTGAATGTAATATTTAACTTTTATTTTGATTTGCCAAAATAGAGAAACAATTCATTTTTTGGTCAAACAAAGACGATTTCAACACTTGAGTACAAATTCACGAAGGACAAGGACGGGAAAATAGGAAACAAAAAAATGTAAATAAATAAATTCATAGATAATATTTCTGATCTTTTTCTCTATCTACTAGAGCAGTGGTTCTCAAATTGGGGTACGTGTACCCCTGGGGGTACGCAAGGGCACTTTTTGGGGTACGCAAGATTCAAAAATGTGTCTTCAAAAAAAATATCAATCAAGAAAAATCCCTTTAACACAATTTATTCAATCGATGTTTGAATCCAAATAAGTTTAAGTTCTTTAAATGAGTACTTTATCCAATAGACACTAATAGTACGGCGCTGTTTTACTTTTTTTCCCAACCAAAACTAATTAGCGCTTGTTAGGGGGTACTTGGCAAAAAAAAAAAAAAAAAAACATGTCATAGGGGATACGTCACTGAAAAAAGTTGGAGAATCACTGTACTAGAGTAACAACAAAAAGAAAAATGTACAGCAATAAAAATGTGAACACAAGTTGATATGGCCTCTAGAGGCAAGATGAGTAAGTATTTAAAAAAAAAAATAAGAAAATAAGTGAGATATTACGGCAAATAATTTGAGAAACCAGATTTCACCAAGACTTAAAAAAATAAAAAAAAGATCTTTTCATTTGGACAAGGATACAAGATGATTTTACACCTCCACTGTAACAAAACAAAAACTTTAAAATTAAAGTATCCTAACTGTAAAGATAAACACAGTTAGTTGTTGTAGTTAAATTTAGTTTATTGCTGTAAAAATGTAAAAGTACAGTATTTTACTGGCAGCAATTTCACCTTTAGTCCACTCTATACTCACAGTATCTATGCAGAAAAACACAAACTTATTATCTAATTGTGTTATTAACTGTAGATGCTGTTTTTAGCCAATAAAGCTAACAAACTGCTGCATATAAAGAAAGAAACAAAGTAAACGTTAAAATTTACAGATATGCTGGCTAGCTTGCGCTGAGGAGACAGAAAGCTAATCAGTGTTTGCTCCTGAATTGTGAAGTGATATTCATATAATATCACAACATTTTTCAGCTGTTAACTGTGAGATACTTTAATTAGATTTATTTGACCATTTGTCCCATAGAGAGGAAATGTGAGGAAACACGTTCGTCCTGGACTCCCTCTGGTCAGGCAGACACAGAAGTACCAAAACCAAAACAAAGGTCCGAGTAATAACCGATGCCTCGGGGTCTACTTGTTTCTTTTCAGACTCTGCTCAGGGTTAGAAATAATCTGCCATTTCTCGGGATCATAACGTCAAAAAATGATGGAATCACCCAAAGCACTCCCCGACGAGCACCAGCGGCCTCATCTATCAATCCAGTCCCGGTTATTGTACCTTTATTTGAAGCTGGTGTAGTTTCCCAGGGACCCCTTCCATCATCGACCCCGAACCCCCCCTTCCTCCCCCGTCCTCCCCCCTTTGTGGTCTCTATGTGCTGAGGAGATGGAGGGGCTTTTTGACACTACCTGTCCTCCTCTTCCTCTTCCTCCTGTCATCGTCATCGTCATGCAGGTTCGGTGTGGCTGTCGTCGGCTGTTATCCATGTTCTGATTGTTGTGTCTTTCTCTTTCTCCTCAAGGTTGTCTCTGTGTTGAACCAGTCTTTGCCTAAACGACTCAAACTCCCATGCTCCTCTGCTTCTTCAAACCTCTATCTCCTCCATCCTTGCTGTCCCAGAATCCTTCACTGCACCGATTTGTCCTCCTTTTCCCAGACATCCCACATTGGCCTCCTTCTCTCCTCTCCCTTCGCTCCTTCCGCCTCCCTCTTTTGTCCTCATGAATATTTCAGATGTGACGTCCAAATCTTAGCTTCTCCACAAACGTTACAAACCACTTAGCGGCTGGCGCCAGTCAAAGAGGGACGCCGGAGTCCAGTTTGTGTCTGGCGAGTAAATAAACAGCCCTAACCAGGTTGGAGATAGATCGGTCTTTGAGGGTTTCGACTTCACTTCAAGTCCCAGAGGTCTTCAGTCCCACCTAGCTGCAGAGCTGAACTCCTATTAAACCGCAGTATCAATCAGAAACCAGCCCCGCCGTGGCGCTATTAATAAAATATGGATCATACCACCAGTGGATGGCTGGGCCTTGGGAGCTACCCTACTTTCATTAAAGGACTGTTTGGTTCTCCGCTGACGACAGAATGCGGCCCGGGAGGTATTTTTAGTGCTGGAGCCATCTCTCCGCCGCGCAGAGTGAGACACGCACCCCTCAGCCAGAAAGCTCGGCTTCTGAAGTGTTTTTTCTTCTTCTTCATTAACAGCTCTGACATTAATGAATCAACTCAGAACAGCTTCTGTTTTTAGACGCGTTAACTGGATCAAGCTGCTGAAACGGGCTAAAGATAGACTTCATCTGTTCTGCCAATTGGAGACAAATCCTGGAGTTTCCGTCCGACGACAACCAATGACGTTGTAGCTTTTATTAATAGAGTTGGGGGGGTAACCCAAATGGAGACCCCCTCCAGAAGTGGTCCAGTTCTGGGGCAGCCTCAGCGCTGAAATGACGGGTTATGGCCCCTCTGAAAGAGATAGAAAAAATGACCCCTTTCTGACCGTCCTATCTCTGCAGAGGACGTGTCCGACCATTTACTGGGTCACTGCTGCAGGATCTCATCACCCTGGTTCCTCTTTGTGCTCCTTAGCTCTCTCACAGCGAGTTGAGTCAATGAGGCAGGATTATAAGACCGTCCACCTCCAGTAACCTCCAGTTTGAGAAGACACAAGCATGAAAAGAGAAGTTTGAGTCTTTTCAGTTGGAGCCCAGAAGCAGGTCAGAGCAGTTAAAGAGATGACATTGAGAATGAATAAATGATACCAACAGCCAATGTAGAGGGAATATTATTTGACTTTTTCAAAGGTTTTATCAAATAAAAGAGCTCATGCTTCTGTTTGCTCCGATTAGCTTAAATTCACCTTTTTCATCAGAGTGATTTTTTGAGAATTTCTTCACCAAAGAACGGCAACAGAAGCTGATTTTCTGACTTAAGGATGAGGAGTGAAAAGAGCGGACAAGTAGTGACAAACTAATGTGTTTGGGTCCAAGACTGTTTTGTTTTCAATGTGCAATGCTCTGGTTTAATGACTTTAAGGCAACCAAAGCAACAAGATACTGGTGATACTCCAATGGAAGCGTTAGTAACTTTGGTGCAATTTCTTTTTCTAATCAATAAATCAGGGGTCTGCAACCTTTTCTTCAATAAGAGCCTTTTTTTTGTTATTTTTCAGAAATGTGCAAGTGCTTAAAAGAATTGAAAAAGAAATTGTGAAGTCATAAATTTCCATAAATTTATGAAATTTCAATAAGTTACAAAATTCCAAAAATTGACAAATTTCTGCAATTTTTAAAAACTTGCGAAAGTTTCATACATTTGCAGTGAAATTATTGTTATTTCCCCCAAAACAATGCTTGCTTCCAAAAATAAAATAAATAAATAAAATTTGTAACATTTTTTAAAAATTGAATTAAATTTTTGCGAGAAAAAGAAAAGTGGAAATTTGCAGAAAAAAAAACTAAAAAATTGCAAAAATTTTCAAAAAGAATTCAAAATGTAAAAACAATGCAAAAATGTGAACTTTTTGAAAATTAAAAAAATTGCATTTTTTAAATTGAAATTTGATACATTTCAAAAATGTCTTTGATTTGAGAATAATTCTTTTATTGAAAAAAATGATGACAAATGATTTTAAAAAAATCCCCAAACTCTCAAAACTGTGGAATTTCAAACAATTTGCAAAAAAATAAAAAAAAATAAAAAAAAAAATGTTTAAAAAATTGCTTTTTTTTCAGAAATTAAAAAATGGAAAAATTTCAAAAAATAGGATTTAAACAATTTTTTTCAAAAATGAAAAAATGCTGAAATTTGAAAAAAAAAAAAAAAAGTTGTGAAATCTTCAAAAAATAATTTTGAACAATTTTAAAATGTCAAAAATGAGCAGTTTTATCAAATTGAAATGTTATAATAGTCAATAATTTCTTAAATTTTGAAAAAAAAATCCATGGGAAGATATAAATTAACCATATTTCTCAACTCGCTCCTTCCAGATTAGTCCTTTTGTAGATGTAGTTATCTTCCCAGGGCTGTAAAACTTGAGGTTAGCCACAGGCGCATGGAAAGATGGCGGGCTGTTGATGTAGGAGATGGATATAAGTCCAGTAGCTTTACAGAAGTCGTTCAATGAGCTAACAGATGAGGTTTCCAGTGAAACCAGTAAGAACACCACCAGGATGGTGCAGGCTTTGTTCTGCTTTATAATTCTACAGTATGAACAAAGAAAGACCCGAGGACGAAATCCAATAATAATATTTTTTCTTTCTATCAGATTCAGAACAAAGCAAACGATCTCAGAGTGAAAACAGACGATTCCTCCTTTAACAAACTCCACCTTGGATTCAGAGCACACAGACTTGTTTGGTCTTTCAGTGGCTGTCAGGGAAAAATGGCCCGTGCAGTCTGCCAGGCTGTATTCAGCTGAGCTATCAAACAGCATCCAATGGACTCTAAAGATTCACAGCCGTCTTTCATTCTGCACATTAAACCTACTTTGATACACACACTGAGGTTATCGCAGAGATTTCTGACACAGAAACGGTCAGAGGATGATTCTGTCAAAGCGCCGCCCTGGAAGAGAAATGCCTGTGTGTTGTCAGGGAGAAGGAAACCGTGTGGTGGATGTGAGCGGGGGAAAAAGCGACTATCCGTCACTCTCAGCCTCCTTCTATCACAGCAACAGCCGGCTTTTGATAGAGGTGGAAGAGGACAATGATCACATCTATTCCTCAGCACATCCCCCTCCTCTTCCTCTTTCTCTGTTGCTTTATCCATCCTCACATTTCTCCCCGTCTCCCCCCGTCTCTCCCCCTCCATGCCATCCAAACAGCCAGGCAGAGTCTATCTGATGACTCCTCCATCGCCAAGCCACGAGTCAGCCAGCCCAACCTGAACGTGTGTGTGTGTGTTATGTGTGTGTGTGTGTGTGAGCGTTCAGGCCTGGCTGCGCTAACATGGCTTGGTGAGTGTGTTAGCATATTATTAGTCCGGGGGGTTGTTGAAGCACTTCTCACATTATCTCCTCTAATCACTCCCTAACCAGCCAGACAAACACAACCTTGCATCACCCCAAACCAATTACAAACTTCCCTCAAGCCCCGCCCCTGGCTGAATCTGATTGGCTCGACTCAGCATCAGCGGGAGGAGGTGCAGAGGAGGTTGGCCGCGCCTCCTCTCGTGACTTGATGTGCTTTCCATTCGGTGTTTTGAGCTTTTGCAGATATTTGAATGATTCAACTCCTTTGGTGCTAATTTGGACACATGGAGCAGGGGATTCTGGGACCATAGGGGGCGGGGTTTAGGTTGTGACTGTCATGATGTTGTTTCACAGCGACTGAGAACACTGTTGTCCGCCTGTGAGCTGTTCTCTGTATCAATCTCTGTTTGGGTTTTTTTATAACAACGACGTGTCCAACCCTTTTGTCTTGTTTTTGTTCTTTCTTGTCTTCCCTCCTCCTCCTCCTCCTCCTCCTCCTCCTCTTCCTCCTCCCCTCCTTCCCCTTCCACTCTCCCTCCATCCCTCCCCTCCCTACAGGATGTGCGTTTGTCACGTTTTCCACCAGAGCTATGGCACAGAATGCAATCAAAGCCATGCACCAGTCTCAGACCATGGAGGTACTGTACTCTCAGCCTTTCTTTGTCTTTGCCGTCTCACCTGTCAACACTCACCTGTCTCTGCTAACACCTGCTGTTTTAACATGTGAGCCCCTGAGTCAGCCTCTGTGAGAGTCAACACTGTGCCTGTCCTCCTCAGGCCTGGCTGGATAACATTTCCACCTCCCTCTCTGCATGGTTTGCTCCCAAAGTGAATGATGGTGAATTAATGTGGAGTCTCTAGCGGCACTAATAGAGACAGATTTAATGATTGCTTTTGTTTGGAGCGGTGAGATCGTTTTTTAAAGCACAAACAAAATAAAAACTCTGTGTAAAGTTGACTCTTCAGGGTATCCTGGGCTAACTGTTAAACCCTCAAACCAAAGGGTCGTTGCTTGTTCAGGTTCTGGCTTGACATGTGCAGGAGATTCATCGTCTGTTGAGAAAATGGAGAAGTTAATGGGTTTGATTCTTGGATGATCTGTTAAAGTCAAATCATTTTTCTTCCAGGAGAAAAAAGATCTGTCCCCAAGAGGTTTTATCATCTTTGAATATACAAAATTATATTGCTGACTTCAAATTATGCAACTAAGTTGAAAGTTGGAGAGTCTAAGAGACAAAGATTTTACTTTTTCACCTGATAAAATTGTGCAAATGATCCCAAAACACATGCATACGCAAACTGCACTGCACAGCCGGATGTATCTGTGTGAATGAAGTTGTTTCCATGTTTTTATTTAAGGGCAGTATTTCTCTTTTTATGCAAATGAGCCTGACTGCAAAAAAACCATCATCTGCGTAGAGTTGATCTTGACCATTCTGTAGCAATTTTAAAATGAATCTTGCTCAATTTTTAAAACATTCGGGACAAATTCACCTCCAAGTGATCGAAAGCCGGGCATACACTGTGTTTATCGGCTAATTTTGATCCAATTAGCCATTCGCATGTTTACTTTTTGGATCTGGCCAAATTTTAGCTCAATTGTGTGCCGTGCTTTGTGTTGTATATGTGGGGTAACAAGAAGAGATTAACACCTCACGCCTCAGGATGGGTACCTCTCACATTTAAAACGATGTGATACTGATGCCTGGTACCTGGCAATTATTACCGGTACTCAACAGTACAAACTTTCTGTACTTTTGTGTGTGTGTTAATATGGTAAATATTAATGTGTTTGATAATGAAATCTCAAAGTTTTTTGATTAAACATATTTATTCATCAATAGATAAACTTGGGATGCAGTGCACTGAAAAAAACTGAAATCTTATCAAGTGTTTTTATCTTATTTTCAGTAGAAAATGCGTTTTAAGACTCAATATGAGCCACATTCACCTGACCAGCCCAAAAAAAATGTCTGATTTTTATTCATCTAAAGACAAAATGAGGTCTGAATTGCTGTAACAAGTAAAAAAAAAAAAATCTGCTAACTGAACAAGGGAAATATTATTTATCAAATTTTTCTATATATATTTACAATATATATATATATATATAAATATATATATATATATATATATATATATATATATATATATATATTTTAATCTTTTTTTATTTATTTATTTTTTCAAATTATTATAAATTTTTTAGCATTTTTTTTTGTTTGTTTTATTGGCAGTTTTTAACTTGTTGCAGCAATTCAGACATAATTTTGTCTTAAATAACTTGAAATAAAACATTTTTCTGGACTGATCAGTTGAATGCGACTCATAGCAAGTTTTAATGAGACAATTTTTACTCAAAAGAAGACAGAGAAGTGAAGTCAAAACAAAACAAACTGTGGACTGGAGTTCTGGGTTGAACTGTGACTGGCTGGAACGTTGGTGTAAAAAAGACAGACAGAAAAAGCTGAAGTGTCCAAAGTTATGCGGAGGTAGTTTTGGTCTAAAACATAGTTTAGCTGTCGCTGCTTACCTTTGGTTCTCGCTGAAGGATTGAGAGACTGTACTGCTCTAGTCTGCTGGGCACAAATTGCCAGGGCGTTTGTTTTTGTTGAGCCCATCTTCTGGATTCTTCATCTTCTTCTCCTCTTTTTGACGTTGCTGTTTCTGATACAAGATTCCAGCTCCCAAACACCACAGAAGAAGAAGGATACGATTCATGGGTTGCAAACTTTTGAACTTGGAGATCTGGTCGTGCAGTTTGAGATGAAGCTGAATCTTTAAAACATCTCAAAGTGTCTGCCCGACTTCGAGGAAAAATATTTGTGAATTTAATCTGTTGATATTGTTACTGTTTCTGCCACGCTTTGCTCGCCCTGTTGCTCGCACAGATGCTAACACTTAAGACTTTTTGGATGATTTCTCTGTTGAACATCACAAAGATTTGGTGATGTGTGTGTTTTAGATGTTTGAATGGCATTTCGTTGTAGTTATCGAGATTAAACTCACTTTTTTTTACCTCTGACAAACTTTTTAGCAAAGTCACCAAACTCTGACCACACCAGCCGCCGTGTGCAGGTGTCATCTCAGACCTCATCAGCTGCACGCCGACCTCAGCGGCGCCGTAATGGGGTACAGGGCTGCAGCTCCTTTGTGCTCCCTTTGGCTCTTTTTTTTTTTTTCAGGGCGCGGTTGTCAACGTTGTCAGGCCGGAGACGGGGCAGGATGACAGGGCTGTGATTGGGGGAGAATTACATGGTGTAAGAGGAGTGTGTGTGTGTGTGTGTGTGTGTGTGTCGGAGAGACAAAAAGTGTAATAACAGGCTGTGCTGAAGGAAAAAAGAGGAGTGGTGTCACCCTGTGGCCCCCTCATTAGAGCTGATCATGATAATCACGGCGGCTATTGATGTGCTGTGACCCTGACATGAGGAGAACACGTGCTCCTCCCTCCGCTGTGTGTGTGTGAGTGTGTGTGTGAGGGTTTTTTCTGTCTTGTTGTCACACTGCGAGTATCAGTGAAGTGTCTGTGTTGATTTATGCGTCCGAGCGGCGGCGGCAGCAGCAGAGGGAGTGACACTCTCCTCCGACGGCGTTAGCATTAAGCTAGAATTATCCTCGCTCTGAGCAGTCGTCGGCCACAATGGGCCCGGTAAACACCGCCAGGGTCCTGTGCTTTTATCAGGCGCACGCAAATAAAAAATGCCTTAAACCATAACACAACGATATTGCAGTGGACAATGGCAAAATACCTTCATTTCCATTTGAAAACAAGCTGTCTAGCCCCAGGCGGAGCTAAATTGCCGCAACCGTTTGTTAATGTTCCTCAGTTTTGCAATTTAAAAGTAATTACTTTGGGTCCGTATGAGGGAATGAGGTCTGGTAAATAGAGTTCGGTTATTGTCTTGGCTCTGCTGCGCCCCACTGTCTTAGATAGAGCAAGATTGTGTGTTTTCCTGTGTGTTTGTGTGTGTTTTCGTCAGCACGTCACTTAGGAAGAAGAAGAAAAAAAAGGTGGCGGCAGCTCGGTCCGTCCGTTGGTTGATGGCCCTGTCACTGTCATATCCATTCTCATTACGCTGTGACATTCAGGTGCACACACACACACACACACACCAAACAGGGACACACACGCCAGCTGAATGTCAGGTGGTAATGAAAGTGGATATGAGCGCGACAGGTAATTCACTGTCGAACCTCTAAAGACACGGCCGCAGGAGGAGAAGGAGGAGACGGAGGGAGCGCGGCGTCCTCGTGTTGATTTGTGCGTTACGTTCTTCACCTCCTTTACAAACACTCATTTAGCGCTCTGCTTCACCGCCGCTGATTTCTCTTCCTCACCCCGTGACACACCAGAGGCCCCTGCGCATTATGCTGCCCCCGCTTGTGCACGACGTAAATGCACAAGTGTTCGAGCGCATGCAGATGAGAGCTTAAGTAGAGCATGAGGAGCACAGAGCCGTGTGTGTGTGTGTGAATGAGCACGTCCCTCGACTGTAAAACAAAAATAAAGGAGGCGAGGAGAGGAAGAAGG
Organism: Halichoeres trimaculatus; assembly: GCF_033239565.1. Classification (NCBI taxonomy): domain Eukaryota; kingdom Metazoa; phylum Chordata; class Actinopteri; order Labriformes; family Labridae; genus Halichoeres; species Halichoeres trimaculatus. Next base: position 1,188,671 of record NW_027437199.1, on the reverse strand, counting down.
AGAGGAGATATCAGGGTTGTTTTTTCTGAGGGTCACTTAAGGCTGGAGGATCCAACACAAACGGTCTCAGTCAGACCCTGAGAGACCACGTATTAGGTCTGATGTGGCTCAGAAAAACACTCAGGCGCTACAGAATCTAAAGAAAATAGGCCGGAGGATGTAAAAATCAAAGTGTTATAATATATCTTTACTGTCAGCAGGTTTACTAATACAGACCAACTACTGCAGTACCACTTTAGGCCATGAGGGGGCAGTGTTTCAGCTCAAGCCAGACTAGAAAATATGAGAAAGATAAAAAATGATCTTCATATACACGCCTCTACCTGCTTCGACAGAGAGGAGCAGAAATTCATCGCAACTCTTTTCCTAAAGAAGCAACGAGCAACTCAGCGACTTTTCCTGACGTTATTGAGGATTTTTGGCGATTCTTACGTGAAACCGTATCTTTTCTCCAACACTGACTGTGTAAATAAACAAATAAATAAACGTAGTCTTCACAGCGTTACCCATCTTTACTGATATTAAGTTTTTGCAGCACCATTGAGAGCTGTATCAACTCAAGATCGGCCATGTTGGAGGCACTCTCCCAACAGTGTGAAATAAATATCCCCTAAATCTCTGAATAACTATCCAAAAAACTAGCACACGTCATTGGAGCTTACAAACAGAGCGGCATAACTTCAAAAACTTTGCTGTTTTCTTACGTAAATATATTTATTGGTGTCGTTAAGTCGAAATGACGTAAGTCGAGGACCTCCTGTATATGGGATTATTGTTGTACAAAATAGTTAATTATCACCACGTTTTGGGCCACACTCATAGGTCGGACCAAGAGCAACATCTCAAATACATTTGACGACTAAAATAAAGGCAAATCAGGGCGAGAAGTTCAAACAGTCGTCCCAAGAACAGAGAAGTTCGTGGCTAGCTAAGTTTCACCAGGACCTCCAAGGTTATAGACTGTACAAGACACAGCAGGCAGGTCATGGTCTCTGTCCAAAGTGTCTTGAAGGTCCCATATTATGCAAAATTCACTTTATTAAGTCTTTTAGTGAAATGTGTTGGTCTTTGTCTTTCCTCCCAGCCCATAAAATGTGATATTTAATGACCAAACCTGTTCTTAGTAGAGCTTGTTGATGTAAAATCCTGACCTAAAACGAGCAGTTTGGATTTTGGGGATTTGCCCCCCCTGTCTCTGTGTTAGCTTCAGGATGCTAACTTTAGCTGCGGTTAGCCTGTTGTTTTAGCCTGTAATGTTACGGTAAACGAGCTTCTCTGTTTTCTAAACATTGTGCACTCGGAGCTCGTGGCGCCGCTCTCAGTGACGTGGAAGAGCGGGGCGGTATCAGCGGTGGCTCATTTACATATGAAGGCCACGCCCACTAAATCAGAGCGTTCTGAACAGAGGGGCTATGAGAGCCTGGAAACAATGCTGCTGTGCTTGATTTATTGGCTTTTTGGACCAAAACATGTTACTACCATTTCATGAAGACATCAATGATCCAGATTAAACTGCAGGAAAGGAGCAGGATATGGGAGCTTTAAGTATAAAGTTATTAGGTTTTTTGATTGTGTGTGTATGTGGTTTCTCATGTTTTTGCTTCCACCCTCAAGTGGACACTCGAGGAACTGCACTTCTCAGCCCATAGACTTCATGTCTGGCAGACGACAGCTGCTTCTTTGTTCATTTGTAGCTCCAAACATATTTTTACTCATCTATACACCTTAATTCACATGGAGAATTATGCAAATTGTTGTGCTAATATTATCTTTACACTGACACACACATTTCTGCCGTGCGTGAGAAATTGTTGTTCCTGCGATCTTTAAACACTGTGTACGCGGTTATGACGAAGTATAAAGCTGAAGAGTCTCTGAGCGAACGTTAGCGTTTTATTTCTAAAGATCTGATGATCCCCCGAGAGGACGCTGCTTCTCCTGCCGCCTCATAAAGATCCTCATAACGTCTTTTTTAAGCTCCTGCATTAATGACACTCTCTACCATTATGTGTTTTGTGTACAGTAATATCATTATCACCGAACATTAAGCACTTTCTCTCACAGCTGTATGGGCAGGAGAGTGTGTGCTTTAAAAACTCGGCTGGTTAAGGTCGCTAATGAATTTCTGTGAGGCATTATGAATGTGTGTGAGTGTGTGTTTATTTTACAGGACAATGAAACAGTCTGTTTTCAGTCAGCTGTAAATATGAGAGCAAAGCGGAGCAATTTATTGAAGCAGAACATTTAAGAAGAAAAGAAGACGACTCGGTACAATTTGCATCAAATTATTAAAATAAGACACGACAAAGAAAAGCATCAACAGGAGCTTTTGTTAAAGCAGCAACAAACTGATGCGTTAAAGTAAACCTGTGAAAATAAACCGTCATTTTCACGTAATGTTCTTTGGTTCAGGTAACAGACCCTCCTGCTCTCCCATTGGCTGCCACAGATCACATGACCTGATATGTAGAGCGTTGCAGAGGTCGATAAAGGAGCAGGAGGAGGTTGAGAGCAGTAACCTCTCCTGAAAGAGTCGAGGGGTTGATCCTGGAGGTAAACGGAGCGCGGCTCATGAGCTCGCTCAGCGCGTGCGAGCGTCTGATGGGACGCCGCGTGTAATGCTCTCTTCACGCCTGTCTGCCAGAGTTGGCTTCAGGGAGGCAGAGCGCGTTTATTAGTCGAGTGAACTCCTGCATAAGTCCATCCCAACTTCCTCACAGAGGAAAGTTTGACTTCCTCCTGTGTGTGAGTGTGTGTGTGTGTGTGTGAGTGAGTGTGTGAGACGAGGTCAAAGCAGGTGTGAGGTGCAGTTTCACTACACGATGGCGAGCCAGCCGTACGCTGTAATTACATCATTTTAAAAAGCAGAGAGTAATTATGACAGGTGCTTATTTCTGTGTGCGCGGTGTTGCTCTGCTGTGGGCCTGCACACACACACCTGTCCATCACAGGTGTGACATGATGACAGGAAATCAAACATTCAGAAACACGTGAGACGGATGGGTTTCTAGCCTCAAGAAAAAAAAAAAGAATATTTCTCTTTTTTATAGGACCAAAACTAAAATGGTCAAACTATTCTTGCAGTTAGATCTTTTTATACATTTATTTATCTATTTTTTATTTCAAGAATTTTTCATTCTTTTTAATTGAACCTTTAAAGACGGGGTGTTACGCATTTTGGGGGGCTTAATTTTGTCCCACTTGTGCCCCCATAGTAGCTCTAAAAAACAACCACAGTTGACCAAAGTGCAGTACAAGCTCAAAAACACTGTCTGTAAAAACATAATGATTAAAAAAAATATTTACAAAATATAATTAAAAAAAAAAAAAAAATGTAAAAAAAAAAAAAACAACACAATTTTATATATATATATATATATATATATATATATATATATATATATATATATATATATATATATTTTTTTTTTTTTTTTTTTTTTTTTTTTTTTAATGTGACTAAAGCTAAATTGGCCAAACTTCTCCTGCATTTAGATTTTATTTTAATTATTTCTTTTTTTTTTTTAATTGAACCTTTAGGCATTTTTGGGGCTCTATTGTGTCTAAGTGTGTCCCCATAGTAGCTCTAAAAAACAACTACAGTTGACCAAAATGCGGTACAAGATTAAAATCACAAACAGTAAAACCACAATAATAAAATATGAAAATTTATCAAAAATAATTTTAAAAAGCAGATTTGTGAAAAGATAAAAATAAAATAAAATATTAATATAAATAAATTGATTAATTTATAATAAAAATAATAATAATAATAATAATAATTATTATTATTATTATTATTATTATTATAATAATTATTATTATTATTATTATTATTATTGTTGTTGTTGTCGTTGTTGTTGTTATTTTTATCATTATAACAACAACAATAAAAAGATAAATAAATTAATAAGTTAAAGCCGCAAAAATTAACATATATGTATATAATTATATATATATATATATATATATATATATATATATATATATATATATATATATATAAACATATGTGTATCTCCTGTCCGTCTGATTAGCTCTTTAGGATCTATAGGTAGACCTTGGTGTTTGAGGCCCCACCCCTCCAGTATGTCATGAACTAGTTAGGAGATTTCATTATATTTCATTAATAATTATTGTATTATTATTTAGCAAGTCTTGTGACAAAATTTACACATGCTCAGTTTGAACATCCAGGATGTTTCTTTAAACTATGTTTAAAGAAACATGGGACAGCAGAATACCCCCTCTTTAAGTTTTGTTTCACAGACTTTGGACATGTAAAGCTTTTCATTTCAACACAAGAAGACTTGTGTGACTCCAGCATTTTTATTTTCATCAGGGTTAAAGGTTTTCTAAGGTGAACAAACCGTCTCCCATACCTCAGCGCCTCCAGTGATCCAGGCTTTAAGGTACACGCTGTAAAGACGTGAATCCAATGCAGAGTTTTGAATAGAGGATTTGTCAAAGGTTGTGAAGTGGAGACAGAAATAACAGGGAGGAAAGTGTTTTCCCTGTAGATCCGTCTCCAGGTGAGAGCAGCTCCTCAGAGACTCCCGGCGCTTTATTTTCTAAAGATGTGAGCGCGCCGCAGCACGGGAGGCGGTCTGCAGCTGAAATAAAATCAGGAATAAATCGATGCTGCACCACCAGCGTGGAGCTAATGGAGACTTATTTTCAACAAATATGAAACCTGAGACTATTTAAGACCAGAAAAGCCCAACTTCCTGTTTACAACCTTTATTTTTTCACACAGTGGCGTGTGTTTGAGCGTTGGAACAGCCTCATCGAGGCCCATCCAGCGCTGGAGTCATCGCCCTCCTCCTGCTGTTTGTGTTCAAAAGTGGCCAATTCAGAACAAATCAGATGTTTTGCAGATTTAGTTTAACACAACATGAAGTGTAATTGCACCCAGCAGCAGACGACTATCAGCAACAAATACCTCTAAACATTAACAGGGAGCGTCAAATGGTCTCAAATGGATTTTAAAAAGCATCAGGAGTCAGCGCCAGCCGGGGTTCAGCGTGGTCAGAGCGCTGATAGAAAGTTATCTGCTCAAACATCTCTTTGGTTAATTGGCGAAGTTTTAATACATGAAGGATTTCTCTAAAACGAGGTCCTCTCCCTTTTCAAGTTTTAATTGAAAGAATTCAGCGGTGAGTCATTAGCAGCACCTGTGGTTCCTTTTTAACACGAGTTTTCACAACAAACACTCACAGAGCAGCAACTTTTTAAGGAGAGCAACTTTGGGATTTGTTGGCAACAAAACAGAAACTGTTTCACAAAAGAAGGACGCCGTCAAATCCTCCGCCATGAAGGCCCCTGGTCCTCGCCGTCCTCTCCCAGGGGCCACACTCTCATTCTGGGCTGTTTCCCCTGCGCTGGCTGGGTGTCAGCCGGAGTAATGAGATATTTAGCTGAGCGGCGAGCGCGCTACAGGTCCCACCCTGACCTCCTGCTTCACCTACCTGTGGTCAGAGCAAAGAGGGGGGGTAAATATGGCTGCTGCTCTCTCGAACACAGGTAGTGTGTGTGGCATTAGCGTCAGATTTGACCTGATTAGCTGCATTAAATTTGTTCTCTAACCTAATTATGATCGACCCTGATGTCAGAGCTGCTGAGCCTCAGGCGGTGCCGCTCGGTGTGTGTACACACTCGCTGCAATGTCAGCGACAAACTGTGGAATACAAAACCTGCACGGGAATTATCTGACAAGTGGGGCATATTTAGGGTCAAAACAGGGCCTGAAAAAACAGAAAGGGTGAGGATGTACGGACAGATACAGAGAAGAGAAAGATGGCTGTATAAATATATTATTTTTTTTTATTTTATTTATTTTTTTATTTTTTTCAACTATCATTATTATTTTTATTTTATTTTATTTTATTTTTATTTTTTCAACTATAATTATCATTTTTTTACTATTTTAATTTTAATTTTTATTCATTATTATTATTATTATTATTATTATTATTATTATTATTTATTATTATTATTATTATTTTTGTTTCTTTTATTATTGTTATAATTATTATTATTATTATTATTATTTTTTTTTTTTTTTTTTTTTTTTTTTTTTTTTTCAGTGACTTGATCCTCGTGTAGCTCCATTTTATTGATTAAATTCACACTATTTTGTCTGTATCCAGAAGCTCAGAACACCAGGAAGTGATTTCTCATGGTTTGTCCAATGACCCTGCCTGAAATCCTGAAATCTGCCACCCTAAAATCCTGATCTATTCCTTGCTTTTTGGTTATTTTAGTGGGAAAATTTCCATTGAAATAACCTCTCTGTGTTTCAATAATAATAATAATAATAATAATAATAATAATAATAATAATAATAATAATAATAATAATAATAAATAATAAACAATAATAAATTTTATTTATTTTAGTCCAGTGGTGCCTTGACTTACAGGTTGACGGAGCTCTTAACTCAAATTACTTAAAGGTCAATTTACTTTTCCCCAATGAAATGAATTGAAAATCCATTAATCAGTCCCAGACCTCCAGAAAAACACAATATTTGTTGTTACATTTCAAAATAAGAAAAATGTTGTTATAAATAACAAATACTGTGTGGAAAAAATAGACTATACTGCAGTTAACTGGTTGTATTAGGTGTGATGTTCAGCATTCAGGTGTTTTTGAGTAAAACCTGTTTAAGGAGCTCGGTGTGTGCCAATAAAGTTATTAGGTACAGACCAAAACCACTGTTAAACCAGGCTGTAAAAATAATTATTCCTCTTTTCTTTTCTTTTTTTTCTTTTTTTTTGAATGGGTGTGTATGTGGTTTCTTGTATATCTGCTTCCACCCTCAAGTGGACACTCGGGGAACTGCACTTTTTAGCATATAGACTTCCTTTTTGACAGATGACAGTCACTGCTTTGTTCATTTGTTGCTACAAACATATTTACACTGATTTTTACACCTTAATAAAATAAACTTCATTTTGCATCAAGCCTAGACGCCCCCTGCTGGCCAGTAGGAGCACTGCAGGTTTAAGGCACTCAGAAATAAAAATATGCCTTTCTTTTCTGTTTCATGCTTTGGATGTAAACTCTTCTCTTGTTCTGCATCACTCTGAACATCTTTAAGGCGGATAAAACAACCTGAGGACGACAGGATCTTATTGGTCGACTGCTCTCAGTGATTTATTCATCGATTCATCAAACAGTCGAAGCAAAGACATAAAAAATGATGCACACTTGCAGCTTTTTTTTTAGATATATGAAATAAAAAGCATCAGACAGGAAGAAGAAAGAGATTTGCCCCATGCTGTGGAGTTTGCTAATTATACTAAACCTCCTCTAAAGATCTGAGCTGTCGTGTGAAGTTGACATGAAACGATGAAACGAGGAGATGTTTAAAGGAATGAGTCGATGGGAAACTTGACGAAACTGATCACCAGCTCTTCCTCCTTTCTTTACTTCCTGTCCCCGGTTACACACACACCTTCACACACCTTTAAACACACCTGACACATATCTCAGCTCTCGGTGAGTAGCCGAATCCCGGCTCTCCCCCTGCAGAGCGCGGATCGAGCCTCAAACTAAAAAATGTTTCAATCAAAAGCTTTTTATTCTCCGGTGGCAGATCGTCTTTGTTTCCAACGGATTCGCCCCCAGTCAGGCTTTGATTCCAGCGTGCTGATAGATTACGACTCCTTTCAGCTTCGCTGTGTTTTAGCCGTCACTGCAACTTTTATCAGGAGTGTTGTAGTTTGTTTTTCCATCCTCCATGTGTGTGTATGAGTGTGTGTGTGACATCTAATTCATCACACACACACGTTTCTCCTCAGAGGATTCAACGATAACAAACATTTCTTCTGTTTGTCCAGAATCTCTAAATCTTCCTCTCTGCCCCCAAAACCCCTCTGTTTCTGGTCATCCTGATCAATCCACACACACATAAACACTCACACACACACACACACACTCACACACACTCACACACACATCAAGTCTCTCCTCACAGCTGATGAAATAGTTGGAGAAGTCGGGAAATCTGTTTCTGGTGAAAGCGCTCTGGACTCAGAGATAACCGAGCCCTTGTGGGGGGAAGAAGAAAGCCCAGCAGCTTTAGAGTCGAGCTTCCTGTGTGACTCCGTGTGTGTGTGTGTGTGTGAGTGTGTGTGTCATTAAGAGTGTGCTGGTGTGTGTGTGAGGTTTTATAAGGCTGATTTAATTGCAGATAACTTCTTTCTTCCTCTCGTTGCTGATGTAAAGTTTGTTAAAAATGAAGAGTGTGTGTTGTTTGTTGGGCTCTGGTGGGAATTATAAGTGTGTGTGTGTGTGTGTGTGTGTGTGTGTGTGTGTGTGTGTGTGTGTGTGTGTGTGTGTGTGTGAGTGTGTGTGTGTGAGTGTGTGTGTGTGTGTCATAAAAACCTTAATCTTCTCTCCTTTATGATGAGTTGTTTTGTATCTAAATCATTTTTATGTTGATGTTTTTTCTTGTGTAAAAACAGAAATCTGACTCCTTCTTCTTCTTCTCGTTTCCTCACTTTCATCCTTCCCTCCTTTCCTTTGCCTCCTTCTTTCCTTCCCTAACTCTCTCCTCCTCTTCCTTTTTTATCTCTTATTGTCTTTGCTATTCAATATTTTCCTCTTTTCCTTTCCTCCTTCCTCATTTTTCCTTCTATCCTTTCATCCTTTTTGGTCTCTTGTTTCCTTTTTTTTCTCCTCTTTTCTTCCCTTGCATCCTTTCTTTTCCCCTACTTCCTCTTCCCCCTTGTCTCCTCATTCCTTTTTCTTTACTTCCCTTTCCCTCTCCTCACTCTCCATCCTCCCCTCCTCTCATTTGTCTCCTCATTTCCTTTCCTAACTCTCTCCTCCTCCTCTTCTTTTATCTCTTGTTGCCTTCATTCCTTTCATCCTTTTTGCCCTCTTGCTTCCTTTCATTTTGTTTCATCCCTCCTCTTTTCTTCTCCTCCATCCTGCTTCCTCTTCCCTTCTTTCCTTATTCCCTTTTCCTTACTTTTCTTTTCCATTTCTCACTCCATCTTCTCCTCCTCACATTTTCTCCTCATTTCCTTCCCTAACTTTCTCCTCGTCCTCTTCATCCTTTTTGGTCTCTTGTTTCCTTTTTATTTTTTTTTCTCCTCTTTTCTTCCCTGCATCCTTTTTCCCTACTTCCTCTTCCCGTTATCCCCTTGTTCCCTTTTCTTTACTTCCCTTTTCCTCTCCTCACTCTCCTTCCTCCCCTCCTCTCATTTGTCTCCTCATTTCCTTCCCTTACTCTCTTTTCCTCCTCTTCATCCTTTTTGGCCTCTTGCTTCCTTTTCTTTTGTTTTGTCCCTCCTCTTTTCTTCTTCTCCATCCTGCTTCCTATCCCCTCATTCCTTTTTCTTTACTTCTCGTTTCCTCTCCTCTTCTCAACTCCTTCATCCTTTCCTCCTCCTCTCTCTCTCCTTGTTTGTTCCTCCCTCCTCCTCTTCTCTTTGAAACTCTCCTTTTCTCTTTCCTCTCTTTTGTCTCTTTTCCTCTGATGTCTCCTTTTTTGCATCACTTTGTAATTTGTTCGTCTTTTTTTTTGTTCTTCCATTTCCTCCTTTCATGTCTGATCCTCCTCCTCTTCCTCCTCCTCCTCCTCCTCCTCCTCCTCCTCCTCTCCCACAGGGCTGCTCGTCCCCCATCGTGGTGAAGTTCGCCGACACGCAGAAGGACAAGGAGCAGCGGCGTCTGCAGCAGCAGCTGGCGCAGCAGATGCAGCAGCTGAACAGCGCCACCACCTGGGGGAGCCTGACGGGCCTGGGGGGCCTCACCCCGCAGTACCTGGCTGTAAGGAGAGCCGCCGAGTCACCCACCTCCACCATCACCTCCTCCTCCTTTAACCCTGTGGCCATCGGCACCATAATCAGTGCCCCAAATGTAAAAAACAGCCTCCCCAGATCCAGTCCAAATCCACTTCTCCTCTTCCTCCTCCTGCTCCTCTTCCTCCTCTCCAGTCCTGACACGGTTCCTCTGCTCCCTCCTCCTCTGGGACGGGAGCGCAGCAGGAAATGAGGTCTCTGAACGAGGTCTGAGTCGGCCAACGCCGGGGCTGGGTGTTGAATATTAAGAGCAGGAGCTGAGGCGGCCTCCTTTCCTGTTTGCTCTTATTTAAAAATAATAATCTGTGCAAATGACTTCCACTAAATCTCTGCTGAAAGACGCATTAAGGAAAACATTTCTTATCATCGGCACAAAGTGAATCTGCTGTTGTTTTCCTCAACCCACCCCGTCGCCCTGAAATTACCTGGACCGTTTGTAACAACAAATTGAAAGTAATTTGTGCCCGGTTGGTTTTTATTTTTCATCCTCAGAGTGAAAAATGTTTTTAATGAATATAACCCTTAAAGCTGGAGGAAAACGCACGCTTCACACATTCTCTGGCTGCTTTTACAGAAGGTCCTCCGCAAAAATCTGCTCCTCTTACCTTAGGGAAGAATTATACTCTGGTTAAGTTTAGGAAAACTGAAAACTTGTGTTTTTTCCAGCCACATGGGTTTAAGGACGCCATGCAACTGAAGACAGTTGAGACGACTCGTATTTAATCATAACAAAACTTTTACACAAATGTTATCACTTGTAAGATTTGGTGTCACAGACTGCGAGGGCAAAAAAGACAGAAAATACAACAAGTAATGAAGTTACAATAAGCACACAGAGATCTTAAATTGACCCCTAACCCCTCGACAGGACCAACAAGAAGGATTCAGACACACAACTCTCAAAGTAAACATAAACTTTTTAACTTTATCAACAAAATTTCAACACAAAGTTGTAGCATCAAGCTGGAAAACTAAGCAAAGGATCAACAGAATTTTAATCTAAAGGAGTAAAAACTTAATTTCAGGTGAGGTCTCTACAGGCCGAGAAGAACAGAAGGTTTCATGGACTTTGATACGTGAGGTAACTGGGCTAACACTCACTAGAATCAGGAAGTGAAGTGACCTAAAAACAAAACTACAAAATAAAAGCAGACAAAAACGAAAAATGAGCCTGAAGTAAGAAAAGTAAAACTTAACCCAACTGACGAGACGTGACACCACTTTGGATTCTTATCAAAGTCTCCTTCATGGAAAGTCTCCACTTACAATCGTTTTTTTTTTTGTTTGTTTTAGTTATTATTATTTTTCTTTATGGTATTTATTTATTTATTTATTTATTTATTTATTTATTTATTTATTTATGTATTTATGTATTTATCTATTTTTTAACTTATTAGTTTAATTTTATTTCTATATTTTTTTTATTTATTAATTTGTTTGATTTTATTTCCACATTTTTTTATTTATCCATTTGTTTATTTACTTTATTTCTACATGATATTTATTTCTACAATTTCATTTTCATTTATTATTTATTTGTTTATGTAGTTATTTATTTATTGATTGATTGTTTTTTATTTATTTATTTATTTATTTATTTATTTATTTATATTAATCTATCTCTTTTTTTATTCTTTTATTTCATCGGTAAAACAGCAAAATCTAGTTGCTGGCTGTACATCACAAAAATGAGTGGAAAAAAACAAAATGATCTGACATGAAGAAGTCAGCACCATCTGACCCAAGCCACTTACTGTCATCACATCCTGACTTATGAAACCAGCCTGAGGCCACAGACTGTTTAATATATGGAAGTTGTTTCGATGATGTCATCCATTTGTTTCTAATACAGAGTTTTGAAGCCCATCATTGACAGAATTAACCCAGCACTGAATGAGTTAGGATAAGGTGAAGAGGCGGGACTTTAGCCTCTTTACAGAGGTGGGTGCCCACCTGTCAATCAAACAGCCATGCCCTTATATGGTCAAAACTCATCACCCTTTACCCCTGAACAGAGTGTGTTTGTTTTTGGCCAATCAGAGTCAAGTATTTCAGACATAATAGTGAAAGTAATGAAAACCATGGCTCTCCTGCCTGGATTTCTTTCTGATCCTGTAAACAGCTGCCGTCCATGAAAATCACGTACTGTACCTTTAAATTTACATCCAAATTCTTGTTTAGTCGTCCTTTGACAAACTTCTTCAACTTCTTCAGTGAAATAAATCATTCAGACCCCCGTTAGATGTCACAGCACTGAATCTAGGCTGTTTCTTTGCTCATGAAAACTTGATGCTGGAGGAATAATTGAGCGTGGGGCCTACTTTCACTGCAGCTGTTGTCGTACGTTGAGTAATTGTTGTAGATTTCTGCACTTTTATGTGGGATTAGATGAAGGAAACATTCATCAGGGGACAGTACGCAGCCCATGGGAGTCCACTGATCCCCAATTTGAGAAATCCTGCAGTTGAAGCTCGGCTGCACAGCATCTGAGGCCCTGGATGCTTGATTTGTTTGATTGGGGGATTTGCAGGAGTAGCAGAGTTCAGAGACCTCATTTTCCTGCTCTGGGTTCCTTTTTCAGGACTTCATAATCAGGACTGTAACTCTTTCTCTTTCCTTTCTTTATTAACATCCCGACAAGATCTCAAACCTGCAAAACACGTCGAGCAGTCTCAGTTTGTTTGAGAGAAAGGAGATCGATTTGTTTCCATCCTCTTCCTCTGTCGTTTGAAACTGGAGGGAAAAAGAGGAATAACTCCCACAATAGAAACAAGATGTTAATTTGCTGTTAATTCAAGTCTTTGAAGGATGAGTTTTTGACAGCATCAGTATTCCACTTTTGTTTTGAATCTAATTAGTCGGCGAGATTAGAGCTTTCATGCTCAACTTGTCTGGAAGAATCGAGCTGGAATACAAACAGCGCCGGTGCTTAGAGGAGAGATCAAACTATATTAGCAGCTCATTTACTCATCGAGCGCTCAGGCAGGCGCCGCCATGCTAACCTGCTGACGCCGTAGCATTGAATAGACATGTGTTAAGCTCTGTGAATCCACCCTGCTCACTTTGTTTCTCCTTCTCCTCTGTTTTCTCCTCCTCTCTCTTCTTCTTGCCGTTAGTTGCTTCAGCAGGCGACCTCCTCCGGTAACCTCGGAGCCTTCAGCGGGATCCAGCAGATGGCCGGTGAGTCAAAAATCCGTCGCTAAACTCCCCCTGAAAGCTCCACGGACGCTGGCGGTGGACTCTTTGTTGTGCCCTCTCTGTTATTTTCTCTGGCAGACTTGGGAAAGAGGAACCAAAGAGCATAACAGATGAAGTCGCGTGGTGGAGTAAAGAGAGCTCTTTGCCCTGAAGATTTATTAACTGTTGCTAAGAATTGTCTTGATCTTTTAATGAGGCCAGACAAGAGCTGTGCCCTGGGCGTGTAGCAGTAGCTCCGCGGCTTTGCAGGGATGGATGAATCACAGAAAGGAGGGAAGAGGAAAGGAAAGGAAAGGAAAGGAAAGAGGGGACAGGAGTTAAAAGTGGGCTCCTTAGGTGGGGATCTTGCTCTGCAGGATGGCGCCATCTACTGTTCTGTTTCTGCTCAGGGTCTCTGCCATCTGTCACCTGCACCCCGACGTCTGCTTTCAGGAGCATCTGCAGGTCTGAGGCTGGTTTAAAGAGGAGCTCTGGTGATTTTCATCCTGGGGAAGTTTGTTCACAGAATTTGGGATCTGAGTGACTTAAAGGTGAAATAATTCAGAACGAGGAACGCTTCAAATCCTTTAAAAATCGTCTGTTTTTCCTTTAGTCTCTGACATTAGAGACATTTTTCTTTCATTGCTCTACTCCTGCATTAATCTGTGAGTTTGATCATGTGATTGGACAATTTTGGAGTTTTAAAGAGGAACACAAATGAAGCTCTTTGCTCACCAGACCTACTGTTTTTCAGGCCGAGGTCGATCTCTCCAAAGTTTGCTTGCGACAAGTACACACCCGACCAATCAAAACGCTCGTTGTTGACACATCACATACCAAAACATTCAACATTGCTAGTGTTCGTGTCCCACCATCTGGTTCTTTACCACAAAACAAAAAAACTAAAAGTCATTGTTTGGAGGGGAAAAGCTGCTGGCAGTTGGTGTGCTAAGGCTTTAACACAGAGACAGACACAGGAGGTAGATCAGCAACTCCCATTTCCAGGTCGATGACATAAATAAAATGTTTGCACCGACTTTGACGGATAAACTTAAAGATGCCATGAGGACGATCTGTTTTAACTGGGCTGCCGCGCCACCTTGTGGCCAGGAGTCTCACACAACGTCGTGATGACTGTTAGGGCGTATTCAGACCTGGACTGTCTGGTCCACTTTAAACAGACCAGGGTTCGTTTCCCACGCTGGTGCGGACTTTTCATGCAGGTGTGAATAGACACAAACGAACCCTGGTGAGGACCAAACAACCAGACCCAGACCCACTTTTTGAGGTGGTCTCGGTCCGCTTCTAAACGAACTCTGGTGCGGTTCGTGGTTCTCCGGCGCAGGTCTGAATACAAACCAAGGTCCATCTGAACTAACTACAGGATACATGCTCGTTTTGGGCCTATAGAGCCACCGTAACCTAACCGTCTTTGGTTCATACCTGATCCTCCGTCTTCTGTTTAGCCACGCTGTTGCTAGCATGTTGTGGGTCAGGACACGCAGAGCATAGCGCCTCCTTGCTGCGATCATTGGTCTTCCTGTTCCTAAATTGTAAACGGTGTTGTTAAGCTGCTTTGAAGGAGCTGCTCTTGAAACTGAAAATGATTTAGCAGCTCTAATAAGAGCACAAACACACACGTTTACCTCCATTTCCAGGTCTGTACTCTGTGTGCCGCCCTTTGTCAGTGCTGTCCAATCAGAGCACTGATCCTCACACACCTGGATGTGTTTACAGAATATAGTCCACTGGCAAAAAGTACAATCTGAATACGAACCGCACCAAACGGAAAAAAAAAAGTCTGCTTTTGGTCCGGACCAAACAAGTGGACCAAAGGACTTTCCTGGTCTGGATACAGCCTAAGTGAAGCATGTGTTTGTTTTGGAATTAAATGGAGATCAGATCAAAACAAACGTTTTTTGTTCAAGTCAATACAACGCCACAAAGTAAGGTATTTATTTATTTAAAATGTTACAACAAGCAAACGTTGTAGCAGCCGCCTAAATGTAGTGCTATCGGCAGCCCAATGCTCTAAGACACATCTCTGGCGGCATTATACAGCCAGAATTCAAGAGCATGTATGAGCTTTGTGCTAGCAGATAAAAACTATCAAAGAAACAATATTTTTTAGCTAAATATAAAGGTAGGTTAGCTTGACAGAACTAGCCAAATCAAATGACTTCTGTGAGGGGTTTCAACAGCCATTGCCATTCTTCTTAAATCTTCAAGGAGAATTTAACATTTTTTGGCCTCTCTTGTTTACTTTCTCTGGCCAATAGACCGTAGCCAATCATATGAGACGAGGACCTTAGCCAATCACATCAAGGGATACGATGACGACGGGAGAGCCCGTCCAATGACTGCCTAAAAGAAAAGAGCAGGAGAAAGCTTCATGCCAGCAAAAGTAATCTGCTCCTGTGGATGCTAGACTGTAGATCTCATACGTGTTATTGAATTTTGGCAGCATAAGGCCACCATACACGTCTGTAATGTGTAACGTTAGTGAATCCAGGTTATGTCCTGCCAGTCATCTAACGTAACCTCAAAACAAACAGATTAGCTCATGTGTTAGCCTATAGCTCGTATTTAGCCTTTAGCTCGTGTGTTAGCCTTTAGCTCGTGCTCTATCTCTCTCCTGTTTCTCTTTCTTCTTCTCTTCTGTCCTTTTTCTGGCTGACAGTCAGGCTCCAGTGTCCACCATCACTACAAAATTAATCTCAGAAATCGAAACTTAAGCAGAGAAAAACACAGATCTCTCTTCTCTCTGCTAAACGTGGCGTGATGCATATATTATGTTTTTTTTTAAATGTTCGTTGCGCCCACATCCGCCGCCGTCATAAACCAATAACCCCTCTGTAGGACTCTAGGATGAAATCTGATGGAGAGCGATGGCGAAGGATGAAAACTAACACCTCATTCTGCGTTAATGCATCCAGAGAAAGTTCGTCCAACTGTAAATGGGTCGAAGAAGAGAAATGACACGAGGAAATAAGAAAGGAAGTGATGAGGGACAATCTGCCTCTCTTAAGTAAAGCTGGAGCAATAAAAAATGCATATTGTATTAACCCAGTTCCTTATTAATCCAAGCCCTGAGCGTGCCAAGAAGACTCCCATTAAATGTTGAACAAGATAAAATCTCTGTCTTTAAGAAATATAATTTTAAGGCTTTAAATTTAGGTTAAATAAGACTTTGAGAAACTGTGGATAGTCGCTCTGACTTTTTATTTTAAGCCTCTTTTTCTGCAGATTGTTCTCACACTTTCCACCTTCTTCAATCACACTTTCTTCATCTCACCTTTCCCGCCTCCCTGCAGCCTTCGCACTTTCCTCTCCACTCTCTCCTCCTTCATCTTCATCTCCTCCTTTCCTCCATCCTTTGAGTTTTTCCAGCGAGGTGTGAGCTTTTTTTTTTTTAATTGTACGCTTTTTGAGAGCTCAGCGGGAAACAATAACAGATTGCGAGCGTGATGGGAGTTTTGTAAAGTGGCGATTCTCGTCTCGTGTCCTCAAGTTTCCTCTCGTTTCCCCTCGAGTTCCATCGCCTCGCAATTTCCCCGTGGCTGATTTAAATTTTTACACACTCTGCCGTCGAGCTGGGGACACACACACACACACACACACACACACACGCGGATAAATAGGCTCTGGGATTTGGAAGCACAAGCGAGTGACGGTGTCTGAATCTGGAGATCTGTTGGTCCTCCATCTGCGGCAGGCAGAGGGAGCGGGAGCATTAGTGATTGGCAGGAGATGTGACACAGCTGAGTGACATCTGGTCCCAGTCTTTAACACGACGAGCTGCAGAGCTGAGAGGCTTCAATTACACCAATGAGCATTCAATTAGACGCAGCCAACGCCAGCCTGGTGCAGCTCGGCGCTGCCATACACGCTACACACACAAATATGTGCTCACACACTCCGGTACCATCTGCACAGCCCGGATACTCCGGCTCTGAAGTCGGGAGTGGATCGGATTCCTCCCATACTGTCCCTCTTTTTCTCTGTGTGCGGCTTCATCTTGACTTTATTTCCCTTTGACTCGGTTATTTTATCGCTCCTCTCCTCCTTCTTCCCTTCGTACTGTCGAGATCATGATCAGCTGGAGGGATGACCTCTGAGGAATGATGGGAGGAAGAGGAGGAAGAGGTCACACAAAGGATTGAAACGACAAGAAATGAGGGGAAGCGATAGAAGAAGAATAAATCTGAGCTGCTGCAAATTGTGCCAAAAGAAAGTTAGCATCTGCTGTTAGCATCCAAGCTGCGAGACGGTGGGACAGGTCCCCAAATTACTGAACCGTACCGTCCCACTTTTTGAGATGGTACACTAAACCAATCCAACCCCAGAAGGTGGAGCTAGAAACACTACAGTCTGTTGATTGGTGGAAAGAATGGTCACTTCCTGTGTGACAGTGGCTGATGTATTTCTCCTAGCGGCTCATACCAATAGGCCTGTGCTAGACGATAATTTTCCAAAATATTATTGCCGATAAACGATATTATTGTCAATATTATTTCGATTTTTTTCCCATTTTTTCATTGATGTAATTTTAATAAATGGGATAATAAAGTGAGTACACCATATCAAAAGCAAGAAACTTTAATTTCTTAAGAGTATTTAACTGTAATTAAAAGGTCAGGATATTTTAAATAATATTAAACAAAAAATATATAAAATTAAGAGTATTTAACTGTAATTAAAATGTCAGGATTTTTTAATTTTTTTTTTTTAAATATTATAAATTAAGAGTATTTAACTGTAATTAAAAGGTCAGAATCTTTTAAATAAAATAAATTAAACAAAAAAATATTAAATTAAGCGTATTTAACTGTAATTAAAAGGTCAGTATTTTTTAAATAAAATAAATTTAAAAATATATATCATAAATTAAGAGTATTTAACTGTCATTAAAAGGTCAGGATCTTTTAAATAAAATAAATTAAAAATATGAATATACTAAATTAAGAGTATTTAACTGTAATGAAAAGGTCAGGATCTTTTAAATAAAATAAATTAAACAAAAAATATAATAAATTTAACAAACAAGAAAGAGAAAACAAATACAATGAAAATGAAATGGACTCTCTTTTAGAAAAAAATACATGTCAATGAAAATAATTAATACTAATCAAAAACAATAAAACATAGACCCTGTCTCTAAAGAAAAAACTAAACTCAAAAAAAAAAAACCAATAAAAACTACAGCCTAAATAAAGGGAGTTTATATAGTTCCTGAAATGTTGTAACATGTCCTTTTTCCCGGTCAATCCGTACTGTCTGTCAAACATTTTTAACATTTCTGGCTTTCAACCGTATTGAAGGGCTGCATTTCTTTAGCAATGTATCTGTCTTTGAGCTATCACTCATATCACGCTCGCTTCAGCTCTCTCCGTGTGTAGCGCCAGCAGCCCCGTCTTCACCCCAAAGATCGCATTTTTGACAGATGCTCACTCCGCTATAAATCCGCTAAATCTGCTAAAGAACCTATGCACCCCGATGTTAAGAAAGATAGACGTAGTGAGCCATCTTCTCATTCAGCCTCTTTGGTCCAAAGAGAGGAGGAAAACAAACATGCACGTGCCAGTTTATCCAGGCTGGAAAACTTACAGTGGACGTTTTTATTTATCGTGCGGTTAATTGATTTATCGATTATCGTGACAGGCCTACACACCAATCACAAGAAAGATAAAATGCTGGATGTCTCCCATTGTTGCTCTTTGTTTACACGTTTTTCTTCTTCCTTGGATTTATTAGCGGGGTACACCGTGTCGCGCTGCTGTGGCGTCATGCTATCACGTAGCTGATGCAGCTAGCATCCGGCTTACACGCCGCCAACCGAGTTGTCTGTGGAGACAAAAACAGGATCCAGACCGCACCACTTGCTGAAAAAGGGGCTAAAGACCGCTGAAAACAAAAAGGCTTTCCTGGAGTGAGCTCGCTAGAAAAACTTGTCCTGATTGGGAGAAAAAACATTCGCTTGATTCAGGCCGGTAAGGACAGAGATGATGACAGAACTTGAGATCCAGAAGAAAAGAAAGACAAGGAGGGAAAAGTTTAATTGGAAGGATTCAGAAACAGACAGACGATGAAGGAGAGGAATAAAAGAAGGGAACAGAAACCCTGAAACAGGACGACAAAGACAAAAGAGGTGAAAGAAGAAAGAGGAGGGAGCCAAGGTAAGGTGAAGGATGTGAAATAAAAACCCTCTCCGCCTCTTTCTTTAACTTGTAAACACAGTGAGGAGCATTATATAAACGGATACCGTGCCAAGATCTGAGCCTGTGAGGCAGCACCCGCTTTATTCCAGCCAGCGGACAAGGGCAGCGAAATAAAACTCCTTTATATTCTAATAAAGAGCCGTGAAGAAGAGCTCTTCTCAACAGCCTCTTTCATCAACAGCCTGCTTCTCCTCCCGAGCTGCAGCGTCTGCGGCGACAGGACTGAGTCTGCTCCATCCAGCAGCTCCTCTAACTGACACTCGTCTCGCTCGTCGCGCTCGTATGGTGCATTTTCTGCCTGGGAAACAACAAAGAAAACAACGTCTGAATGAGTGTAAGATCGGAGCGTGCCTTCAGCGAGCAGAAACCCACGCTGGTAATCCAATGTAGCTTGTGATGCATTGCGGAAAGTTGGAAAGGATCGCTCTGAAAATTAGATTGTTTTTCGCTTCGGTGCTCAGGTAACGAAGCGTGGGTGAGGGAAGAAGTCCACGCACGCAAACACAGAGAAACGCAGTCAAGAGGAGACACGGGCCCTGGTTTTACAAACTTTTGGGTTTAAATGTCTGATGGGTACAAAGAAACATAGTCTGCTCTGCTGAGATCACTGAAAATAGCAATTAACCAAACTCTACACCAGGGGTCTTCAACCTGTGGCTCTGGAGCCTCATGCGGTCCTTTGACTCCTCTGCAGTGGCTCCTTGTAGCTTTAAAAAAATATTATTGAAATAAAGATTTTTTTATTTTTCTTACACAGGGAATTGATGATTAAAGACACTGACACTAAGAAAAATTATTCGTGAACATTTTGTTAAACTAAATGCACATCACACCTGTCAATAAAGCTGTCAAATTGTATTGAGATTTATGCTTTTTTTTTTTTCTTTTTTTTTGCGATTTTTTTGCATTTCAGTGTATTGACACTTTCCCAAACTCAGAAAAGATAATCAAAAGTTTTTTGAAGATTTTGCAAACTTTTGCATTTTATTTTAAATCCAAAAATTATTTTTCCACAATTTTTGGCAAATTCCTCAAATTCTTTTTTTTTATTTATTTTACTTTTTATTTATTTTTTATTTTTTATTTTTTTTATTTTTTTTTTTTTTTATTTTATTTTATTTTATTTTATTTTATTTTATTTTATTTTATTCTTTACTTTATTATGTATTTATTTTTACAAATTTTAGTGAATTTCTTGAATTTTAAAAATGTTTTTTGAAATTACAATTTCTTAATATTTGGAAAATTAATGAAATTTTGCAATTATTAAATTTTTGCTATTTTTTAAACTTTCTTTGTTTTCAAATTTTTGCACATTATTTTAATTTCATTTTTTCAATTTACCAAATTTGAAAAATTCCAAAATAATTTTAAAATATGCGACTTATTGAAATTTCATAAGTTTTGCAAATTTTGCAAATTTATGATATTAAAAATGTTTTTTTTTTTAATCTGCAAATTTATTAGAGATAAAAAAAAATATTTAGATCACATGTACAATTTTACAAAAAAAAAAATGTTTTGATAATTATTCACTAGATTTTCACTATGTGTAGAATTTATGCTCTTTTTTGTCTTTATTGTGAAGATAAAGTAGATTTTGTGGCTCCTGAATGACTTTAATCCAGGTGAGCTGAGGAAAAATGGCTCCTATAAAAGAAAAGGTTGCAGACCCCTGCTCAATCAATTAAAAATAGTTAGTATAACTTGCATAACTTGGGAGTTGGTGGTCAACCTCTGCCATCAATCAGATGTTTCTGTTCTTCTATGACCTATTTGTTGTTTGCTGCTGTGGGTTAACTCTGGTCCTAAATATCTCAGATCACACACAATAAAAATACAAGAGGTAGACGATCAACTCCCATGTTTGCAGTTTGTTGGCTTTGATTTGGAAGCTTTTCTGGTCAAAACTGCTGTGAGGAGTATCTGTAAGACTCCATTTCCCATGAGCACCATCACCCAGTGTCGTAAAGTCACATCTCCTGCCAAGACGTACGTTTGTTTCAGAACCAAAACAAACAGATCTTCTTTTCTTGTCTTCGTTTACGCTAACTTTTTACAGTTTCCTGTTTGCTACCAGCTGATCTAGTCCACTTAGTGACGTCTGACGTTTTAAACCTTTAAGTCATGAAGAGTCCAAAGTTTGTGAAACGAAAAATCTGCTGAGACGTTTTCTCACACATCTCAGGAAAGAAGCCCGAAACACACTCTCCTCTCCTCTTCCTCCTTTCTCTTCCCTGTTGTTTCCACTAACCAATCAGAGTTGAGGGCCCTGGTGATGAAACCCAGCCGTGTGTTGTCATTGGCTGCTTTGGATTTCTCTGTTTTGACGTTTAAAACCACCCACCGCAGCGTCGAACACGACGGATCTCCTGCTTCTACTTCTTCATGGCGTCTTCTTGTTTGTGTGTGTCTATCTGTGTGTGTGAGTGTGTGTGTTTTGGAGCGTGTGAGTGTGTGTGTATTCCCATGGTACTGTATATACATCCAGACTGTATATACGACACATACACCTCACATTGACAGTGTCCACCCTCTTAACCTAAGCAGCTCATTGGTCGGAGGAGGAAACTCCTGCGTGGTAAGATCGTGGTTTTTCTCTGTGAGGGTTTACTCTGCTGCAGTGTCACACACACATGAACACACACACACACACACACTTGAACACACTTATATTTATGGAGTGAGGTGAGAGGTGGAGTTGTACTCACAGACGGCGTTTTATAGCCTTTGCTTCAGCGTGGTTGGGGCGGAGTCATTAATTAAGCTGAAGTAGAGGCCTGAGCTGATGGAGGCCTGCAGACTAACAATGAGGAGCATCAGGAGCCTGTGGTTAGAGCCTGACTCGTTTTATTACTATATCATCATTATACCAACAGGGGGCGGCGTTTTCTTACCTCACCCGTCCCTCAGGTGTCTGATCCCAGATGATCAGTTTCCTGTATTAAGATCAGAAATTTCTGCTTCTGACCAAGGATGTACCAAATTTTAGCTTTTTTTTTCAAAATTTCAGAACTTTAATCTCATTTTGTGGCACAGATTTGGTAAAAACATTCATTCAAAGACGTCAGCTGAAGAGTTGTTGAGTTTCTGCAGAATTTACCAAGTTTTAGCTTTAAACAAGCAGACTATGAACAGTCTAAATGTAGTTTAGTGAGACGTCACGAGATAGACTTTTGGCATGATTTTTTTCAGTGCCATGTTTGACTTCCAGCTTGTTTCTGGGCTACATCTGCAAAACTTCCATGAAAGAAACCTGCATTAAAAATTTTATGACAGAACAATCAGTTTTAACTTTATAAATCTTGGCTTTTCCCTCCTGATTTTCAAAGGTTGAAGATATTGATTTGAAAGTTACTCCACTTTTTATAGTTTTTATCCCATCACTTTGAAAACTGACTCAGGTTAAAAAACGTGTTTTTGGCTTCAAAAAGGAGCTCAAAACCAACAATGCCAGCATTGACTGAACTTTACTTTCTATAGACCATGGGAGTTGATTGTCTACCCCAGTGGTTCCCAACCTTTTCCAACTCAGGGTCCACTTTAAAGACTCAAAAATGTTCATGACCCACCTCCAACCAGGATTGCAGATATAAGACTAAACTGAATACTGTCTTGGTGCATAGGGGTCCGGCTGTCACTCATTAACGTGTGACTAATATTTGAAGAAATTAAAAAAATAGAAAAAAAATAAGGAAAAATATTCTTAAATTTGTATTATCCTTTTAAATGTAACTGAATTTAACATTTAAAACATATAATAATTTTTGAGCACCCCAAAAAAAAAAATAATAATAATAATAAATATGCAAATAAATAAAAAAAGTGAATAAATAAATAAAATAAGAAAAATGGATAAATAAATAATTTTTCGAAAAAAGGAAAAAAAATGTAGAATTTTATCATTGTTAAATTACCTTCATAGCCCACCAGGGGGTCTCAGCCCAAGTTTGGGAATTATTGGTCTACCGCTAAACCGTTAAATGTGCAAATGAATAAATAAATAAAATAATAAAAATAAATACATTAATTAATTAATAGATAAAAAAATTTAAAAAAAAAAGGAAAGAAAGAAAAAGAAAAAAAAGTAGAATTTTATTATTGTATTATAACCTTCATTGCCCACCAGGGGGCCTCAGCTTAAGTTTGGGAATCAATGGTCTACCATTTAATCAGTTAACTTTGTGTTACAATGAGATTTTGACTGAGTGTAACTGAGTTTAACATTTAAAACATGTTATATTTTTTTGGGCACCCAATTTTTTTAAAAAAAATAAATTAATTAATATGCAAATAAATAAATAAATGAATAAAATAATAAAATAACAATAGATATGCAAATAAAAATAGATTAATATTTTTAAAAAAAAAGAATGAAAGAAAAGATTTTAAAAAATGTGGAATTTTATTACTGTATAACTACCTTTATAACCCACCAGGGGGCCTCAGCCCCCAGTTTGGGAATCATTGGTCTACCATTAAACCAGTTAACTTTGTGTAATAATGTGAGTTTGATGGTTTTTAAATAGAAAATTCATTCACAACATCCTCAACATCATCCACGGATCAGAAGCAGAAAACACAAAACAGTCAATAACAGTTTAGTGCTTTGGTAGATGAGCAACTCCCATACTCTGTGAGAATAAGATTTCTATTGTGGTTAGTTTCTTGAAGCAAGCAAAAAAAAGCAACAAAAAAAAACATGTAGATAACAGAAAATAAACTGAAAACAAACCTGTAGATAACAGCGTTGGTAGATAAGCAATTCCCATAATTTAAGGTAAAACTGGGTCGAGTTGCTTTGAAGTAAGTTAGAGGAAAGTCTGTTTTCACAACCGCTTGTTGAGTAGACGACAGTATCCAGATGAGTGGAGCCCTGACTGCTCAGAGAAAACGTCCTGAAGTGTGTTTAAGGATCAGAAAAAACATCTCGTGTCATTTTCACCGATCATTAGAAAATAATTGTAAATAGCACGTTGGCCTAAAAGCCTTGTTTCCATCTGTTATCTCAAGCAGATGTTGGAAAGGAGCCCAAAGCACCTAAAGGCATGCTTTAACACTCTTAAATTTTCAATATCCACGTCAAAGTCCCGTATCAGTCAGGCTCTAATCACGATTTTTATTGACCAATTAGCCGTCTGATTTTACGAGTACAACGAAGCCGAGCGGAGACGCAGCTGAAGTGGAATCCAAAGTGATAAAGTGTAATTGGCAGCTGCAGATTGTTGAGCTGTATGGATTTTTCCGGAGTCTCCTCCACCGAGCTTTCCTCATAAACAGGAAAATATAGGTTTTACTAAATCACTGAGAAGATTTCTGCTGCCAGAGCTTCCTCCGAGAGACGCAGCAAACCCAAACACTGCAACAGCTGCTTTTTACTGCCTTCAACACAAGTGGGACTTATTAGTGAAATCAGCTGCTGTAGTGTTTGTCTTCACACACTGCAGACTCCTCACAGAGCCAGAGGAGCAGGGAGGAGCAGGAGGAGGAGGAGGAGTCTGTTGTTCCAGTCCTGTCCTCCCGGTCCAGCCTCAGCCTCGCCCCCAGGTTTGACACCACCCTCTCTGGCTCCTCTCTCCAGGTATGAGTGCTCTGCAGTTGCAGAATCTGGCAACTTTAGCAGCGGCGGCAGCGGCGGCCCAAAACTCAGCCAGTCCCTCCACCGCAAACCCCTTGTCCTCCAGCGCCGCCTCCCTGGGAGCGTTGGCCAGCCCAGGTAACACCGCTGCCATCAGGCCGGGGGGGTCCGACGCCGGGGGGAGGGGGGCCAGCGCCTGCCTACGTCCTCCGCTCTGCACCGTCCCCATTACCAGTGTTGTTGCCCCCATGACCCCGGCACTCCACCTCCATCACTGAACCATCAGCCCGCCATGGCCGCTGACCCATCTCCATCGCTCAGACTGTCTCTGGCACGTTGCCCATGGTGTGTGTGTCACCGTCTCCACTCCTCAGACCTCCATCTCAGCCTCCACGCCATGCTGTGCTGTTGATGCGCTGCTTACCTGCGTCCCACTGTCTTTGAACACCTCACGTGTCTTTGAACACATCACGTCCTCACCGTGTGGGCCATCCTGTGATACACGCACTGTTTATGTGTGCGCGTGTGCATGTTTGTGTGTTTCGTGCCTACATGTGGTGTCGGGTGTAGACCTGTGTGTTGTTGCGTCGTACTTTAAGTGTAGAGGCCGACAGAGAAACTTTAGTCCGTGTTGTTTCTCGCAGGGCGGGGTCTGTCTGTACCTGTGTGTGTTTGTTGGTGTTTGTCTCTGTTATGGTCTTGAATTATGACTCTTTAAAGCTGGTTCCTGGTTTTAGTGCTTTGGTGTGAAAATGAACAACAGTTTTTCAAAGTTTGGGAGTTTCTGGAGTTGGTAGTTCCAGCAGGAGGCAGCAGGACGGGCTTTAATGGCTGCGCTGTGACCAATCAGGGCAGGTCATCAAATACCAGCAGTTAAATTAATGTTGCTTTGCTGAGTCTGGCAACATTCTGAAAAAAGTACAACAACAAAAATAGAAACTGGTGTTTTGCTGACTGTGTTTGTCTCTTTTTGTGTTTCCTGTCTCTAACTCTGGAGTTTTGCTGCTGCCTGTTTTTGATCTCACTGGGACCAACCTGGTTAAATAAAGGTTGATAAATAAATAAAAAAAAGTCCTTAAAGCCACATAAATCCACTGGCAGAGGCTTACTTTGTTGATTATGGGAGTTGCTAGTCTACCCCTACACCTGTTGGTCGAATTGTTGAGTTGTTGCCTGAGTTTGATGTTTTTAAACAGGAAGTTCAATCACAAAACAACATCTGTGAATCAGAAACTAATACAAGACAATCAACCTGTAGTTAGGTGTGTTTGTAGATAAGCAACTCCCACGTTTCTCTAAGGTAACATCACCATTTTGGAAAACAAAGTAAGCATCTTACTCTTAAACTACCATTCTACCACAGATGTTTCCAGAAGCGTACTCTGAAGATTGAAGGAGTTGCTTGTCTACCTCCAAACCAGTTGGTATATTTTATAGAATTGCATCAGTTTAGTGTTTTTTAATAGCCAGATCAACCACAACACAACATCTGTGAATAAGAAAGTTACGCAAAATAATATGTGGATAAATGTGTTGGTAGATCAGAAACATTTGTTTGAAGGTAGAAGTATTTTGGAAAATGGAGGCTAATGGCTTAAAATATGGAGAAATGTTCCTTTAGAGCAGGGGTCTGCAACCTTTACTTTAATTAGAAGCCATTTTTCCTCAGCTCACCTGGATTAAAGTCATACAGGAGCCACAAAATCTACTTTATCTTTACAATGAAGACAAAAAAAATAAATAAAAAGCGAAACATTATTAAAATGAAGTGAATAATCATCTAAACAAGACAGTTCTTTTTCTTTTTGTTTTGTTTATTTTTATTCTAATTATTATTATTATTATCTTGATTATTATTATTATTATTATTATTATTATTATTATTATTATTATTATTATTATTATTATTATTATTATTATTGTTATTATTATTATTATTGTTATTAATAATAATAATAATAATAATAATAATAATAATAATAATAATGAAATTGAGCATGTGGTCCCATAGTTTTGTTTTTTTTTTAATAAATTTGCAAAAATTAAAAAAAAAAGAAGAGCAAAAAATTTTTAAACTCACATTTAAAAAAAATGCATTAAAAAAAAAAATTCTAAAAATGTGCATGACCTAAAAAGAAAATGAAACGTAATAATAAAATTTAAAGCTTCAGAAAAAGAGAATCATCATAATTTGCAAAAAAAAAAAAAAAAGAAAAAAGAAAAATTGAAATTCCAAAAATTTGCCAAAGTAAAAAAAAATTGTAAAAAAAATCAAGATAAAATGAAACTCCAGATAAGCATGTTGGTAGATAAGCAACTCCCGTATTTCTTTAATGTAACTTTATTATTTTGGAAAATTCAGTCTAGATTCTGGGTAGAAATAACATCTTGTGGTTTAAAATGCGTCCTAGACAAGGGATGCTTTCTGTAAAGACGCTTTAGACACAAACACAAACAGTCACTTGTTGTGGGCGTAGGAAGGTGGAGGTGACCTGCCCTCGTTGCTGCCATTAAAGCCTGTTTCCTGCTCAAACCATCCCAAACTCTCCGTCAGTGTGAAGCAGCTGAATTTCTGCTGCCTCAGCTCAAACACCTGACGTGGAGGAGTCTGATGTCTGAACTGGACGACTGAAGTCAAATAATGCAACCTTTACACCCTCTCCTCCTTCCCTCTCCTCCTCTCTTCCTCTCCTCTCCTTGTGTTCCTCCTCATTGCCCACGTCTCTTCCAGCTGCCCTCCTTTTGACAAGCTCCCTGTTTCTGCTCCATCATCCCTCCCCCTTTCATGTCGGCTCGGCCTCGCTCCAGCAGCCGTGGTGGTTTTTCTTTTTTTTTTTGCTGTCTCCTTTTGGAGCGCACTCCCGACAGAGCATGAATATGAAAAGCTCCCCCTCCTCCTCCTCCTCCTCCTCCTCCTCCTCCTCTCTGCTTCCTCCTTCATGTTAACACTTACACCACTTCCATCCCACTTCCTACCAGCCCCTTCTTGTCTCGTCTCTCTTCCTCTCCTCGCTTATTCTCTCCTCACTTTTCACCTTTTTCTCGTGCGAGCCTCTCTCTTTCTTTCCTCTCTTTCTGACTCTGAATGTCAGTCCAACCTTGAATAGTACACACTCAAGTGGAGCTACTCAGTGTGAACTGCATGTGTCAATGAAATGGAAAAACGTCACAGCATTCTGATAAATATAGACACTTCTGCATGGAGACAGACCAGCGTTTTTTTGTTTTTTTTCTTTGCACCAACATAACGTTTCTTTTATTGCACCATGTCTTTATATGTTAACAGCGGCAATCCCGCTTTGTTGGCAACGCTTTGATGAGATCAAGGGTAACTCAATCTCGCTTTTTTTGGATGTGAGCTTTGTGCACCATCTCACCCACCACAACAAGCAAAGTCGCTCGTGAATGGCACACATTTCACACCAGTGTGTGTCAAAGTGTACGTGTGTGTGTGAGTTTGTGTCCACTGTGCCCGTTGTCGTGTTGTTTCTGTGTCAGTGACGACATGAATTACAACCAAAGCCTTGAGAACTCACTGAGAACAACAGACTTCTGAAGTTTTGCAGTGACAGAAAGTCTCTCCTCGCCGCTCTGTACATTTCTGCTTCTTTAAAATGGTCTTTGCTGCTTCTATGAACATTTCCAGATCACTCCAGCTCTCGTCTTTGAACCAGAAGTGTCTCCATCTCTGTGAAACTCTAAACCTGGGGTTTATCGCTGTAGGGTGAAGGTGCTGCATCTTGTTGGATTAGCTAAAGGAGCTCCTTGTGATGTATTATCTGACATTAGCGTAGCATCAAATGAACTGAGACACGCTGAAAGAATGAGATCACTGCAGAGGAAATTGGTTGCCTCATGATAATGTTTCCCTTGAACTCCACTCAGCGTCATGTCAAGGAGAGGTTCTTAGTTTCCTCTATTCACACAAACGCTTCTCGTGTTTCCTGAAGAGACTCCTCCAGTGGCCTCTGAGCGTTCATCTTTATCTTCAAACCCTCTGAGATGAACTGAGTGAATGGTGCCCTTTTCTCGTAAACCTCTTCACACATCTGTCCAGATAAATCCAAGAAACAAGAAAACACTTCACGGCCGAGCTGCGTCAGAGCTCTGCAAACCATGTCTTGTGCAATACTTAAGACACAGCAAAATACAAAATAACACCAAACAGCAGGATGAGATAAAATGATGAAACTAAACTGGAGGATAAAATAAAGTGCTGAGCAAAGATGAGATCTTGAAGATACAAACAATGTGCTGAGTTGCATGATACAGCGTGACATGTACAGATTAATACATCACATTAAATCACTTAACAGTACATTACAACACAGTAATTTACATCCTGATGTGCTGTGTCATGATTTGTCACATCACATGACCTCACATTATGTCAAGATATTTACTATCATGATACATTTTGATGTGATGTTCTGTCATGACATGTCACAATATGTTACATAATGTAATGTTAGGATACCATGTTATAAAATGTTAACGTCACAACCAGAAAAATAAAGTAACATCATCAAAAAAAGTTATGTCACATCAAAAAAAATATATATATGTCACATGAAAAAATGGTACGTCGCACCAAAAAATTGTTTATGTCACACTTAAAAAAAAAAAAAAAAAAAGTTACGTCACATCAACAAAATAAAAAAAGGTATGTCACAACAACAAAAAAATTATGTCACATAAAAAAGCAACGTCACACCATAAAAAGTGTTATGTCACATTTAAATTAATAAAAAAAAGTCACATCAACAACAAAAAAAAAAAAATTGTCACAACAAAAAAAAAATTCTGTCACATCAAGATTTGTCATAATATGTTTTTTCACCAAGTGTTTCAACATTACACATCGCTATTTTGTACGTTACATTACACTTAGTCACCATTTGTTGCAACATGTCATGACATGATTTGGTGCATTACATCACAATATATTACATTGAGTCACGATATCTTAAGTTACGTTTTGTCACAAAAGGCTACATTGTATAATGTTATGTCACACCATGATATGTCACCACATGTTGCTTCAGCAAGTGTCACAACATGACACGCCATGATTCAGTACGGTACACTAAGTCGACGTATGACACCTTACATGTCATGATATTGTATTTTATATTACGTCACGTTATAATATGTTAGATTTTCTCATGATATTCAACATCACACCACTATATGACAACAAACGGTGCGTCATGATACAATACATTATGTTACATTATTTCCCTATATACCTTACAGCATGTTGTGATATGATACATTAAAATATTTCCCAATACAATCTATAACATTATATAACAACAGGATAATGTTATATCACATCACGATGCCTCACAATGTGTTGCTTTACCAAGTCACAAAATGAAATGTAATGATTCAGTACATTATATTTAGTTACACTATATGTTACAACATGTTGTGATATGATATATTATATTACGTCCCATTACAATCTATGACATTATTTTACAATATGTTACAATATAAAACAATATGAGGTTATGTTATGATGCAATACATTAAGTAACTACACATTTTGAAACATTAGGTCTCATTACACAATGTCATGACACAACATGTCACAATATGATACTCTATGTCAACATACCAGATATTATGTCGTTATTTTATGTTGATAAAATAACATTACGCCATAAAGTCATGTTGCTTTACTATGTCAAATACGTAATGTCATGATATGTTGCGTCAAGCCACATCACAATGCGTTAATTCGATTAATTAATTACACCACAAATTAATGGGTGATAAAGAAAAGTTATCGCGATTTACTCATTAGCTGCCTGCCGTTTTCAGAGCATCTTTAAAGATCTTTCAAGACCCAAATAATATAGTTTTCTATGACCATTTAAAAACCAAAATTTACCAAAGAAGAGTGGACTCTCTCCCTTTATCTCTTTTTTCTTGTTTTTGATCAAAAAAACAGACAAACGTACTTTTTTTTATCACATTCATCTCAGACGCAGGAAACAGTTGTAGTCGAATTGACGTCTATTAATGTCAATGGCAGCGAACACGGTCACTTCACTATTAGCCAATTGAAAAAAAAAATGTGGATTTAAAAAACTTATCTTCTTTGTGTTTTTGTTCGATTAGTCATGCACTAACATTTTGTAATATCCCAGAATTCAGATTCTTTATTTAAGGAACGTAAGCTGCAATGAGATTAAAATGTGATTAATTAGATTAATTAATCACAAATCCTGTAATTAATTAGATTACTTTTTTTAATCGCCTTACAGCAATAGTAATAATACATCTTGTCACAATATGTTACTTCATGTTACTTTACATCACGTTAAGCTTTGCTAAGTCATGTTACATAACTTTATGACACAGTATGACACAACGCTAACAGATAGCATCCATCTTTAATGTCAAATCAAAGCTTTAGACATAAACTCCTCTTTTTAACTTCTTTATTTTTCCAGATTGTTTTGCACACCTCAACCTACAGCCCCGTGGTACAACCAGCACAAAGCAGCGCGTCACTCGTCACAGTTGTCATTTTTCCACCCAGCTTCCCACTCGGTGTAACCACCGAGCGTGTTTCCACCCACCTGTGCACCTGCTGGCATCTCGTCGTACGCTGTTGGTGCACGGTTTTCTTTATGCAACACAAAGTTATTGCATCATTTCCTGAGTCAGTGTTGGCTCCGGGAGTGTCAGAAAGGAAAAACCTGCTGAGTAAATAAAGATGCAGCAGGAGCACTTTGTTTTTAAAGAGACTCAGGAAGATCTTCTTGAAAACACACAGAAGTACTTGGAGGGACTGAATTTGACCTCTCTGCACCTTGCACTTTACTTTGAGCTCATCATGGGCAGTTTTTCAAACAAAACAGGGTTTGCAGAAATACTCTTGTGCCACTTTCACTTGAGGAAAATCAAATAATGTCCCATTTTTTATTCAGCGAAACATCTTTGATCCACTTTGCCTTAAAATCCGTAGCTGTAGGATCTTGACCTCTTTCTAAGAATAAAATCTGTGGAGGCAGGCAGCCACTTTTCTCAGCAGTGCTTTCAGAGTGTGCCGTTCTGATGGAGAGATGAAATTAGAAGAAGAGATTTCATAAGAGGAGGATTTTTTGTTTAAGCTCCACGGTGTGTGAGTTACTTTTTATACCCGTGGGATGAGAAAACCTTCACCTCAGCTGAAGGAGCCTGGCAGTTTGTGAAATGCTTTTATAACGCGCCTCCCTCCTTATCTCTCCTCTCTCCTTCACTCCTTCCCTCCCCCCCTCCTCCTCTCTCTCCCCCCCAGCAGCGGGCACCACAGCCAGCTCCAACGCCGGAGCCATGAACTCTCTGACCTCTCTGGGCACCCTGCAGGGCCTGGCAGGCGCCACTGTAGGCCTGAACAACATTAATGCACTAGCAGGTAGCATCAACAGTGAGTATTCACCCTGCCATCAGCCACACCACCTCCACCTCCACCTCCACCCCCCGCTCCACCCAGCAGCTCCATCGCTGCCAAACGCTGTGAGCCGATACAGAGGGACGCAGAGTTACAGGAGCCAAAGGAGCACGCTGACAGTTTGACCTACACAGGCTTTTGGGTCAAAATATGAGTCAAAATTAGAATTATCTGACATTTTTGACAGAAAATAAAAAGTTATCTCAAAGATTTCACATTCAAACCTCCTTAAAACCTTTTTTTTTTTTAGAAGAACCAAAAAGCTTCATTTGATAAATAAATCATTGGACAAGAAATTATAAAAACCCATGCAGGTGTCAAAATTTGACGCATTTAGCAACAAAATTGTGGAATTGTCCGTCTAAACCAGGGGTTTGCAAATTTTCAAGAGCTGTTTTTCCTCAGCTCACCTGAATTGAAGTCAATCTGGAGCCACAAAATCTACTTTATCGTCACAATAAAAACTATTATGTGTACAAAAATCTAAACATAGTTAAAATCTGGTAAAAATTTATCAAAACAAGACGGTTTTTTTGGATTTAAGAAATTATATATGTGATGTCTTGTTTTTTTTTTTTTTTTTATTAAATTGGCAAAAAAAAAAAAAAATCCCCAAAATTGGAATTTTCTTTAAAAAATGAGAAACTTTTAAAAATTGTAAAAAAAAATAAAATAAAATAAAAAAAGTTGAAATTCATAAACAGAAAAAAAATAATGTCAAAATTTCGCAAAAATTGAAACATTTTGACATTAAAAAAAAAATCACATCTTTTTTAAAAATTCAAAAAAATAATTATTAAATGTTAATATTAAAATTTAAAAAAAAAAAATTGAACACAAACATAGTTTCCCAAAACTGCAATATTTTATTCAGTGTCAATGTTTATAATCATCAATACCCTTGTAAAAAAAAATATATATTTTTTATATCAGCTATTCATTAGTTCAAAGTTACAAGGAGCCACTGTAAAGGAGTCAAAGAGCCACATGAGGCTCCAGAGCCACAGGTTGAAGACCTTTGGTTCAGATAGAGCTTCTGCTTTAAGCACAATAAATTTGTCTTACTTTATTTACTTTTTTTTCATGAAACAGTAAGTTCAAGCAGGAAAAGTAAACAAAAGACATGAAAAAAGTTGAGTAAATGAGGAGTAATGTAAGAAAAAAACATGGTGTAGCTTTTGAGGGGGTAGAAGAAACCCTGAAAGCTCCAAAAAGAATAAAATTATATTTTGCTTCTTCCTGTGGTCTCCCTGTATCAGAGTAAGTAATCTGTCCTCACTCATTCACCTCCCCGACCACATTTCATCCATTCACCCATCTTTACCTCCACTCCTTCACTCCTTCACTCCTCCACCTGCTTCCTGGTTGTGTCCGGGTGATGCTTGCTGTCAAAGTGCTGTGGGGCCGTCCGGGCAGAGCTGGCGCTGTCTCCTCACGTGGCTGTCCGTGGCGTTGCTGTTGTTGCTGTTGTTTTACAGTGTGTGTTTGTTTGTTTGTTGTGATGTTTTCTTTTGTTTCCCTGAAAATCTTTGACAATTATTTTGATGAAACAAAGAGAAAACTGTACTTTAAAATAAGACAAAAACACTTGGTACATGCCAAACATACATAGATCTGCCAAAAATTAAAGTGAAATAATTTCATGCTGAGGAAAAATGTACAAATTTAATGTAAATCAACATCTTTACGTCAGTTTTACTCCCCATGAAATGCAAACACCAAATCTACAAACATGAGTCCTGTCTCATCTAAAACCTTAAACTCCAGTCGTTTACAGAAACAAGAGAATGAAATAACATCACGTTAAGACAGAAATTTATTCATGTTTTAATAACTTTGTTTGTTTATAGCGCCTTAAAAATCTTGTTGTACAAAAAGTCTTAGAAAGAAAATCAAAGTTGTTAATCAGTCCAACAGACAAACTTCACCCCAGGGTACAACGTTGGTGAGAGGAAGAAATAAAACCACAAGATTTATCCAGAGTTCAGCTTCTAGCTCTCACGTTTCTATGTGTGAACTGATGGACTGTACAGTGTGTGAGTGTATGTGTGTGTGTGTGTGTGTGAGTGTATATGTGTGTGAGTGTGTGTGGTCTCCCTGGACTCTTTCCGCTCCTCGTGGTGTGTCCTGCCTCTGACCTCTGGGAGGCGACGGGGATCTTAATCAGCGCAGTTATTATAGCACAGATCCTGGACGCGCCTCCTCCTCCTCCTCCTCCACCTCCTCCTCCTCCTCCACATTATTCTCCTCTGACCTTTCTGCTCCTCGGCTCGAGGAGCTGCATCCACCGTGTAAATCATACACAGCTACAGAAACACACACACACACACACACACACACACAGGCTCGTCTTTGGAATGAAACGGGTCGCTTTAGTTTTGCATCCCATCCTTCCCCTGCTAACCTTCCTCCTCCTCCTCCTCCTCATCACCTCCTCCCACCACCGACCGCCCTCATTTAAACACATCTAGGCCTTAATTGAATTGCAAAGGTCACTGGTGCAATTATTCCTGAATAAATGAGTGACCTATAATCCGGAGCTCGGCGGTGATAATTTATTTCTCTGTGTCCGACGGTGAGGCGACAGGACGCCGAGCCAATGTCAGACCCCCTCAGACAAGCTGCCCTGCGCCGTGATATTAAGCTGTTACAAGCAGCTAATGAGTGTTACTGCTGCGTTCCTCCACTTTTCACACACACACACACACACACACACACACACACACACACACACACACACCCTCACACACACACCCCACCCTGCTCCTGCTCCACCCGTCCGTCCTCACCCCTGGAGTGAGACGTCACAGGCTGGAAAAGCTCATCAGCTCGCGGCGTGCTCAATGGATTCTTTGGTGTGTGTTTGTGAGTGAGTGTGTGTGTGTGTGTGTGGATTTCATCTTTAAAGACAGATACAGATCACTTGTAATCCATTTTTATCTAAAAGTGTAAAAACTTAACGAGCTGTCTCCATCATCCATGTTCAAAAACATAAACTTTTCATCATTTCCTGGACTTTTAAAATGGATTGGAAAAGTAAAGTTTCTTTATTTTTATTTAAAGGCCCAAGATTCACTTCTTAGGCACCAATCATCTCTAATTTACAATATTTAATCACAATTCATCACTTTTCTGTTTGGAATTTTAAAATTCCTCTTTAATTTGTTGCATCTCAAAGTCTTTTTAAGCTCATATCAACGTTTTACAGCAGCCAGACTCGATTCAGGAATCAAATGAATGCAATAAGATTAGGTGTGCACTGAGCACATTTTTTCATTTTTTTGTAACTGACAGCAAAAGGCTTCAATGTTCCAATCTTGTTTTATTGAAAACCATTGAACAATACCTGTAAAACAATAAAATCTTTATGACTTAACTTAAACAACCAATGAAGTGTCCTGAGTTTGAGGCCTCAGAGCAAAAAGCAACAATGGCTGGCTGTCAGACCGATCATTGATCCCCCAAAATTAAGGAAATCAGCACCGATGGATCGGCCGACTGACCGCTCTGTGCATGTCTAGATAAGATGTATTTTATGATCTCAACTTTAAGATTTATAACAGCGCAAAAGTGCTTTAAAGGTTATTTTTTAAGTCTGTTGTGGCCCGGTAAGCCAGCTCTGTTCACCTCCCCCGTTTATTTTTCTATCCTTAGGTTTAAGATGATTCACACACTGATGCTGCAGTCGCCCCACAGCATCCGTCTCTTATGCTTCGCTCACCAGATTGAAGTACTTAAAGTCCATATAAAGCAAATTCAGACATTTTCTTTTAAACACATGAAAAAGGTCATAAATGTATTTCCTTAAAACATGAAAAAAGTCTTTGAACCATTTAGGGTTTAATCGTGGAGCTGGGCTCACAAACTGTGTGTCAAAATGTCTGTGTTTAGCGTCGTTAGCTGTGGTGGTTTCCCGCTCGCTCTCGAGTCTCAGGCAGCTCTTGACAAACGAGGCCGAGCACCATCAGAGTCTGATTCAGAGTCAGATTCTGGCTCTTATAGCTTAAACAGGTCGAGCTCAGTCCGACCGTTGAGGCTGCCGGCGCTAGCTTCCATTGCTACTGTAGGTTTTGTGAGCGCCCCGAGAGAAGTGCTTGTTTTTCCATGATTTTGAAACTTTAATTGATATACTTAGACTTTTTTTAATCTTTCCAATTTGGCTCAGTGGGCAATGACACGTGTCTGCTGTGTGACAAACTCACAACACACATTTATTGCTGCTTTACACAGATTTTAAGGGATTACAAGATTGCAAAAAAAAAAAAAAAAGTGTGCATCTGTCACATCTGCATGCTGTAGACTGAGATTTCAGATAGGCCAGAAAACAATGAAGAAAACGAAGTTAAAATGAGGAGAAATTCCACCAAAGAGGAGACAAAACAGTAATTAAATGGAGGAAAAAATGAAGGAAATAAAAAAGAAAATTACAGAAATCTATGAACTTTCTGACAGAGGAGATAAAATCACCAAACAAGCTGGTGGAGCTGATGAATGAGGCGAAACAAATGAAGAAACTTCTCAAAGAAAATGATTAAAAATCCAATCTAATCTCTGGAAAATGCAAAGAGGATCTTAAAATAAACTAAAACAGCTAAAAAAGTAAAATAAAATAAAATAGTTTTAACTTTTCAACTGAGCCATCTCAGAGTTTTTCAAAGTGAAATGATTAAATCATCATTAAAAAAATCACAGCGGTGTTTTTTCCAGAACAGTGGGAATCAGGAAGACACTGCAGCAGCTTTGCTACGGTGTGCCAACAGGGACAAAATAGAGCATTAATAAAAGAAAACAAACTGAATTACTTTTGTTTTAGGAAGATAAGTTCTGCAGTCGATGCACTTTTCTGTTATAAAAAGTTCAAACTAATCAAACTGTGCATTAATTACTGATGGAAACCAGATACAGAATCGTCTGGATAAACATTAAATGTTTACATGAGAGTCATGAAGTTAAGATAAAGTTATAGAAAACAGAAAAAAGATTAATTAAAGTGATTTTCTCAGAGAAATCTGACCCTGACAGACTAAAGCGTGGGTTAAAATGCTCAGTGTGTTTTTTTCTGCCTCTGTCGGTGGGTTTCTGTGTGTTTTCCTGTGATTTCTGTTGTTTTTCAAAGTGTTTCTGTCTTTTATACACATCACTGTCCATACTGTGTGTGTGTGTGTGTGTGTGTGTGTGTGTGTGTGTGTGTGTGTGTGTGTGTGTGTGTGTGTGTTTCTGTGTGTGTGTGTTGCTGCGAGCTTCGGTTGTGACGACCTCTGTGCAGCTCTGGCTGTCATCAGCTCCTCATCCTGAACTGAACTGTGTGTAAACTAACACTGAGTGTGTCCTGTGACCTGACGTGTCTTCTCTGTGTGTCCCTGTGTGTGTGTGTGTAAAGTGAAGTGTGTAACTTCCAGTCCAGTCTCAGTGTGTGTGGTGTGTGTATCAGTGTGTGTATGTGTGGTAAAAACACAACCTTCGGTGGGAGCGCTAATGAGTAAGTGCACTCTTCTTTCTTTATTGTTGGGTTTTATGTAAAGTTGCTCAAATGCTCTCAGGTATGGCGGCTCTAAACGGAGGCCTGGGCGGCGCAGGGCTTACCAACGGGACGGCGGGCACCATGGACGCGCTGACGCAGGCTTACTCAGGGATCCAGCAGTACGCCGCCGCAGCGCTGCCCACCCTCTACAGCCAGTCCCTGCTGCAGCAGCAAGGGGCCGCAGGCAGCCAGAAAGAGGGTCAGTAGCTCCGGGCCGTGTGTCCGAACATCAGCGCTGCTCCGTCTGAGAGTCTGTACTTCACATAACACGTCCTCAGAACAAAACACGTCCACCAAGGCAAAAAAGTTGCTTTAAAGCCAAAAACTTGCTGCTCTGTGGGGTCATTTTGGTGCTTTTTTTAAGTTTTGCTGCTTTTTAAACTAAGTTTTACATTTTTCTTAGATATTTTAAATTAACACAGAAATTTACAGATTTTCCTTCTTGAACAAAAGTCTAGAAAAACAAGCATATTTGAGCTCTACTTTCTTTTTTTAATTCAGAAAAAAACTCTACTTTAAAAAGTGTTTTAATAATTTATTGTATATGCCAAATTAAGCAGCTCTGTGGCTTTTTTTATTTTTATTTTATTTCTATTTATTTATTTTTTTATGTTCAATTAAGACTCTGAGGCATGGGTATATCCTCAACTTTTTTTTTTTTTTTTTTTTTTTTTTTTAACACTGTCCATACCATACCATGACCATAAGCTTTGTTTTATTTGTTGAATATCCGTTTTTCCACTTTTTATTTATTTATTTTTCTAATTTTTAATAAACAACAAGAAAGCACCAAAAAAACAAAAAGCATACGCTTCACGTCTGGAAAAAAATTAAACCTTAGGAGACTTTTTTATTTATTTATTTATTCATTTATTTTATGCCCAAAGAAAAAATAAAGAAAAAAACTATATACAGCTACTATAGCAGCAGTAGCTAGCAGGATGCTAACACGCAGAAAGCAAGAGAGAAGCTGCTTAATTCATTCCTTCAAGAAAAAAAAATAAATAAATAAATAAAATCATGTTTTTTCATATATTCAAGGTTTTACGGTAATATTCTCCTTAGTTTTAACAGGATGTGGTATTTGTTTACCTGCACAGAATGTTAGATATATGAACTAATATATAGTTTGTCAGAGTGCTATGAGGGCAGTTTGGATTTTTTTTTTTTTTTTTTTTTTTTTGTATTATTTAATTTAATTTTCTTTTTTTGTCTTATTTTTTTTTATTATTATTATTCTATTGTTGTTTTTTTTACTTTTTTTTATTTTACCTTTTTTTTACTCTGTCAGTACTTTAAGCTTTGTTTTATTTGTCATATCTTTTCTTTTCCTGCCTTTTATTTTTCTTTTTTGTCAATAAACAAAAAATACAAAAATATATAAAATCAAAATCAAAATATAAAATATACACTTGGGGTCCAAAAAAAATTAAAAATAACAGAAATTAAAATAAGAAAAACAACAAAGCTAAACCAAAAATGTGGGGTACAGGTACAAAGCACATTTTTCAACCAAATTTCACATAGAATTAATTTCATTAAGTGTCTATTTGGCTACAGCTGTCCCATTTTTCCCAACATCTATCCCCTTTTTTTCTGGAAATAAAGTAAAAAAGTCATTTTTCCATTAAACAGATGGAGTTGATCGTATGAATAGGGCAATGGTGGGAAGCGTCTTTAGCATTTTGCTCTCACTTTCTTGCAGCCATAAAGATCTTCAGGAGGATTTATCTCTATCACAGACTGAAAATGTGAACATGACCCAAAGATATGAGCGTGGTCAACGTGAACAGGCCACACCCCCTCCATCAACGGCACAGAGACCCACTTTATCTGGGTTTTTTTTTTGGAGTGTTATAAAGAAAAAAATCAAATTTTTCCAATGAAAGTCTCTGAAATGTGGGAGTTATTGGTGGAAAACTGAGTTTTCCAGAGAAATGAAACAAAGTGAGAAAGTTGAACAAAGTGACACTGATACTGAACCTTATTGAAAACATTTCAGCATTATTCTCTGCTCTTTACTCCATTCTCCGTAGGTTTAAAGGAGAAACCCTCAAATACCTTTCTCTTCACCTGAGCTGCTCTCTGTGAACACGCTTATTAAAGCTGCTGCAGATTGTAAAGTTCCTTTTATAACATCCTGGAGCAGAAAATGTGAAATTGATAATTGTGACTATCAGAGGCGCTGTGGAGCGTCACCTCCACGCAGAGGCTGACAGCTGAGGTTAAATTTCCCCAAAAGCTTTTAACAAAAGTGTTGAATACAAAGGAGGTGATGAAAAATTTAGTGAAAGAATAAAAAGCACACAGTGTTTGTTTGCCTGCCTCCAACAAAGACCCATTTGTGAAAGATGCTTTTTATTTCTTTGACAATCCATCCAGGAATTCAAAACCCTCCCGGGAGAAACGCTGAGCGACCCGCGACCCCTCTTAAGAGAGACGCCGTGGCGCCGAGCGGCTGAATGGATCGGAACAGAGAGCCCACGAATAATTATTCAATGAAACCAAAAGCTTTCATCTTTGTTTAATGTTCAACACAATCGCAGCAGAATCTTGTTTAAAAGCAAAAACAAACTCAAGGTCAGCTGATACTGTGCCGAGCGGCGTGCTCAGCGGCGTGCTCAGCGGCGTGCTCAGCGGCGCGCTCAGCCGCACGTTCAGCCCCGTTCCTATGACTACAGCAGGCAGTGGCACTTCCCACAATGCAGCGCTGCCTCTCGCGCAGCTTCAGGTAATGAAAGCGCACTCTGACCCTCACACCTGCTCTGCGTCTCGCCCCGACAGGTCCAGAAGGCGCCAACCTGTTCATCTACCACCTGCCCCAGGAGTTTGGAGACCAGGACATTCTGCAGATGTTCATGCCTTTCGGAAACGTGGTCTCTGCCAAAGTCTTCATCGACAAACAGACAAACCTTAGCAAGTGCTTCGGTACGGCACACACACACACACACACACACACACTCAGGTTTTCTTTTGCTTGTCCTGGTTCAGGGCCTGGTCCTCTGAAGGATCCAGCCTTGTGGGCATGAATGAGACTCTCCTGTAAAAAGACTCACTCAAAGGTTGAAGTCCTTATTACGACCAGAAGCTCTTTGTGTTCACACGGATAAATCGGTACAAACACTCAGGAGGAGGTGACGTTCTGAAAAGAGCGGTGAATGAACTTCTTAAAGCTCCTGAGCAGAGTTTTCAGCCCAGCATGAAACAGACTTTAAATAAGACATGAACGACCTGTTCTGGCCTAAAAAACAAGAGGAACAGCAAGAACACAGATCCTTTCTGCAGAGCAGCTTTAGATCAGGGGTCCATAACTTTCATAGGAGCCATTTTTCCTCAGCTCTCCTAAATTAAAGTGTTTCTGGAGCCATAAAATCAACTTTGTTTTCACAAGACAAAAAAGTAGATACAATTATATGAATAGTTAAAATCAAGGGAAAAAATATTTTAAAAAGATTTTTTTTAATTTATTTAATTTTACATGTGGTTTCTTAGTTTTTTATTTTTAATAAGTGAGTAAAGAAATTAAAACAAACTGAAATTTCAAAAATAAGCAAAAAAAAACCCTGAAAATTAACAACATTAGAAAAAAATTCTCAAATAAGTTAAAATTTATATTAAAAAAAAAAATTGCATAAATGTGAGTTTCAGAAATGCAAAAAAAAAAAAGAAAATTGGAAAAAAAAATAAAAAAACAAAAACAAAAATGTGAATTTTCGACATGCTCTAAAGATTAGAAAATATTTTTTTTTAAAAAATGTTTAAAAAAAAGTGGCAAAAAAATAATCAAAATGTTTGAAAAATTTTGAAATATTTTCAATATTTTTTTGGAAATTTTAAAAAATTTGAAAAAATTAGAAAAAAATTCAAATAAGTTGAATTTTTTTTAAAGAAATTGCAAAAATTCCATTAAAATGTGAATTTCAGAAATGCACAAAAAAAAGAAAATTCTAAAAAAAATTGCAAAATACCATCAAAACTTCAATTTCAGACATGCACTAAAGATAAATAAAAAAAAGAAATTAAAAATTGGCAAAAAATAAATAAATACATAAAAATATTT
The DNA here is from genome assembly GCF_033239565.1 of Halichoeres trimaculatus. NCBI lineage: Eukaryota > Metazoa > Chordata > Actinopteri > Labriformes > Labridae > Halichoeres > Halichoeres trimaculatus. The sequence continues at coordinate 1,146,855 of NW_027437199.1, read as the reverse complement.
TTTTAAAAATTGGAAATATTTTCAATGTTTTTCGGAAATATGAAAAAATTCTTAAAATGAAAAACAACGCTAAAAAAGTATTTTAAAGGCATGTTGACTCTGCTGTAAAATGACCAAACTGGTATGTGCTATGGAGTCTGCCTCAAGTGGACACTTAGGGAACTGCTGTTTCTGCATCAGCTTAATTATGTTCCCCAGCAAAAAAGGTTTTTCCACACAATTATTTACAGCTCCCTCCATGGTTCATTTTACAGACACTGAAATGTGACCACTGTTTGAGAAAGCTCTGAAAAAACTTTGACAAGCACCACAAATAAAAGCGCTTAAAGCTCACAATGAAAGGGTTTAACATCTGACACATGAATGACTCCTCAAGTCTGAAACTGTTTTCTTATATTTCTGCATCAATAATCACCAAATAACGTAATTTTCTTCAGAAATGTTGGAAAAAAAAATATCAAGAAACTGTAGAAATAGTCACATAAAGCGTAACCTGTGCCACCTGGAGTTTACCTGAAGAGCTCCCTCTGGTTTATCCTGACACACTAAGTACTGAAGGCCTCTGATTGTTTGTGTAAAGGTTACATCTCTCAGACAGGCCTCGTTCACAAGCAGAGACATCATCTTTCACCTAATTTTTAAACCGAAGCATAAAAAGCCTCAGATCCAGGGTGAAATGCATTTCAACGAGTCACAGATTTTTATTTGCATAGCATTTGTCCTTGTTGACAACAAAACCTAAATATAATCCATCTCCATTCCTCGTGTAGCGACTGAGGGAAACAGAAATAAATCAAGCACGGATAGGAGCGGCGGCGGCGGCGGCGGTGGCGGCGCACAGACAGCAGCGATACTTGTCAGATTGTGGGGATGGATGTGAGACAAGCGAGACGAGGCGTTTACTGTCAGCTCTCGAGGCTGCAGATATTACAGGAGGAAGTGAAGTGTGCGTGAAGACACGCGACAAAACAACACAACATGAACCGTCTGCTCCAGCACCTTTACTCTGACATCCTGACCCACATCACCGTCCTGGAGGCGGGGCTAAAACCTCTGAATATAAGAAACTTCTGAATTATCTGTTAGAGTAACACTCCTGATGCTTCACAGTAAAAGTGTCCCTATTTATTTTATTTTACGACTGTGTTTATGAATTTAACTAAGCTTTAATTCTCGTGTTATTTTGTTTGTGCGCAGACCCAGCTCCCCTCCAGGAGTCATTAAAGTTTAATCTCTGCTCATTGTGTACCAGGGGTGTATTTTAATGCACATGTAAATGTAATCTCCAGACACAGAAACATAATGAGAGCGCCTGGCGTAGTACTCCAACATCACTTTATTTTTACGCCTTCATTTGGAGAAAGGAGCGTTGCTGTAAATAAACACGACCGTTCCAGAGGAGGTTTTTAAAGACGGAGAGGAGGAGGAGGTTTCTGAGGCGCGGGCTGGTGCTAAAACAAAGAGAGAAAAGACTGCAAACGTTAAACGGCTGGACTCAAATCATCCTGGTTTTATTTACTACAATCTGAACGCGTTAACTACAATCCAACTCATTAAACCTAAGCTGCTGTGATTCAACATGTTAACTTCACTTCCTGTGAGATAAACCAACACAACTGATCCTTTCATTTTACTTTATGGTTAAACACATTTCTGCCCAATAAATAATAAGAGAAGTGTTAGCAACAGCTCTTTTAGGGTCGTCACACATTAGCCGTGTGGTCCCAGTATTTATGAGCATTAAAATATTTAAGCTAACCAGCAGCGTGAGTCGAGCATCAAACTGTGGATTCATAAGAAAGATGAGTGTTTGTAGTAAATTGAAGCTCCATGGGCGAAATTTTAGCAGTTTTTCCTCGATGTGACATGAACACAGCATTGCAAGGTTATATATTGAGAGATAAATATGTTTAATTAAAAAAAAACTTTGATATTTTACAGTCAAAAATGATATTACCATATAATCAAGTACTGAATACTGTTACCGTTGAGTACTGATACCGATTGACTGTACCGTCAGTACTTTGTTTCAAATGTGAAAAAAACCCATCCTCAGCAAACGGTGGGCTCTCAATATGCTGTAAACAGTCTAGATTTAAGATTTAAAAAAGTTTTTAAATTTCAACTTTTTTTTTATTTTGCAAACTGTTGAAATTCATTTTTCTCTAAATTTTTTGCACATTTTTGAAATACCTTTTTTTATTTTAAATTTTTAATTAATTAATTTTAATTTATATGAAAAAAGTGCAAAATCTTGGCTTTTTTTTTTTGCAAGTGCAATTTATTTTTCGCTTTTTTTATCATTTCTATTTAATTAAAAAATAAATAAAATAAATAAATACAAAATTGTTTGTTAATAAAAAACAAGTTCATCACATGTAAAATTTCAAGAATTTAAAAAACTCCTCTTCTTAATAATTATTTACTAGATTTTAAATATGCATATAATTTTTTACACTCAGTATTTTTTTATTTTATTCATTTATTCATTTTTTATTTTCCAAAATAAAAATCATTATTAAATTATATTTTTGTTTATGTTTATTTACTCAATATTTATTTTATTTTATTTGTTTTATTTTATTTATTTATTATTATAAAAAATAAATAAAAATTATTATAAAATCATATTTTTGTTTATATTTATACAATCAATATTTTTATTATTTTATTTTTATACACACACACACACACACACACACACATACACACACATATATATATATATATATATATATATATATATATATATATATATATATATATATATATATATATATATATATATATATATATATATATATATATATATATACTTAAAATTGTGAAGATAAAGTAGATTTTGTGGCTCTTGAATGACTTTAATCCAGATGAGCTGAGGAAAAATGGCTCCTATCAAAGTAAGGGTTGCAGACCCTGGAGCTGAAGGGCAAAAACTCGCTTGATTTTGATTTTCAGTATGAATACGGACTGTGAAAGCGGGGCCTCACAATCCTTCTGACTTTTTGGGTTTTAAGCAGGAGGTGTCAGAAAATTTACCACCACTGTAAAAACAGTTAAAAACAAACATAAACTTTAAAAATGGTAAAATGTGTGTTTATGACAGTTTGACTTTAGATTGGTGGTTTATGGTGAAGTAGCTCTGAGAGAGATTATATGGCTTAATCCTCGTGTTTCATGAACCTTAGTGTTGGACATTGTTTGTTGAACGAACTCATAGTTTAATGTCTGTGAAGCTTTGTTGCAGATTTTAATGCACCGTCCCTGTGTGTTCTCCTCCTCTTCCTCGTCCCCACAGGCTTCGTCAGCTATGACAATCCCGTGTCGGCACAGGCAGCCATCCAGGCCATGAATGGCTTCCAGATCGGCATGAAGCGGCTGAAGGTGCAGCTGAAGCGCTCCAAGAACGACAGCAAACCGTACTGATCTTAGCACTAGGGTCTATCTGCTCCCCATGTTAGCACTGCTAGGGTAAGTCCCCTCCCCCCACCAAGAAAAAAGAAAGAAAAAAAAAAGCAAACCGAGCCACGACCTCTCTACACAGGAACTCGGGGGGGAGGGCGGGGCGGGGGGGCTGATGGGAGGGTGGGGAGGGATGTGGGAGGGAGGGGGAGACGACCTACAACCACCCTGAGGGAGACACACACACACACACGCCTTGTTTGGTTTTCTTGCTTTTCTTTTTGATATTTTGATTTGAGCTTTGAAGCTTTATTATTTATTGCAGTTTTTCTTTGACTTGCTTTTACATGAACGCTTCCATTACCGCCATTACTTTGTGCAATTCTTTTTTGGATGGAAGGACGTAGCTATCTTGGGTAGCTTTTTTACAGAAGTTTGTTTGAGAAGTTATTTTTTCTCTTGGATTATTTATTCCTTTTCGAGGACTAGTTACAGTCAGAACCGAGGTAAAGACAAAGGAGCCATAAGATTTCTTTTCCGTTTTCCTCTCTCGTCGTGAACCTGAGGCCTGGCGGAAGGTTCTTTTTCTTCTCTTTGTTTTTGACACGCATGCAGATATGCACATTTGACCTTTGACCTCCGCGGTGTTGGTTGCAGGCCGCCGCTGCTTCTCCAAACCCCCTCTATGCCTGCTGGCAACCCGGGAGCAAAGGCTGCAAAACGTTAGTGGCCTCTTTACATTACAGACCGCGGCACAGTCAGCCTGCCGATCAGCTCCAGTCCACCACTGCAAGTGAAAAAAACACACAAACACACACACACACACACACACACACACACTCCAGCTACGTCTTATTATTTATGTGAAATATAAAAAAGATTTTTTTATTTCTCAGAAAGAAAATGACTACTTTTCTGGGTCAGATCACATTGGTCTTTGACGTGAAAGGGATTTACAGCATGTAGAGCATTTTTCAAAACCACATCCAGAATTTGATGAAGGCTATAATAATAATGCTACTAATAAATAAAAGAGTTTATGGGTTTAGGTGGTAACTGAAAATACTTGATGTTTGTTGAAAGATTTTAAAAAATAATTCAAAGTACAGAGAGCCACAGGCCTGTAAATTTTATTTGTAAAAAAGCAGTTCTATTTTTATACATTTTTACTGCCTCAGATAAAAAAAGGATTTTATTTATTGCCTATTGTTAAGTTATTGGACTCCTATAAAGTATACAGCATCATTAAAGTAGACCCTTTGTGGAGAAGTCTCGTGGAAATTGGGTTCTCCGGTGTTTTTTCATGTTTTTTCAGTGCAGAAACCACAATCACCACACACCTCCGCCGCCATTCAAACCACGCCCCCTCCTCCTCCTCCTCCTCCTCCGCCTGTGTCATCCACACACACACGCACACACACTCACTCACTCACACACACACACACACACACATCACTCTGTGCTGTTCATCCATCGCTCTTTTTACCTCTTTGGGCTCTAATTTCGTAGACAAGGCGCAAGCCCAGGCGCACCTTCCTCCGCGCAAGAGGCAGAGAGGGAGGAGAAAAGCCGTGAGTGGGTTTAACACAGCCGGGCGCTGTTTTCACCAATCAAATGAGCGCCTCTCCTCGCCTTTAAATGCGCTACAGCCGAGGCGCAGCGTCTGATTGGTCTGAGTGATCCCCAGCACCGCGGAAAGTGTGCTGGAAAGACCCGGTAGCGGAGACAGTCAGAGCCGCTGTCCCTGCACATCAAAGCGCGTCACCGTTTGGGCCAGCTCCCGGGACAGATTTAATCTGTTCCTTTGTCATTAATAGGAGAACAAAATGAAGAGACAGTTACACAGCTGGCTTATCCATTCAGAATACTTTTGATCCACCTGCACTCCTGGTTTGTCATCGCCAAATTGCAGAACCTTTGGTGATATACTGTATACTCTCCTGGTGTCTTCACCTCATCCTCCTTACAACAATGTACTCCATCTTTTTAGATCAGGTTAAAAATAAAGACTAAAACAGAGAAATATGGGAAATCACAGGTAAATCCTGAGTGACATACATTTATTTTGTCTCTTTTTTCTTCGTCTTTTCTCTCCCTCTTTTCTTTGAATTAAATTAAATGAGAGAAGCCAGATATATACTCAGTATCAGAAGTTAAGGCTAAGATGTGCATCAAACTTCCAGCTGCCGTCAGGTTAACTTTCCATTATGACAAACGGCTTTAATCTGACATCAGATGACCAGGTTGGAGCTGGCGAGCTTTCAGCGCACTTTCTGCGCTGTTTTTGGCACAAAATTGTCACTGCGTCAACATGAATCTGCTGACACCTCCCCCTGGCGCGCCGTCACACCCATCTCTGCACAGACGGTCTACCAAATTGTCAAAATTAACACTGCGCAGGGTGCGCCAGGCTTGCGCCCCCTTGCGCTGCGCCACGAAATTAGAGCCCTTTCTCCCTCTTTCCATCTGTAGTGGGACTTTTTTTTTTTTAACCTTTTCGTTTTGAGTGTTTCCGTTTTTTGTTGTCCGTAGCTCCTCCCCGACACCCTCAAAAGATTTTCAAAAAAAGAGAAATTTTCAAACCTTCCCTTGAAAAATGATCGTCTCATCCATCTGGGATCTGATGGATAAAGCTTTGAGTGTTTTCTGTGAATGAGTGAGCGATGAGTGAGTGAATGTGTTTGTCGTTTCCTGTGACTGTAGACCTATAACATGAAACTATTTAAAGAAAAGAAGAAGAAGAATCAAAGCTAATCATTAGCCGATGAAATCAGTGAGTGGTGTTGCTGTTCTGCATTGTTGTTGTTTGTTGTTGTTGTTGTTTGTTGTTGTTTCTCCTGATTTTTGACACGAAAAAAAGGAAAAAAAATGCTGTAGTGGTGTGGTGCTCTCTGGCTCTCTGTGTGTAACTCTCTCCTCTCCCCTGTTTTTTCTTTCCCCCTTTTAGAGCAACTTCATCTCCATGCCTGTTAGCTCATCGTTTGCCTAGCATGTCTCCGTGGCGTCCCCCCCTCCTCCCCCCCTTCTCAAAAAACAAACAAACAAAAAGTTCAGAAAAAAAAAAACTCACCAAAAAGTGTCATCGTCCCCGTCATTGTTTTTTCTGATGTCTTTTCCGAGCTCACCTGATCATAACCTGGCTCTCCTCCTCCTCCTCCTCCTCCTCCTCCTCCTCCGCTGCCTACTGACCTTTTCAACTTTTTTGGATTTTTTTGCTTTTTTGTGTTTTTGTTTTTTTTTCCTTTTGTGTTTTTGTTTGATTTTTGTTTTTTTGCATGTGACCTCATTTGGATCTGGGAGGGTTTTTTTTTCTGGGAGGCGATATATGAAACCAAGGGGAGGGGGTGGGTGAGAGGAAATGAATCAATGTGAAAAAGATAAAAAGCTGCATTCATATGAAAAACAAAAAAGACTGAGATTTTTATGGAAGAACACGTGTTTCCTTTTTGGAGGAAAAAAAAAAACAACCTGTGGCAAAGTGATTTCCATTCAGTATGTTTTCTTGCATTTTTTTTTCTTCTTCTTCTTTCTGTCAGTTTTTTTTTTCTTCTTCATTTAAAGTAAACTTGAAAGTTCACCACAGGAATTGGCGCGTCATCTTGCTTCTGGCGCCGACGAGAAACAAACCACACACACACACACGCTTACACACACATGTACACACACTTACACACACACACATTCAGAAAGCGTGCGCGGTCCAGAAGCAGTCGGCGCCAGTTTCTCTGAGAAATAAGACTACTTCCAAACAGTTTTGAGTAAAAAACTGTCTGATCAATATTAGACTCTCTCTCAGAGCTCTCCAATGGTTTTTACATTTTTCAGGCAGTGTAAAGTTTTTTGATAAGGCCATTTTAAGTGGCTCTGTTTCTCATTCAAAGTCTATATATAGAACCACTTTTTTCTAGAGTAGTTTAAAGGTAAAAATAAAAAAGACATTTGCCCTGTTTGGGTGGGAGAAATGCTACCTACTTGTGTCACCTTTTGCTGAACTGACTCACAGATAGACAATCCGTGGTTTAAATGCACATGATGAAATGACCTATATTTTCTACTGTTTAAATGTATAGAGGAAAAAAAAAAACGTACTAAGAATACCTGTAACCTGCGTTAACGTCGGTGCTTCTCGTGAGTTTAGTTGTGGTTTCATCACAAGTCTAACGGTCTTAAATGTTCTCATGTTTTTCAAGAGAAGACTAAAAAATCAGTTTACTTGAACAATAGACAAAGCCTTTCATATTACTATAATACTTTGTTGTTTTTTTCATTTATTTCTCTTTTTTTAAGGAGTCCCTATTTGCTAAATTTCTTGTTGGTTAATTAGCTATATAAAATTCCTAAAAATATATATAAATATAAATATATCTATATATATATAATGTCAGCTTGTGAAGCATCAATGTCATTATTATTTTATTTCTCTCGTGGGAAACAATATTTAGGTGTGTTTTGTTGTTCAGCAAAATGTCTTATAACGAAAAAAAAGACAAGATCAGTGGAGTTTAGTGCCAAATTCTGAAGGTACTTCCTGCCTAGCGCGTCAGTGTATTTCTTGTGAAATTATTTGATAACATGGGTATTTTATTATAAGTGTTTTGTATGGATCCCTCATATTTAAAATATAGATTTAAAAAAGAGTTTGTTAACTTGCTATTCTGTGGTCTTGTTGCCTGAGAAAAAAAAATGTCATGTTTGCTTTTTTCTTTGTAAAGATGTAAAAAAAGAAAAGGAAAAAAAAGTGCCCATGTGTCATATATATATATCTATATACACGCACACACGGACACACACACACACATTCTCGTGCAGACCTCACAGTTTTTACTTTCTTGTTGAGCGTGAGAGCCCCTGAGCGTGAAGCGCCCGCGCAGCAAACGGCTGCAGCCCGCCCGCCCGGCGTGCACACACACACACACACACACACACACACACACACACACACACTTTAAGACGCAGATATTTTTAGCCATTGTACAGCCGTTTACTCATCAAAGCCTTACCACGAATCTTTGCACTCCTCTCCTCTCTGTTCGCACACGCAGACAAACACAAGCATCAGGCTTCAGCGTCTTTTCTTCTGATTGTTTTCCTCGCACGCTGTCGCAACGAAAAATTGAGGTGAGAGTCAAACGCGAAGCCTTATTTCTCCACAATCCTTCTTTTTTTTATTTTTTACTCCGAGTCGTAGCCGGCGCCGTTTGTCTCAGACAGGCGAGAGGATCATTACTTTTTGTGTATCACCTCAGACGAGCTTTTTCTTTCATGATGTAAGCACAGGGCAAGACTCGCTCATTCATGCGAATACGCCTCCATCTTTTGAGGAAAAAAAAAAAAAGAAAAGCACATGAGATAGTGGAGGAGACGCCGAGAGAGGCGGGACGGTCCCAGAGCGAGTCTGACTCGTTTGGTTTTTGATTTCCCTCAGCGGTTGTAAGACCTCCATGTGTGAGTCTTATCTGTGCAATGGGCCAAAACCACGTTTAGATGCCAAAGTGTGTGGATGACATTCTCATAGTCGAGCCGTTTACATGGCACAGTGTTGTCAGTCTATTCAACTGCCCCCACCCCCTCCCTGAAAGCCTAGTTTACGCTCTGCAAAAAACTAACGAAAAAAGAGGCAGCATTATTTTCTACAGAAGCTCACCAGTCGCCTTAAACAGGGAGCGTCCTTCCAGTATTTTCAGAGTAGACGATGTCGTCAGTCAGTCAGTCAGTCAGTCAGTCAGTCGGTGATGTGTGCCAACCGTGTACAGTCAACCTCCCATTCGTCAACGTCTGGGTTTCGCTCTTCGCCATTTTGTCCAGAGCAGAGAGGGACGGAGACGGAAGGAAGGAAGGAGGAAAACAAGGCTCCTCTCTCTGCTTGTTGTCTCCCAGGCTAACCTGGGTTATTAGAAACAGGGCTATGTGCAGGAGCGTCTTATTGGAATAGCGACAGGGGAAATAAAGCGCTCGTTGGCTGCAGAGGAAGGGTCACGTCCGCAGGTCCACACAGGCAGAACAACAGCCGCAGCCGAGATGAAGGCAATACAGCTTTCATTATCCTCTCAAAGACCAAACCCAACGCCAAACTTCACAAACAGATCTCATGGAGGGAGGCCAGCAGACTTCTTTTTAATCAAATGCAGTATACACATGAGCAGTGCCACAAACAGCCATAACTACCTGTAAGAAAGCTGGACCCGAGGAGTCCCAGCTCCAATCAGTGTTCACGGACCAGTTTCCTGACCAGCGTGTGTGTCGTGTTCAAGTCGCTGAGACTGCGATTGTGTGTTTCACATCCTCGCTCATCCCCCGCACAATCTCATCGTCACGCGAGAACGTTTCATCGTACTGTGCTGTCCAAGTCGTCACCAAGCACAGACGGTTCCTCGTCCCAGCTCGGTGAGCGCAGGGTCCTGGTCGGTGGCGAATTCACTGAGGTATGACGCTAAAGGTCGGGTAACGTCTGTACGCTAACCGTTTCATCGGAGAACGTGACAGGAAGGAGGAAGAAGCAGAAACAGGACTTGATTCCTGACGAGCAAGGTTAATCACTCAAAGACGATCATAGCAGCACGGTCGCCAACGGCAGTGGTCCCCAACCCCACATAAAAAATACTCAACTTACATTATTTCAGTTTGATTTATTGTCTGATTCTGAACGATGTTTTATTCTGAAAAATGACCGGGTTCTTGCCAAACCCCCCAAGCCAGCAAAATGGACAAAAAACAAACATCTTTGGAAAGTTTCTTTAAGCAGGGTAAAAGAGCCGGTCCAAGAAAATATCGTCTGACATTAAAACGGTCCGTGGTACAAAGAAGGTTGGGTATGACTAGCATACAATTCGAAAGCTAGTTTTGTCCCGACTAAGCTAGCATACGATGTTTGACACCTTGAAACTGTACTGTCATGACATAGCAAGAAAAGTAGCAACTACAAGTCCATAACCTTTAATTTGTGACAGCTACAAACTGCCGATTTACAAGCTACAGTAAGAAAAAGACGAACTACACTTATGTAAATAAAGCAGACACTTCCGAACTGTAGGTACGCATCATATGCCACCCGTAATTGGAGATTTACCAGTTGAAATCTCTGACTTTCGACCTGAAAGCGTTTCAGACAAATAACGACTTTGGTTTGAGCACAAGGAATTTTGGTAGGCTATGTAAACAAACCAATATGGCCGACACTATTAGCGTATTTCTTAATTGTTTTAATCACCAAATGAGTCTGCAACTTGCTTGTTTGAGTAACACGGATGAGTAGAAACGATAGGGGTGGGTAAAAATATTAATAAATCGATGGATCGTAATATTTTCTTGCCCAATTCAACATCAATTCAGCAAATCCTCTGAATCGATTCATCTCCTGGCAAATGAGGGGGGCTATGCGTGTTATTTGAGTTGTGTGGTGAGTTAAATGGCAGCGTAAGCAGCAGCAGGATAAAGTCAGATCCTTTGGCTTTAGAGTCTGACGATTGGGTTCTTTTATTGCTCCAAAACATGAGGTGGCACACCTAAAATGTTCACTTGGGGCATGAAAATCGGTAATCGAAGAATCTAAATCAATATCGAATTGAATCACAACCTAAAGAATCAAAATTGAATTGATGTCAAATCGATATGAAATCAAATCGAATCGATATCAAATTGAATCGAATCGTGAGGTTCTTAGCAGTACCCCGCCCTAAGAAAGGACGTATAAGGTAACAGAAGCTTAAACTTTATATTTTATCGTATTTGTTATATTGTATGATCCACAGAAAACTAGCTAACGCCAGAGAGGCTGCCAATGCTACGTTAACATTAGCAGATAAATAACTTTAGAGTGTCAAGTTTGACTGCCGTTCTCGTGCACTTTCACGACTTACAGGTGGGAAAAACCGGAGTTACAGGTTGCCTGGAAGCAGCAATAGAGAAATGTGGGAATAGCGATGACGTTAGCAACACATTACGACAGTTTAAACAGCAGCTACGTAGCTAACATCGTTGGATATGTACAAACTGCAGTTGTGGTTGTTTCTTATTTATTGTGAAAAAACAAACTTTACATCAAATGTGCATTAAAAAATAAGCAGCAGTCATGAATGTTGCACAAGTTAGCGTTCAAAACGTGACTATAAAACACCAACCAGTGGAACTAATGTAACTAAAAACACTTAAAACCCAATCAGGTAAAGGACAATAATGTGAATTACTCATAAAGATGGTTGTCTTTGAGTCAAACTGGAGATGCTAATGTGTTGAAAGTCAAACAGGATGTTGCTAAATGGATATATAGTACATCTAACGCGGATGCTAGCGATCTGACCTTGATCGTCATATTTTGAAGCCACCGACCGGTCTGCTGCGTTCACCGCGTTGGGATGGAGAACGTTACCAAGCACGTAACCTTAGACGGCTGTCAGTGTAAACAAAGACTTATCAACTGTCCCAAAACGTTGTTGTAAATTGCCAAATGTCAGCGAGCTGCACGCAGCCCGATGTTGCACAGCGGAGCGCGAAGCATCTTGTCGTCGTTTTTAATGTTAAAGCACAAGAGGGCCGTAGAAACCGGGTTTGCGTCGCGCGGCTCACCTCAGGGGCTGTCACGGCCGATGCTCGTTGTAATCTTTCTATCTCGTCACTGTTCACTTCTCTGTTCTCCTTCTTTCTTAATTATCTTAAGTGCTATTTATCAAACAAAGAAATCTGAAAGGAAAAAAAAAATGAACTTGTCGTTTCTTTGCATTATGGCTTATGTCAAAGTTTTTTGAGGAAAAATGTTTTGTGTGTTCTCTTTCCGTGCCGTAAAAAAAGAGCTTGTTGTCTGTAGAAATTATTCAAATTGATTTCTTTTACTGTTGTTTGGTTTCTTTTATTCTCAAAAAGGTTTTCAGTAGTTTATTGTCTTGAGAGAAGCCAAAGTCAATGCATTTCAGTGGATCCTGTAAGCGTGATGTATGTTTGTTTGACAACACTTGGAAATCTGTCACTGGATGGGATTTAAAAAGTACAAAAAATGCAGGCTTTCCTATTTCTACAACTGATTGTACTTATGCATTTTGTACCAGTGGAATTTTTTATACTGGAGATTAAAGGATACAACAAAAAATCTTAGAAAAAAAGCTGTCTGGCCTGGTGGTGTGGCCTGACCCTGACTGGTCCCCGAGTATGATTTCTAGCTGGCATCCAGAAAGTTGGCTTTTGATATAAGATTTTCTAGAAGATCTTTGGCTTTATTTCTTTCACTTCTTTTTCCTCACTTGAGTGTTGTTCTTTCTTTCGACCTTTCTTTCGTTCTTTGTTTTGAGTTCTTTTTCCAAAAAGCAGAGGGTAGGTGAGCGTCAGATCTTTCATTTTTCCTTTTTGAGTAGTTCTTAGCCAGTTTGTCTATACAACAGCGGTAAGTTTCATTTGACTTCTGTATTGTGCCGTCTACACGATAAGACAATTATAGAAAAAGAAGGAATAGAAATATTTAGTCACCTTCAGTGGATTAATGTATTAGTTTAATAAAGAGATCAACTAATTAGAGTTTTTTGCTTTTAGCTGTTTAGATTTTCCGGTTTCTCTGTCCTTCTCTGTGAACTAACTGTGTAGCTGAAGCAGTCAGAATTATTTTTGTAAACGTATGTTCTTGTGTGATGCAGTTTTTTGCTTCTGTCTCCTATATTAAACCATTTTTCCTAATACTTGTCTCTCTCTGTGTTGTTATGTTCCAGTGGCTGTCTGATGTTGTACTGTTTCTCAACCTCTCCCTGCCATCCTCTTCCTCTTTCTTCCTCTCTTTCATAGTCTTCCTCATTCTATCTTTCCCCCTCGTGTTCACCTGTTTTGTTTTTTTTACCACATAGTAAAGTTGACTCCATCCTCAGTGACAACTCACTATGCTGTCGTTCTCACCACACATAGTAAATATACATCAGAGTGTTTGTATGTATATTACTGTGTAGCCCAAGTTGATGCGTGACAGTTACGTAAAAAGTCCAACCTACGAGGATTCCTGCTTCCTTCGAGCGACGAAAACTGAAATTCGATCATGACGAGCTAAAGGGATGAAGGGGTTAAGCGGCGCTAAGAGAAATTTTTAACAAACGCTTTGGGAAATACCTCAGTTTGCATTCTTTAAAACAAAATCTGTCCAAAAAAACAACCAGCTAACCTTGCTAGCTTGCTCTTTGTAGCTATACGTAGCTATGATTTGGGCAAGATGCTAATAGCTGGTTATTTTAGCAGCCAATTTGATGCTAGCTAACTAGTTACAGCTTGTAAGCTCGCTAGAAGAAGAATGATCATATTAGCTCTACAAGCTAGGGTTGTTTTAGCTGTGTTAGCTAGCAAGCTTGCTAACCACTTAGTCCAAAAATTAGCCTCAATCACTTTACTCCAAATGACTGAAGCGTATCAGCTGTTAAGTTTTAAAACACTTGATTCTAACTTTTCTTAGCTTAAAGAAGCAGGTTAGCATTTGGAAAAAGTGCACAAGCAATGGGAGCAAGCTAGCCCAGGTTAGCCTTGTATATCTCCAAGTTTTGTCTATTTTTCCTGTACAGAAGTTACAGTTAGCAAGCTAGCTAAAATCAAGAAGCAAACAAGCTAGATTTAGAAAGGCTACAGTTAGCTCAACTGGTGTTAGCGGCAGAATTGTGTTATTTTGAATGGAGCCAGACTAGCTGTGGCTTTAGCTAATTAGCTGATAGCAGTAGCTTTTCTTTTTAACTCTCCAGAAGAATGCAACTGAGTTTATTTCTCAAAATGTTGAAGAACTTAAAGCATTTTCTTTTCGTTTTGTTTAATTCAGAGTAACTTTTTACTTTTTTTTTTACTCGGTAAAATAAATTTGACATCATTTTCTTACGTTTTACTTAGAAAATTGAGAAATTTGTTGAGCTTAAAGCCTGATTCACCCTGAAATTGGCCTGTGAAGAAATCAAGAACTCTAATTTTGGCCCATGCACGTATTCTCCTAGCGGGGAAACGACCCCGCCGTCCTCTTTCCTGTGCTGTCCGCTGTCCTGGGCGAGGCGTGTCCACTGTATGTCCACTTTGTGTCCGATCCACTCCCGTAAACTGTCTCACCGTCACAACTGCATCCCCAGTAGAGAGGAAAGAGAAGTCAAAGTTCAAAGTTATCACCTGTCATTCACAGAATCAGAGCGGGTTTGACGTCTTCCAGGTGCTGAAGGTCTGGTTTGGTTTTTGAAGAAATAAAAATAGATTTTCATTATTAATGACATAAATCTGCAGATCCCAAACGCTGCCTTCGGTAAAGCTTTAAATCTGAGGTTTTTATAACCTCCAAGTCCAAATATCCACTCCTGTGTGCGTTATGTACTTTGGGCACATTAAGGCACCTCTCCCTTTCATCACCGCACCAGTCCACCAAGTCTGTTATTAAATATTGATTGTACAGGTTCAGGCAAGGCATACAATAAAGTGCCCTCAGTGTGGATCCTGCCCATAGATAGATAATATTAAAGCTCCATTATTGTCCGTGTGTGGCCTGTAATTCAAGAGCAGGTCAGCAGATCAGGGTTTTATTTTTCCTCCATGTTTTTCTCTTTAGGTTTTGCTTTTATTCCCCTTTTGTTGATTCACTTTTAAAAAATGTGAAAGCAGCCAGGAGGGGAAGGTCTGTGTGCTCGCAAAAATTGAATTGATGCTTGTTCACACACACATGGTGTAGCTCTGAGAGATTCTGGAGAAGAAGAGTGTTTGAAGAAGACGACATCGTCCGCTGACGTACAGGAGCCTCCAGAAGTCAAGGTGAGGTCCAGACTAATTCAACAAACGTGGGCGTTTGAAGGCCCAGTTCACCAACGGCAGCACTTTGTTCCTTTAGGTGGAACATTTAAGGTCCAGGGATTTGAAGGATTCAGCAAATCTTTATTCTTCCTCAGGATGAAGAGCACTGGGGCCACCATTGAAGAGTTCTTAGAAATTAAACTTTCAGTGAAAAAGTTAAGCATTGAGTTCTTAATATGATAAGCAGCAATGAAGAAATCCAAGGTAGACTTCTGGGATTAAAGTCACGTTTCCAAGATCCAATCCAGGATTCTTTGGGTCCTAAATTCTGAGATCAAAACAGGGATTTATCAAAGCCAGGCTAACAGGATCAGAGTCAGATTATTGGTTACAAAGTCAGACTTCTGAGTCAAGAGTTTCTAGGATCAAAGTAAGAATTCTAAAATAAAAAAGGAAAAAAAAAACGAGGTAAAAGTGAGAATCCTGCAATTAGAGTGACAATTTCAAGCTCAAAGTCAGAATTCTGGAAACCCTAAATTCGAAGATCAAGGGGGAAATGTCAAGATCAAGGTTAGAATTCAAAGATCAAGGTCAAAATTCAAAGATCAGAGTCAGAACTCAAAGATCAAGGTCAAAATTCCAAGATTAAGGTCAAAATTTCGAGATCATGGTTGAAATTCAAAGATCAAGGTCAGAATTCAAAGTTCAAATCAAGAATTCCAAGATCAAGGTTCGAATTCTAAGATCGAGGTCAAAATTCCAAGATCATGGTAAAAATTCAAAGATAGGGGTTAATATTCAAAGTTCAAATCAAGAATTCCAGGATAAAGTTCAGAATTCGAAGATTTAAGTCAGAAGTCCAAGATCAAGGTTAGAATTCCAAGTATAAAGGTCATAATTCAAAGATCAAAGTCAGAATTCCAAGATCAAAGTCAGAATTCAAAGATCAAAGTCAGAATTCCAAGATAAAGGTCAGAATTCCGAGATTAAGGTCAGAATTCAAAGATCTTAGCACAAATTCTGGGGTTAAAGTCAGAATTTAGAGATTGGACTCATGATTTTCAAGAGCCAGAGTTTTGAGATCAAAGCAGGTATTAAGAGATCAAAGTGAGACTTCTGGGCTAAGGGTCAAAATCAAGACTGAAGCAGGAATTTCAACATCAAGGTCAGAATTTTAGGATCAGAGCAGAAAATCTGAACTCTAAGATCAAAGCAACGGGAATAATTGAAAGCTATTTCAAGTTAATCTTTCTATTCAACTTCACTGATTACTGACACCATTTCCTCACAAGTCACCTTTGATTTAAACAATTTTGTAGACTAAATTTTAATCACGGTTTATTTTAACAATAACGAGACATTGTTGAGAAGTCAAATGTCCCAGCAAAGAGAAACTAAAACCATCTTTAAAGAATCTATCTAATCTAAATATTTCTGTTTCCTCGTGTTTTATTATAACCCTCACGTGTGGAGCTAACCTGGCGTCGTGGAGCAGAAAAACCTCAAAAGCAGCCGTCATGAAGCCCGTGAGCTGCTGTGAATCACACATGAATAAACCCAACAATCAATACGAGACTATTTATAGAGAGAGGACAGCAGTGATACTGGATCAATAGACCAAACACAGAGGCATTGTTTGCAGAAGAAGAAGAAGAAAAAAAGAGTCAGGCTCAATGAAACAGCCCAACAATGGAGGTGTGTGTGGAGAGTAATTCAGGTGGTATTATGCAGCTCTTAGCATGCAGGTAAAACGCAGCAGATTAATGCATTATGCAGTTTATCAGCAGGCTATTTGTTACCACTCTGTGAATTTCTTTGAAGAGACTTTTAAAGCTCCAAATCTCACAGCTAGTCTATTATTCACGCCTCCCAAAAAGGAGAAGGAGACAGAGACGTGCCGCAGGAGCTGAGAACACACACATCCAGCACGCACCGGTCTTCAATCCGTCACATTCCCGACGGAAACGTGGAGGCTTCCTTCCTGAGCGGAGCCAGACGGGAAGAGGAAGACGAGTGTCTGATTCCAGCCGAGGAAGATTAACTGCTGCAGGGAGGGAGATGGAGCTACTTCAGAGGGGTCAAAGGTCAGAGCAGTTTGCTGTACTGTGTACATTAACGTGTCAGAAGCAGTCACTCCAGCAGGATAATCTAACTCAGGAGCAGAGAGTCACGCCAGACGGCGTTTTTTCCTCGTCAAAACAACATCAAGGCCGGAACAATGACTACACACGGCGAATGTTTCTTTTCACACCTGACTCCACTTCTTACACAAGGTCGCTCTGGAGAGAAACACGTGTTGTATTTGAGGAAAGTATGCTGCAATCAAGTCATACATAGAAAACAGGCCCACAGCCTTGACATAATTCACTTTGATTCATTCAGAGCGTCTGGGCTGGAAGTTGGTCATGAAAAGGAGAAATGAATGCGAGTTCAGGTGAAGTTTTAATGCTGTACAGCAGGAAAAAGCAGATTATTAAACAGAACTATGTGACCATACCGTCCAACACCTGGTAGAAATAGCAGGTGTCGTTTCCCAGGAGCAAACTTTTCTTCTTCTCTCCAGAAACTCCTCCTGAATCCCGGAGAGAGAAACACCAAAATAAAAGCCCTCTCTGGTTTTCAGGTAATTAAATTACAGCGTTGATCAAAGGCAGGCCACAGAGAGCTCTTTGTCTTTTCTCTTCCTCTCCTTCTTTTTGTCATTTTCTCACCGTTTCCTCAGCGTTCCTTTGAAGGAGCGAAGTGACTCACTCCTCCTTTGTTAGACAAAAATATTCGCTGAATTGTTCAGCTTATGCAATGCTTAAGCTTGTTGGCGGAGCACAAAAGAAGCAGAGGAATATGTTTAAAACAGAGTCAGCAGAAGACTGGAGGCAAACAGGCGCTGAGATGATGTGATGCTGCCATCTGGTGTTCAGAGAGGGGAGGGAAACTGATGGAGACTTTAAAACCCACATGAGCAGCTCCCAGACCTGTTTGAATGTGTCAGCCTGGACGAGCTGGATCTCCACTTCTTGAGAAGTCACTTTGTGGTCTTCTTCTTGTCCTCTCGTCTCTTTAATGTTAAGGTATCCTTATTTTTCTGTCTCTTATTGCTTTGATTTGTTTTTGAAACATGTAACAAGCCCCTCCATCCCTCAAGGTTTTCACAGATCAGATCTCAGATTTTTTACTAACTACTTTACTAACTTTTTTATTAACGTTGGAAAAATACAAATGCAGTAAAACCAAAGTAACAAGAAACAGCAAAAAAAAGAAAAAAAAAAAGGAAAGAATTTTGGCCTCCATTGGAAAAAAATAATTTACAGGATTACCATTCACCTCACTCTTACGCATCACAATTACCATATAAATACACAAATAAATAAAAAAAAATGTCAAAAAAAATAAAATAATAAAATAATAATAACAATAATAATAATAATAATAATAATAATAATAATAATAATAATAATAATAATAATAATAATAATAATAATTAACAATGACTCAATATTATATAAATATAAAATAAAAAACATTTTAAAAATAAATTTAAAAATTGTAAAAATTGCAAGTTGTCAACAAGGAAGGAAAGAAATGTTTGGCATACAAGTGATGAAAGTTCCTTTAGCTTTCAGTGACTTCAGCTAATGCTAATATTAAAGATATCAACAGGAATATTAGAGATCCGGAAATAGTCTCACTTATATAAACTTGCTTGCTCATTATACAGGATTTAAAAACAGATCATTGGTTATTTTTAAAAGTTATCTCTCAGTTTGTCTGATTTTCCAGGGGGGAGAACCTGAATCCACATCACGTAGATCTTAACTTCCCAAACACCAGCCGGCAAAGTTTTGCAGTGAGAAGCAAGAAGTGTTGATTTTCCTGAAGAAAGGAACTTTTTTTAATTTATTTTGTAGCAATGAAGGACACGTGAGCTGGAACCTGCCCCTTCTGGGCACTAAACTACACGACAGACTGAGTTTACAAAGTTTTCTTGTTGTCACGTCAAAAACAGTAGCGCTATGCAACTGCAAATAAGTTCATTACCTCGTCGCTTTGAATCCTGGGAAGAGTTTTAAAAAGAAGATCTGCAAGTGTCAGGTTTCTTTTCTTTCTTTTTTGTCTGCATTTTGTGTGTAAAGCACTTTGAATCCCCTTAATGTACGACATAAATAAACTTGCCTTGCTTTCTGGGATAGTGGGTGATAGTGCTCATGGGAAATTGAGTTTATTCTGAAAAAATAAATAAATAAATAAAAAAAACTACCGCTCCCAGCTACAGGTGTCACTGCAGTCAACGCCAAGTGGATGTTCCTCACAGCACCTTTAAGGTTTGTTCTTGGTCAGTTTACTTGCAATAAATGATTGGTACATTTATAACCTGAACAGCAAATCAGGATTTACGCCACATGTCATGTGACTAACCTCAGGAAGCACAAACAGTGAAGGTAAGCTGGTTTTATGTTGTTTTTACCATCTGACCTGAAGACATCTCTAATTATTTAAACCTCTTTTCTTTCACACACTCCTCCGTGTGTTTTTCTAAGTGACTCCATGATGTGTGTGTGTGTGTGTGTGTGTGTGTGTGTGTGTGTGTGTGTGTCCCTGCTCTGCACTCACAGGTGGAACTGATGTAGAATCTGTCGCACACAGCAGAGCCACAATCACCGGATTAATAGGCCGTGAAATCAACACTTGCAGCGGGCCGGAGTGGGAGCCGTGTCCCTCTCATCGCCCTGTAACACGGTCACATGACCCATTAGGAAAACAAACAGGCAGAAACAGCGACAGGGACTAACAAGGTAAGAGGTGTGAGGTACAGGACTTAAAAACACGTCACATCACTGCTGCTCGTGACGTCGTCCTCGACAGGTGATGGACACGTCCAATAAATGAACACAACACGCTGCAAATGAGCAAATCAATGGCTGACTTTACTGAGTCTGATTGTTGGAGAAAGTCGATAGTGAGAGGCAGAAAAGCTCGCGCTGCTAAACCAAACGTAACTCAATTTATGGACAGTCTGAGCCAGCTCTGAGACTCCGGCTCTTTAACTGAAGACGTCTTATTAAACATTTGTTTCTCCTGTTTCAGCAGGGATTTCTCTTTTTGTCCTTTTAGATAACAGGAGCCGGTCAGCAGCAAAAACACAGATTTAAACAAACTCTGATGAGTACATTTTCCCACCTGGGTCTTTGTTAAAATCAATGAAACTTGTTCCACTGCAGCAGGATGAAAGCAACTCACAACTTTCTGAACTTAGAGCTCCTTAAAATTAAAGAAAAGGTGGAAATGTTTTATATTTAAACTTTAAAATACTTTGAAAACTTTGTTTCTGCAGCTTGAAGTGTTTTTGTGCAGTTTGTGCCTCAGCTTCAGTTGCAAAAAGCGTGCAAAAGCATAAGCAACAAAAATAAAATTTCTAACCGTTTTGTGCTTTTCTGCAGGTTGCCTGTAGGTGGCAGCAGCATGCAAAGAACAGTAGCGATGAAGAAAGTTGCACAGGATGCTAATTTTTACGACTCCAGATTGAAATCGGGCTTTTATTTTGAAAGGTAACTCAGAATGTCGTTGGGTTTTGGTGCGTGTGAGCTCCACAGATGAACAGCTGTCAGAGTTTCTTCTCCCTGCTGGTTGTTTGAGCTCAGACTGCAGGTCACAGCTGACTCCGCCCCCCTTCCCATGTCTCTGCGTTACATCAGAAACTCCAGGTGCAGTCGCAGTCCACGCTCCGAGCTCTGCAGTTGACACCGTGCTGTGCCAGGGGGGCTCAGCCGCTGCTCTCTATAAACAGTATGCTCTCTAATGTAAATAGTGCAGCCTGATACCCAGCCCTCATTATACACTCTGCCTGTGTGTTTAAGGCTCCTTCAGGCCCTGCAGGCTGCTGTAACAGAAACACACAACAGGCTGAACTCCAGCTGAACACAGAGGAGAGCTGGAGGAGCGCACAGACGCTTTGAACTCCTCTCAAACTGCAGCTTTAATAAAATAAAATAAGACTTTTAGAAACTTTTAAACCATAAATCTGCTGCTCCATCCTTCTTTTTCCCCCATTATGTCCATGTCACCATGAAATCTTCAAGTTGTTGGAAGCTCTTCTAAAGATTTCCGAGCATGTGGAGCCTCTTCTGATGTTTTCCAGCAAGTTCTTCAATCTGTGCAGATTTAAGTAAGCCGGAAACTTCTGGAAAGGAAGTTTGTAGTTAAAAAGACTTTATTTAATCTCCCAGTTTTTCCTTTTTGCCCCAGAATCTTCAGAAGCATTAGCAGATCTAATTCCCCACGGTCGACTTTAACAGCATACGAGTGAAAGACTTCAAACAGGAGAAGAGTCTGAGAATATCCTCTGTGACGCAAACATGTGGAGGCTGCAGATAGAAAACTCTGAGCACATTTTATCACATTTTCTTATTTGTTTAGTTTGTGTTTGCCTTAAATCTGGCAGCTGCTGCTTTGCACACAAAACAGTGTTGATCTACAGTCCTCCGTGATGTTTTAACACAATCTGCATTCCCATTCCCAGGATAATTTACCTGCTTTACTTTTAAAATCCCAAAACAAAGTGAAAAATTTAGAACATTGTGTATTTAAAAGTAGTAAAAGCCCCTCCACTGTTTCTCCAGTTGAGTGCAGCTTCCTCCAACTCACACTTCACACTTCCTGCCTGTAGAGGTCAGCACAAACTTAGAGACCTTCAACACTGCATGTTGTGATGTTCTCTTGTTATCATCAGAAGGGGAAAACTGCACTTGCAAATAGGAGGAGAAATGTAAATAACTGACTGTATAAACTTAATTTCATCTGTTTTTCAGACAGGAATTGATCTCTGTTATCACATCCAGAAGGATCATCACAAGAAATGTTTGTCATGTTCTTGTGTGCAGAATGTGTGCACACACACACACAAAAAAAAAAACAGGCTGGTGTGAAGACAAGAAAAAGCCCAAAGCCAACCTTATAGCCTGAAAATAACAAAATAAAAACAGGTTAGATTAGATTAGCTGACTGTTTATCTTTATTCTTCATTATTTTGATGTCTTATTAATCTATAAAGTAGTATAGTCTGGTTTTAGTTGTCTGACCCCCATCTCTGAAGCCTAAAATCATACAACTTAACTTTTTAAACCAAAATTATTTATTCTTTTGTTCTTTCTATTTAATAAAACTTAGTTTCTTAATATAACCTAAGTATTTTTTTATTAATTCTGCAAAATCTCTATCATGAAACACACTTTAACCATGTTTAATTTGGTTTATGTGTTTATAACCATTGGAATAATAAAAATGTGTTAGGGGTTATTGCCTAATGTTGACTGTGAATGTTGGTTTTATTATGTACAAAGCTCACAAGAAACCGCTACCAATCAACATCCAGCATTGTTTAAAAAAAAAAAAAGAAAAGAAAAAAAAGTTGTTATAATAATAAAAGGATTTAAAATTTCAATAAATAAATAAATATAAATAAATAAATAAATAAGTAAGTAAAATAAAAAATCAGAACCAAGTTTAAGGAACATTATGTTACAGCGTGGGCAATAAAAACAAAGTATATCTTTAAAAACAGTATCAACACCAGTATGCCAGTATGCTAAGAAAATATGAGGAGAAGTGTTGGGAAATAAAAGAAGTTAACATAGAGATCTTTTTATAACAGATCTTTGTTCTTGTTAGTTGTTTTTTTTTTTTGTTTGGGAACAAGAAAAAACTAAGTGTAATAAGCCATGTTTGCCTGCAGCTTTTTATTTATTTATTTATTTACGATGTGCTTTGTTATTAATATTTTGAAAGAGAAGGGGCAGTTATAATAGGGACCTTTATTCTCTCTGCTCCCTTTCATTCATGTTCATGATTTCTGTTTATTTGTATTAAATGTTTATTTTTCTTGAGAGAATGAAATAAAGTCAAACATTTTTGTCTTTAATACTTTTAGAAACATATTTTCCTCAGACCAGGTTAAGGGTTAGGACTGTCTGCCCAGGTGAGTGTGGCTCGCTGGGTGGTAATGAGAAGTGTCGCAGGCTGATCTGCAGCAGCACCATCATCATCCGCCCGGTGAGGTCAGATGAGCCCGGCGGGCGGCGCATTGCTACCTGGCTGGGATCCTGCTCCGCTTCCCACACAGAGTTTGAGAAGTGCTCTGGACTTCCTGGTACGGGACCATGGACGCTTTCTGCTCCAGTTTATCCAGGGGGATATTACCTGCAGCGATGTGATCGAGGAGGACGTGTCGAGTGTAGAGCAAGGTGAGCCTCACCCCCGGGGTTCGCAGTTGATGTTGGGACAGATGGAAGTTATCGAGACCGAGAAATGCATCTGTCAGAGCAGACGGTCGCGTTACCGTGGGGCTGAATGACGGTAGCTCATTATCGGTGGCTTTTCAAAGTGAAAACAAACATGGCGCCGTGGGTAACGGGGCTGTGTTGGGCGGTTTGGGGTCAGTAACACCGTAGTTTAACGTTTTACAGTAAGGTTCTGGTGGTTTTTATCATTGTAAACTTTGTGCTTATTTGTATTCACCGAGGCCTACCTAGCCAAACCCACTAACGTTCAAGCGCGGGAGCAAAACATTGGTGTTTCCGGTATCATCTTACAAAATAAAAGTCCGAGTTATAAGCGTAAATTAGTCCCTTAAATGTCGTGGGATGAAATAAAACATAAATTATTCAAGACTTTTGTCGCACAATTCTTCCAGTAAGTTTCCTATGTTGATACCTATCACACCGTTATGTATTTTTTTTTTTTCATATTCGGTTTACTATTAAAATTTTTTCAAAAAACCGTATACAAGTAACAAAAACATGAATGTAGGCTAAACAAATAGTCAAAGAAAGATAAATTTGATTGGAAACATTTATGTTATCTCGTAAAAAAATTAAACTAAAGCTCAGAGTGACAGTAAAAATAAAGTACAAAGTACAAAACAGCCTCAAAACAACACAAACCCTTACCTCTTATAATTTGAGTTATTCAGCAATCTGAATTATAAAAAAAAGTGTATTTTTGTCCTTCCAACAATCTTAAAAAGCCAGACTAAAGAATCCCATGATGCCATTTTTGTTGTATAACATCAAAAAAGCACATTGATATGTTTAATTGCATGTTCCAGAAGTTTCCAGGGATACTTCTTATTAGGATGTTAAGTTGATAACGGTTTCAGCTGTTATAACACCATTTTTTCCCTCAAAATTAAGTGTATCAACTGTTATATTGAGTGATAAAATTGTGTTTTTTTGTGCCTACTTTTATTCAAACAAGTATTTAATAGTTGAAGAGCCATCTAATCTTTATTTTAAAGATTAACTACCCGTAGTTCCGGTTATTTGTCGTTTGAATGCTGTAACTTAACACCCTCGAAACCCCCAATGCTGCCTCCCGCATTGGAATCAATGCGGCCGGAGCACCAATCACCTCCTGCTATTGGCTGCCTGCTCTAATTCCGAGGCTCTTGATTGGCTGTCAGTGTCTGTCAATCACTTTTAAGAGCACGGAGCTGCTTCTGCTGCATTTGTAGCTTCCAAATGGATCGAAATGTCCTGTTTTTATACGTTGTACCAGGAGAAAAAATCTCGACACACACACTCAAACGTTGTCACGGTATTTTCGTGTTCGTTTCAAATAAAGTCATGACCTATGTTTTGTTTTCTGTCCTACGAGAGAGTTATGGAGTTACCTTTGTAGCACGGAGCGTGAAGCTAAACGGAACTACACTGAACGCGGATGTAGGGGATGAGGTTTTCAAAGTAAAAGGATGAAACGATTCAAAAATGAGTATTTACGAAATATTACGCAATATTCTACGACAAATTCGTATTATTTAACGTATGTAAGCTCTTAAATATTCATTTAATACGAAATAAAATCATATAACATGATAACTGAATTATTCATTGCAAACTGAAGATGTTATTTTGAAAAGTGTGACCGGAAATCATCCATATTAGTGTTGCCGCCTTGATGATAATGTCCCTCCTCTATCCTTCCTATCCCGCTTCAGGATAATGCGGCTTATCGCTGTCAGGGCTTTACAGTTTCCAAACACAAAGCGTGTGTAGCAGCAGGAAGAGGTAGTTTCAGGATTTAAACCCTGAAACATGCTGTCAATCTGCCCATCATTGGTTTTTATTGAAGTAAACATCTAATATCAAGCAAAAACATGTAGAAACAAAAAGAAAAACAACTCTCCGAATAGAGAGGTGTGTTTATTCTTACACACCTTTCATTGTTGTCATCTGAAAAGTTGTGTAACATGAGTTTTTGTTGTTGTTCCTCCACAGAGCTACATCCCCTGTATTTACGTCAGCCTGCGTTAAAATGAGCAGCATGTCAGGATGTGTCAGGGTCAGACTATTTGCTTTATCAGCTCTTATTTGGAGCCATTGTGTCACTGCTGCTGCTGCTGAGTTGCTTTTCTGGGATCAGCCCTTTCCCAGCTCTGATACAAAAAGAGATAGGAGGCTAAGTGGAGGCACATTCCTGGAAAAGGCAACTCCTGTCACCACACAGTGCTGCTATTACTGACACAGTGATGCTGTAAACATCATAGGCTGAAGGTGTAATGTTCTTCTTGTTGCGACAGAAACACAGGAACAATCACCATAACTGTTAACCCCCTTCTTAATGTGCACATTGATTTGTGAGAGCTTGTCCCTGTCTGTGAGGTGCGTGATCAGCAAGTTCTTGACATTTCAGGCCTTGAATGTCTGGAAAAAATCACATTATATTCATGTGTTAAAGGGAGAAGTATTGCAGAGTTTCGGCACGTGTGACCATTCTTCATTTGCAACTCAATTTAAAGATTCACTTGCAAAAAAAAAAAAAAAAAAAAAAAACAATAAAAAAATCAAGGGAAGTTACCTTAAAGAGTCAAAAAGTAGTATTCAACACTCTGAAGATAGACTGATTATCTGCTGGGCCGATTATTGGGGCTGATATTTGGCATCTGCCTTTTTTTAAATTTAAAGGCTGACATGAAACCCATTCTGAAACCCACAAAACTGTTGTTTTAACTCTGATGCTTCTCTGCACATAATTTGTACCTTTCTGCCCTATGGAAGCCCCAGATGGTCATTTAAAATCAGTCATGTAAAACCAAACAGAAAACCAGTTCAACTTAATAACATGCCTGTAAAAATCAGCACAAACTCAATCCTGTCTATTTTTACTGCAGTTACACAGAATTTTTGTAAAACTTTATTTACTGCAGAAAACTTTAGCTATTTATTTTTTTAAATTTTCATTTAACTTTATAAAATATGCTGCTGAGCTTGGGAGCTGTTTGATAAACATATGCTTGAAGGTATTTGAATGCAGCTAAGTGTTGGAGTTTGTATTGTTAAATTTTTTTAATGCCAATACTTTCACTTTGACTGCAAATGAATATCGGCCTCAAATATCAGTTATCAGCCTCCTTGCCTACTGATAATCAGTATCGATATCCCATCAAAAATCCACATCAGTCTATCTCTAGAAGACACTGTGCAGTAAGTTAACCTCCACACCAGCAGGTGGCAGTAATCTGAATTAATTATTTAAAAAAAGGAAAACTTACAAACATATAGGACCATAAATGTGCAGTGGTAAATAAAGTGCTTAAAAGCCATACTTGAGTATAAGTAAAGTTATCTCACTTGAAATCTACTCCAGTCAAAGTGAAAGTCACGCACAAAAAAATCACTAGATCAAAAGTCTTAAAGTAACTCAAATTAAAAGCATTTCTGATAATTAACATTTTATTTTGTTGCCAGTAACAACGGTGGAAATGAAAACGTAGAGGAGTAGAAGTGACATTTTTTTCTTTTTAATGTAGTGAAGTAAAAGCTAAAGTAGCAAAAATATAAAATAATGGGTGTAGAAAAACAAATTGAAACTAAAGTTCGGTGCAGATGCTCCCAAAACCTACCAAAGTACTCCTTTACACCACTGTGGATATGATAACTGTTATTCCAGTATTGTACGATACTACAGCGTCTTACGAGGGATATGTAAATAAAATAGCATAATAGTTGAAAATGTTTAACAATGCTCAGGCGCTTAATCTTTCAGTTCAGACTGATCTTAGATGTTAGCAGAAAGGCTAAACCAGATTTTTTTCACAGTATCAAAGCTGAAAAATAGAAAGTTTGTTTGCTTTGAGTTGAAAAAGTCACAGTGATTTCTCTGTTTTTACATCGACCTCACAAACTGAGTGACAAACCAGTGTGAGCTTTCTCCTTTGTAAACTTTATGCTTTAGCTCCGCGGCTGCAGCTCCTCCAAAGCCTGACCGTTCTTCCTGTCACCCTGCTGCCGATACAGCATTGTCAACACTTGACCTTTTCACACCGTCCCTCCTGCTGGGTTCATACATAGCTGCTGTACTGTTTGGCATTTTAGAGACTGAGCGACTGTGAGGCCCCCTGTGAACACGAGTAAACTACAGGAACAGATTTCCCCTCAGAAAGAGCAGAAAAGACTTTTAGGCGTTAGAAGGTGAGGCCGGGATCCAAAAACAGGCATTATTTTGAAATTAAAGTGACAGAAGCTGACTTCCTGTTGAGTTTTCACCATGACTATAAGAGACTTTTTTAAAGATCTAGACTTCACAAACATGCTGAGTGATTTTCATGTGTGCAGGACAAACACACTGCAGGGGCTGAGGTTTTGAATACAGTCAGGAAGCTTTATGCTGCGCCGGTTCACGAAAGCACAATCACGCTAGAGTTTTTCTACGTCTGAGGTTTTTGCAGATTTTAGTGAGTTTTGGCTTTAAATATGTGGTTGAGCTAGCAGAGAAAAAAGATACAGACAAAAGCAGTAACACCTTGCACATGCTTGGATTAGGTAAAAGACATTAAACGTCAGGAAAAGAAAGTGGAAAGCAGCTGCAGGACGCGTCTCAGTGACAGAGAGGAAATGGGAAAGCTCAGCCGCCGCCGGGTCAACAACCACAAATGAGTTCATCTCCGTCTTCTGTTCTTCCTCTCAGTGTCTGTTACAGCGTCTGCAGCCTCTCCACAAACTGTTCACTGACTCAGTGTGTGTGTGTGTGTGTGAGAGAGAGAGAGCTAGAAGTGTGTGTGTGTGTGTTGTTGAAAGGGCAGTTTATTTGTCAGGCTGCACATCATCAGGTGGCTCCAAACTCCAGCGCAGGATTTGTGTGAACGTCTGTAACATAGCAACAGAGAATTTATGGCTTTCTTCTTCTCCGTCTCTCAGCTTGTGTTTTTCTTTTCAGTCGTACACTCAATCCTGAAAGTGCTCTCCCTTTGAGCACACACACACACACACACACACACACACACACACACACACACACACGCACACACACACACACACACACACACACACACACACACACACACACACACAGATACCTGCAGTCTCTGAAAAAGGAGAAAAACACTCTTGATGTGAAGATGTTTTCATCATGTCTCGGTCTGACCTCGCTGAGGTGCTTCACTCACCGACACGTTTGATAAATCTCATAAAACACATTAAAAGGCTGGAAAAACGTGCAAAACAAGCTTTAATGGACAACATGTGTCTATGAAGAGACACAAATCCTGCAAAAATTAGAGAAAAGAGCTGCTGGAGATGCTGGATTTACACGAAGAGATTGCAACTACACTAAACACAGTGATTCAGATTCAAATATGCATCAAAAGAGGCAGAAATGACTGCAGGAAAATTCAACAAGAGGCCAAAACATTAAATACTTAGATATAAAGTTCTATACTCAAAATTCTATACCCAAAATAAGCTTTATTGAAATGAAATGTATATACCAGATTTAATGATTAACTAAAAATCTACCACCAAATAAGAAACAACCACAGAATTGATCAAGATGGTCAAAAAAATCTATGATGACTTATAAAATTTCAGTGATTGGATCATTAAAAACATTGGGAATCATAGAGTCAGCTCAAGAATACATTATATGTTTATGCTAAGCTAGGCTAACCCAACTAGCATTGCCTTCCTGTTTACAGTTCTGACATGAGACAGTTATTGAGTCTTTAATCCAATCGTTAAAGGCTCTGTGAGGACTATCCATTTGGTGTTGATTGCAGTGACACCTGTGGCCAGAATCGGTACTGCTTTTCCAGCATAGAGACTCAGTTTCCCATGAGCACCGTCACCCACTGTCATTAAGACGTGACTCTTGCCAAAAAACTGTTTTCTTCTAGGAAAAGGAAAGATCTTGTGTCTCATGGCTAAACTTTCCCGGATGTGTTTCTCAAAGTGGGGTCCCAGGACCCCCAGGGGTCCGCAAACCACAGCTTAGGGGGTCTGCGGAATAATTTAAAAAGTACTGTAAAAGTTTGCTATATTGTTAAAAAAATACATCAACAAACCAGGATCTCTTGCACCAAAGTATCAACTGATCTTTTTCAAATTCTCCCGCCAAATAAAGTTGGTGCCAGATCAAGTCTTATATGATCATGACGTGTTTATCACTTCATTATACGCAACAACAGAAAATTAAAAACAAACAAACAAAAAACAACAATAAATAAATAAATAAAAAATAAATAAATAAGACAGAAAATTAAAAAAAAAAAAAACACAAAACAAAAAACACCTTGGCACAGTGGTGTGCAGACTTTTCAAAGGGCAAGAGCAAAAAAAAAAAAAAAAAAAATGGCCCACATAGCGTGCATTTTTGCCCCCCAGGAGGGCAGTTTGTCATATTTTAACCAGCCAAGAGGGCAGTCAGGTGCGTTTTGCCAACCAGGATGGCCTTTTGGCACGTTTTGGCTCCTGAGTGGTCACTTCAGGCCCCGTTTACACGACAACATTTCACCTTAAAATGCTAAAACGCAGTGAAAAAAAATCTGTGTTTACACAGAAACGCTGTAGTGAGCATGCCAGACCTTTAGGTGGTGCTATAACTGTCTTGTCCAGAAGCAGCTTTTGGTAGATCTCCTCTGAAGTAGAGTTGGGCCGATCATCTGGTGTATTGGATAATACCAAATGCAAAAGTGGAGCAACAGATGCTCATTTTGTTGAAAGACTGTCAGCAGATTCAACGTCAGCGTTTCAGAAAAATCCCACTCTGGGGGCCGTTTTCAAAAGTTTGCGTTTTAGGTCGGCTGAAACGCTGTTTCTGTGTAAACGTGAGGCTGAAACGCAACAAAACTTTTGCATTTAAACCTAAAACTGTTGTCATATAAACGGCCCTCAGCAGGTGTTTTTCAACGACTACTGTGAGGAGGGTTACTGCCCCCCTGTCCCCCCTCTGTGCACACCACTGCTTCAGAGGTAAGACTTCCTCAGTTTACAAAATGAATTGCTTGTAAAGTATAAGTGTAGCATAATTCTGTCATTGCCAAATACTAAGTTTATCATTGTTACGATAACGACGGGGTCCTTGGAAAAATGTCTATCCCAGAAATGGTCCTTGGTCTAAAGAAGTTTAAGAACCCTGATCTTAAAGACTTTTGTTGACATAACGTGCTGTAATTGGATCCATATTTCCCCGATAGAATTTGACCCGACCATGAAAACTGGGGAAAAGATCTAAAAAAAGAAAAAGTCCTGGATTAAAAAACAAACTTTATTTCAAAGATGACATCAGAGAAAGAGGCTCGGTGTGTTTCGCAGCAGCAGAGTCTCCAGATGCTGATCCTCAACCTGCAGCGTGTGTGAACACACAGGTCAGCTGAGGTCTGCAGAGGATTCCTGTACGGTGCAGCAGAATCAGAGTCCACCCACATACCAGATGTAGTCCTCTCACACACACACACACACACACACACACACACACACACTCACACACACACACTCGGGGTATCTACATTCCCTCACTGCTGTCCAGTCCTTGGCTCTGTCTTCACTGGCGGCTGATCCTCTCTGGCTCCGTCTGGGGCGCTCTCTTTTAATGCCCGGCTTCGGCGCAGCTACACAACACACACACCAGATGCTGGGCCGCCCTCTGGCCGTCTGTGTGTGTGTGTGTGTGTGTGTGAGCAGCGCTGGCTCGTGACCCTGCATCAGATGTAACCACCCTCACGTCCAGCAAACACTGGGCTGGTTGGCAGCCCTGGCTCTACGGAGGCTGATACAGATAATTTGGAGTAAATCTGCGGCGGCTGCCTGTTTGCTGTCGTGTCAGTGTGTCGTTAACACACTTCAGAGCGCTCTAACCAGTCTGAGGTTACACAGTTACTCTTTAACTCACCGCAGCAGCAGCTACACGTCTCTCACAGCTGCTGGCCTGCTGAGTCTACAGCACAGAGTCAAAGAGAGCGTTTCTGCCCGGCTTTGTAGTTTGACACCTTCAGCTTTTTGAAGGTGTTTTTATGTTCTCGCTCTGACAGCGAAGCCAGATATTCCTCAGCACGGCGCAGAAATATAACAGCATAACACTTTGAGTCAGGATTGGATTGGTGAAGAAAGAAGCCGTCGAATAATGAGTTACACCAATGGATGACTCATTTCTTTATTCAATAATAAAACTACAAACAACTTACTCTGCATCTCAGAGGTCAGACTCAGAAAACTGGGCAGAATCAAAGAGTCTAATCTCTTCGGGCTGCGCCACCCCTCGCCAACTTTCCGTGTATTATAGAGAAATTATTTGTGGTTTGTCAACTGACATGAAGGAGTTAACCACCAAAAACACATTTTCAAACTAAATATCATCACTTTGACAGACGGTTAACGGCTCCCAGGTTTGTGAAATAGCAGTTAGTGGACAGATATTAGGTGGACAGACGTTTTTTAGCGGAGAAATCCAGCGTGTACCCAGAGAGGAATTAAACACACAACTGTCACTCCACGCTTATGACTACATTATCCGTGGACACTTACCAGACTGTGACAGACCAGAACGCAAACGTGTCAATAAATCAGAAACCTTCCAAGACCAAAAAGAGCACACAGACTGCTGAGTCTGAGACCTGGTTCATAATAAAAGAACCAGAAACTACGTTAATTATTCACCCACAGACGTCAGTGGTGTTTCAGTGTAAAGTGTGACCCTGTTAACTGGTGACTCTCAGCCGTCAATCACTGACACTGTCTGCTGAGAGTCACCAGTTAGCATGGTTGCTATTGACTCCAAAACCATTTCTCTGTAAAGGTCCAAACTTGATCGTTTCTAAAAACTGAGCACAGAACAACCTTACATTTGATGCTGCTAACAGGTTAAATTTAGCGTTTCAAAAACGCTAACTCGTCTGAATGAAAGGAGCTAAATGCTGCTTCTGCGGTCATGATGACACAGACTGAAAATCCCTCTGTAAGCTGTAAGAGCTGCAACATGAACACAGTTAAATTAAGACAAAAATTCAGTCCTTTACAAAATCATTCTCTGGCTCTGTCTGTAAAACCTGAGGCTGAAAGGATTGCCTAACTTGGCCCGTTTAAAAAAAACGGGGTATCTATCATTAACAAAACAAGCCCAAAGTGACAAAATTTTATAATGTTCCTCTTTAAAACCTTTTTTTTTCTGGATAGATTAATTGATTAATAAAGAAAAAAAGAAAGAATGAAAGAAAGAAAGAAAGAAAGAAAAAAGAAAGAAAGAAAGAAAGAAAGAAAGAAAGAAAGAAAGAAAAAGAAGGAAATAAAGAAAGAAAAAAGAAAAAGAAAGAAAACAAAAAAGAAAAAGTAAGAAAAAAAGAAAATAAAAAAACAAGGAAAGAAAGAAAGAAAAGAAAGAAGTTAAAGAAAGAAAGAAAAACAAAGAAAGAAAGAAGTTAAAGAAAGAAAGAAGAACAAAAAATGAAATAAATAAATAAATAAATACATAAATAAATAAATAAAGTAGTTAAAGAAAGAAAGAAAAAGAAAGACTGAAAGAATTTTTTTCAAAGAAGAGTTTGGGGTGGGCCTGTCAGAAAGTGGGTGGGCCAGGGACTGTTGAGCTCACCCGTGACACCGCCCCTGGTATCAGCACTTTAAGTGGCCGTTTACATGACAACGATTTTTTTAATGAAAAGCAAAATTCATCACGCTACGCAACACGTGAGTGCTCACTACGACCTTTCAGTCCCTCCCCATTTCCGTGTAAACGCAGATATTTTTTCACTGCGTGTTAGCATTTTCAGATGAAACATTGTTATGTAAACGGGGCCTAAAAGTTGTATCAGTGCTGCGCCAAAAGTTGAAATCTGTCATCTCTGCTTGTTTTCATCCGGGTAGTAGAGCTTTTTCGCATTAAGATAGGAGCCATCATTAGAACCTGCGCCTCAGCTAAGCTACAAATCAACTCACCGGCGTTTCAGACAAGAAACTAACACTTGGTTTAACCAGAACGCCTCCCCACGTTTCTGTTTCATGGATCATCTCCTGCGACCTCTCACCTCCTCTCATCCCCTCCAAACTGCGCCCTGCTCCTCAGTGTCGCTGCCTGTGATTGGCTGCTCGGACCGCAGCGCCGTCATCTCCACAGGTGGACATATGGTGGATCTAATCCTGCGCCTCAGCCTCAGAGCTCAGAGCAGTTTCCCATGAGGATTTGACTGGACTTTATTTCTGAGTGCTAAAGCCTTCGGACCTGTTCTCCCTGGACCGTTTGTGCTTTTTAAGGCCGTTAAGAAGCTGAAACCCAGTTTGTGACTCTCGTTTAGCTCGGTTAATTAAATGTTTCCTGTGTTTTCCAGCAGCTGCTGCACTTAAACTCAGCTCGACTGGATTGTAGGTGATAATGAGAGCGATAACAGAGCCCTGAAGGTAGAAAACGCTCTGAAAAGTGAAAGCCTCTCTGCTCTGACGCGTGTTGGCCCCTCCCTCCCTCTGCTGCTGCTGCTTTCTGCTGACCTCTGCTGCTTTCCCTCGCAGCCCCCGGAGGAGGAGATCAAATCCTCCAGCATCTGCAGCGGTGGCGGGGATTAGAGGAGACGAGCAGGGGGTGGGCTTCGTTTCTACATCACCTGCATCATTTCCTCCTCCCGACCTCCGCGTCCCAGCCGCTCCTCCCTCCTCCTCCCCCAGCAGGCATCTGCAGAGTGATCAAATTACCCATCATTACTGCACACTGCCACCAGATTACTGTTCTTTAGCCTGTTCACACAGATGGATGCTCACACACACACACACATTAAAACGTGAAGAGGAGGGATCATTTTTGTGCCAGTGTCGTCGTTAATGAGTCGACCCATCAACATTTTGGCCAAAGAAATGTGACGAAAACTCCCAGAAACTCCTGAAGAATGGGCTCGGATGACTTGTTTTGTTTGACACAGGAGCTAAAACTACCAAAAACAAAAAATCTGAAATATTAAATAGATAAAAATCTAATTATTCTCTGTGTTTTAACAGGTGGAGTCAGAAAATGTAAATAAATGTTTGTTTTTCATGGTTTGAAAGTCGTTTTTTTGTCGTCCTCAGGTCATGAGTGCCTCGAAGAAAGACCCAGCGGAGATTAACCTCACCTGTCCAAAGCCCCGCCCCACCTGGGCCTCGCCCTGCCCCCCTTCCCTGGATTCCCACCATGAGTAAGTTCCTCATCCTTCGAGCTTCGTCTCTTTCCCTGGCGGCGGCGGCGGCTGCTGTGTTGTTGTCGTGATGCAGATTTCCAGAAAAGGATGTTTTGTGTGTTTGTTGGTCTCAGATCACAGGTGGTGTTATTCTTCATCATTTCCTTATATTTTCTGGTTTCATCTAAACATCAGAGTCTGTTTTGGTTCGTTAATCTCAGATTAACGCCGTACATCCTGAACCTCTGAGCGTTAAAGGCGAAGCATGAACCGCCATCCTCGCCTGAAGCTCAAACACACGCCACAGAGAGCTGCAGCCCTCTGCACCCCATCAC
This sequence comes from Halichoeres trimaculatus, assembly GCF_033239565.1. Classification (NCBI taxonomy): domain Eukaryota; kingdom Metazoa; phylum Chordata; class Actinopteri; order Labriformes; family Labridae; genus Halichoeres; species Halichoeres trimaculatus. The sequence continues at coordinate 1,112,010 of NW_027437199.1, read as the reverse complement.
TCATCAATCAAACCGCAAAGCATGATGGGAGGGCAGATGTAGAGGGGTGTGCTCCACTCCATCAGCTCCATCTACAGTATATATTTTATGTGAGAGTGTGTGTGTGTGTGTGTGTGTGTGTGTGTAATGGCACGGCCACACATGTAGGCTCTGTGTGAGTCATCCAGCGAGGCCAGACTGCAGCGGATTCATACATGTACACACACACACACACACTCACACACACACACACACACTTTGCCGCAGAACATTTGATCGTTTTCCCGTCGGGGGGAGTGTCCCGTGTTCCTCGGAGCACGGCGCCGCCTGATGATGGTGTGATGTACAGGATGATGGTTTCCTCTCTCAGTCTTTGTCTCGATGCAGCAAATCTGAGAAAATCACGTCTGAATTTTACTCTGACGCATTGAAAGAGATTTTTTTTCACAGATGTTTGATCATGAATGATTTTCCTAAACTAGAAAAGTAGACGGATCAGGGATTTGATTTTCCTATATTTTCCAACTTGAATAAGTAATCAAGACAAATCATATACATAAAACTTGTTCTAAAAACAGATGGGTTAAAAGAAAAATTTCAGAACATCTGTTGAAATAAACGTGTGACAGTATCAGGAAATCATTTCCACACCGCCAAAACTGAAATCTAAACAATTTTTTTTCTTATTTTTAGCCTCATTTATTGAACAAGTCCAGAAAAAATGTCTTATTTCAAGAATATTTTAAAAAATGACATCCATAAAATACAAAAATATCAGTGAGTAGGGTAAGAAAATGTTTATAAAGTTTTTTTTTAAGTTTTGTGTAATAAAAATTCCTTCTTTTTGGGAATATTTTCTAAGCTTGTCTTATAATATCTTAAAATAAGACATTTTTCTGGTCTTTTCAGGCGAATGTGGCTCATATGAAGTGTAGTGGACTATTCTTTTTTACTTTGTATAAGACACAAACACTTAGATTTCAGCTTTTGTAGCAAAATCTTATAATAAAGTTTGATCTTGGACTTTTGTTTCTGATAGACATGAGGGAGAAATGTGCTGTGATGATATGTAGATATCATTTCTACACTGTAAAACCTGAAGTCTAAACATGTTTTTGTGTGGTATCTGTAGCTATGATAGCTTGATTAGGCTTAATATGAGCCAGACTGATCTGATGAGTCCAGAAAAATGTTTATTTTTAAGAAATGAAAGAGAGAATTGAAGCCTGAGTAGCTTGTAAAGGGTGAAAAAGAAAATCTGCAAGTGGAGTAAGAACTTCTGGCGTCGTTTTTGTCTCTTGATATCAAGAATTGGGATGATTTTCTGGGTAAATAAGGCTCAAATAAAGTCTCAAAATACTTATTTTTTAATAAAAAAATAAGACAAAAGCTCAGGTTTTAGTTTTTGCAGCATTAGAGTTCAAACTGATGTTTGTCTCTTGAACTTAAACTTTTGTTTCCTATAGACATGAGGGAGGAATGTGCTGGGATGATACCTGGATATCTTTTACTGCACTGTAAAAACTAAAATCAAAGCAAAGTTTGTCTTATTTTGAAAAACAGTGTCCTGTAAGTCTTAATATCAGCCAAAGTCACTTGAATAATTGAGGTATGTTTATTATTTCTGGGTATTATAAGAAAAATGATGCCCGAGTTTCACTAAAAAAGTAAAAAAAATCTTTCCATTGGCGTTGAAAAAATGCCTTATTTAATTTGTTGAAGTAAGAATAATACAAGCACCTCTTTTCCCTCATTGGTGGATTTTTTTAAGAGTAATTCAAGCTTCATTTCAGTCTTTTAGTATCGTAAAATAAATCATTTTTCCAGACTTGTCAGGCGCTGTGGCTCAGATTAAGTCTAATAAGAAAAACTTCATGTTTTAGTTTTTGCAGTGCAAGAATTCAGTGTTTGATTTTTAACAGAAAGGCCTGAGACCTGTTGTCTGTTTGGCACCAGTTGTTGGTTTTTAATCCTTGTATATAGTGCGTGTATCTTTCTCTGTGAATTGTCAAACTTCATGATAACGGTGTAAATATTAAGGTTAGAGTTGATCACTTCTTTGAGAACTGATGGAGCTTCAGCACAAACTAAACTCAGGATCAAAGATGATCCTAACAGCTCAGTCTTGTTAAACTCCTGATGGTATAAAAGCTCACACTGAAGAGTTTTCCCCGCTGTGGAGAGGAGCATATTTCCTCTCTGATATCAGTCCTCCTCCCGCTCAGCGACTTCTTCTCGTTGCTGTTTGGCTCACTTCACAGATAAGGTCTGAGCAGGAGCCAGCCGTGTTAACTCACTCTGTGCCAGTCAGATAGAGACCAAGAGTGTGTGCGTGTGTGTTGGTGTGAGACTGCAGACATGTGTATCAGAGGGTGGGACTGGGTTACCGGAGCAACCCCAGCACATGTGAGGCGTTTTACTGGAAGGCGATTGGATTAAGCTGCTGGAGGGGGAGTGCTGAGAGGTTTAACCCGATTACTGCCTTTTCTTTTGCACACATCGCTGCCCACACATACACAAACACAAACAGGTGTGTGTGTGTGGGTGTGTCTGCGTGTTACTGTGTGTGTGTCAGGGGAGGTTAGGTACTTGATCTGATTGATTGTGGGTGATGAAAATGGAGGAAAGCGTGATTGATGAGCAGGAAAAAGCCCACCAGCAGCTCGGAGGTTTATGTCAGAGCGTGTGTTTGTGTGTGGGACTCCCAAAGGTCCTCTTGCTTTAGAAGAAGCTGTGTTCAAAATTTAATAAAATAAATACATAAAAATAAATAGGTTAAATAATAAATAAAAAATAATAAAGATTAATTAATAAAAAATTAATAAATATATACATTAGTTAAAATAAATAAATGAGTAAATAAATGAATAAATAAATACAGTAATTAAGAAAAATAAAAATGTGAATAATGAATAAATAAATGAAGAAAGAAATAAAGAAATATAATAATAAAGAAATAAAACTAAATTAAAAACAGTTAAATAAAACAATGAAAAAATAAATAAATAAAATACAAAAACAAATAAATAAAATTATAATTAAATAAATGAAGATAATGAATAAATAAAGATAAAAAACAAATGAATGAATAAAATTATAAATAAAGAAAGAAAGAAAGAAAGAAAGAAATATAGAAATAAAATTAAAAACATTTTAATACAATTATAAATAAATAAATAAAATAATAAACAAAAATAAATATAATAAAAATACATATAATAATAAAAATAGATAGATAAATTAATGAATGAATTTAAAAAATAATCTTTTTGCAACATTTGTTGCTTCAGACTGCTGAAAGTTAAATAAAACAAAATGTCGATAGAATAATAATAATTGAGTTGTAACTTAAGATGAAAAACTTGTTCAGATATCTTATTTTAAACTGTTGTCATAACATTTGACATCTTTGTATGCAGATGATCTTTGATTTTATTTGCAATTAACTCTGGAAAAATTTGCTTTGAACCAACCACAGAAATTTTTCAGCTTTTTTTTTTTTTTTTGGAGTTTTCTTTTCAACTTGCTTAACTCTTTATTTGCAGTCTATGCAGATGATGCTTTTCATTATTTGTAGGGAGACTTAAAATAATTTAAATCAAAGTGTGTTGGTCTAATTAAATATTTCACTTAGCTGAATTCTTATATATATATATATATTAGTTGACTTGTTTCACTTTTAGGCAGATGATGTTTGATTTTATTTGTTAAGTGACTTTCAGCAGCTTGTTTTCTGTGACTGTCCCTGCTTCTTTCCTTGTGGAGATAAAACCCAGAGGATCAGCGCTCTGGGAGGTGTTTTCTGTCTACATGTGATGTAAAGATGCTTTGTAGTCGACTGCTCGGCTGCGATAAAGACTTCTCTGTGTTTAATCATTTATATCAACCTTTGATGGACTCGTCCGCCCTCCCGGAGACGCTTGATGATGTTGATATCCTGAGCTAATTGCCTTAATTACCCCCCGACAACACACACAACCTCACACAGCCTCACAGAGACACGTTGCCAGCAGGCCGGGGCAGGGCGGGGTCAGCGTCTCTAACGAGGCTCTGTCTTAACGAGGACTGATGGTTTTTTCCAGCGTGGTCTCAATTATGGAGGAAAAGGAAAAAGACAGGAAGAGAGAAAGATTAGAGCCATCTTATGCTGGTCGGCTTATCTGTTCTGGGAAGATTTTGTGGTTGTGGATTTGAGATTTCAGCGAGAATTTGAATGTCAGACTTAGATTATGTTTGTGTAATCCATTAGCTGATCATGCTAACAGTTTAGGAAGCATTTTCTCAGTGGTCTTTGTTTGTGGATGTGACTGTCAGACAAAAGTTTGAGGTAAAATCTCTGCACACATGATTTTGCACATAAACAAATCTAGCTTTCTGTTCATCCACCTCTGTTCATCAGGGCTGGGACGATACGCTTTTCAGATTTTTTTTCTTGACTTTTTCATAATCTTTGTATTTGGAGTGGATCATTTCTTTGTATGGATCATTTGTTGGTCATGGACACCAAACTTTTTGTGTCTTCATTGATATTTTTACTACTTTTTCTCCTGTGTTTGTCTGGAGATCCTACATGTAACCATGGCTGCATTGTTTACATGTGAAATCAGCTGTTAGCAGCCTGTAGCATGTCAATGCTAACTGGTTCTAGGCCAGATGTTTCCCACAAGGTGAGGAGAAGGAGGTGAGGACGACGTGCTGGTTCTCAGGTGTGAGCCAGGAAGTGACAACATGGACCTGTCCTTCCATCCATCGTTATTGGGAACGTAAGATCTATCTCCAATAAGATGGACGAGCTAGCCGTGCTAACCCAGCAACAGAGGGAATACCAGAGGGCAGAGTAGCATCATGCTATTCACAGACATGGCTAACAGAGCTAACAGCAGACCCCAACGCCACATTGGAAGAGCTTCACCTGCTGTGAGCAGACAGGATCCAGGAGACAGACCATCTTAGCTACCCAGCTAGCCAAACTAGCCTTTCTGCTACTAAGTACCAACCTGTTGTCCCACCAATTAGTCTTCCTGCCAGCATCTCTTACCGACTGAACTATAAAACAACAAGCCAACTCATGAACCTCTCCATCAACCTACCAAAACAAAGATCCACCAACCCATGAGCCTAAACAATCAAGCTAACAACTGCCAACTTTTTTAACCGAGGAAATTAGCGAATCTAGACGAATCCTTCCAGGAAATTCATGACAATAAATAAACAGTCCTCAATGAACTTCAGCTCTGTCAGATCATAACATTTTAACATCCCTCCGAGCCGGACGTGACCAGACGGATCATGTTGACGTTAATGAGATCAGAAGGAGCCAGTAGCCCAAATAGCCACAGAGTCATTGTGTTATAATATCTGCTAATAATAGCTCTCCATTCAATCAGCAGCAGAGTGACTCCCAGCACGTCCCCACAGACCGAGCTGTCGTAATAAACAGATTCAGAGCGATAGCGATGGAAGTGGAGGAGGCTGGTGACAAATGAGGAAGAGCTGCACGAGCTCTGTGAGGTTTTTATTGGTGTTGTATAAACAGAGCTGTTAGTTAGAGGAGCGTAATGAGTCACAGTTTCTGTTTACAGCAGTTCAGGGTGTCAGCCATTAAAAAATAAGCAAAGGGAAAGTAGAGACTGTAATTTATGGTGCTTTCATGGAAGTTTCTGTGAGGCCTTGTTCGGCTTTTTCTGGGAAATCAGTGAGAAAACGCTTGAGAGAGTGGGTGTCACATGGCAATCAACTGATAAGGGACAAAATATAAGCGTCTTTCCCCCAATACTCTTTAAAAGTTATGTATTTTACTTATAATGGAAGTATTAGAGTATTTTTTCCATTTCTTGCCAACCTTTTTTTCAGAATAAGACGTCACCCACCCCTAAATCAGAATGAAATTGAGAATCAAGTTTTATTGCCAAGTACATTTGCATATACAAGGAGTTTTTTTTTTGGTGTGTTGTAACAATTTACAAGAAGATAATAAAAATGCAGATAGAATATAGAAAAAGTTAAGATATAAGATATACAAATATTCAAAAAAATAATGAAATAAAATAAAATTAAATTAAATTATATAAAATAAAATAAAATAACTAAATAATATAAAAAAGGTAAATAAAATAATTAAATAATATTAAATAATTTATTAAAATAATTAAATAAACTAAAATAATTAAATAAAATAAAATAATTAGGTCATCTTAAATAATTAAATTAAATAATAAAATAATCTTAAATAATAAAATAAAGTAAAAAAATATATAAAATATAAAATAATAATATCAAATAATGAAATAAAATAATGAGATAATCTTTAATAATTAAATAATATAAAATAATTAAATCAAATAATTAAATAATATAAAATGATTAAATAGAATAAAAAATATGTAATATAAAATAATAAAATTAAATAATAAAATAAAGTAAAATAAAATAAAATGAATAAATTTAGGAATAAAATAATCCTCTTACAGTATCTATGTGGTAATTATCTCTGTAAAAGGTGTTTAAACCACACTTTTTGACCCCTGAACTGGCATAAAGTGAGGTTTAAGGAGCACTTGAGGGCAGCATGAGTGTGCAGGCATGGATGGTTGGCTCCAATCTGTTCACCTGTCCTTCACTTAATCAGCATGTGTACTCACACACACACCTACATATGCACACAAACACACGCACACACTCTGTGTCAGAGGAAGAGTGATGTCATCGGGTGGCCTGCCGGGCACAGTGTCTGGGTGTGGTGCAGGATAATTACCTCCTCTTCAAAGCCTCATCTGGCCTCCATCTGCCGGGCTCGCTCCACAGTTAGCTTAGCCACAGAGCTAACAGCAAATGTCCCTGTTAATACCCTGCTACACCTGCTGTGGCTATTAAAAATGGGCTGAACATGCAGGATCTTTTCCAGCTACAACCTGCTTTAACATCACACACACACACACACACACTCACACACACCTGGAAGCTGCTCGACATGAACACTTTCTAAAGTTAGACTCAGAGGAGTCGTGTAGGAAAGTTTGTCCTGGCTGAAAGGAGAGTGTTATTAACTGAACCACATTTTCCAAAACCACCAGTCCACATGAACATGGACTACAAGCTACTGGTTTCCACCCTAATGTCAAACACATGGGCTGGATGACAGGGCACGGGGATGATGTCTTACTCTAGAGCATGTCATTCACATCAAAGTAAAACACAACTAATCAAATGGCAACTAATCAACAATTCATGAGGAAACATTTGAAAAATCCAGCGTCCAAGTTTGTTTATCCTCCAAGTTTGCAAACAGAATTTCCCGTCACTTGGTGTCAAAATTTATTTTGTGGCTTCATCTCAAATTCTGCAGAACACTGATTGACATATTTTGGATTTGTGGATTAACTGAGAAAATAATTGGAGGATAAGAACAGAAATTATCCCTATGTGTTGTCCCAAAAGACTTAGACTGGAGGAAGCTGTTTGGAGACAAAGATTGAAAATATCTGTAATTCAGCATGCAAAAACAATCAAGGGTAAAACTTTGCAAAAAAATTGGACTTAGTAAGAAATGCATCTAGAACAAGAGTCTGCAACCTTCACTTTCAAAGGAGCCATTTTTCCTCAGCTCACCTGGATTAAATTCATTTGGGAGTCACAAAATCTACTTTATCTTCACAATAAGACAGAGAGTGTAAATAAACTTTGAATCATAATAAAAATCTAGTAAATAATTATCTAAACAAAAAGTTTTTTGTGTTTAACAAATACATATTAAGTCTTAGTTTTGTTTATTTCTAATACATTTTCAAATGTTAAAATAATGGAAACATTTATGATATCATAAATTTCATAAATTTACAAAACTTGAAATTTTAGGAAGTTGCAAAAATAAAAAATGGTTTTTAAAATTTTTAAAATCTCAAAAAACTTGCCAAAATTTCATAGATTTGCAAAGATATTTAAAAAATGTAATTTCAAAATAGATGGAAGAAAAAAAAAAGCAAAATTGTAAAAAATAAAATTCAAATAATTGGAAAAAAATGTGATAGAAAAATTAAGTTTGCGAGTGTTTTAAAAATTTGCAAAAGCTTTCATTTTTAGAAGAAAAATCTTAACTCGAAAAAATGTAAAAAAAAAAATTGAAATTTTCATAAATTGTAAAAAAAAATAAAAAATGCAAAATTGTAAGTAAAATGAAATTTAAAATAATTTGCAAAGAAATTTGAAATTAAAAATGGAATTTTCAATTTAAAAAAAAATCGCAATTGTTTTTTTTTTTTTTCTTAATTTTTGAAAAATGTCAAAAAATTGTATTAAAAAAATGAAAAAAGTTGAGTAAATTGCCAAAATATCTCAAAAAAGTTTGAAAGCATTATAGTAGTTTAACAAAATGTTAACAAAATTCTCTGTTATAATAATTTTTTTAAAGCTACAAGTAACCACAGCAAAGGAGTCAAAGAGCTGCAAGTTTCAAACCCTTGATCTAGAAAATCCTCATTCTCTTTGATAATATTTCTTCATTTTTCTTCTATGAGTGTTTCTACATTCCCACAGTCCTTGAAAGCAGCAGTCTTTGTTATTGCTCCGTGCTGAGCCCTGCAGCCCTGCAGTGATGATGACACATCTCCTGGTGTAAAATGCGCCGTCTTACCTCACTCCCGCTCCACATAGTTACAGCCTCTCTGCCCACAGAATGACTCCAGGCTCCTTACTACAAAGGTCGGTATTTGTTTGTTGGGAAATCACCTGAGGACAGAGCGCTGTGTCAGTTCGCTGTCGTTACACAGGTTGGGTGGGTTCGTTAGCCCGCCGAGCTTCCTGTGACTCGTCTCCTCACCTCCAGCAAGGAGTGAGTTTGAACTTGAGGAGATTTAGGATCAGGTTAAATCCAGGTTTCATTACCTCATCTGGAGTCTCCCACGGAGCGGAAATGAGGTTTTAGTTTCAGGAAGTGTCTCTGGTGAAACATTAACAGAAGACTCTATAAACTCTGTTTACATTACTGCTGTAAGTTCAACGTCAAGTATGTTGAGTTTACCCCCAGAATACCACTCAGAGTGCGTGTTTGACTTCAACATCTCCCTTTTTTTTCATTCAATTAGTTTTGCTGGCTGCTTTATTGGCATGGCACAGAGATTTCATAAAGCTGAAGCTGACATCGGGGAAAACTCTCACCGTAGAGAGGTTAGACGAATCCTCTGCCTTCTGTTTGTCGTCAGCACGATACCGCCGTGTTAGGAGCAGGATATACCATGAGCCATGACGGCAGGAAGACGGTGATGTAAGGTTTCAGGATGCTGAACATCAGACAGATCGAGAAATAATCAGAATCAGGCAGAAATGAAAGTGATAAAAGTCGGAAACAAACAACCACCTGGGAAACGTCAGACGTGAAGTCATCTCTGTCTGCTCTGGATGCTGTTTTTTATTCAGAAGAAGTTAACTTGGCATCACACAGCTGTGATCAGCACATCCTTTGACACAGTGACACATTTAAAGGAAAGTCTGAGCGAGCTGGGACCAGGACTAAATCCAGAACGAGTCTCTTTCTTCCTGTCCCCTGCTGTTTTTCTGCTGTTCTCCTTTCGCTCTGTTGTTCCAGCACGTTCTGTTTTATTTCACTCCATGCCAGTGTGTGTAGCAGATAAGAAGCTGCAGTGTGTGTGTGTGGATGTGTGTGTAAAGTGTGTAAAGTGTGTGATGTGATGCCAGTGGTGCGCAGGAATGCAGCTCTTCCACCCTCCCTTCACCCTCCCCCTGGCTCTGTAATTTCTGTCCTTCCTCGCTGCGCCGAGTGATGCTCAGATGTCAGCTCATGGAGACGGCGATGAGGACGGCGGTGTGTGTGTTTGTGTGTGTGTGTGTGTGTGTGGGTTACAGGAAGGAAGCGGTGCTGGAATCTGATTACATCTCCCAGTAAACAGGGCTGTGGTAGGAAATGGATCCACAGACCCTCCTGTCCTCGGGGCATCAGCCTGGACACGCTGCAGCTTCCAGGTTTATTAAATGTTAGAAGAAGCTCACGCACATCCTGGTCTCACATACCTGAGCACCTCCTCACCTGCTGCTAACCTGCTTATTAAAAACTAAATTTAGAGGAGCTCTTTCAGGCTTGGTGAGGAGTGTTGATCCAAAAACATCTTTTCTGAAATGAGGAGAACTAGTTTTTAAAAACCACAGAGAAACTTGCTCCGTTACTTCCTGGAAAACAGTGAAAGTGTCACAATAATTACTTCCATGTTTGATTGATTGACACTTTACTTAAAGTGCATCGTTTCACCCCTAAATCCAGGACTGTGAGCTGAAACTTGAGCTTTGACTTGGTTTGATCTCAGAAGCTGGACTGGAGACCAGATGTGTTCGTTGTTTTTATCTTCATCTGTGTCACAGGACGCCTAAAGAGGGGCTTTCAGAGCAAGGAAGTCAGTGAGTTAGTGCATTTTACTTGACATTGCAATCACAAGGTGCTTTATAAAAAAATTATAAAAATAAGATCAACACAGCATGAGAAAACAACAAGAAAAAAACAATTAAAATTTGAAGCTTGAGATGGATCGATATGTTTTTTTCTAGGGTTGATATCTATACCAATATTCATTAGTCAAAGAAGCCGATAATGGATATTTGGGGTCGATATTCATCTGCAGGAAAAGGAAAAAATATTGGCATCAAAATTGGGTTCGTTAAATGAAAACTTAAAAACAAAAGAGCTACTTTAAGTTTTCTACAGGAAGTCAAGTTTTCCAAAAAGTGTCTCTGTTTCACCAATCAGATGGTGCTGTGGTTGGGACGATTTGAAGCCGATATTCATTTTATGAAAATTTAATAAATAAATAGCTAAACTTTTCTGCAGTAAATAAAGTTTTCCAAAATTTCTATGTAACTGCAATAAATCTGGACAGAATTGAGTTTGTGCTGACTTTTACAGGCATGTTATGCAGCTGAATTAATTTTCTGTTTGGTTTTAAATGACTGATTTTAAATGACCATCTAGGGCTTCCATAGGGTAGACTGAGAGTCTGTGCAGAGAAGCATCAAAGTCAAAACAACAGAGTTTTGATTGGTTTCAAATCGGTCGTCGGATTAAAAAAAAAAGGCTGATGTCGATATGCCCCAAAAGGCCAAATATCGGTCCCGATAATCGGTTTATCCCTAGTCTGAAATTTAATTTTTTGAAATTATATACCGATATTCCTCAAAATGTTAAACATCGGTGCTGATAATCGGTCTATCCCTTTAGTTTTTAATCAGGCTCGAGTAGGGATAGATCAAATATCGGCCAGGCTGATTATCAGGGCCAATATTTGGCATTTTGAAGCATATCGGCATCGGCCTTTTTTAAAATCCGACGGCTGATAAGAAACAAATTTAAAACTGCGTTATTGCGCTCCACTGTCTGCAGTCACTACTCAGTCCTCAGCTACAATCTGATTGGTTACAAGCAGAGCCATGGGTCGCGAAACAGCCAATCAGCAGTGCAGATATTACAGTTATTACATTGAAACTTTGGGAAACTTTATTTACTGTAGAAAACTTTATCTTTTTATTTTTTTAAGTTTTAATTTAACTTTATAAAACATGCTGCTGAGCCTGGGAGCTGTTTAATAAACTCATGCTTAAAGGTATTTAATTGAAGTGTTGGAGTTTGTGTTGTTCAAAATTTTGAGACCAATATTTTCACTTTGACTGCAAATTAATATCAGCTTCAAATAATCGGTATCGGCCCAGAAAAATCCATATCCTAATCCTAATTAAAGATGGTGGAGAGAGGGTTTAAAGTAATCCAGACAGGACCAAACAAAGGTGTGAAGGATCATTTCTACTTCAGAATGTGATACAACAAACCTGCATTTAGAAATGTTTCTTAAATGGAAGAAATGTGATTGGACAGCTGTTGATGTGGTGACTGATAAATATAACACCAAGATTTCAGAGTTTAGTCAAGGGATTTTCTCATGGAGGAAAAGTTTCTTGCAGAAAAGCTTCCTGAAAGAGACACAGAAATAGATTGATCCAAATATCAGCAGAAACCTGGACAATGACTCCACATGAAGTTTCCTAAACTTTCAGCCGCAGCTTCAGGCTCTTCTGAAATGACTTACACCGTCTTAAGAAGCTCAACGTCAGGCTCTTTAACGGTAAAATCCTCCTTTTGGCAAACTTTACCCTCGCAGGGTTTCAGAAATGGATTTTTGATTGGACAGATTGATTTTTCCCCGCGTGGTGGAGCATGGAGGAGCAGATTTTAAACCGTTTTTCAGCTCCTGCTGCCGCCGGCTGCAGCTGAAGAAGAGTAACAGGGTTTGGAGAAACACCTGATTATTCTCAGAGCTGCTGGGCAGGTTGTCCAAACCACGGCGCTTTGATCAGGTTTTCTGGCCGTGTTACCCAGCTCCGAGTGGATCCTGGTGTGGCTTTAACTCTCTTTATTCCTCATATTTGAGCAAAGGAAGCGCAGAGCGTGAGTCGGTATTCTCTGAGAGCAGGCAGAGATAAGGAAAGGAGAGCAAACACCGTTATAAAGCCATAAAATAAAACTGTTTGACTTTCATATCAGCTTTATTCGATGCTTACGTCTCTTTTTCCCAGCAGCTTTGGTGAAATGTGCTTTAAATCCCTGCAGCGATCTTAAATATTTAAACTGGTGAATTTATTTAAAGTGGATTCACTCCAGAAAGAGTGTGAACTCAGCTGAATTCCTCCAAAGGGCTGAGGTGCAAAAACAAAGATGGAGAAAGAACAGAAGCAGTATTGCAGAAAGAAGACCTGAAGTGACGCTTCACCGCACTCTATTTCAGCACCATCCAAATTATGCTCAGTATTTTTCAAAACCATCAATACTGAAAATAATTCATTGGACACTGTGAGAGATGCAGCCTCAAACTGTTTTATAATCAGTTTATTTGATTTCTCTCGGTAGAATTTTATTTTTTCTGAGTGAAACCTCAAAAACAGATAAAACAGATTTAAATGTTGATTTTTTAAAAGCTCAATCGTGGCTTATAGCTTTTTATTGTTGTTAAAGGATGAATATGCAGGATTTTCTTAAAAAAATAAAATGTGTGCAGATGGATTCATGTAACTGCCAATGTGCCAAATTAATACACATGTCTATTATGTAGCAAGGCAATGGCAAACAACCAAATAATGACGAGTCGAGCAACATTATAAGATAATCAACATATGTTGTCAAAAGAAAATATTTTTTCCAAAATTTTTCAATTTTTTATGGAATTTCAATATTTTTTGAAACTTTTGCAAATTTTTAAAATTAGATAAAAAAGATATTTTTTATTTACAAATTCTTATAATTTCAATATTTTTTGAGTTTTTTTTTTCAAATTATTGAAATTCAAAATAAATAAATAAATATATTTGGAAATTCTTATAATGTCAGAAGTTTTTTTCAAATTATTATTATCATTTTTAATTAAAGTATTTTTTGAAACTTTTTCAAATTATTGAAATTTAGATAAATATTTTTTTATTTACAAATTCTTATAATTTCAATATTTTTAAAGTTTTTTCTTCAAATAATTGAAATTTAGATAAATAAATATTTTTTTTTTGCAAATTCTTACCGTTTCAATATTTTTTGAATTTTTTTTCAAATTATTGAAATTCAAAATAAATGAATACATATTTTTTAATTGCAAATTCTTATAATGTCACAAGCTTTTTTCAAATTATTTTTTATTTTTATTTTTTATTTTTTGCTATTTTTTTAATTCCAAAAAAAATAATTTTTTAATTCTAAACTTTTTTAGAATAAAATTCCTTTTTAAATTTTTCATTTTTTTAAATTTCATTTTTTGGTAAATTTTTTGCAAATTTATGACTTTGTAAAATATTTTGGTTTTTTTTTATATATCACTTAAGACTTCACATGTACAATTTTATAAAATAAAAAAAACCTCTCCTTTAGATAATTATTTCCTAAAATAAAATATTGATATAATTTTATACACTTTACATCCTTTATTGCAAAGATAAAGTAGAATTTCTGGCTCCTGATTGACTTTATTCCAGGTGAGCTGAGGAAAAATGGCTCCTATAAAAGTATCGGTCGCAGACTCCAGCTCAAGTGGACACATCAGGAACTGCACCCTTTTTTACACTTTAGCATTGGCCGATTTTTTAATTCCAGTAGTTCCTCCTTGTATTTTATGAGTTGAATCATCTTTAGTCTGGTTAAATAAAAAGTTCAGTTGTCTGTTATCAGGAATCTGATGAACAAAGTTCCCTAAACATGAGGATCAGGTTTTAAAGATCGACTCATCAAACGTCTGTAACCTCCCAGTGACGTCAGCAGCAGCTGTCGTACAGTAAACCACCAACCAGGCAGAAACACACACACACACACACACACACACACACTCATACACACACACACACACACACCGGTGACAAACACCCCGCCGCCCGTCAACCTGTGATAGATGACGCACCTTATCGACCCGTGTCAAGTGGGACACACCTGATCGACTGTGTGATGTATGAATTCATGTGTGTGTGTGTGTGTGTGTGTGTGTGTGTGTGTGTGTGTGTGTGTGTGTGTGTGTGTGTGGAGGAGATTGAGATAGCCAGGGTGAGCGCAGAGCATTCTGGGTAATCTCCGACTCCCACGTCTGTGCCGCAGTCGTAGATCTTCAGCTGTCATCCTCTGCGTGCGTCAAACCTCCTCTTCCTCCTCTTCCTCCTCTTCCTCCTGCTCTCTGCTGCTTTACTCCACCAGCTGTTTATTTTACTGCCGCCTTGTAAACAGCACACACACATTCATACATGAACACACACACATGCACACACACATTGTTTGCTGAGCTCCCTCTGCAGGAGCTCCTGAATGTCCCACCTTTGTGTCGGTGTTTACAGCGCGGCGGGTCGCTCAGGCCTGGGAGAGGTCAGCGCCGAGCCGGGTCGTGGAGTCAGTCAGACCCGGTTTCTGCTCCTCTGATTTATACGCTTTGGTGGAACAGGGGATGAACTTAAGAGCGTTGAGCTCTCTGTTGATTTTTATTTTCTAACTTTGGAAGAAGAAAAACACAGATTTGAGTTGAACTTCTTGTTTATTTACTCCGTTCATTTCATCGATCAGTCTGAACTCATGCCTCAGCACATTTCAACAACTTGAAGCCGATCATTTGGTCGATGAACTCTCACTTGGTTTCACTCTCCTTAGAGCACGTATTGACTTTTATAGTTGGAATTAAAAAGCCATTTCTGGACTTAGAAAACCACCCATGATTGAGAAGCTGGGGCTGATTCCTTTACAACCTTTTTACTCCAAACTGGGAGGTTGTACAGTCCTATTTCCATTCCTTACGTAAGGAAACTCCAAGTCTTCTCCTGACTGACATAATCTGAGATTATTAAAAGTTAAAGCGTGGTTTCGTTTAGGTTGGAGAGGCAGGAGCCTTGATATTCAATAGGATGAGCATCACTAAAGGTCTTTGCACACTGAGTCCTTTTTTTGGGATTTTTGGGGGTCTTCATTCATCATCTATCATCATCATCCCTCATCGGCCGAAATGTGTAGAGAAAATATGTCAAAAAATGTAAAAAAGTGATGTTAAAAGTAGCCTACAGCGTCTCTCAATAGTCAAACTACCCAGGAAACGAGCTAGGCGGATGCAAAAAAAACCATAGCCTGTATACAGAGTGGACAGAGTGGCTCTGCTATTTACCATTGTACGGTTTTGAAGCCAAAGTTCCTCCGTCTCAGGCGCCGCCATTGGCAGCCAGAGTCTGTGCAGTAGAGACTGTGAGGGATTCTGGGAAAGTCTGATCACTTCCTGACTCTACCTCCTGACATATTTTACAATCCCGAAAAAAATGCCCAAGAACGTCAGCTGTCAATCATCGTTAAACGTTTTGTAAAACCTTGTTTTAACTTCTTATAACTAATGAAAATGAAACTTTTCAGAAAGAAGAGGACTTGGATACAAGACAGCCAAATGATATCTTCAAATCACCACAACAATCAGACGTGAGAAACATTTCTACCAGTTGTATTAATTTATTAAAGTTTGACCACAGCCCATCTGGAATGACTGGGGAGATGGATTTTTGACCTATACTGCAGCCAGCCACCAGGGGGAGCAGTTTTTGCATTTGTTTTACAGTCGATTGTGCAAACATGATTGTATTTATGTCTTAAGGTGCGTAAGTTTCCAACACCAAAAAAAACAAAACAGACTCAGTTAGCTAAGACTTATGGAGGCAGTATGGTACCGTGGGGGCGGAGCTTTAACCATCCTTGCCCCAACTTCCAGGAGCGTTCTCCCTCCAAACAACTCACTTGCCTCATCTAGACATCAACTCAGAACCTAAGTCTTCAACACATGACTTCAACTCCCTCCTTTTCCTAACTTACACTTTAGCTTTAGCTATCTGATTAGCATCAGCGTTCGCACATTGCAAACCTGGGTATCAATATCAGTATCAGAATTGAAATCAGTATTGAATTTGGTATCAGGACTCAAAGAGTAGGACTGCTTCATGAAAAAGGAAGCTGATGGAATTAGTCTATTAGTTTTAGCACAAATGATGCTGTTTTTCCCATAAACTGTGTATAGAGTGGACAGCGTGGCTCCACTGTTTATTATTGCACAGTTTTGAAGCCGAAATACCGCCGTCTCAGGCGCAGACGTTGTAGCAGTTTGGAGCCAGATTCTGCGCAGTAGAGACTGTGAGGGATTCTGGGAGAATCTGAGTGAAGCTGGGTGACAAAAATATATACCTCCCGACACATTTTACAATCCCAGAAAAAAATACATGAGAACGTCAGCTGTCAATCATCGTTTTTAACCTCTTTTTTAACCTCAACAAAACTTTTCAGAAAAAAGAGGACTTGGATACAAGACAGCCAAATGATATCTTCAAATCACCACAACAATCAGACGTGAGAAACATTTCTACCAGGTGTATTCATTTTTTAAAGTTTGACCACAGCCCATCTGGAATGACTGGAGAGATGGATTTTTTGACCTGTACTGCAGCCAGCCACCGGGGGGAGCAGTTTTTCTGGCGACCTCAAGATAACGTCCATTTTTACAGTCTATGATGAAAACATGATTGTATTTATGTTTTAACGTGTGTACGTTTCAGACCGGAAAAAAAAACAGGCTCGGTGAGCAAAGACTTTTAGACCCAGTATGGTACCGTGGGGGCGGAGCTTTAACCATCCTAGCCATCAACATATGACTTTCACTCCCTCCTTTTCCTGTCTCTCACTTTATGTTGAGCTTCTTTGATTATTTAGAAAGTGCTGAATAAGTCCTTTCAATCATAATCAATGCTTTTATCCATTGGTAACAGATTCGATCAGATTAGCAGCAGTGTTGGCACATAGCAAAGCCCGGGTATCAGTATCAGAGTTGAAATCAGTATTAAATTTGGTGTCAGGACTTTAAAAGTAGGCTTGGATACGTGTTACTTGAATGCTCGCTATTTATTCCAAACAAACAGCCTAGATACGTTAAGATAAGTGGAGAACTGAAGCATTTTGTGTATTCACAGCTCAGATTGTAAAGTAGGACCTTGTAGCTGTGGTTCGGATAGGTGTTTGTGTACATGTGTGATGCCTGACTGATCAGGCCTTGATGTTTGGTTCATCAGATCAAATTTCTCAGACTCGACTTTCAACATGATGAGGAAACCAGGATCATTTGTCCCACTTCAGAGGAGGCAGGCTTCATAATAACAAGGACATTTTTATGGGTGTTTAAAGAAGGAAGTTGACGTTTGATAGCCATCAGTAATACTCGCTAGGCATGCCACCATGAAGGCAACGTGCCATTTGGAAAGACGCCTGTGTTTGGAGCTGTCCAATGAGCTGTGAGGAACAGAAATCTTCATCAAGTCACTTTTGGAGGTCAACACGAAACAGGAAAGAGGGGAGTTCAGGGATGCAGCAAAGTACCCCAAGCATACTTGGCATGTTTCACCCTTCAGGTCAAGACACATCAGTGATCCTCCAGATAATTTATGCACATTTTAGATTGGCTGCTCCTCTTTTTACTGATTTACATGAGGATTCAGCAAAAACATGGAATCATTTGAGGAGATGCAAAAACAATCCATGTGGCTGCAGAGAGGTAATAAAACTTGTCTCTCGCCACATAAGTTCACCACTTATGAGTCATGAAACCCGTGTTTTCACATCATGGTTTGTTTTTATGAAGCGTTGCAGAACCAAAGACAAACCACACATAAAAATGCAACAAATTAAAGTTAACCATCGTGGCTCAGAGCGGAGGAAACACATCTCCTCGTCTTGTTTATGATCATTCACAAACAACTTGATTTGATCCCATAAATCACATCAGTTTGGATTCAACAATCAGCCTTTATATCAGAAGCTTTGAAGAGAAAAACTTTTAATAATCCACGATTAGAGGCAGGGACGTGAATAATCCAGGACAGGTGGTGTTGGAACATTTCATGTAACCAGCCTTGAAGGACAGTGGAACTTTTCCCGGACTCTCATTGGTCAAAGATCTGCACACTTCAAACAGGAAATGACACGGAGGGCAAACAGGAAGTGTGAGGCAGAGAGCTAATGTTTTTCTTTCCCGTCCTGTTCCCATTCCCTCGCTCGCTGTGGCACCGAGCCAGGCCTGGAGAGGAAGGAGGGAGGAAAGGAGGGAGGAAAGGGAGTGAGAGAGTCAGAGGGAGGAGGGCATTCTGGGGAATCCCTCCTCCTCCTCCCCCTGAGGCTGCAGCCAGAGACATTAAACTCTCCTCAGCTCAACTTCTCAAAGTGCTGACTCAAAACTCTGCGCTGGATTGTCTTTATGGAGCGCTGGACGTGCAGGAGGGGTGAAGCTCAGATCAGTTGTTTCAGAGACGACAGTTAGTGACGGACGTCTGGAGTTTCAGAGCTGGAAAAGAAGAAACTTTTAGTCTCTGTGCACTGGACCTCAATCAGCTGGTGGGAAAGATGTTTCCGATGGGATGATGTTGCTACGGGTCTATCAGAAACGTGAGTAAGAAACTGAAGTCATACTTTAACAAGGGGCACCTGTAATGTTGGGAGTCATTCATCTCTTTAAATCATCTTTGAATTCAGCTTCTGTCATGTTTCCACTGCAAAAAGTTCACCCAGCGACCAGGAACCTGAAGAAGGACTCAGTATTCCAAGCACAGAGATACAAATCCCAAAGAAAGTGATGAGGCAGTACTTGATAGTGGAAATTGTTAAGTTGGGTTGAGATGTAAGAATGTTGTGAATTCAGTTACGAAACTTTGCAACCCTCACTGACCAGCCTCAGAACCAACACTCAGGGAACAAATCAATGATTGTTTTTTTTAACTGATAGATGCTTAAAACATGCATTCAACCAGACAATCAAGATTTATTTATAACATTAAAGTTAAAAAAAACAGAGGCATTTGAGCACAAATAAACTACAAGGGGTTCCTAGTATTTTTTTCTTCTTGCTAGTTGTATACTAGCTAAAAGTCACTCAGACAGCCATGCAATTTTTTTTTAACCCATCAAGCAAAGCATTTATAGACATAACTTGGTGCTAAAGTTAGCATGCTAGTTTTTGTATACTAGCTAAAAGTCACTCAGACAGTCATGCTAAAATATGTTTTTTCTTTTTTCTTTTTATTTTTTGTAACCTATCAGGCCTAGCATATTTAAACATTACTTAGTGCTAAAGTGCTAGTTTCTAGTTTTAATGCTAGTTTTTGCATACTAGCTAAAAGTCACTTAGACAGTGATTCTAAAGTACTTTTTTTTTCTTTTTCTTTTTTTTTGTATTTACCAATAAATTATAGCATATTTAAGCAAAAGTAGTTGCTAAAGTTAGCATTCTATTTTTTTTTTGGATACTTGCTTAAAGTCACTTGGACAGTGATTATAAAGTACTTTTTTTGTTTTTTGTTTTGATTTATTTTGTTTTGTTTTATTTACCAATAAAGCATAGCATATTTAAGCACAAGTAGTGGCTAAAGTTAGCATGCTAGTTTTTATGCTTGCTAAAAGTCTCTTGGACAGTTATGCAAATAAAAAATTGTAGATTTTTGTTAATGTTTTGTTGTTGTTGTTTTTACCAATTAAGCATAGCATATTCAAACTGTAGTAAATACTAAAGTTAGCATGCTAGTTTTGCATACTAGCTAAAAGTCACTTGTACAATGATTCTAAAGTACATTGGGTTTTTTTGTTGTTGTTTTTTTATTCATGTGTTAATTATTTACCAATTAAGCATAGCATACCTAAATAGTTTTAAATACTAAAGTTAGCATTCTAGTTTTAGCTTACTTACTTGGACAGCCATGCTCAAGTATTTTTTTTTTTATTGTTATGTTTTTTGTTTTAATTTTTTATTTTGTTGTTGTTGTTTTGTTTTTATTTACCAATTAAGCATATCATACCGAAACAATAGTAAATACTGAAGTTAGCATGCTAGTTTAGGTATACTAGCTAAAAGTCACTTGGACAGTCATGCTAAAATCAATTAGTTGTTGTTGTTGTGATGTTTTTGTTTTATTTACTTATTTATTTTTACCAATTAAGCATAGCATATTTAAGACCTAGTCAATGCTTAGATACCAGTTTTCATGTTAGCACGGTAGCTTTTGCTGGATAGCTTGTTATCATGGTAGATTTTCAATAATGACTTGTTAGCATAGTAGTTTGCTACCTTGGCCCTGGCAGCAAATAACAGGTGAGGTTCACGACACATATTTGTCCACTATTGTCCTCAGTCAAAGCCCCAAAAAACTTAACTTTGAATTTGTTAACTTCTTTTTTTTGCAAAGTTTAACCGTCATGACTGTCTTTTACACACACCTCACCTCAAGCTTCACGTCGTCTTTTTTTAATCTCAGAGTACCTGAGTGTTTCCACTGAGTTCATTTCAGGTGTGAGCTAAATGAAGCGACAGCCTGCACCTGTTAAAACGTGGACAGTTGTTTGTGCTTGTACCGTCCCCGTGTGTTTTGTGTCATCGGCATTCAGCAGCAGGACTCTGAGTGCCACCACGCACCGAGCCACAGCAGGCAGCATTAATCAATGCACCCAGCAATCAGCACCTCGCCTAATTCAATCACCCCTCAGCAGAAAACCACCATTAGGACAACACAGCAATGTGTGTTCACTGCGCCGTTATGTCTCTATGATTTGTTTGTGTGTTTCTGTGTGTGTGTGTGTGTGTGTGTGAGTCTCTGCCAGCAGAAACAAACCACTTCAGAGGGAGAAAGGGAGTGAAGAGGGAGCAGAAACAGAGAGTTATGGAGAGGAGTGTGTGTCAAATTGGTGTCGCCACTTTCTCGCAGAGCGCAAGAGAGACACGAGTTCAGACCAGGGCACAGAGATGACAGAGGAGTGTGTGTTTGATTTTCTGTGGAGGCAGTTGAAGTTGTACATACATAAAAAAACGTTCTCAGTTTGTTTCCTGACAGGCAGAAAAGATTAATATTCACTGTGTGGTGATGGAGACAGCTCTCTGCTGAGAAATGGAGACAATCAGGACGTTTGTGTTTCAGACTGGAGACACTTTCTGTCTTCTTTCCAAAGCAGTCGTGCTCTTCTTTCTTGGTTAATATTTCACGTGTACGTCTACATATGACATTTAAAATCTAGAAAAAAGTTTGATTCCATGTAGAGCAACAATTTCAACACATCGAATATGTCTTTCGTGCAGGGAAAAGACAGCAGGACCCAGACTTGACCCCTGAGGAACTCCGCAGCAGTTAGCAGATGAAGTAGATGAGCAAAATGTGACTTTCTAACCATGCAGCCTGGGAATAGTAGCTCACATTTATTGGCTGCTGCTTTTGGAGAAATCTTTGAAATGTGAGGGCTTACGACACCCTGCAGAGACACGTCTGTAATCGATTCTACTTCCTCAAATCAGAGAATCTTAGCTTCTCTTTTCCGTGTCTTCAAGTTAAGGAAGGCAATCTTGAACCTTCCTCTCCAGCACTGACAGCGTCTCCTTTCTCAGACGGGCGCTTATCGAACCTGTAGATTGAGGAGACAAAGCATCAGCCGCTCACTCAGGCCCACAGTACCTGTCTCCTCTCCGTCAGGTGGGTGTTACCGGGAACTCAGGGAGGGGGTATTGATCGGCTGTTA
Organism: Halichoeres trimaculatus; assembly: GCF_033239565.1. Classification (NCBI taxonomy): domain Eukaryota; kingdom Metazoa; phylum Chordata; class Actinopteri; order Labriformes; family Labridae; genus Halichoeres; species Halichoeres trimaculatus. The sequence continues at coordinate 1,089,962 of NW_027437199.1, read as the reverse complement.
GTGGGAGACCTTCTGTATGACAGGACCTTTTGGTGACTCCATCAATATCCTCCTGTTTCACTACGACTGTGCTGCAGTGATGGCAGGTCGATTCATATCCCTGCAGCTCTCTCCTAAACCCTCACGTCTCTCAGCTTTCTTACTCTTTCCTTTACAGGTTTAAAACGTTTCAAAGACTACAAGTCCTGACCCTGCTGCCTTCAGTCTGAGCCAGGGGTCTGCAACCTTTACTTTAGCCCCAGCTCACCTGGATTGAAGTCATTCAGGAGCCACAAAATCTACTTTATCTTCCCAATAAAAATAATGAAGTATTTAAAATTGAAGGTATAGTAAGATTCTAGTGAAAACATATTTCAACAAAAAGTTTTTTGAATTTGTTGATTTGTATATGTGATGTTTTTTTTAAATGCATTTCCCATACAGAAATAAAATTTAAAAAAAGTTGTAGAAATTGGCAAAAAGTTGCCAAAATTTAAAAGAAGAAAATTTACAAAACACTTTTTAACCTTAGAAACTATATTTTTTATGTTTTTTCATTTTTAATAAGTTTCCAATAAATAAGTAAAATTTTAAAAAATTGCAAAAATTTAAAATAAAATATTGGCAAAAATCTTTTTAATATTTAAAATTTTTATACATGTGATGTTTTTTCATTTTTGATATATTTTCAATAAATATATATAATAAAAAATGCCAAAAATTTTAAATAAAAAAAATTCCAAAAATATTTTTCATCTTAAAAAATTGTACCTGTAATGTTTTTTTTCATTTTCAATAAATTTCCAATAAATTAATTAAAATTTAAAAAATGCAAAAAAAAAAAATGCGATATTAAAAATAAAAATGTCAAAAAGGAGTTTTTAATTCTAAAAATGTGTAAAAATAATAATTTTAACTTTATAGACATGCAAAGGTTAAGTAGCATTGTAAAAAGTTGCAAAATAAGAAAAATGAAATAAATACTCTTTCAAATTTTACAATTAAAAAAACATAATTTGAAATATAATAAATTAAACAAAAATTATTTTTTTCAAATAATTTGAATTTGATATAAAATATTGATAATTTTGCTAAACTCATCATTGCTTTTTTGTTTGCTAATGTCTTGCCACATATCAAGCATGTATATTAATCCAGCACGTTGTCAGTTAAATGAATCCATCCACACAGAATTAAAATCTGTATTTTCTTCCAGATGAGTCTTTTTGTAGATGTAGTTATCTTCCCAGGGCTGTAAAACTTGAGGTTGGCCACAGGTGCATGGAAAGTTGGTGGGCTGTTGATGTTGTCAGTATCTTTAATCATCAATACTCTCTGTAAAAAATATCAATTCTTTATTTTAACAATATTTTTTTACAGCTACAAGGAGCCACTGCAGAGGAGTCAAGAGCCGCAGGTTGAAGACCGTTGGTCTAAGAAATATGGATGTAGCTGCAGCTGGTGTTGGACTGCAGAGGATAATAACGTTGTTAATTTACTGGATGCACTGTAGCTGTTTGGTTTGCTGTACTCACAGAAAATTGGATTATGTTGGTAAAAGGCTAATAATTTACCTCCGTGTGTCGGGGTCACGGCTTCATGGCAACAGAGGATCTGAGACATAGCAACAGCAGACGCAGGCTTGACTCAGTCCGGCAGTGCTCGCTCTAATTGGACCTTTTTGACTCATTGCTGGAGTATCGACATCGACCGACACACACGCACACACACACAGGATCCATCACAAAGGCACATTCATGTTTCAGCGCAGAGAGAACATGTGTCGTTAGAGGCTGGAAACACGCGTGTTCATGATGCAGTTCAAACAAAAAGCATGTTTTATGGCGACTGGCGTGGGGTGAATAACGAGCCTGCTGCTGTGTCCTTGAGCATGAGCAGGGTGTGTGTGTTTGTGAGCACATGTATGTACTGTACCACTGATCTAAGTGTGTGTGTGTGTGTGCAGTGTGGTCATGTGTCACTGCTTAAGGTTGCTTCATCATCTGACCGACACAGAGACACTGTACAGGGACGTTACTCACCGCCGGGGCTGCTGGGAAAAACAGTTTCGATCCAAAGTTAGAGAAGAAGAAGCTGTGAGAGTATTTGTTTTAATAAGCTGTCGATCTGATTTTCTTAACATCACTGAGCTTTTAGAAAAGCATGTTATTCTGGTTTTAAGTGGATTACTTTTTCCTTGTTGTCGTTGATCAAATTAAGCATCAGAAGAATAAAATTAAAACCTCTCGTTAGACGTAAACAGAAGCAAAACCCCGTAAGCTCTCTGTCAGACTCAACCCTCTGAGAGCCTGTGCTGCTTAAAGTCATATTTAATATTAAAAAGTTGAGCTGATTAATTCTGCATTGGAGAAAAAGGGTTTTTCATCATGTCAGACTTTAATAAAACCACGGTTGGATGAACTGAGAAACCTCCAGCTGAGGTAAAGAAACGACCGTGTGCGGGAGCCATCAGTAATTTGAGGTATAAATGGATTTATTACGACATCGTGATGCAGTTAGATGCTCTAACAGGGAGGAGACGCTGTATGTGGACTGATTAGAGATGAAATAATGGATGAGGGGGAGTAAACAAGGCAGACGAGGAGGAGGGAGCCAAGAGGAGCAGAGGGTTATCGAGTATTATGATGATGTTTGTGCGGTACTTAGACTTATTGGATGATCCAGAAAATGTCAAGCGGGTTGCTAGAAACGCCCCGTGTATGAGTCAGTCTGGACCACAAACATCCGAGGGATAAGGGTTTGGTGTAAAGAAGTAACTTTAATTATATGAGGCTTAAATTTTCTGCCGATTGAACCTCCTGAAGTGGATATAACCAACTCAGAAATCAAGCTAAATGATGAGCACAGGAAGAAGAAACTGCTGCTGTTTGTCTTCTGGATGTCTGAGAAAGTAAATCTTTTAAAGGTACAGACAGAATTTTGTCTGTCGTACCGATGTGAAAAAATATACTGATACAGCAATATATCACAATACTTTAATCTTTTAACACAGATATTTCAACTCTTACTATCCATATTTTTGATTAGCTGAGTTGGAAGTATAATACAGCTTCTGCACTTCCACTGCTGTAGATGGCGCCAAAGAGCTACTACCGTGTATGTTGCCAACAAGGGGAAACCATAGACTGTATAAAACACAAACTTAGCTTCCGTGACGTCGCCTGTCTGTTCCTGACACCGCAAAATGAAGTAAATACGCGGACACAACCATATTTGATGTGACACCAGTTGCGAGTTTCCCTTCAAACAGCTACAGGGAAGTCACATGACCTGAGCTGTGTCTCTGATTGGACAATCAAACGATCCTAGTAACTTCTAAACCACAGAGTTAGAAAGAAATTCACTCACCGTACAGTGTGTGCTGATAGTGGAATCAGCGTTTTAGACCCAAGACGTTTTTTGAACCAGGCTGTTTTTAACGCCGTTAAAGTCTGTTTTTTTGGCTGGGTGTGTACGTGACTTCTGGTCTTTCTGCAGCCAGACTCAAGCAGATTTAGCACTTTTGCATGGCTTCATTTTTACTGACTGGATGTTGCCCCTTGGGGCAAAAAACAGCTTGGGTCTAAAAGGCTGATTTGACCATCAGCACACACTGTACTGTAAGTGTTTTTTTTTCTAAGTCGGTGGTTTAGAAATTAAAGGGTCGTTTGGTTGTCCAATCAGAGATACAGCTCAGGTCACGTGACCAACGGGGGCCCTGTAGCTGTTCAAAGAAAAACTCACAATGGACGTCATATGAAATGTGGCTGCGTCTACGGTTTAGCTTCATTTCAAGTGTCAGGAACAGATGGGTGACGTTGTGGAGGCTACGTCGATGCTTTATAGTCTATGGTTGCCAGTGGATTGTATAATAAGTATCACCTCTAAGTCCATTTAAAATATTTAATTTCTAAACTTGATAATGAGTAGTCCGTCCGCCATAGACATCAATGATTTCCTTGGTTCTTTTAATTTCGGGTAATACTATTTTGATTTACATCTGCATTCTCATTATTTTTTCTTACTTAAGGCAAGGCAAGTTTATTTCTATAGCACATTTCAGCATGGCAATTCAAAGTGCTTTGCAGGCAGAACAAATTATAGAAAACAATTAAATTCAATTAAAAAGGAGATTAATTAAAAAGATACAATGAATCAATAAAATAAATTAAAAAGATTTTAAAACAGATTTTTAAAACAGTTTTTAAGATAAAATTTGCAGTGCAGAATTAAAAACAAGATATTAAAATGAATTGTTAAAATGCTGTGTAGAATATTGCAATATATCAAAATATTGTGATATTGTGATATGTCGTGATACTATCGTAATTTGGCCCAAGTATCGTGATGTCACATCGAGTGGTTTTTACCGATACTCACCCATAGGACCGAGTACCAATTCACATAAAATCAAACGGCACCATGTTTTGGTACCTGAACGCATCCTTGTGACTTTGAGGTAGGGCTGCACGATTATCGCAATCGCAATCGCAATCGCAATCGCAATGTCAGCACATGCAATTACGTAATCGCAAAAGAGGTTATCGCAATCGCAATCGCAATGTCAGTACATGCAATTCAGATTTTTCTCCATGATAACCAAGCAAGTCAGTAGACTCATCATGACACAACTTTTTTTATTAAATCGCAAGCACAATCGCAATCGCAATATTGTCCACCTAATCGCAAATCGCACCTTTTCCCCAAATCGTGCAGCCCTACTTTGAGGTAGTGGAAGAGTAGGAGATTTTCCTACTGGACATGAACACAGCATTTAAAGTTTATATATTGAGGAATAAAAATGTTACATTGAAAACTTCGAGATTTTTATTGATAAATTAATATTTATTATCACATAATCACACCCAAAAGTGCCGGAAATTGATACCACTGATTACTGATACTGATTGCACCTGTACCGTATCATCTCAAAGGTGAAAGCTTTCCCTAGTGTTTATAGAGTCAGTGTGTGTAGGATACAGTAAAGATTAGAAACATGATGAAAAGCAGGCCCAAAGATGAGTATGGAAAACACTGCAGGACCTAGATTTGATCCCTGAGGTACTCCACTGGGTTTAACCATAGATTGTAAAGTGTTTCCTTTGCAGCATGATACACAGTCAAAAAGAGATAAACTGAGCAGAGTTAATTATCTTAATTATGTCACTTATACTTGAAAACATGAAATAAAACCTTTGCAAAGTTACAGAATAATACAGAAGCAAGCTGTGCACTGTGATGTCTAACTTTGTATTCAGTGCATCACTGCAACAACTCAAACTGTGAGTAAGAGTCCAGAGGAAGAGGAGAAGTTTTCTCTTATAAACTCAGTTAAAAACACCTCAGCACAGGAAACGGATCAGCTGAGGGGGTGAAGGTTGTGACCACCACGATCTGAAATCTGAAGGCGCCATCGCTACTGATGCTGCTGGGAACAAATCATCTCACACACATTTCTTACCCCCCATTACATCTCAGCTCGTGTTCCCAGCTCCACGGTCGGCGCTCACCAGAAATAAAAGGGGGAGGGTGACTGAGGCGGGGAGCGACACAATGAGAAGAGGAGGAGGAGGAGGAGGGAGAGGAAGGAGTGAGTGAGTGAGTTAGAGGGAGCGCTCATTAATAAGAATTTAGAGGATGTGAGGAGAAGACAGCGAGCGCAGGAGACGGCGAGCGCAGGAGACGGCGAGCGCAGGAGACGGCGAGCGCAGGAGACGGCGAGCGCAGGACTGCAGGAGGAGAGGGCGACAGGAGGAGATGGATGAGAGGAGAAAGGAGGGTCAGAGGAGGATATGAGAGAGTTGGAGTGTTGAGGAGCATCATCACATCACCGGCAAACTGAGCACGTACCGATCAGCGGCGTCCAGGTGTTTCCTCTCGCCGGAGGAGCAGGAGTAGACGGGAAAAGAGGAGGAAGATTGCTTTGTTCTGCTCCTCTGCCTCTTCTTCATCTGACCGCGAAACGAGGAGTGAGAGGAGTGTGTGCATGTGTGTGTGTGTGAGAGCGCTCCAGCTGAGCCACACACCCCTAACATCACACGGCAGATGAACACAGGCAGTTGGCAGAGTCGGCGCTGCCAGCAAACATCCTCAGATACTTTCAGGAGCTGCCAGAGCTGGAGCGGAGGCAGGTCTTTAACCCGGCTGGATATGAAAAGGGAGATTTAAAGAAAACCTGTTTTTAAAGTCCAGAGGAGACCGACAAAGTTGGGTCCCTGCTGTCCTCGGAGATGCCAAAATCCAGATTCATGGATGCCAGGAGCTACGATGTGGATTAAGAGGATGAGTCCTGAGGAAGGAGCCAGGGAGGGATGAGTCTGAGGGGGGTAGGAGGGCAAACATGGGCTGCCCCTGCCCTGCGGCGAGTCCGGCTGCCTCTACCTCCACCTTCCCGTGACCATGCAGGTCCTACAGATCGTCAAGGAGCTGGTGTCGCCGTCCAGACGCAGAGCAGGGACCAGATTTGGAGGTTTGTGCACGGAGCATTCGTCACTTTCTGTCCTGTGATAACTGAGACCAAAGTCTGTCGATGTGAGTCTGAGGAGAGGCTGTTAGATTCACCAAGACGTGAGAAAAGAGCCAAGACCGAAAGTTGTTAGTCTGTTAGACTCGGATTGAAAGCTGCTCTGATTGGCCGTCAGGTGCTGCTCATCAACCTGTCACGTCTCCAGCAGACAAGTCTCTGAGCGATCTGGTCCACTGCAGGGTCCAGGTTTGGTTGGTTTTTACTCTGCATGGTTGATTTTAAAACTCTGGAAATATTTAACGACTCAGTGATTTGAAAGAGTCATATAGCAGGAAGAGCTCCTCATTGCCATACCTGGGAAGTAGATTTCAGTCAATCGATTGTCTTAGTTCACCACCAATTGCTCGTCCAGTTGAAGTATCGCTGCTTCTTTAAGGGTTTAGATTAATTGAAAGTCGTTCCATTATTTTAAAGACCGAGACAGACCTGTACTATCGTTTAGGACGAGATCAGGACAAGTGTAGCTCGTTGAGGTTCCTTGGAAGTCAACCGAAACCTTGAGATTGGAAGACTTGTTTAAGTACGTCTTAGTTCTCACCTGTAGCGTCCTTGTTCGTGTCCTTTCTGTGGTCCAAGGCTTTTCCACGGAGTCGATCTCACAAGCGTAGCTGCATCTTCGAGGAAAGACAGTCCAAGTTTGTTCTTCCAGGTTTCGGAATCTGTAGCCGGGGATCAGGTCACCAAGGCCTCCATCTTTGACCTTTGCCCAACCAAGGGCGAGGCTTTGGTTTCCCTCCAGCCAGGATGAACTGGTTCCTGTTATTTCTCATCATATGGGTCTTTGGGCACTTTGTCTGGCCCCACACCCAGGACCAGTTTGCCTTGGGAGATCCTACCATTGGCGAATGCCCCCGAAAACATAGCTCGTAGGATCCTTGAGGCACTCAAACCCTTCCACCATGATAAGGAGGCGGTAGATGCCCGGATGCCTCTCTGGGGAGGTGGTTCGGGCATGTTTAGCTGGAAGGAGACTGGAGGTAGACCCAGGAAACAGTGGAGAGGTTATATCTCTTAACTGACCTGGGAATACTTTGGTATCTGGTGAAAGTGGTCGGGGACAGGGCCCACTGGTCAGCTCTGATGGCACTGCGCCTGTGGTTGAGGACATGATGTTTCTGAATCCTCAAAGTGAAGAGCTGTCCAATCACGTCCCAGACAAAAGCGAGTCTGTCCTTTCCTGAGTGGTCGCTCAGTGAGACACCAGCTGCCTGCCAACGAGGGAAAAGATCTGAATCAGTTCAGGAGCGGAGATTACAGCCCACACTTCAGGTCGAAAGGTTTCTGGGATGCTGGAGTCGACAAGTGGGAGAAATAAAAAGATTACTCCAGAGGAAAGTTGAAACGTAGCTGCGGGGCATGAAGCCTCATGAGTCTGAACTGTGACACACACACACAGGAACAAATGACACACACATGATCACAGGAAATTTGAGTTTCCCCAAAACACAAAACACTTTGTCACTCTAAGATTAAGCTGCTTTAATGAGAAAGGTCATTATTTTGTCCTCATGGTGATAGTCAGTGAAGTTAAACTTCCTGTTGTCTCTGCGTTGGTCTGAATAAGACGGACGTTCCCCTCAGAGCAGCTCCTGTAATAGCTCTGCTGCTCTGGGACACGACTCCGACGTACGGATCCGTCTGTGTCCTGCCGCCGCTGCATTCCTCTGGTGTGCCATGAATAATGAAACAAAGCGCCCGGGGTAATAGAAAGCTCCGTGACCCCTGACCCCACCTCGTCTTCCTCCTGTGATTGGATCAGGGTTTGTGTGATTGCCCTGATTCATGTCCACTGTTGCAAAACGAGTTTTTATTGTGGCTCCCGGGAGTTTGTGACGGCTCGTCTCTCGCTGTAGGAGGAAACCGCAGCTTGTTGACTTCTTGCTTCAGCTCTTTTCAAATAAAAGAGAAACCTCTGGTTTCCTCAGGGAGTGATTTGCATAAATTTAACGAGGAGTTGATGGGCAGGTAAATTGGTGCTTCTTGTACGTTTCTCCTAAAATGTCTTGTTATGAGGACATTGATGATAATTTATGATAATTTCCTCAGAGAACATCACTCTCTGTCTCAATGCTGAGTCTGTGTGCCTGAGTTTACCTTCACAGGAGACATTTCCAGAGCCACAAAATCCTCTTTATTTTCACAATAAAGACAATATGATGTATAAAATTATATTAATAGTTCATTTAAATAAATAAATATATCGTACATGTGATGTCTTAGTTTATTTTTTTTGCAAATGTGTATATACTTTAAAATATCAAGATATTTAGAAAATTTTAAAAAAGGAATTTTAAAAAAATGCCAATATGTGGGGATTTCAAAAAGATGCAAAATTCCAAAAAGCAAAATATTTGATAAAAAAAAATCTAAAAATATTAAAATTTAATTTAATTTAAATTTTCAAAATTTCAACATTTTCGTAATAATACTTAAATCTAAAAAACATTTCCCCAACAATTTTGGACTTTTTTATGGAATGTTAAAAAGTTGCAAAAATTTAAGAAAAGGAAAATATTTGCGAAAATCTTTGAAAATTTTAAAATTGACTTAAATTTAAATTTTCAAAAGTTTCAACATTTTTAAAATAATGCTTGAATTTTGAAACATTTCATCAACAATTTAATTTTTTTTTTTAAAAGGTAAAAAAGTTTTAAAAATTACCAAAAAGCTAAATATTTGCAAAAATAAAAATGAATTTAATTTGAATTTTAAAAAAATTGAACATTTTTTAAATAATACTTGAATTTTATAACATTTCATCAACTATTTTAGATTTTTTATGCAATGTAAAAAATTTGCAAAAATTCAGAATTAGTTTAAATTCTAAGAAATTGAAATCTTTGCTAAAAATGGAAATTTGAAAAAATTGAAAAATTAAGAAAAATGAAATTTAAAAATTGACCAAAATTAAAAAAAAATCAAATTTCAAAAAGCTTGCCTTAATCTGACAACATAATTGATATTATTTATTAATTCATTTGTTTTGTTGTTTGCTAATGTCTTGCCAAGTATTAAGCATGCATATCGATCCAACACATTGGCAGTCAAATGAATCCATCCACAGATTTGTCTTTTTGTAGATTTAGTTATCAATAGTGATCAATACCCTCTAAAAGAAAAAGAAAAATTCTTTATTTCAATAATATTTTTTTAAAGCTACAAGGAGCCACTGCAGAAGAGTCAAAGGGCCACATGAGGCCCCAGAGCCACAGGTTGAAGACCCTCGCCTTAGACATACACAGCTGTGCTGATAGGCCCATACTCAGAGGTCAAACATGTTTGTTTGGACGCCAAGGTAAAGAAACTGCAGTGACCTTGTCCCTTGTTTGAGCCGCTCAGCTCTCCATTAGTGTCAAAAAGCACATCATCACCAGCGCTCTGAGCAGAAGCCTTTTTGTGAGCGTGTGAAAAGCTGAATTTACTCCACCTGCTCTGAAAGCTTGGAAGGATTCCCTTTTAGAGGCTTTTATCATGTAGATAATGTGCGTTGTCTGCAGCCAGCTGGCTTTGATAACAGCTTTAATTCATCAGCTAACCCCTGCAGAGCGCTCACAGAGGACAAATTAAGCCATCTAAGTGTGTGTTTCCGTTTGCGTTCCACTGGGAAGTCAATATTTCGGGCAGAAATCGCTTTGGTCTTGAATAATTGCTGGTAAATAATAGATGGATCGAGGCGTGGAGGTGTTTTATTCTGCCGAGCGTGGACTGATGGCTCTTTGAGGCTGTGGACAAGGTCAGAAACGTCTTTTATTTCACGCCGGGGGCCGGTGATCAAAGAGTTTAATGTGGCGGCTAAATAACAGCTTAACCTCTGAACTGATACGCAGACGACTCCATGATCATTTTAATGGATTCAGCCCAGAGGTGTCGCAGACTCTCCTGCTCGGTCTGCTGAGGATTTAATAGAAAATGTGGAAATTAATTCATCAGCATTGTGACAGAGATGGAGTTTTTTTTAAGCGCCAATGTCAAATCTATCACGCTGCTTTCAGAGAGAGGGACTGTTATGTCATCTGAATAACTTCATTTTATTCAAGGGGCTTCTTTTATTTGGTGAGGGACTCATGCTGCCTGCAAGAAGACACCATCAACAAGTCAACACCAACTCTAATCACACAGTAAAGCTTCTGTATCCTACAGGTTTTTTGATTTACAGCTTCATAAAACGAGTCTGAATATTTCCAAATGATTACATGCAAACAAAAACAGGCTTTGCATTTCAGTTTAATCCTTTGCATGGCCTTTTGTAGTGGGACAAGTTGCACGATCCTCCTGTGAGCAAAACCCTGAGTTATCGATCCACTATCCTCAATTTTGTGCAAAAAGTTAACGCACTGCAGAGGAAACACCAGGGGATCCCAAACTCTTCAGCCTGTGTCCCCAAAAGTAGCAGTGCCAGAGATTGGGAACCCCTTGCTTTGGAAAACACGACTAAACCAGTTTCTGAAATGAATTTGCTTCCTGTCTTAGGTGGTATTCAGACCTGGACTGTTTGGTCCACTTTAAACAGACCAGGGTTCGTTTCCCACGCTGGTGCGGACTTTTCATGCAGGTGTGAATAGACACAAACGAACCCTGGTGCAGACCAAACAACCGGACCCAGACCCACTTTTTGAGGTGGTCTTGGTCCGCTTCCAAATGAACTCTGGTGCGGTTCGTGGTTCTCTGGTGCAGGTCTGAATACAAACCAAAGTCCATCCAAACTAACTACAGGATACATGCGCCTTTTGGGCCTATAGAGCCACCGTAACTTACCGTCTTTGGTTCATACCTGATCCTCCGTCTTCTGTTTAGCCACGCTGTTGCTAGCATGTCTTTTCTGGTCTGAATACAGCCTTAGACTCTACCTTTTGGTCCCGTTTGCGCAGGTCTACGAGTGCAATTGCTACCCAACCCTGAGGCCCTAAGTTCATGTTTCTATTTTTGGTTTGTGCAATGATTCTTCTTTTGTAAGTGCTGCAATCACTGTTTTGCTTTCCTTTTTTACGTCCCAAAAATGTATATTTACAATGAAGACCTTCACAGTCGCTTTGCAGATGTTTCTGCTCGTGCATCTCTCTCGAAAGATCTTTGACATCTTTGACCTGCCAGGTTCATCTCTCTAGATGCTAATCCCTCACCTAGCCTATCTCCTGCTCTGTCTCAGTAGCTCTCTGAATCCCGTCGTGCTGCCTTTGTGTCGTCCCTGGTCTCCTTTATAAACGCTACCTGCTGTAATGCCTCTAAATTCATGTTGTAGTGATTTATCGATTTAAAAAATGTTACAAGAGGAACGTTTAACACCCCCACTCTGCACTTTGCCTCCAGCTCCACGCTGCAGCTGTGTACGATCTGATGACAAGTGTGTGAAAGTTATTGTGAGGCAGGTGAGTGTGTAATCAGCTCTTAAGGCACAGACACTTAAACAGAGAGAGACTTTGAGAGATTTCTGCTGCTTTATCGACTGGCCGGGAAACGATTCGCACTTTCCATTTGGCTGTGGACTTTATCTGCGTCCATCAGGCCTGCAGAGGAATTCACCTCGGCTCTGCTCTCAGAGCGGATCGATGCAGCCAGATTCAGACACAGCACACACACCTTTACGTATACAAGGGCTCACACTCTCAGGGCTGTGCTGAGCAGGCTGGAAGGTGTGAGGAAACGGGTGAGGAGAAGGGTGAGCAGGTGTTGCTCCTGTGAGTCTCTGAGCTCAGATTCCTGGAGAGTAATTAAGCAGCGTGTGTTTAAAAGAGAAGTGCTGACATTTCAGGCTGTTCACTCTCGCTCCTGTGGCTGCTGAGGATTGCTGGATCAATCGTCAGAGGAAAAATAGTTTGAAAGTGTGGATTCAGAAATATACGTATGCAGCTTCTGCCAGTGTGTCTCTAAATATCTCTGTTCACACGTTAAACTGTGCGAAGTGTCGGATCATTCACACCATGAAGTCAAACTTGTCAAACTTTTCACATCTGACTGCAACACTCTCTCTTCTCCACCCAGCTCCTCCTTTGACGCTGTGTCTGATTAGAGCAGGATTTTATTTATTCTCGCTGATGCTCACTCTGTTCTGTACCACTGAAGTTTTTTGCTGCTGCTCTCCCTGCATTTGCTTTTCATGTTTATACTTGAAAAAGAAATTACTTTTGCTCTCTCTTCCTTGACTTTGCATGTTTGAAAGAAAAGAGAGGTGTGCTCACCCTGCCATGACTTTACATACTTAAAAAAAGAAATTAGGTGTGCTCTCCCTGCATTGGATTTAAATGTATGCAAATAAGAAAGATGGGGAGTGTGCTCTCCCTGCTTGGCTTTCTTGTATGAACATAAAAAAGGAGGTAAGGTGTGCTCTGCCTGCCTCGGCTTATCATAAGATAGAGTTGCATTGGCTTCGTCTGAATGTATTTGAAAGAAAAGGAATATGTACTCTTCCTGCTTTGGCTTTAAATGTACGTACATGAAAAAAGCAAAGGTGTGCTCCACCTTCCTTAGCTTATCATAAGAGAGAGCTGTATTGGCTTTGTATGTATGCATCTGAAAGAAAAGGGAAATATGCTGTCCTTGCTTTGGCTTTAAATGTATGCACATTAAAATAAGGAGAGGTGTGCTCTCCCTTCCTTGGCTTTCTTGTATGCACATAAGGAATGTGTGCTCTCCTTGTCCTGGCTTCTATTTATGCATATGTAAGAGAGGTGAGTTGTGGTCTCCCTGCCTTGGGTTTTACTGTTTGCATGTAAAATATGGGGATGCGTGCTCTCCCTGCCCTGGCTCATCATGTATGCATATGTTAGAGAGGAGAGATTTGCTCTCCATGAATTGACTCAATTGACTCAATTGTATGTATGCATTTGAAAGAAAAGGGAAATGTGCTCTCCCTGCTTTAGCTTTAATTGTATGCACAAAGGGGATGTGTGCTGTTCTCGTCTTGGTTTTAAATATACTTTTACCTTAAAGAGATGAAATGTGTTCTCCCTGCTTTGGCTCACCTGTATGAATCTGAAAGAGAGGTGGGGTGTGCTCTCCCTGCCTTGGGTTTTCTGTATGCATATACAAAAGAAAAGATGTGGGCTTCCCCTGTCTTGGCTTTTTATGTAGGCATATGCAAGAGATGTGTCTTTGCTTCGCACAAGAGAGAAAAAGTGTGCTCTCCCTGCCTTGGCTGTAAATGTATGCACATTAAAAAAGGACAGGTGTGCTCTCCCTGTCTTGGTTTATTTAAAATACACATGAGAGGGTATGTTTGCTTCCTCTGATTTGGCTCTACATTTATTCACTTGAAAGGCAAAGGGAGTTGTGCTCTACCCTCCTTAATCCTTGGCATTCCACATAGGCCCGTAGAAGGCCAGGGAGCACCCAGAACAAGAGCCACATCACCAAACAGAACTCACTGCAGGGAAATAACAGTGTTTTTTGATGGAAGTGTTTGGACTTTTAATATTTTCTGAATAATTTCCGGACATCCAGACTCTCAAATCTTTGGTGGTTTGTAACTCACACATGTACCTCACTGTGGGAAACACTCGCAGTGAGAAAAGAAAGTCTGACTTTGGAGGATTCAACGTGTTTCTTTGTTTCACTGATGCCAAAGCCTGAAAATCACCAAAGAAATTCCTGACGTGTGTCCAACATGGACAGAAAGTTCAAAGGTGGTTTGAAAGAGCTGATCTGCGTCAGTACGTGCAGGAACCAGACACAGAAGCACAGCTGCTTCCTTTGCTGCCCTCTGTAATGGTGTAATCACAGCTCCTTGCTCCCGCTGAATGTGAGAGCGGTGTGAAGTGTTTCCATCCAAAGTGCTCTCTAATGCATCGCTCTTCATTTCATCTCTGTAACTCCGTCGATTCATTATGGGCTCAGGTCTCCTGATGCAGCTCTGCTTCATCTTATAGTTTGGTTCAGATCCTCTGAGAAAAGAATAATTCCTTTGACTTTTAGAGGAAGTAAAACCTGTCTGCATATTGACTGCTGCGCTGGGCTGTAGACTCCTGCAGCAGCCCCGCAGCGTTAACCTCGGCCCTCATTAAAAGCTTTCTGACCAGTTCACAGCAGAGCACAGTCACCCTGAGACCTCATTATATTTTAGGAACTCACCTCATGCCTGTTTGTGCTTTGTTGGATTCACTCTTTAAGCTTTTCTCTGACTGACAAGCCTCTGTTTGAACCCAATCCCAGCTCCTGTTGATGATTTCAGCCCTGAAGTTAGAGAAAGTGACACAAACAAAAACAAGAGATACTTTAGGGAGAAGAAAAAAAAACATCCCTGAGCTCTCAGATTCTTATTTAGGTGACAGCTGGAGAGACACTAAAAATGAATATAATTCAGATTTCCCTCCTCTCTCTATTTCGGTCATGAAAACTGGAGGGGAGGTAGAGCATGCAGTCATATGAAGCCCAAACAAGCTTCTCACCCTGGCTCTGCCTTTTTTACATCCTTTCTAACATCTCTGGACTGGATTCTCTCTCCTCTTAACTTTCACTCCTAAAAGCAAGGGCAGTAGGGGGAGGTAGAGCATACAGCCTCACCTGGCCAGGTTGAATCGTACCTTAAACTTTGTCTTCTCCCCAACTTTGGTGTCCTGTTTTTGTGAACAACTCTCTTCTGAACTTTCCTCTATTTATTTTTCATCTTGTCTCTTTCTTCCAATTAAAACTGGAGGGGAGGTAGAGCATGCAGTCATATGAAGCCCAAACAGGCTTCTCACCCTGACTCTGCCTTCTTTACATCCTTTCTAACATCTCCCAACTAGATTCTTTTTTCACTTATCTTTCACTCCTAAAAGTAAAGACAGTAGGGAGAGGTAGAGCATACAGCCTTACCTGGCAAGGTTGAATCCTGCCTAAAACTTTATCTTCAGATTGGCCATGCTTCCAGGATTTTACTATCTATCTTCTGAGTCTTTCCTCTATTTATTTCCTCTCCTGTGTCTTTGTTCCCCATGAAAATTAGGGGGGGAGGTAGAGCATGCAGTCGCCCAAGTAGGCTTCTCGCCCTAGTTCTGCCTTCCTTCTCTTCATTCTTTCTTTCTCGACTGGATTCTCTCTCGTTTTATTTTTCACTCCTGACAGTAAATGCAGTAGGTGGAGGTAGAGCATACAGCCATACCTGGCAAGGTGGAATCCTACCTCAAACTTCAGCTTCTGCCAAACTTTAGCTTCCTGTTTTTTTTTTAACATCTCCCTTTTAAATTTTTCTCTATTTCTTTTTCCTCTTCTCTCTTTCTGCCCTTTAAAACTAACAGGAAGGTAGAGCATGCAGACACATAAAGCCCAAACAGGCTTCTCACTCTTGCTCTGCCTTCTCGTCATTCTTTCTTTCTTGACCGGATTTTCTCTCCTCTTATTTTTCACTCCTGGAAGTAAGGGCAGTTGAGAGAGGTAGAGCATACAGCCTTACCTGGCAAGGCTGAATCCTCCCTCAAACTTTTTGTTTGATTGGCTGTGCTTCTAGGCTTTTTTCTAACAGCTATATTCTGAGTCTTTCCTCTATTTATGTCCTTACCTCTCTCCTTTTTCCCATGTTAATTAGGGGGGAGGTAGAGCATGCAGTCATATGACGCCTGAATAGGCTTCTCACCCTGGCTCTGCTTTCCTTCTTTTTATTCTTTCTTTCTCAACTAGATTCTCTCTTGTCTTATTTTTTACTCCAAAAAGTAAAGACAGTAGGGAGAGGTAGAGCATGCAGCCTTACCTTAAAAGGCTGACTCCTACCGCAACCTTTATCTTCTGCCCAACTTTGTTGTCCTGTTTTTCTTAACATCTCTTTTCTGAGTCTATCCTCTGTTTACTTTTATTCTCATGAAAATTAGAGGGGAGGTAGAGCATGCAGTCATATGAAATAGGCTGCTGTCCTTAGCTCAGCCTTCTTCTAATTCTTCCTTTCTCGACTGGATTTTCTCGACTCTTAATTTTTACTTCTTAAAATAAAGATAGTACAGGAAGAGGTAGGGTATGCAGCCTGTACAGCTGTTTAAATCAACCTTGATATCACAGCCAGGTTAACAGTCCCTCTTCCTGCTGACTTGTTTGCATATTTTTGGAAGCGTACTCACTGTTTGTGGTGTTTTCCCAGGACTGGGACCAGAAATGAAAGAGCCTGTAGCCTGTAGCGTCCGCTGGGCCTGAAACTGTGTCAGATGATGGAGCTGGTAAAAACAGAGTTTCTGCAGCTTTGCTGAGCTGTGCCACAGAGGCAACAACTGGAGATGTTTTTCACATTAAACACT
This sequence comes from Halichoeres trimaculatus, assembly GCF_033239565.1. Lineage (NCBI taxonomy): Eukaryota > Metazoa > Chordata > Actinopteri > Labriformes > Labridae > Halichoeres > Halichoeres trimaculatus. The sequence goes on along the minus strand of NW_027437199.1, from coordinate 1,073,261 downwards.
CCTCCCCCACAAAAGTCAGCAACAAAATCTCTCCTCAGTGTTGATTTTTGGTTATTTATCGACTGAAATGTCAAAATGAAGAGCAGACTTACCCACAGACTCATCCGTCTGCGGCTCTTTCAGTCACCGTCAGAGTTTTTAGGGGAGAGTTTATCACATTTGGAAGAAGACAGTGAAGCAGCCAAACTGCAGTCGTCCTCACACGGTCAGCTCGACGGGGAAACTCTCTGTCTCTACATCGTTCAGCATCCCTGATTCTCCTCTGAGTCTCTGAAACTCTCAGCGTCTCATCCAAACACTGCAGACGCTTCTAACTGAGACGTCTCTGTTTCTGTTTATCAACTCATGAACCATCTGTGGGCATTAGATGTGTGTGTGTGGTAGCAGGAGCATGCTGGTTCGTTAAGGCAGAGAGCTGCAGACCGCCGAGGCCCAGCAGGCAGGAGCCTGCAGTCGCCCGCTGACATCCAAACCGCCGTAGCCAGCTAATTGCCTGCCTGTCCTCCCTAAAGGTTAACGCTCCCCCAGTCTGCCGCCGGCCGCCCGTCACAGTCTGATCTCAGAGAGTCAGTTTTTCTCCAGTGGCTGAGGCTTTTAATTCAACATCTGCGCTGGTTACGTGTTCCTCAAACTTTGCTCTCGTGTTGGATTTGGAGCGGTGTATTGATCCCCGCTCGCTGCCTCACACCTCGCCTCCTTAAATTATGCATCAAACAGCTCTCTGTAGTCCCCCAAACATCATTACGGACCTGAAGCTGCTGTAGTGGATCCTGGTGCAGGGAGGAGGTTTGTGTTTTAGTGAGGCTGCAGAAAAACTCTGCAGAGTGAAGAGAGGGAAGTTTCTGCTGGAGCAGTTTTTACAGCAAACACTGAGGGATGATGGGGAAGCAGATTTTTTATGGCAGGTAAATTTTATCAGTTAGTTTTGGTCAGAGTTGACAGGATGCTGAAGGTAGAGCTGCTTTGTCCTCCTCTCCTCCTTCCTCATCTTCTGATGTCATCTTTACCTCGTTAGCTTCATCATTTCCTTCCTCCTCTTCTTCTTTCTCGTATAAATCTTCCTTCCTTTCTTTCTCTTTAATCATCTTTCATGCTCTCCTTCTTTTCCCTCTTTTCTTTGTTCATTGTTTTGCATTCTTTAACTTTTTTGTCATCTCTTTCTTGCTCTGCTTCTCTCCTTCCCTTGTCTCCTTGTCTTTGCCTTCTTACTCTTCATCTTCTTCCTTTATCTTCCTACTTTACATTTCCTTCTTCCTTCCTCTTCTCTCTCGATTTGTCTCCTCCATTTTTTCTTCTTTGTTTCCTTCTTCTTCGATATTTTCCTCTAACCTTTCGTCCCTCTTCCTCTCCTTCCTTCTTCATCATCTTCTTCTTCTTTCTAGTCTTCCCCATCATCTTACTCTTCATTTTCTTCTTCTCTTTATCCACTCTCCTTTTTCTGGTCTCTTCTTCTTCTTTTACTATTTGTTGTCTGATTCTTTTCTTTTCCCTTTTCCTCTTCCTCTCATTTTCCAGTTATCCCTTTTCTTGGTTGATTTCTTTGATTTCATCTTCTCCTTCTTGCTCTCCTCCTCGTTCTCTTCTTCTTATCCTCTTTGTCTCTGTCATCTTCTTACTTTGTTTCCTCCTGTTTCATCCTTATATTCAACTTTATGTCTCCTTTTTCCTTCCTCTTCTCTCTTTTCTTATGTTTTCTAAGTTTGCTTTCTCTTCTTCTTTCCTTTTATCATCTTTATCTCCTTCTTATTCCTCCTCTTCATTTTCCTCTTGAGCTTTTTTATCGTCTTCTCTTTCTTCTTCGTCTACCTTTATTTTTTGTGTACCTGTCTTTGTTTACTTCCTGACTCTTTGATGTCACAGTCATCTTCATCTTCCTGTCCCTTTGCTTCCTCTTTGTCATATTTTTTTCTTCATTTTCTTCTTTTATCCTTCCTCCTCTCCTCCCTCTGTCTTTCCTCCATCTCCTCTGTATCCTCCGGTAACCAAACCGTCTCTGAGGTGTTTTTCTGACCCCTCCTGATTGCAGTGACACAGTGGCTGTGGACTCAATTAAAACTCTGACTCCTTGGTGTTTTTACTTTGATCCTTCAGGTGAATTTTGTCCTCCAGGTGTTGAATAAAAAGTGTGCAGAGGCTGACAGGAAGTAACTCTACAGCTTGAACTCATGAATGAGCTCTGTCTCCTCCCTCGTCTCCTCCCTCATCTCCTCTCTCCCTCCTTTGTCTCTGGTTGACTTGCTGTTGTCTGCAGCTGTCTGCCCCGACTCGTCCCGTCTTGTTAATGAGAAGCTGGTGACGGTCATGATGTTGGCGCCGGATCAGTGCGGCCTCGCTGAGACGATCAGCTGCATCTGATCAGACTTGTTCCTGGCCTTCGTTGGGTCTTGATGGGATTAAAGAGGGATGTGATGGTGGCGCTGTCCGTACATGTGTGTGTGTTAAAGAAACATCTCTCACCTCTCAGGAGCTGCCTGAACCTCATCACTTCCTGTTTCAGATAAATCTCTCAGCTGTGATTTTTCAGCCCTGAAATAAAGGAAGCGCCAACCACAAACAGCTTCATTTGTCATCTGCACATGCTCAGTGTGAGGCGCTGACAGATAATTAGCTCGACTCTGCGGCATCACCGCCCCGAACTCAGCCTCAGTCTCTTATTTTGACGGGGTTTATTGTGGGGTGCGTGTGTTTAATAAGTCACTCAGGGCTTTAATAACAGCGTTGTTGTGTTAAAGACGTGTGTGTGTGTGTGTGTGTGTGTGTGTGTGTGTGTGTGTGTGTGTGTGTGTGTGTGTGTGTGTGTGTGTGTGTTGTAAGCGTGACAGAAAAAAGGAAACAGCTCCAGAGTGTAACCTTTGCAGCTGGGGAAGTGTGACGTTTGAGGAACAGAGACTTTTTGGCTTTCTCTGAACTCGTCTATGATCCATGAATTTATATTCCTCTCCTCTGATTCTGCTTCCCATCCTCAGCGCGCTGCCTTATGCTGTGTGTGTTTTAATTTATTCACAGGAACATTCAGGTCAGAGGTGTTTTTTTGTTTGCTCGTTGGTGTTTTTTTTTTGTTTTGTTTTGCCTGATGGAGCCAGGACGCCCACCTACTCACGTATCTCAGATCGACGGCTGAAGGCAGCAGGGAGACGAGCTGTGAGGCCTGAATCAGTTAAAACAATAGATCACAGTCAAATCCACCAGGTTTTTACTTTCAGAGCGTCTTTAGGGCTGTGTTAGAAAATCTATCTCTTCTTTCTTTGGTTATGACTCAGATTTCTCAAACTTATCTCGGTAAGAGTTTGATTTGTTGTTCTTCTTCCAACTTTCAGGGTTGGATAAAACCACAGGCTGTGTGCGTCACTGTTTCTGAGCAAACTCACACTCTTAATATCTTCATAACTGTTAAATTATAGAAAGATAGAAAGAAGATCAGCTTTTCTGAATGGGTGTGTGTGTGGTTTTTGGCACTTCTGGAGCCACCCTCAAGTGGACACTGGAGGAACTGCAGCTTCTGTGGTATTTTTACATCAGCTTCATTTCAGCCGGAGTTTGCTGCTTTGATTTCACACTGCTACGTCTTCTAAATGTGTTTAACTTCATATATCAAAAAACTTGCTTCTAAAAACACCTCCTGTGATACACAAACAGAAAGAAACAACAAATCTATCAGATGGAAAGCTTCACACATGAAACAAGAGGGACGGAAAATTTGGGATCATGACAAAAGGACTGACAGTCACGTCTGGGAGCTATGTTTTTGTTTGCTATCCCTTTTTAATTTATTTGTTTGTCTTTTTTTGCACTTTTCTTTTATAGTTAACTCTTCTTCTCTTTCACTTTAGTTTCATCTTATTTTAATTTAGATAACTAATTTCCTTGTCTATCTCAAAGATGTTAAATACTTTAGAGAAATGGAAGAAGATTGTTTATTTTTTGTAACACAAATCCATGCTACTTCAATTTTACTTCTAGTTACTTTGAAAAACTATAAAACACGTATCTTTTGTTTTGTATAATATATGTTTTTTTTTTCTTTTTTTTAAATTTGCTTATTAATGTATATATTCATTTATTGTCACAGAGTCGGAGGACACATTTTTCTGACACCACATCACTTACCAAAAATGTAAAATATTGTCATCCTTAAGTTGAATTTAAAAGAGATATATAAAATATATATATTTATGTAAAAAAAAAAAATCCAAAAAGTGTGTTCAACGTATAGGAGAGCTAAAAACATTGTTTGCAAAGCACAAATGGATAAAATTTCTTTAAAAAATGTATTGAATTTTTTTGCATTTTTTTTTTCATCTTTTTAAAATTTTACTTTTTATTTTTTTAAGTTTTGAAATTCAAAAGAGTTTGATTTTTTTTATTTTTTTTGTTTTATAATATTTGCATTTTTTGACATTTAAAAAAAAAAAAAAATTTTCAATTTCAAATGTTTTTAAAACTTACCAATTTCATTTTTTTTTCAAAATGTTTGCAAATTTATTAAAAATTACAAAAACAAAACATTTCATGTACAATTCCACAAATTTAAATTAAAAAAAACTTCTTTGATGAACAAAACATCATGGCAAAGTTTTCTCCCTGACATTACCTAAACATGACACACACAAAAAAAAACTGTAGATAACATGAAAAGCAGAAAACGATCCATGAGTTTGTCTCTGTCTCCAAAGAAATAATGTTTAAGAACAACAATCCTGATATCGTGATTGTACTTGTGAGAAAAAGCAAACAGCCAGAGACAGAGGAGGAAACGAGCTCCCACAGAGACGAGTCTGAGTGGATCCTGGTGCTGGATCAGGGTCACTTCTGAAGGTAGTGAAGCACAAACAGAGACGGGGATTAAGTGGACTTCAGGAGAACGGAGCTGACGTCTGAGAGCAGCGCCGTCTCACCGCCGTGACCCTGAAGCCTCGGCGGTGATAACAGCACTTCAGTCCCACAGAGATACTTCCTGTGCCGAGACGAGAAGAGAAGTCCTGTTTCTGCCTCCTTAGACCCGCCCAGTCTCAGCGCTGTGATAGGTCACATCAGAGGGCGCTGCAGGGTCCACATCACGTCCAGTTATAATGAGGTTTTAATGGGAACGATTCATCATCCAGCCCTCATCGTCTGCCCAGTTTAACTGACCTCACTGCTCCCAAAGTCCAACAAGTACAGCGGCAAGAAAGGAGGCTCCTGAGATTAACATTTGGAAAGGATTCAATCGTATTATAAATAATACCATTTGTCTATACTGGTACTAAAACCAGTATAGGTATCCAGATCTGGTCTCAAATCTGCAAAAACAATCTGATTAGATTCAGTTGAACAGATTTGTTCCTGACTTAAAGCTTTTTGGTTTCCAAAAAAAAGAACGATTGAACATTAGATAAGATAATTTAATCCAGTCCTCTTTCTTTTTTAAGATAATATCTCAGACTTATTTTGGAAACTTTTTGAAGAACTAAAGTTAAAAGATTTGTGACTGTTTTCTGCCTTTCTGGTACAGGATTCCTTTGAAAGGGAAATCTTCTGATCTCAATGGGACTAATCTAGGTTAAAAAGGTAAATAAACAAAATTTCAGCTTGAGTTTTGCATCAAAAAGTCAGAATAAAGTGTGAAGAACTGTCTGGGTCTTGGCGCCCCCTGTGGTCAAATCATATTGAGTGCTTTAAACCTTGATTTGATCCTTTTTGAAGCCCAGAGTTAATCCAATCAGAGTTAACGTTAGCTGGTATTTACCAGCTTTTGTCTGGTTTCACCTGTGGTTTTATAAAGGTATAGTCTGTAAAAATATGAAACATTGTAAACACATTATTTGTTATTTTTTGCTGACATACGTTAACGACAGCTAAGTGAGACTCCCTCTTATTTTTCTTTCACGTGAACACTGGTACACTGGCTTTGGCAATATGTTTTTGTTGTTGTTGTTTTTAGTTTATTTTGAATCTGAATTTAATGAAACAAAGCTGAACTTTGACCTCAGAGAAAAATGTTAAAAAGGAGGCAGAGTTTAAAACGTGAATCCTGACTTTGCCAAGTTTTCCACCACGCTGAGTGACAGGAAGGGATGATTAGGTTAAGACTTTCCTGAAAGTTGTTGGTTTGTTGGAAGCTGGTTGAAGTTTGTGATTAATGTTTAAGTTTGTGCAGAATCAGAGTCTGAGGTTGAGACTTTGTCCTGGATGAACTGGAGTCACGCTCCATCGTTTTCAAACCATCGGTCACATTTAGATTTGATGACATTTGGAAAGTCTTCCTCAAACACTCGTCCCCTCTGTCCCCTCTCTGTCCCCTCTCTGTGTCTGTGTGAAGTGTTGAACAGAGCGGTTGTTGTCTGGCTGTGTTTGGGTGGGGAATGTGGAGTGTGGGACTGACTCGCTCCTGGACTTGTATCTGTCTCTGCTCGGTGACAAACAGCAGCTTTGTGAACTCAGCGTCTGATCTCACTTCTCTCTGCCCCTCGCTCATACTTCCCCTGAGAGAGTGTGTGAGTGTGTGTGAGTGTGTGACAGTCAGTGTGTGGCTGCAGGGATGGGATGAGGAAGGTCAGGTTGTGCTGTAGTGAGCTGGATGCTGGTGAGGTTTGACCGATGCGGACTAAGACTCTGACCCAACCTGAGGATCTGCTGGATGTCTTCAAACGAGGTAAAGAGCTGAGTGTTTCTGTGAGCTGGGTTTAACGTTACAGACTTCCTGACTGGTTTATGGGTTTACTCTCAGACTGGGTTGTTTGGGTGCGAAACGTGGGCCCAATCACGCAGGTTTGGGGTCAAAGAGTCTGACAGTTACAGAAAATTAAAGTTATGCTTCTCCTCAGATCCACGCTAACGTCGCCTCTGATGAGAGGTGACAGCGCTGTTGTTGTTGTTGTTGTTGTTGTTGTGTGTAGCAGGGAGCAGTGTTACTCTTCACCCAAACACTCAGTGATGTCACCCACTCCCACAGCAGCAGATGAGTGATGAGACGAGCACAGACAGTAAACAGTGAAGCGCTGTAATCTGTGCTCACACCACGCTAACACTGACATCACTGACCACCGTTATCCTCTGAATATCTCTGATAGCTGAGTGTCAAAGTCAGAGAGATGAGAATTAAACATCTGGTTTAATCTGCTGTTAAAGGAGTGATGTTTTAATCAGAGTGCTACATATTAGCTTAGCTTTCTTTTCAATGACTCATTGAAGTATTTACTTTACTTCCTGTTAGCCACCAACAGTTGGCAACTTTCAAACATGAATTTTCACCTCAGTTCAGTGCAAAACTTTTTCATGCACCAAGAAATCAGCCCACATACAAAAGCATACAAAAAGATGACTGTGATATTTAATAATGATGTGAAATGTGTTGTAAAATATAGATAATAAATGTTTTTTCAGGGAGTTTGAACAACTTTAAGTAAAATCAGCAATGTTCATTTTCCGTGCAGCTGTGTAGCTCTTTCTGGAAACATCTGTTTCCTGCTAGCTAAAGTTAAAAAGGTTGAGTTGAGCTAGTGATAGAAAGTGTATTGTAATTTTATTCAAATGCCCTGGAATTACCTTAAAAAAATGTGAAAAAGGGTGGCGCTATAACGCTGGGTTTCCTTACTGTGAAATTAGCGCACTTCTTGGGGCGCCAACTTGTGCAAAAAGCTCTCAAAAAGAAGAGGTGTTAATTTTGTTAGGGTTTGTTTTTAGGCATCTATTTGTACGTAAGTTGTTGAAATATCTTTTTTTTTCTGCATCACTTCCCAAAAACAGATGTGTTGATGCTGCTGTTGACTGCTTTGCCAGTTAGTTCTCATTTCACTGAGAGTCTGCAAAACTGAACTTTCCCATCAGGGATAAACAAAGTTGTAAGAATTGTGTTTCTTGTTCATAATTCAAGATGAAATTTTGTTTTTCTGAATCACATCCTTTGCCTTTTTTTCTTGTGCAATTTAGGTATAGACTGATTGTCTGCGTCGATATTAGCATTTTGAGGCATATCGGCATCTTTTATTTATTTTTTTTATTTTTTTTTCTGGCGGCCGATATTGAATTAAATTTTAGACTGTGTTATTCTGGCTCCAATCCAGCCTTGTCTCTCTGTCTACAGTCACTACTCTGTTTTTGGAAAACTTGACTTCCTGTAGAAAACTTTAGGGAGCTTTTTATCCTTTTAAAGTTTTCATTTAACTAGGGATGGGAATCAAAAACCAGTTCCTGTTGAGAATCAATAAGAAATGTTTCAATCCATAGATATCGTTAGCCTTTGTGCTTAACGATTCCCTTATCAATTCTGTACATCGTGCTGGAGCCATCGGGCCTTATGTCGACTACTCTGCTGCAGCTAGCTTAGCTTAGCAGTTAGCTAACGTTTCCCAAGAAAACTCTGATTCAGGATTTTCAGCTTGAAGTTTTCCTAAAGAACTGACTTCATAAAGAAATGTTCATCACTCTCTCTCAGGAGATTCATATTCAGTACATTCGAAATGGTATAAATCACCTTATTTACCAAAATAACAAAATAGCACGAGCCTGATGCTAACGTAAATGGAAAACTGCATTGATATGCTAGCAGTTAGCATACATCAGTATAACTTCAGCTTCAGAATAGAATTTCAACCATCATCACAGAAACATATCACATCAACTCTTTGTAAAGAATACTGAGAGTTTCACATGCTAAAAGCTAACAGGCTAATGAAAGGCTCATGGCTGACGGAAAGGTTCCAAACAACTTAAACTATTGCTATAACCACTTTGAGACACTAGATGGCCTACTTGATTTATTAATACGTTACAACACAGTACATCAACGTCACATTGTGTGAGATTTTGACCTGTTTCTGTTTGATTATGTCCAGAAATATCCAGACTCAGGGACCAATTATGTTTTATTCACTTGCAGTATAAACTCAATTAAATGTTGTTGACACAGAAAACCTGTAAAAGCTACTTTTTGTACCAAGAAAATTCACAACAGGAATCGTTAAGGGCATCGGTATTGACAAAATCTAATCAATTCCCATCTTTACATTTAACTTTATCAGACAGCTGCTCTTTTGTGCAGTTTCATATCAAAGTTTTTCCTTTTTGCCACAAAAACATGAAGATTTTGGACGTGTAAAGACAACATGTGCAACATCACAAACTTTAAACTGGATTAAAGTCTGGGACAAAGGTCAGATTCTGTGTGATTGTTATAAACCGTGCTGCCTGTTTGGTGTTGACTCTGTGGCGTGTTGATGTCTTGACGTGTTGGCATGTTGACGTGTTGGCGCTCAGGTTGGAAACAGACAGATGGAGACAGATGATTGTTTAGGGAGCTCAGTAATGACACATAATGGTGCAGTGTGAAGTGTCTGCAGCTGCCTCATCTCTTGTTTGGAGTGAAGTGTGTGACATCATGTACTGTGTATAAGTCTGTGTGTGTGTATTAGTGTATCATTGTGTCAACAGGATTATCAGCTCCTGTGTATTTATTATCTGTGGTGTGAACTCTGAAGCAGATAAATGTTGCGATCGTGTGTGAGCTGCTGCTGAGCCTCCGTCATTACCACAGCTTTAACATTGTTTTCCTCTTCCCCTGCAGAAAGCATCTTTTAGAAACATAAAAATCAGTTTGCAGCAGAGAGCTGAAACGAGAGGCGTCTCCTTAACATAAAGAACAAAGAGGCTCATTACAGCAGCCAGAGGAGGCAGGAGGAGAGCAGGAGGAGAGCAGGGGAAACGAGGAGCGCTGTGATTATAGTCATTGTGTTGTTGGCTGTCAGAGCTAGTCCTCAGCCGGGATAATAATGAGGAACACACACAAACATACAGCAAACAACACTTCCTGTCACAGAGTGTGTGCTGAAGTGGTTTCCAGAGTTAGAAATTATCGCCTGCAACACGTTTCATTTTCTTTCCAATGTTTGCAGCAGAATTTGTCAAATGGGAAGAGAAACAGCAGCGAATGTTTGACAATACTTTGCCACAGCAGGGGGTCAGACGGGAGATCACGTCCTGAAGAGGGACAGAACCAGATGGAGAGGTCTCTTTGAGAAGATGCAAATATAAAAACTTAAAATATTCAAATGAAAAAAATTGGATAAATAGGAGTCAAAGAAATTCTTTGAGGAAAGAAGACATTACAGGAGTCATATTGCACTAAAATATTCAGATAAATGGTTTGGATATGTACAAATGTTTGCAGAGGTTAAATATGAGTTGTTGTTTTTTTTAACACTTTCTGACAGTGGCAGAACCTTTCTTGTGAACTTTCAAGACTATTTGTGTGTCCCTTAAATCACTAAATTCAAACAATAAATGTTATCAAATTCAAGTATTTTGTTTTTTTTTTAAGATGATAAATTTTGGCATTTTTTTCTTATTTAAAGAGGATTTTTTCACATTTTTTAAATATCTTTTTTTTTCAAATTATATGAATTTCAGAATATATATATATATATATATATATATATATATATATATATATATATATATATATATATATATATATATATATATATATATATATATATATATTTATTTTTTTAAGTAAAAAATCATTTTTCCAATTTAAAAAAAAATGTTTTTTTTACATTTAAAAACATTTTTTACATTTTTAAATTTAACACATTTTTTGAACTTACCAATTTCTTTAATGACACACATTTTTTTTTTTTTCCCATTTTTTGTTAAACTTAAAAAAAGTTGCATTTTATATTTCAAAACCGTTTTTGAAATTTTGAAATTACACACATTTTTGATCGTATCGATTTTTTTAAATTACATTTTTTTTTCTATTTCTATTTCTAAAATTATTTCTAAAATTACAAAAAAAAAATTGTAATGTATGCAAATTAATTAAAAATTAAAAGACTAAAACATCACATGTACAATTTTAAAAATGTAAACAAAATTCCAGTTTGATAATGATTCACTGGATTTTTACTATGTTTATAATTCTATACACTTTCAGGATCGCCTGTCAGGATGTTCAGGAGATTGTTAGTTTCCTAAAATTAGCTGCATTCACACATGCACAAAACATCCATAAATCTTGGTGTGTGAATGCAAACAGGTGAATTTCTCGGCCTGACTTTGCCTGGAGTTTTTTTTTTTTTTGCTGGATTTCTCATGAAATTTCAAGAAGAAGTCAGGTGGGCCAATGTGTAAGTAGGATCTGATAATAACAGTGAAGATGTCTGATGTTTAATGAGGAAAAAAGGTCATGGCGTAGGTTTCTCTCTGACGTTACGTAAACATGACCCCGTAGCTTTAACTGCAGGATTTCAACGTCACATCCTGCGTCCTGAAAGTACCTTGCCCTTCCTCCTGTTGCAGACCACCCTGTACGGGAGGCTGTGGTGAATGCATGAATGGGCAACTTTAGAGTCTGAGGGGAAGAGCTCACGGTCTTATATTTTTAGATATTTTCAGGAGAGTACGTGGAGATTACAGGAATGTGTCTGTGACTTTGGTCTTTCTGCTGTTTCACTGTGCATCATCCCGTGTAACAGAATCAGACTTTACTCTGACGCGCTGTGGATGTGATAAGGATAAGGAAAGCTTAAAGAGAGGGGTTTGTTGTAGGAAATTTCTTTCTGCACGTTTCTTTCCTCATGCCTCTTGCAGTGGCTCAGTTTGAAAAACAGGTTTTCCCCCTGAGTGAAAAGTGAAGTGCTGAGCTCTGGCTTCAGAGCAAATCAAACAAAAGGCTCAGTGTGATCTTTGTACCTGAGAACCTGCAGGAGGAAGCTCTCAGCTCACTTCCTGATTTCTCCTTCCTGATGGCGCTGACAGTCAAACTCCCACGCGGCCTGAATGCATCATGAAGCAGCAGCGGTGAAGGGCAGAGCGGGCCGGCTGGGTGGCGTTCGGGGACATTTTCATCACAGCGGGACGGGGACAGAAAGCTGGAGCGACATGGGCCTCACTGCTGGCAGCTCAGAGAGGAGGAGGGGGGTTAAAGGTCAGCTCAGCGGGGCTTTCTGACCTTGTAATGATGATAAGCAGGATGACAAGGAGAGGAGTGATATTTTAAAAGGACAGTGCTTCCTGCAGCAGTCGTCCTCGGGTCACGCTCTCATGTTTAACACCTTTAAAAAGCAATGACGTAAAACACAAGAGGCTGTAAACTCTGTGAACCCTCGACCAGACCTCCTTCGCCACAAATAAAAACATCCACACACTCTCCATCTTGGTCACGGATGCCAGTGTGATCCTCGGAGCATGAAAAGGGGTCTAATTGCATTTAGCTTAAGTCAGGCCACAGTGGAATACTAATACGACTGTGAGGGGCTCAGAATTAGGGCTAAGCTTCTGGGCAAAGAAAAGGCTGAATCCCATTTCCTCCTCAATTCCTCTGCGGCTCACTATGGGAACGGCCGGGCCCCCCGGGGTTAAATTCCCAGCAGAGAAGAGCTTTACTGTATTTGTTTATTTGGCCCAGACAGTTCCCCTTGTTGTGCAGCGTCCTCTCCTGCTGCGCGGGCTCTCGGCAGCCCACAGCGACATGCTTTCACTGACACTCACCATCCTGTCATAAAAACGCCAGCCGCTTCAATAAGGAGCGCATTTGTTCACAGCAATTTGGAATTCCAGTCGAGCCGCTCCTCCCTCCGAACCCCCCAGAGACCGAGGGAGGAAGTCGGAGAATGAGCGGAGTCAAACAGTTCCTGAAAAACTGTCAAATGAGGAGAATTATCAGGGTTACGCAGCTGCAGGGCTGTGAATGACGGGAGCTTTCTGAAAGAGGCCAGAGGCTGCGATTAAAGACGCTCAGAGCGGAGAGCGTCTGAGGTGGAGAAAGTTAGAGACGCAGGTTTTCTTTGAGTTTCCTTCAGAGAGAACATCAAGAAAAACGCTGATTAAAAGACGTTTGCGAAGAGTTTTAAAGTGTTTTCAGCAACCCAAACTGTTCCTCATGAAAGGTCAGAGGTCAAAGAGGTCACGGCAACCAAACTCCCCATACTCACCTTGTGAAGCAAAGCAACTTCTCCCCAGAACAAGCCGTGTATCTACAGGAGACACATTTTTGGATAAGAGCAACTTATCCAGCAACAGAAGGAAGCAACATCTTAAGGTTGCTGCCAGTGTAGTTTACAGAAACCAGCAATGTATCCCTCGAGTCGAACCATGTGTCTACAGACAACAACGTTTAAGTCAGCAACTTAGCCGCAGCAGCCCCATGTCAGCAGACGCAACTTATTGACAAAAACTGACAATGCATCTCTGGAAATATCTGCAAAGAAATAATGTGTTGTTAGGAATCAGCAACTTGGCGACAGCTGCATTGTATCAAGAGAAACCAGCAACTTATTTAGAGAAACCAGGAATTAAGGTATGTATCAGCAGAAGTCAGCAACTGGTTGACAAAATCCAGCAATCCATCCTTAGAAATATCTGCAAAACACCAATCTGTCCTGGTGTCAATGTAGAGTCAGCAACTTGAACTAGAATGTGTTCACATAAGAAAGCAACATCATCAAAACAGGAAAACATCCATAGGAGACATTATAGAGTCAGCAACTCAGCTAGCAATGTATCAAACCACAGCATCATATCAACAGGTGTCAGCAACATTTTTACAGAAAACTAAACTTTATTCCCATGAGATAGCCATGGCTTTAGGATGCTGGCAACTTGTTAAGAGAAACCAGCAATTTGTCCCTAGAAATATCCTCTTAAGACACTAATCTGTCCTGGTGTCAACGTAGAGTCGGCAACTTGAACTAGAATGTGCTCACTTAAGAAAGCAACATCTTTGCAAAGCCGGCAATGTATCCCTGGAAACATCCATCGGAGACATTATAGAGTCAGCAACTCAGTGAGCAATGTATCAAACCACAGCATCATATCAACAGGTGTCAGCAGGATTTTTACAGAAAACTAAACTTTATTCCCATAAGATAGCCATGACTTTAGGATGCTGGCAACTTGTTAAGAGAAACCAGCAATTTGTCCCTAGAAATATCCGCTGAAGACACCAATTTGTTCTGGTGTCATCATAGTCGGCAACTCAGCTAGCAATGTATCAAACCACAGCATTGTATCAACAGATGCCAGCAACATTATAACAGGAAAATACACTTTATTCACATAAGATAGCAATATCTTTAGGATGACGGCAACTTGTTAAGAGAAACCAGCAATTTGTCCCTAGAAATATCTGCTGAAGATACCAATCTGTCCTGGTAAAGTCAGCAACTTGTACTAGAATGTATTCACATGAGGAAGCAACATCTTTGTAAAGCCAGTGACTTGTTTACAAAAAAACAGCAATGTGTCTCTGGAAACATCCATTGGAGACATCAACAGGTGCCAGCAACTTTATTACATGAAACCAAATTTATTCACGTGAGATAACAATATCTTTAAGATGACAGCAACTTGTTTACAGAAACCAGCAACCAGAAACGACAGCATCGTATCAACAGATGATGGAAATATCTTTAGGGTGTCAGCAACATGTCACCAATCTGTCCTGGTGTCAATCTGGAGTCAGCAACTTGAATAAGAATGTGTTCACATAAGGAAGCAACATCTTTGCAAACCAGTAACTTGTTTACAAAAACTGGCAATGTGTTTCTAGAAACATCCATAGGAGACTTTATAAAGTCAGCAACTCAGCTGGGAATGTATCAAACCACAGCATCGTATCAACAGGTGATGGAAATATCTTCAGGGTGTCAGCAACTTGTTTAGAAAACCAGCATGTGTCCCTAGAAATATCAGCTGAAGACACCAAAGTTTCCTCAGAAGGCAGCACGCCTGAAGGATGCCAGCAATATAGTTGCAGAAACCAGCATCTTGTCCTCAGAAAAAGACAGTTTACTAAAAGAAGACACAGATGTTTTCTCAGAAGTCAGCAATTTAGGCAGCAACATATGAAACAACAGCAGCCAGTGACGAACAGAAGTCAGCAACAAATGGAAGCAACTTCTTTAAGAAGACATGAGTCAGTCCTGCACCCACTGAAGCCAGCAACACATTTACAGGTGTCAGTAATTTATTTACATGAACCAGTGATGAATGAAAAGTTTAAAGAGACAGAAACCAGAAATAAATCTTTAGTTGCGAACAACAGACGACAGAAACACTCTGAGCTCAGATCAAATGATAAATCCAGCGTCTTCAGACAAATCTGCCTCTTTCCAATTTTCTGTAACACTTCTCTATGAATAACCCGACCCCTTCAGGGTGTGAGGAGTGTGTGAGGAGTGTGTGAGGAGTGTGTTATTGTGTGAACTCACACAGCTGCATGCAGGTTGCTGCTTCCTCTGCTGCTGCTGTGTGATTCATTATCCAGCTCCTCCACTACGAGTCGAGCACTTTATCAAACCTTAACACAACACGTCCTCTCCTCAAACAGAGTGTGAAGGTGTGTGTGTGTTTAAACCTTAAATGTTGATGCACAGAGATGTTAGATGAACTCAGACCTGGTTTTTCACTGTGAAGGAGCTCCACTCATCAGCCCTCTCTGCACACACACACACACACACACACACACAAACACACACATACGTTATTCTGCAGGGCTGAGGTCAGGGCCAGCAGTCTGGCTTGGAGTGTGTATTCAGAGGAGTCCACGTCAGCTCTTGGCTCTGGTGCATTGTGGGAGAGCTGGAGGAGCACAGAGCAGGTCTGTGACGGCAGAATAATCTGATGGATGTGAGACGAGGAGAAAAAGAAACTGACGTTTAACATCTCGGAAAAACCCTCACTGTTTTTATTCAAAGTTTAAATCAGAGTTTTCTTATTCTGTCAATGATATGAGCAAAACCTGTGGTCACATTAAAAATTTTAGTTCATTTCTTTTTATTTGCAGAGAAGCTGTAAATGCAACACTAGTTTTGTGGAAGATATTCCCACAGTTTTGCTGTAATTTGACTCAATTTAAAATCATAAATCTAGAGATTATAGTTCCTTTTCACTTTGGGTCACAGATATTTTTAACGTCTGCATCGATAAACTTACCACATGAGATTTAAAGTAGTAAAGCTTTCGATAACAGAATGAAATTTTTAGATTTTGGCGTAAATTTTGGAAACTTTTTTCTGTTAGTATGCTGTCTTTGACTTTCAAGAAATGAAATCCACCAATTTCTGAGTTTGATTCAATGGTTTAATTTGAAATCTAGATATTGCCGGTGTGGACTTCAATTTCAAGCCTTAAACATAGGGTCTGCAGGAGTTTTCTTTACTTGTCAGTAAACGTAACACTCAAACTAGGCTCCTCCTCCTTGGCTCAGTGCCAGCGGCAGCACACACCCACAGCTTCCAACTGTGCCTACTTGAACACACTAACTATCCCAGCAACCACCTGTAGCATCACGTTTCTACGTTGGAGAGACTCAAGAGCCGTGCACCCTCACTTAGCATGTTAGCAAAAGCTAATCATGGATATTTGACTCATACCTGGTTAGCAGAAAGCTAACTCACATCGCTCTTTTTCCTGAAAGTGAGTGAAAGTTGAGCCAAGCATCATTCTTGTTTAGGAAAAAGATTGTTGTTTGGTTTTGTTGTTTTTCTTCCTCCATGCTACGTTTGCTAACATAGCTGCTCTGATTAGCTTCTTCTACCACTTGCTAATCAACATGCAAAGTCACTTCTGCACTGGGCACGCTGTGATTGGCTGAGGTAACCATGCTTACTCTCTGCCCGTGAATGTCCCAACACAACCAAATCATCAACATCCAGGCTGAGGAGGGGGTTTAAGGCGGACACAGACACTGACACACATGAATAGAGGCGATTGAGCAGGGTTATTCCCGTAAAAGTTAATGCTGTGAGTCGTGGTGTTTGGATGTGAAGCTGAATGGCGATCACTTTGTGTTTCAGAGTCTAAAACCTGCAGCAGTATTTGGCGTTTCCACGATGGCATCACTCACTCTATAAACATGATTTATTGTGAGACAGTTTTCCAGTTTCCAGTTTCCTTCCCTGACTTTGTGTAAAGATCAGAAATGTTAAAAGTGTGGTCACAGTTCTCCCACAGCTCCACGAGACGGACACAGCTGCTTCGGTTTGACGCTCACAAACCTCTCCTCTTTTCTCTTCTCTCTCTGCAGCGTCTGATACCGAGCAGGATGCGGCGGTGAAACTCGACCAAGAGCGAGCTGAGATAGTCGCCAAATATGACAAGGTAACACCTCCTTCCTTTCCTTTCATCCGGCGCTAAGCGTACTCTACAACAACAGCTCTCCCTGTGGTCAATCGGCCAGATTCCTCTCACTCACCCGAGCTTCATAACTTCATAACGTGGCGGTGAAACCCCTCCATAAATCTCGGCCTTATTGCCCGTGAAACACAATAATAACAGGGAGCAGCCTGCAGGATCTGGCCGCTCTGCATTTACACATTTTCATGAAATTAGAGAAGCTGTGATTACAGAGCGAGAGCCATATTTTCCCTGCAGTATCTTCAGCCAAATCTCGTTCACGGCCAATAAAAATTGACATCAGAATTATGCGTATAAACGCCGTCTGATGATCCACAGTGTGTGCACGTTCAGTGGACTAACACTAATTATGTCAGAGAGGCAGCGGAAGACGAAATGAGCCTCTCTCCAGCTGAGAAAGTGTTCATTAAACCTATTAGCTGCTTTATGTGATGCTGCTTCATTGATTAGGATTCAGACGCTGCGTCGCTCCCATCAGGCAACGTTTTTCACCAAAAGAGGAGACAAATCTCCTGATATCGCTCTGGATTTCTGCAGCTTTCAGATTTATTCTTTTATGAAAGAGCCTCATGAAGTGAAAACATTCAAGAAAAACAAGTAGATTTAGGAGTTAAAGGTTCATTACTTCATGTTCTTTGTGATTTTATGAGTCAGAATGTTTGTGAGTGAACACTGAAGGAGGATAAGTTGGTAACAAATTATGTCCAAAGGCTCTGCAGTGACCCCTGTGGCCAGTATCAGTAGTGTTTTTCTGTTTCACATTTGTTTTGGAAAGCAGCTCTTTTTTCACTCTACTTTTTTTTCTTTAAGACATTTTTCCCACAATGCAAAGTGACTAAGTAGTTCATTTATTTGTATAAAGGGCAAAAACAATCAAACTTTGTAAACTCTCCTTATCAAGTGTTTTGTCTGATTTTCAGAAGAAAATGTCTTTTTAGATTTAATCTGAGCCACATTCACCTGACCAGTCCAGTAAAATGTCTTGTTTTAAGTTTTTTAAAGACAAAATGAGGTCTGAACTAGGGCTGCAACTAACGATTATTTTAGTAATCGATTAATCTGACGGTTATATTTATGATTAATCGATCAATCGGGGAAAAAAAGGATAAGAACGCAAAATATATACAAAGAAACAACATATTATAACATAATTAAACTGACCAGATGCTACTTTTATAAAGAATAAAAAAAATATATGAATGTATTGTTGCTTAAAGAATCAACAGTTTGGGCAAAATAACAAAAAATATATTGTTATATCATCAGATTAAGAACTTACTGGGCCAAAAAGGCAAATCAATAAAAATGCGTCCTAAATATTTTCATCTGCAGGTCAAACAGTTCAGTCCCTCTGCCCTACCACTATCTGTAGCAGCTAACGCTAATGCTAACGTTGGTTTAATGAACTCCTTGTGGTTTTCAGAAAAGGTGACGATTTAATATAAAGACTAAAGAGTCCTAAGGCCATATCATGCATTTCACAACATAAAGAGGAGTCACAATTAACACGCTGTGAGCTTTACTCAGCGTGAAATTCTCCCAAACTCTGGATTTTTTTGGACAAACGGCTTCTCCGGCTCTGATGTTATTCACATGTTTACTTGTTTCCCTCACCTGCTGGCTCGGCTTCTCCTCTGCCTCTGCTGATCTGTTTACATGTGACGCATACAGCCCCACAGCCCAGGTCATCTACACTCCAGTCCAGTAGGTGGCAGTAATGCACCTTCAGCTTGTTACCAACCACTAAAAAATCCAACAATAAGGAAAAAGACGAATGAACTGTAGACAAACTAATACAGTAATGACGCAGCACAGTGCATCAATCATGGAAAAACGTTTTTGACGCTTTTACTAATCGATTTTTATCGATTTTATCGTTGCAGCCCTAGTCTAAATTTTTTGTGACAAGTTGAAAAAAATAATCTGCCAAAGGAATAAGAGAAAAGTTTCTTGTATTAAGACTTTATTCTTGTGGTTTTTGAAGCTCCAGGTGAACTGCAGATGTCTTACCCTCAGGGTCTTGTTGGTTGCAAGGTCCAGGCGAGTGCTACGTTATTTGCCAATAATATGCAAATAGTATGCAAATCACGCCATCCTAGCCCCTCCCCCTCAAACCCTCACCTAAGAAAAACACTGAAATGATAAACTGTGATTAATGAAACAGTGATATCTAATAAATAAAATATGATTTGGATTTAAAAACAACAGAATGCTAAATTTTACAAAAAAAGGAAATTATATAAAACATTTGATGTCCGTGTTTTTCAACAAAACGTTATCAATGCAGTTTCCTGTGTTGATACCATTAAAACTTTTTATGATACACCTTTTATTTTTATTTTTTTTTCAATAAATACATTTATAATCAGTGCCATTGTGTGTTTTTCAATCTCAAATTTTAATCTCAATACTAATACTTAAAGTCATCGTTTTGGCTCCTTTAACCTCCCTCTGATGGCGTGGCTGTTTGTGAGTTCAGCTGTTTTTGCAGTGAGCTTCATTAGCATCATCAGAGGACATTTTGACCCAAATAAATAGATAACGACTCATTAAAACAGCAGCAGACACAGGAAGCTGTTTGCTCTGCAGCTCAGTTTGTGCCGTGTTTAACCTTTAGGGCGTGCTCCGTGTTTCAGACGCCGTCGCCTGCTGCTCATCACAGTTTGTTTCTCTGGATTAAAGAAACACTGGACTAGAAATGATCATTAACGTTTGCAGAACCTATTCTGGACAGTAGCTCTCGTGCTGTGTGTGAAGGTGTGAAGGTGTGAGGTTGTGGATGTTTCCTGAGTGACTGGACCATTACACAGCCGGGCCATATCAGCCAGGCCAGCCGCCGCGCTCCGTTTGTAAATGAGTCTTTTTAATTTAGTCCAACAGGCGGCATAATCAGGCCGCCTCATTAGGAGTGAAGAGACCGTGGAGAGGCGTGATGATGGAGGCGTGTGTGTGTGTGTGTTTGGAAAGGCACAATGAGGCACAATCAGAGCTAAATCAGTGTCACTGTCACTGCCAGGAAAGGGGGAGGAGTTAGCACGGCGAGCACGCGCAGTCACAGCTCATCTGGAAATGATTGTGCAGATTGTGGAGAAATGAGGTGTTCTGTTTCCTCTCAGGTGTGTGTTTTTGAGGACGGCTCTTGTCGAAAATGTGTCGTCTGTAAGCGCCGACAGATTAACCCTGAAAAGAAATCATCTCCACCCTCCCTGGAGTCAGACCTTCAGTCATCGCTTAGAGAAACTGATATCATTCATTTTTAAAATGGATAAATATTTCATCACTCAGCTCAGGACTTATAAAGTGGATTTATTGAGCTCATGAATATTTAATTAGCTTAAATGTATGTTAATGAAAACACTCTGTTCTGCTTTTAATATCAGAGTTTTCGCTTAGTGCAAAAGCTCCAAACTCACAGGACGATTCTCACAGGTTTGAAGATTTTTATCCTCCGTTAAAGAACAAGAGGAGCTGCAGATTGGTTATGAATCAGATATTAAAGAGTAGAAACACACACAGGGGGGTGTGTGTGTGGTCCATCAGAGCTCTGCTGACACACCGTCATGGCGGCGCTGAGCAGCAGAGTCCAGCTAAGGTCCAGCCTCAGATCGATCTTCAGCTCGGAGAGATGTGATGAACGCGTCGGGTATGATGACGCCAGAGTGTGAACACACACACACACTCATGGTGTGAGGTCTTTGATTCCTCACAGCTCTGTGTGCGTGTGTGTGTGTGTGTGTGTGTGTGTGTGTGTGTGTGTGTGTGTGTGTGTGTGTGTGTGTGTGTGTGTGTGTGTGTGTGTGTGTGTGTGGTATTTATTTGACTGAGGTGTTTCTGCTGACGCTGGGCGAGGACAGAGGGAGAATTTAGAAATATTTCACCTCAACATCTGGTCCTTATGCTGACCTGTGAGACTACCGACAGCCTCGTGTGTGTGTGTGTGTGTGTGAGTGTGTGTGTGACTGAGAGGAGTGTTTTTGGTCAGGTAGCGCTGACTTGGAGGTTTTGGAAAGATTTCAGAATAATACGCTGCAGAAAATGAAATCCAAGCTCGTGTTTTTGCCTTTGTTTGATTTAAAAACGATATTTTTAGATGAGCCACACTCGACCGACACGACCAGAAAATGTTTGATTTCCAGATTTTGAAAGACAAAAATGGCGTGGGTTTCTTGTGAAGAGTCAAAACAAATCTTTCTGTGGGATAAGAAAGATTTAATCACATGGTTTCTTGTACTCAGACGTTATCCTTATAGTGAAAAACACACCTTTTGAAGTAGAAGTACAGTTTGACTCTTTAGAAGCGATCTAGACACCATATGCGTGTTGAAAACATTTACCAGATTTGTGAGGTGAGATTTGCTCGTCTTACGGCCCATTTATGCACAATGTTCAGATCATGAGCCTTCTGTCTGTGCTCTGCGATCATTTTGTCTGTATTTCTGCACGTTTCCATGACGTTTACAGACACGGACCAAACGGAGCAGTACCACCAGAAACCATAAGGGGCAGTGTTGCCTAATACATAGCTTTAGTGAGACACGAAGAAGAAATAACAATGAGGGAACTTTTAAGATGTATTAAACATCCCACCACCTTCTACGACAAGTCCTCCATTTTTGTCTTTTATACGAGCGATGCGTTAGCAACACCTCCCCCACAGTCTCCATGTTTGTTTTTGAGTTTGTTGTTGTCATAAACTTTTGACTCTTGGCTGCGCCCCCTGGTGGATATATTGGTTAACAGCAACGATCCTCAGAGTTCATTGATGTGAAGTGTTTGTTTTTCTGTTGAAGAGAAAAAAATCATAAGCCTTCAGTGATCTTTAGGATGATTATTCACTGATCAGAGTGTAGTTCATTAAAGGAATAAATCAGCTGTAACGTACTTTGTCTCTTATCGTTCAGCACAAAGAGGCAGAAATTAGCGTCTAACAAAGAGGGAACGAAAAAGACAACGAAAGCCAGAGAGGAGAGAGGAGGCAGGGTCAAAGCGACAATAACAGACGTCAAAACTTCAATTTGAAGATTGATTTAAAGGTTTTTGTTGCTTTAAAATGAGTGAAAACAGAAAGAGAAAGGAGTGAAGAAGAAAGGTGAAAAAGTCTGATTCATCCCCTGATCGACCAGACGTAAACTCTGAGCCTCCATCATCAAACTACCAACTTTGTGTCCTCTAATCCCCCCTTACTCCACACACACACACACACACACACACACACACACACACACACACACACACACACACACACACACACACACACACACACACACACTGCCTCTCTTTGATATCCCCTCCCCTCACACACTCCTGTTTTCTATCCGCTCCTCGATGCTGAATTAACCGGGGATGTTTTTTTTCGGAGTCAGACGGTGACGCAGGTGGGCGTCTGGCTGTTCATTTCACACCTGTTAATCGCAGCACACACTCATACACACACAAACAGTGTGTGAGCTGTCCCTGGGTTTCACATAAACACACACACACAAACACACACACACACACACACACAGTTTCCCAAGGGCGGCAGAGTCGTGGCTCTGCTTGTAATCTAGCAGCCAATCAAAACATGATTCTCTGCCCCCGAGAAACGTGGGCGGCATAAATCTGGAGCTCAATCAAAAGTCCTGTTTGGTGATTTTCAGCAGATAAACAACATCAGACGTTCTGAGGGGCTGCAGCTTCAGATTATTCAGGTTTTCAGTCCTTCTTTCATTATTTAATCCCTCTTTATTTTAGGATTTTACCCAAACACTGAGAGGAAACGCTCAGACGTCCCAACATGAAGACTGTCTCAGCTCACAGTGGATTAATCCTTTAACTGTTTCTTCCTTTAATTATTAAGATGAGTTCACTTCAAACACTTTCTGTTCATAAAACTCTGCTCTTTGTTTCTTTCAGGGTCTCTGTCCTCTAACACCGTTTCAAAGCCTCGGATTCAGAGTTTTTCTCACAGGGTTAAGAAAGTTTTCCCTTCAGTAGTAGATGAAAAAGTCCACTTTAAATATCTCCATGCTTCATGTTAATCTTCTAGAGATAAAAATAGAGTCATACAAAGAAAATATCAACCTGTTGAATCAGAAAATATTGTTTGATATATTAAAACATGTCAGGGAAAGGATGGCGTGCAGACACTTTTCAAGGGAAGGGTCAAAAAGGTTAAAAAAGGCACAAACAGCGAGTTTTCCCCACTGAGTAAGGTTCAAACTTCAGTGTGTTTTCAAGGGTGCTTTAGCGTTTTAGTCTTCTGCCACATGAGGGGGCAGTTAATTGTGTTCAAACAAGCCGAGGGGCAGTTTAGTGCATGTTTTGGTCCTGAAGAGTGCACTTTAGCGCACGTTAGCTCCCAGTAAGCTCCTTACCTTAGCTTGTTTGACTCTAAAGAGGGCTCTTTGGCAAGGATTGTTTTAGTTCCCAGGAGAGAACTAAAGTCTGCTTTTTGCCTACTAAGAGGACAGTTTTTCATGTTTAACCAACCTGAGGAGGTAGCTTAGTGTGTTTGCCAACCAGAAGGGCACTTTAGCACTCACTTTGGCTCCCAAGAAGCCCCTTACCTTGGTACTAGTTTGGTCTTGAAGAGGGCACTTTGGCAAGGTGGGTTTTTGCTTGAGTTTGTGTTTTGGCTCCCAAAAGTGCACCTTAGCGTGCATTTTGGTGCCTAGCATGGCAGTTTATCATGTTTTGAACAGACAGGGGGCAGTTTGGTGTGTTTCTCCAACCTTAAGGTTACTTCAGGGCATATTTTGGGTTCCAAGAAGTCCCTTACCTTAGTGCTTGTTAGGGATTTTGCAAAACAACACATTCAGCTGTCCCCTTGGCTGTTCAAAACATGATATATACTTCCCTCTTAGGCACCATAATGTGCGCTAAGGTGCTCTCTGTGGAGCCATAATGTGCACTCGAGTAAGGGGCCTGTTGGGGGCCAAAATGCACACTCAAGTGGATGGAGACTTCAGGGCATGTTCTGGTTCCTAAGAAGCTTCTTACCTTAGTGCTTGTCTGGCTTCCAAGAGGGTGCCTTAGCACTGGTTTTTGCTCCCAAGAGGCTCCTTACCTTGGCGCCTGTTAAGGATTTCAAGAGGGCGCTTTAGAGAGGGGTGTTTCTCCAAGAAGGACAGATTGTCACATTAAATCAGCCAAGGGGGCAGTTTAGTGTGTTCTGCCAACCAGAAGGACACTGAAACGCATGTGTCAACAACTGGGCCACAAGGGGGCGAGACCCTAAAATACTAACAGTATTTTCACCAATGTGGGGTAAAGTTTACCGGATTAAAAATTAGGGAAGCTTGAAATATCGGTATTAATATCAGTATCAGCCGATATTTACTCATTAGCTGTCAGCCATTTTCAGAGCATCTTGAACGATCTTTAAGACCCAAATAATCTTGTTTTCTCTGACTCTGTAAACACCAAAACTACCTAAGAGGAGTGGACTCTCTTCTTTTATGTCTCTCTTCCTGTTTTTGATCCAAAAAACAGACAAATGAACTTTTTTGATCGAGGTCATTTCGAGCGCTACATCCTTTGATCCTCTCCGTGGTCGTCTTTTCTCATAGGTGTCAAGATTTTTTTTTTTTTTAACAAATATTGATATCAGTATAAGATATAGTTATTGGCCAAAATGTTCATATTCGTGCAACCCTATTAAATAAAAAAAATACTCGTCATCAGATGAACTGTTCGTGGGAATTAGCGTTCCTCATAAACCTGGTTTAACTCTCACACACTCCAGAGGAAACACATCTTGAAGTTTGCAAAACTGGAACCAGCAAAACTTCTCTGTTAGAAAAAAAAATCCCATTTAAACTGTTGATTTCATCTCTCTACAGTTTATTTTCTCTCCTCAAAGAGCGCGGTGAGGTTTCCGTCTGTACATGCTCCTCACGGTGTTTCTCTCTGTGTCCTCAGGGGAAGGAGGCCACCGTGGAGCCCTGGGAGGACACCAACTTCCACCTGTACAAAGTCGTGGACCGCTTCGGCTTCGTCCAGTGAGTGCGCTCGCCCAGAGCCTGTGATTATTCCTAACACCCAGCTGAACGCCGCGCTGAAGGCCGGAGCAGGAAATGAGAGGCTGTGAGAGCGAGCGTGTCTGCGGCTCTGAGCCTCTTTAACAGCCTGTGAGAGCGGTATATTTAGGCTGGCAGGAAACACGCCGGTTAGCCACAATCACAGAGCAGCAGCCATAGGATCCTCAGCGTGAGGCGGGGACGGAGACCGCTCTGGGTAACGTGAGGGTTTGAGACAGACGAGGGGACAGAAGCAGCCCGAGGTGAAGGTCAGAGCCTGGATGAGAAGACGAGGAAGAGGAGAGATGACGCTGGCAGGAAGGAGAGTCTGATCTCTCTGTGCTCAAAGGCTGAAGACGCCGCGTGGTTGGAAAGAGAGCAGACACGTTTACTGAGACAGTTCAGACTCAAAGCTGCTCCTTAGATAGTATGAAAACTAGAATCTGGGTTTTTATTGTATAGTTCAGCTTCGTGCATCTAGAAATAAGACTAAAAGTTTACTCCCTGACTTTGTGAGTGATCTGTGAGAAAACATCAGCAGAGATGAATCTGAGGAATGTCTAATGTGTTATTTCCTGTTTGTGTCACGCTGACATGTCCGATGTTCCCGTTAGAAGAACGAGAACTGACCCTGTCGTTTTCTTTGAGCTGAATTTTTCCACTTCGTATTGAACAGAAAAAGCCAAAAACATCTGACTCTCTGTCTCTGTCTCCTCCTCTCTGCAGCGAGGATGAACTTCCATCCTACGACTCGGTGGAGGAAAAGGTGAGTTTCTCCAACGCTTCTCTCCTCATGTCCCCGTTTATCTTTAAATTAAACAACTGTTCTTTGAGTTCACAAGAGAAAACGTCTGTTCAACATCTGCAGAAGTCTGAATCTGCAGCGTCTCTCCAGCGTCACACAGCTGTGAACAAACGGTCCGGAAGTTGTTGTTCCCTGTAGCCGTCAGGCTGCTGCTGCTGTGACAGAAAATTCCCACCGGACTCGAACGCAGCTGCAGAAAAACTGGCGAGATGAAAGTTATGAACGTGTCACTTCCTGTGTCCCCGCAGCAAAAACACGTGGAGGTGGAGAGGACGACCAAGTGGCTGAAGATGCTGAAGAGCTGGGACAAATACAAGAACAGTGAGAAGGTGAGAGAAGGTGTCCTGGTTTCTTTTAACCCAACGGTCTTCAACCTGCGGCTCTGGAGCCTCATACGGCCCTTTGACTCCTCTGCAGTGGCTCCTTGTAGCTTTAAGAAAAGAATAGTTATTTTTCTTCCAGAGGGTATTGATGATTAAAGACACTGACACTAAATAAAATCCTGTGCTAACATTTAGTTGAACTAAATCTTCATCCCTTCTGTCAATAAAGCCTGCCACCGCTCTACTTCACCTCCTACAACATCAACAGCCCACCAACTTTCCATGCACCTGTGGCTAACCTCAAGTTTTACAGCCCTGGGAAGATAACTACATCTACAAAAAGACTCATCTGGAAGAAAATACTGATTTTAATTCTGTGAGGATGGATTCATTTAACTGACGACGTGCTGGATTAATATACATGCTTGATATGTGGAAAGACACTAGCAAACAACAAAAAACAATGAGCTAAGCAACATTATCAATGTATCTGACAAACTGGCATAATTTCAAGAATTTTCATGTTTCAAAAATTTTTGCACATTTTTTTCTTTTTAACATTTCTTTTGGTAATTGTGATTTTTTTTTGTATTTTTTTTCCCAAATTTCAGTTTTTTCATATTTTTTCAAATTTTTGAAAATTAAAAAAAGGATTTCTTTTGCTATTCTTTTTTGAATTTTTGCATTTTTTCCTAATTTTTAAAATCTTGTTTTTAAAAAAAAAAAAAATTGTAAAATATTTAAGATGGTTGCAATTTTATAAAAAAAATAATTTCTGAAATATTTAAGATAGTTGCAATTTTTTATAAATATAATTTTTAAAATATTTAAGATAGTTGCAGTTTTATAAAAAAAATAATTTCTAAATTATTTAAGGGAGATGCAATTTCATAAAAAAAATCTAAAATATTCAAGATAGTTGCAATTTTAAAAAAAATAATAATAATTAAAAAAACCTCGACCTCACCTCTAAGATTCTATAAATTTGAAAAACTTCTGGTTCTTTCATTTTTACCAGATTTAGACGTCCGCTTTTTTGTCTTTATTGTGAAGATAAAGTCGTGTTTTGGGTTCCCGAATGACTTTAATCCAGGAAGTAAAGGTTGCAGACCCCTGATTTAACCCGTTGACGCTCAGGATTTTGCCACAGTGTCAACAGGACGAGGTGACAGGAAGTGGAGAAGCATCAGCTGTTTGCTTTTTTTAGTCCAGGTGATGTGGAGTTGTCGCCTGGAGCTCTGCAGCGTGTCCTTCATTTGTATGTTTGCACTCCTCAGGGATTCTGTGTGTGTGTGTGTGTGTGTGTGTGTGTGTGTGTGTGTGTGTGTGTGTGTGTGTGTGTGTGTGTGTGTGTGTGTGTGTGTGTGTGTGTGTGTGAGATGTGAAGTCCTCGGGTGTCTGGCCCTTAGAGCTCAGTCAGACTCATCTTTGGCTCAGCGTCCTCTTGGTTTGACAGAAATGTTCACAGTGAGAGGCTGAAGGACACCGTCTCCGTCTCTGTCTCTTGTTTCCTGGAGCTGTGGGTTTCCTCCTCTCCTCCGTCAGTCAGCAGAGCGCCGTCAGCCCAGAGGAAACAGGTCACGCTTGAAACATCTCTTATTTTGTTTCTTTGCGTCCAGCTGCTGGGAACATTTCGTCTGCAGGAGGAGAGGAGCAGATGTGAAGCCGACCCAAGATATTTTCTCTCCTCCTCCTGACGCACACGATGAATCCAGCTCCAGCTTTCAGTTTTTGGTCTATCGGTGATAACCTGCTGCTTCCTGTGAGCTCAGAGCTGAGGACTGATCCTCACAGAGAGCAGGATGAAGCTGCGTCTCTGAGCTGTTTCTCTTCATAACCGGTGTCAGGGCAGAGGAACGGATGTGTCCTGGATTCTGGGTGAAGTAATGACAGGAAGAAACTCAGATCAATGTTCCTGTCAGAGCGGTCCATGAGACCTGTGAGAGGCTGAATCCAAGATCTGGATCCACAGGCTCAGAAATGGGTTGGACCTGGTCTGCCAAACTTTTTGTTTGTGTTTTTTCTGTTCGCTCAGACGCTAAGGTCCGATAATTTAAGGGTCTGCTCTGCCAGAAACATTGTGAAAAAATTATGGTCATTTCTGTGTCTGTACCCTTTATTTCTTTAATAGAAAAAGGTGAGAAATGATTTTTTTTTTCTCAGCACTCAGTTTTTAAAGCCCTCACATTACGCCGTACAGCTTTGTGGATTCAGCCCTTTAATCTCAGACCTCCCTCCCTTTACGACTCACACACACACACACACACACACACACACACACACACACAGAGTCACACACACTTACTTTTACAGTCCCCACTCCTCTGGTATCAGCTGTAGAAATGTTCCAGCTGGTTGCTTTTAATGTCCACAGACGGAGGATTCAGGGCGGCGATTAGCTCTGCTGGTTCAGCACTCTGACTCCAGGACTTTATCCTCCTCACAGGAGTCACAGCGACTCAGGTCTGAGACTTCGGACTCTGCTGCTGCTGAAACACTTCCAGACCTTTTCAGTTTACTGTTTCTTTCTCTGTTAGTTTCACCTCCTCACATCACATCAGTGTGTGTGTGTGTGTGTGTGTGTGTGTGTGTGTGACTGTCTCTGTGCGTTGTTCACACTGAGCAACTGAGCATGTGTTTGCTTCAAAGTGTTTTAAGATTTGAGACATCATGGCCTGAAAAATAAATAAATAAATTGAAAAAAAAAAAATTAATCAATAATTATAATGAAAATAATAATAATAATAATAATAATAATAATAATAATAATAATAATAATAATAATAATAATAATAATAATAATAATAATATGGATAATAATAATTATAATGAAAATAATAATAATAATAATTATTATTATTATTATTATTATTATTATTATTATTATTATTATTATTATTATTATTATTATTATGAAAATAATAATAATAATGAAAATAATAATAATAATAATAATAATAATAATAATAATAATAATAATAATTATAATGAAAATAATAATAATAATAATAATAATAATAATAATAATAATAATAATAATAATAATAATAATAATAATAATGATAATAATAATAATAACAATAATAATAATAATAAATACAAAGTTAATAATAATAATAATAATTATGATAATGATAATAATAATAATAGTATAACTTTATTTATAGAACTTTTAAAAACAGAAGTTTACAAAGTGCTTTGACAGTCGGGACATAAAAACAAGGAAGAGAAGCTTCAGCACAGAGAAAATAGAAATAAAACACAGAATTAAAAAAAGCTACGAGACAGTCTTAGAAAGACTGTAGCGACATATGACACATGAGTAGGGATAAACAATAACTTTCTCTTAAATCGATTACCGCTAACTTTTTAGCATCTAATAATGATCCTAACAGCTCCAAGAGGGCCTCGCCCTAATTCTCGGGCTCTAAAAAGACGATATTAAAAGTGTTAATAGAATAATAAAACAATAATAATAAAAGAGATGATAAAATGATGAAGAATGGATAGAACAATAAAAAAAGCTCTGATGAAAGACAAGATAAAGGACAAAAAGACGGCGTCCTGTCTGTCAAAGTGAGTTTTTAAAAACTGTCCATGCCTCCTCCTGTAGCAGACTCTCTTCATCCTCTGGTCTGTCTGGATCTAAACCCTGAGAAAAAACTGAACTTGTGTCTGGTTGAGGCACCCGTCTTCTGAAAACCTCCTCCCCAGGTGGACCGAGGTCTCTGTGAAGCCTCCTCTAACACACTCCTCCTGCTGTGTCTCCTCTCTGCAGCTGGTGCGGAGGATCTATAAGGGCATCCCTCTGCAGCTCCGAGGGGAGGTGTGGTGTCTGCTGCTCGACGTCCCCAAAATCAAAGAGGAGAAGAAAGACTTCTACGAGGTTTGATCCACACTCACTGTTCATAAACTCTGAGCATCTTTATCGCCTCATAAAGATTCATAAGCCACCGGCAGCTCCTCTGCTTCAGCTCGTCCTCTCCACAGCGTCTGGAGGCTTCTTTGTGTTTGTTGTGAGTCTGCACGGCTCGCCTCAGCCCGCTGTGAAGAAACACTTTTCTTTTTTTGTTCTGCAAACTTTGGACCTCATTAGAAAGTTTAGCTGCCAGGATCAATAAGATCGCTGCCGTCTGTGGCCGTGTGGAAGTTTTTCTAGTAATGAACAGACGGCACGGAGACTAAACAAGCAAACAGAGCGGGAAATGGAAAGAGGAAGCTGAGTCGATTATAAAACGTTTTGGTTTGTGTGAGAGCGAAAAGACAGAGAGGGGATGATCTGATCAGGTTTGAGCCAGAGCTGCTGCAAAATGTGATGGATCGTCTCATGTCACGTTATCCCAGGAGGTTTAGTTGTTTAGTTTAGTTTCTCTGCAGTCAAACAAACTTCTTCAAGCTGTTTTTACTAAGTGGAAATCCTGTTTGGATTCAGTCGATCGTTACAGTTTTATATTTAAAAATTTCAGACCCTGAGATGAAGTTTTCCCCAGGCTGTGGTGCTGAAGAAATCAACCTGATGCAACAGAAAACAAACTCAGCAACATTTTATTTCAAGTTTTCATGAACTCTTAACACCACTGTTTTCTGATTTTATTTTTGTTTTCCTGCAGAAACTTAAAGCCCAAGCCCGAGGACTCTCGCCCGACATCCGTCAGATCGACCTGGACGTGAACCGAACCTACAGAGACCACATCATGTTCATGAACCGCTACGATGTCAAGTGAGTTCTTCCACGTTCATGAATTAAAGCTCCTGTCAGGAACTTTAGCTGTGTGTCAGCTTTGGCGCCCCCTTGTGGATAGAGTGCAGCATATCCAGCTTTAACATCAAAAATAACCAAAGTGAAATTATCACTCTTGTTACTGGCAGAAAAGCCAGAAAAAAATCCAAAACAGAGCACAAAAAATAAAAAATAAAACTCATCGTTAGACCATCAAATACATTTCATCAGTTAAACCACTCTGACACATTTTTCCTTTTACTTTTCTATTGTTAACGATCACCCATGCAGAAAAAAACAAAAAACAAAAAAAAAAACAAAGATAATGAATAAAACATAATGAACCCCCCCCATAAGACACCAGTTGGTACGTTCTCATTTATACAGTATTTATCTCTGTTTGTATATTTTCATGTTTACAAGCAGCTTTGAGTTCATACCACTGAATTAAATTTAACAAAAACAAAATATGAAAGGTAGAGTCTGCAGGAATTTTCTTTACTTGTTTGTAAGCACAACATTCAAACTAAGCTCCTCCCCCTTGGCTCAGTGCCAGTGGCAGCCCACACCCACAGCCTCCGACCGTGATGACGTGAACACTCTCAGCAGCAACCACCTGTCGCTTCGCGTTTCTATGTGGGAGAGTCGTGCATCTGACTTAGCATTTTAGCACAAGCTAATCACGGTATTTAACACATACCTGGTTAGCAGGAAGCTAACTCGCGTCACTCTTCGTCATGTGCTGCCCTCGAGGTTCCTGAAAGTTGAGCCAAGGTTCACCCTCGTTAAGGAAAATACTTTATCTGTTTGCCGTTTTGTTCCACTTTGTATGTGTTTTTCTTCCTCCGTGCTACATCCGCTATTGTAGCCGCTACAATTAGCTTCTTCCAACACCCGCTAACCAACACGCAAAGTCACTTGCGCACTGGGTGCTCAGTGATTGGCTAATAAAACTACACAAACTCTTTGCCTAGAAATGTCCGGATACAACCAAAACATCAACATCCAGGCTGAGGAGAGGGTTTGAGGCAGACACAGACACTGACACACACGTATAGAAGCACAGAGGAGTGGGCAGAGGAGTTGACATTTTATTTTTTTAAGAAAATCCTGCAGACTCTGCCTTTCAAATATGACATTTGAAGACAAAAATGAAGAATTCACCTCATTTGTTCAGGATTTCTTTCATTCAGGATGTCTTGTTGACTGTTTTTCCTTTATAGAGAAAATAATCACAAAATACTAAATTCACCCTGATTTATTATTAAAAAAATCAGGTAAACAAGTTTGTCATTCAGCTACAAGGGAGCCCCAGATTCTTTTGTGCCAAATTACAGGTTTAAAAACGCTTTCAGATTAATTTCATTCAATGAGTTCATGTAAAAGCACAGGCATGATGGAAATCATAAAGAAAGGTGGTTAAAAGTAGAGACTGAGTTAAAGCTAACGTTCTCTCCTCCTGGAGCTTAATAACAGGAGAAACAAAGAAAAGATCTCCATCACGGAGGAGCGGAGAGCAGGAGCGCTGCAGGAGTCTGCTCTTAGAGGCAGAAATAGATGCACAGAACAAAGATACAGAGGGTAATTGCTATATGCACATTTCACACTCAGTGGGAGCTCTGGGAGACGAGGAGAGGAGGTTTTATTCTGCAGCGAGGTATGGAAAGTAAAGCTACGTCTGATGGCTCACCTCCACCTTCTCTGTTCCTGAGTCTTTCAGGTTTTTCTCCGACTCTGATCCTGATCTTTGTTTGTGTTCTCAGGCAGCAGGCTCTGTTCCACGTCCTCACGGCGTACTCCATGTACAACACGGTGAGTCACTGCCTCCACCTTCCTCGGTCTGAGACGCAGCATCTCTCCGTCTGGTCTCTGTTTTTAAAGCCTCCACCTGTGTTCAGTCAGAGCGCTCTCAGATGAAACAAAGACCTTCAGACCTTCAGCTCATTACTGTCATCTAAGGTCCCTGCTAGAAGCTCAGACACGCTCTGATCACAGGACATGTGACCAATGAAATAAAAGTGTTTTATAAAAACTTCTGTTTGAATATTTTCTGAAGGTGTCTCCTGTGATGAATCTAAA
This sequence comes from Halichoeres trimaculatus, assembly GCF_033239565.1. NCBI lineage: Eukaryota > Metazoa > Chordata > Actinopteri > Labriformes > Labridae > Halichoeres > Halichoeres trimaculatus. Next base: position 1,040,219 of record NW_027437199.1, on the reverse strand, counting down.
AGCAGATTCATGGATGAGATCAGGATTGAAGGTCCCGTATCCTGCTCCTTTTACCGTTTACCGTAACATTACAGGCTAAAACAACAGGCTAACTGCAGCTAAAGTTAGCATCCTGAAGCTAACACAGAGACAGGGGGGGACACTGAGGAAAAGCTCTTCCATCTGCTCCACAGCACACAGCATTTAAAATACTCACATTTCCAGGGTCCCAGGTTTGTTGGAGGATGGTTGGTAATGCGCCTGGATTCAGGACCAGTCTATTGGCTAGCCCTCTGTTGGACTGTCCAAAGTTGGAAAAGCAGTCGGCCGTGAAGTGACTAGCACACACATGCTCAGTTTTACTGAGTGTAGCTGGAACATTTCCTGATAAATGAACTCTAGACACTTAGTCTGTCTTCTTCTGAGATGGGAAGCTTGAGCATGGAACTATGTGGCTGTTTACAGCCAAAAACAGAGCAGTGATGGCTCTTCAACTTCAGCATTCTGGGAGGGGAGGAGAGTGGGCGGACCAATCAGGTCAGACTTGCTCCTGATTGGTCAAAAAAGGGAATCGCTGACGTCGGCAAATCCCCAAAATCCAAACAGCTGGTTTTAGGTCAGGATTTAACATTAACAAGATCTACTAAGAACAGGTTTGGTCATTAAATATCACATTTTGTGGGCTGGGAGGAAAGACAAAGACCCACACATTTCACTAAAAGACTTAGTAAAGTGATTTTTGCAGAATACGGGACCTTTAAAATTCTGCATCCCCAACTGATGGATCTACTTCCTGCAGCTGTAAAAGACCTTACGTATGAGTGGTTAGACCAGGATGAGCTCTGAACCGGTGTCATATCAGAGGTGTTTGGGTTTTAGCAGCTCCTCAGACAAACTTTTTTCCTACAGTGTCAACAGGAAGATGAAGGATTGATCCTTGTCTTGATTAGATCAGGGTTGTCTGGAGTCGAGATTTGTTGTTGAGTTTTTGACCAATCAGAATCAAGTGTTCAACGCAGAGTCTGTTAGTAAGAAGAAAGTTTTACATGGCGTTGATGAAGAGAAGGAACATTGAATTTAAAGGAAACAGTAAAAAAATACACAAATCCTGACAGATCGAGGGGAAACAGCAGCAAACAAAACGAGAAATTTCACAGAGCTTCACTCAAGTTACTGAAACTTTATGACGATGTAGAAAACATGTCAAAGAGGATGTTTTAAAAACATCAGGAGGTGTAAAACAGCAGAAACTAAAGGGCTTAATTATGACAGATTGAAAAGTTAGAGTGAAGTAACTTTGACTGAAAACCTTAGAGTTTGAGAGGAGCTGTAACTTTCTGGATGTTAGAAAATAAACACTGCTCTGCATTTCTTTATAAATCTCTTCATCACTCGTCTGAACGCTGCGTGTGTGTGTGTGTGTGTGTGTGTGTGTGTGTGTGTGTGTGTGTGTGTTTGCAGGAGGTGGGATACTGTCAGGGCATGAGTCAGATCACAGCTCTGCTGCTCATCTACATGAATGAAGAGGACGCTTTCTGGGCTCTGGTCAAACTGCTGTCGGGACAGAAGCACGCCATGCACGGTACGAGCGCTGACACCCTGAAATAAATTGCAAATGTTACTAAATGCCAAATTTGATTTTGATATTTGATATCTACTGCTTATTTCAAACTAATTTATTTTGGATTTGTTGCAGATTTTTCTTAAGGGATTAAAGTGGAGTGTCAAATTAATTTAATAAGAGGATCTGTTTTAAGAAGAAACCTCCTCAGGAGAAGTTTCTGTTTTTCTTTTTTCGTTCAACAATAAATATTTTTAAGAAGAGCAGAGACAGCTGTGTTTATAATCAGTTAATCACACACTCCATGCTGTTTAATTTGTCTGTTTTAAAGCCAAAACAGCTGAAACGAAACATGTTGCTCCTGAAAAAGTTGAATGTTTGGTTAAAGAAAAACTGAAACACAAAGGGTGAAGTTTTAACCTGGTGTGCTGTGGATTATCAGGTCCCTCGTTTCGCTTTGATTCACAGCAGACTGAGCTGAAAGGTCATTAACTGAACCCTGGTGGTCTTTACAAACATGTGACAAAGTTATGGAGAAAAAGGCACGAGGATTCCTGAGCAGCTGACGCTAAAACCTCCTAAAAAGGTCAAAATCACTGAGCTCCTGCTCACTGCAAACAGAGATAAACATCCGAAACACGCTGCGGGTAGTGAATGGTTGTTTTGCAGAGCTGTGACAGCTGGATGCAAACATTCAGACGTCTTTCTCTCCTCATCTTCAGGATTCTTCGTCCCCGGTTTCCCCAAGCTGATGCGTTTCCAGGAGCATCACGACCGCATCCTGAAGAAGACGATGCCCAAACTGAAGCAACACCTGGTGAGATGCTCAGACCTGCTGCAGCTTTAATAATGCAACAAGTGCTGAAAGCAGCAGCTGAATAATGCAGGAGGAGCTGGTTACAGCAGGAATAAAAGCTGTGTCCAGATAAAAACAGCAGATAACCATAAAATCCATCCAGAGCTGACCTCCTCTCTCCTGGTGTCGGTTTGTTTTTCCTGCAGGACAACCAGGAGGTCTTCACCAGCCTGTACACCATGAAGTGGTTCTTTCAGTGCTTCCTGGACAGAGTGAGTGGATCAGCACAAACCTGCACACACTGCAGCGTTTATTTTCAGCGTCCAAGCCTCATATTCCAGTTTTTCTGTGGACTGATTCCTCCTGAGTCAGAAAATCCTGTGAATAGTGTTTTCTTCTGAGAGTTTTGGAGAGAAAGTGGAAGAAAATCACTCACATTTATGCAAAAATATGCAAGTTAGAGAAGTTTCTAAAGTCCCTTTTTTCACTCTTCCAAATCCAAACCAAGTTTCGCCTCGTTCATGAAGAAATGAACGTTAAATCTTCACATCATGTGCAGAAACTGGTCGTCTGCTTGAGTTTAAAGCCTCAAACTGATGCATGATGAAGTCTTGTCCAGCATTTGAAGATACAATTAGCGTGAGGAGAAAACCAACTCTGACCTTTTGTCCCGTCTGTGCTCAGACCCCCTTCACCCTCACCCTGAGGATCTGGGACATCTACATCCTGGAGGGGGAGAGGATACTGCCAGCCATGTCCTACACCATCCTCAAACTGCACAAGAGTAAGACCGCGCTCCACACACGGAGTCTCCACTTATCCTAGGTTTAAAGAGTCTGACTGTGTGTGTGTGTGTGTGTGTGTGTGTGTGTGTGTGTGTGTTTTCAGAGCATCTGATGAAGCTGACCATGGAGGAGCTGGTGGAGTTCCTGCAGGCCACGCTGTCCAAAAACTTCTTCTTCGAGGACGACTTCGTGATCGAGCAGCTGCAGGCGTCCATGTCCGAACTCCGGAGGGCCAAGCTGGAACTGCCGGCTCCAGGTACTAAAACACACACACACACACACACACACACGCACACACACACTCTCAGTCAAACAGTATGCATCAGTCGATGTACAAAACAAAACAAAACAAGACTTTTGACGGTGATTGGAGGAGAAGTGTCTGCAACAGAAACACAGAGACAGCTTTGAAGCGATGCACAGCTCACTTCCTGTTCATATTTCACCAAAGTCTCACCCAGAGTTTACTGCAGTTAATGAATGAACGCAAAATACATCATAACAAGTATTGTAACTCCCTTTTTCCTCTGATTATCAGTAATGGTATTTGATGACGCTGCAGGTAAGAGTGCAATTAGAAAAAATAATAATAATTCACTGATTTGAGTATTTCTAATTAGCTAGGATGGATATTAAAAAAGTTATGACTGTTACAGCCTTTTTGCAAGTTGCATTTTATTTTTTTGATTTTTTTTTTATTTTTGCAAATTATTTTAATTCCATTTTTTAAAGAGGATTTAATGGGGATTTTAAAAATTCATTTTTCAGATTCAGCAAATTTTTGACTGTTTTTTGCAAACCTAAAAAAATTTGACATTTCAAAATTTTGGGATTTTTTGTGCATTTTTATTATTATTTTTTTTTTAATGTTGAAATTTTTTTAATTTTTTGCAAATTGTTTAAATTCAATATTTAAAAAAATGGAATCTGGGGGATTTTAACAATTCTTTTCCAGATTCAGCAATTTTTTTTTAATTACAAAATTTGACTTCTTTTTGCAAATTTATAAAATTTTGAAATTTCAAAGTTTGGGGAATTTTTGCACATTTTTTTAATTGAAAAAAAAACGCAAATTTTTGAATTTTTTGCAAATTATCTAAATTCCACTTTTGAAAAGAAAAAAATAAAATTTGGGGGATTTTATCAATTCATTTTAAGATTCAGCAATTTTTTGAAATTACTAATTTTGACTGTTTTTTGCAAATTCAAAAAAATTTGACATTCAAAGTTTTAGGAATATTTGCACTTTTTTTTTTTTTAATGTTGCAAATTTTTAAAATTTTGATTAAAAAAAAAAGAAACTGTTGAAATGTCATAAATTTTGCAATAATGGGCTGAATATGGAGTGGATAATAAAAAAATAGGACTGTTAGACGTCCCTTTAAATCTGGATTTCATGGATACAGACTTCATGAACCCGGCAACTCCCCCACTAATTTAAAAACAAAGAGCTGTCCTCCTCAGGGTTGAATAAGACTGAACATCTCCACATCTCACAGAGCTTCAGTCTGCTGCTGCGTTAGCCGTTAGCCGTTAGCCTCAGTGTGTTTCTTGCTCTGTCTCCTCATTAATCTGCCTTCTCTCCCTCTTCTTCCGATCAATGTTAGCCAACAACAACAAACACGTGGCCGTGAGCGGGGGCCACATCCCCTCCTACAACAGTAACCGGTGGGCTATCCTGACTGGTCTCCCCCCTCTCCATGTCTCTGTCCATCTGTCCTTCAGTCAGTCTGTCCTGTCTGTCGTCTGTTTGTCCAACAGCACTCTGGTTTCTCCTTCACAAGCTCTCCTCCTTCAGCCTGGATATTTTTTCGCTTCTTTCAAGTCCTGAACTTTTCACAATCTGCTCTTTTGTCTTTTTTAAAACCTCTGAGTCCCTTGTTTTAAATCAGTGGCTGCAGATGTAGAATTTCAGGTGACACATGTGCCCCCCGGTGGCTGACTTAAGGTACTGCATAAAAACCATTCCACACTAGCTACAACCAAATTATTCACTGGCTCTTTATGATGGTCTGATGTCAACAAATGATTTCTACTTTTGATTTTTAAAGCCTGACTTCTTCAGAAGCATCCTGACTTTTCTTTTTTCTTCTGTCACTCTCAGAGCGTAGTAAAATGTGAGCTCAGAGAAGTCTTCACCACATTTAAAATCAAAAAGTAGCCTCTCCAGTCCAGCTCCACTGGGCAGCCTCTGTTTTTACAGGAAGTGCTCCAGGAGGTGTAGAAACTCTCCTCAGTACAATGAAATGTTTCCTCTCCCCAGCTGTGGAAGGTAAAAACAATCAGATACCTGCAGGGAGCCGCGTCTGTGGTGGCCTTCGACAGCAGAGTCAGAAAGTGGAAACGCAGCAGAGCAGAGATTGGTTTGGCCCCGACAGCGCTGGTGGTGGTGGTGGTGCAGTAAAGAGGGCGTTTAGTAAAGGCCTGCCGACAAATTGAAGTTAACACTTAAAGTTTCCAGATTTAAAAACATTTGCACAGTCTGAATGTGTCAGTGCAGAAAGATGGTTTGATCGTACATGATGCTTCACAAATCAGCGTTTGGTGGAAAAATCTTTGCTTCTAAAAATAAATCTCACACCCTTTCAAAGCCTGTTTTCTCTTGTTTAAGTGGAGACACATTTTGTGAGGAACTGTGCTCTGAAGGAGACAGGTTGGCTCTCTGTGTCTCAGTGTTTGTGTGGAGGCAGCTTCGGTTGGTTTCTGTAATCGCTCTGACATTTGTGGCAGGTAGGAGGGACCTGACTCTGGATCAGGTCTGAGACACTTTGAGGATTCAGTGCATATTAGTTCACTGCTTGACTTACGCCCACAGTGCTCAGTCTTTCTCCCTCTGACGCGTCCTGACTCTGCGTCCACACCGTCCCTCTGAGTCCTCCACAGCACCATCACTGTGTCCACTCACTGTTCACCTTTCTGTCAAATGGACTTTATTTCTTTTTGACGTGAAGTGTTGAGTTATGTTTCACATGTCTGAACCTATATATTATACCAGTGGTCTTCAGCCTGTGGCTCTAGGGCCTCATGTGGCTCTTTGACTCCTTTGCAGTGGCTCCTTTTAGCTTTAAAACAAAAGAACATTAAGATTAAAAAAATGTGTTTTTCTCACAGAAGATACTGATGATTAAAGACACTGTCACTAAATAAAATTAATGCATATTTCTTTTTAACTAAATATGCATCCTATTGTGCAATAACGCTTTTAACTAAAAAAAATTTAACATTTTTCAATTTAGAAAAAAAAAAAAAATTCTGAAGATTTTTTAAATGTTTTTTTAAAAAAATGCAAATTATTTGATTTTTTTAACTAAATATGCATCCTATTGTACAAAGAAGCTTTTGCTTTTTAAAAAATGGACATTTTTTCATTTTTTAATTAAAAAAAAAAATCTGAGGATTTTTGTAACGTTCTTAAAGAATTTGCAAATTATTTAAATCATTTTTTTTACTTAATATGCATCCAATTGTGCAATAAAGCTTTCAATTAAAAAAATATTTTTTATTTTTAATTTAGACGAAAAACAAAATTTTCTGATGATTTTTTGATGTTAAAAAATGCAAATTATTTTAATTTCATTTTAAGAATAAATGCAAATTTTGACAACTTTTGAGAATTTTGCTAATTTTTGAAATAACTATTTTTTGCAACTTGATACAATTTTTGCCAAATTTACTACAATTCTAAATTTCATTATTTTTTTTGCCTTTTTTTCAATTTTTTTAAATGCAAGTTTTTGAAATTTCAAAATTCTTGAAAAATTTTGCAACTTATTATTTCATAAAGTTTGCAATTTTTGCAAGAAACATATGACATTAATTTTTTTTTCTTTTTTTTTTAATATTTGCAAATCTGTAAAAATTTTTGAAAAAATAAGACATCATGTGTACAACTTTATACACACAAAAAGACGTATTGTTTTCATAATTCTTTACTAGATTTTAATTGTTTAAAGCTTTATCCACTTTTTTGTCTTTACTGTGAAGATAAAGTAGATTCTGTGGCTCCTGAAGGACTCTAATCCAGGTGAGCTGAGGAAAAATGGCTCCTCCGAAAGTAAAAGGTCTAGAAACAGTCTGATAGGATCTTGGGGGTCCGGCCTTGGCTTCAGTCCAAAGACAGGGCGTGTAGCTGATCAGTTTTGGGTCGTCCCACGCTGTGGCTGTGGATAAAACCCTTCGGGGACTTTTCTGTTCGTTGCCGTTTGCCTGTGGAGGTGTGTCTACATGTCGTACTCTCCTTTATTTTGACCTCTCTATGGCAGTGGTGTTGCATGAATCCATGTCCTGTCGTGACTCCTCATCCGATGTGAATCAGCGCCACAGTGTCTCCACCATCCCCGTCCCTCCGGTCTCTGCTCTTCCTCTGATGTTTCCTCTCTGTGGCTGTTTCAGGTAAAGAAGAAGAGTTTCCAAAGAAGCCTCTGGGCCAGCTTCCTCCTGAGGTGACGGTCGACGGGGCCAACCACGTGGGCAACGGACAGAGCCACGTCGAGCCCGTGGAACCTCCAAGGGACCCGAGTCCTGTGGCGGATCGTCAACGAGACAGCCGTCCCCCGAGCCGGGCACGCCGTGACTCGCTGGAGAAAACCATCCGCCTCCACAAAGCTGAGAGGAGGGACGCTCGCTCCAGGGGGTCCGGGGAGATCCCCAACGAGCACCAAAGGCAGTCCAACTCCACCACGCCTGAGAGAGGGGTGACCCCGACCTCGGCCCCCACCCCGACCCCACAGCTCAGCACCACGGAGAGGAGGAAGCAGCAGAGCCACGCCACCGCCAACCACAACTCCAACGCAGCCCCCAGCTCCCACAGGGAGATCACGCCGCGCTGGTTCAAACCCTCCGAGACCAAACTGGAAGCAGCCAAAGCAGCGGCGGCCCGGGAGAGGAGCCGGGGGGCGTCGCCTGCCCCGTCCAGTCCTGAAGACTCCCTGCTCCACCGCCGGCCGCGCTCAAAGGGCTTCATCCCCGGGTCCAACCGAGGCTCCAACGCCTCCCAGTACGACAACGTACCGGGGCTACCGGAGCAAGAGTTCGAGATCCTGGAGCTGGAGAGACCTCCGTCCAGAATGAGGACCCCTCGCAGCGAGACCCCTTACAGCGTATCGTCCCTGAACCCGGGCAGTCCCAATCGTGGACCGAGCCTCGCGGGAAGCGTTGTTTCTGTGGCGTCAGTGCCCAGGATGCCCAAACACACGGTTCCTCCTTTTGTTTCTCACAACAGTCCGGCCAGGATCCAGACTGGTTACCCCGGCAACCACAGCCAGTTCCACGGTCCCACCCAGCAGCACTCCACAGGGAGATCAACAACCGAGGTCCCCATACTACACCCAGCGTACAGCGTGAGCCTGGACCACCGAGGGGAGGAGAGACCGTACCCCCCTCCGACCCGGTTCACCCCGCCCTCTAACGTGGCGTACGGGGAGCGAGCGTACGCCACCACCCAAAGACGCAACAACAGTCCTTCCCCAGAGAAAGTCCTCATGAACAACTCCTACACCACCTACCGCAGGCAGGCGCCACCAAACTCCGCCCACAACGCCCGCCACGCCCGGCCTCAGCTGGAGACAACGGGGAGCTCCACCCCCATCTACCTGCAGCAGCTCACCTCCACCGCGCAGGTCTACGCCCCCGTGGACTACAGGTTTGAGGGGCATCGGAGGGTTGAAGCAAACCCACACTATCACCCTGAAGGCGGACCTCAGCGGCTGGTCGACGGACTCACGTGGGCGCCAGAGAGCGAGCTGCCCCCTCCGTCCCCGGGCGGCGTTCCCCGCTCCCCCAGCTTCCAGCAGGCCCAGATGTCCCCGGTTCAGGAGTTCACGTTCCCTGACAACCCCGAAAGCCTCCTTCACTACAGGACACAGTTCCAGGAGCAGCAGCCTGTCATGAGGCAACAGCTCCCCCAGCTGTTCGGAGGACCACACTACAGGCACGCACAGGAGGCGTTCGCCCTGCAGGAGTCCATGCTGCTGTGAGCGGAGCGAGTCGGACACTGTAAAAAACAAACTGAGGAGTAGTCGCTGACACTGTGCTGAGGCGGGACGAGGTCCTGGCTTTGTCTGGGACCTGGTTTTCCTCTGCTCTCTGGACCCTCTGACTGTCACACCGCAGGACACACCAGCCTCTGAGGTTTTTACTGCTCACTTTAAAAAGAGAAAAGGAAAAAGTGACTGAAGATTTTATTTTATTTTTGATGTAAATCCCAGAGAAGAGGCGACAGTATCTATCTCTTAGCGTCTGACATGTACAGTGGATTTTTGTTAATATGCTGAGTTGTTATCAGTAGCAGGGAGAGAGAAACATCTCTGATTGATTTTCCATCTTTATTTTTATATGTTACGTTAGAGATGAATTCACTCTATATGCTCGTGAATGTTATTTTTAAAGAGAAGAGATTGGTCCATATCCAATGATAGAGATAGAGCGTAGACAGGAAAAGGTGACTCTAAGTTTTAATTCCCATTTTTATGCACCTTCACAGTAGAGGGAGCTGTTTTGATTTTAGTTCCTCTTAGTTTCTGAGATAATTTTGCTTTTTCTGATAAACTGATGTGCAATTAATTTTGTTTCCCATGCTTGAAGTCCAGTACTTTGGTAACTTTGTGTTTTGAGGCCAGTGTAGTTTCTGATCAGTTCAAACTCTCTGATAGAGCTAATTTATGAGGGCTAATAAACTCTGTTTGTCTGACAAACGTCTGATTTGTAACTTTAGGTTTTTATCGTCGCCGTGCTCCAGCACACGCAGGCAGAGATGGATGTGAACTAGTTTGCTTTACTTCGTTATGTCTCATTATACTCAACACTGTCATATCAACTACTGTTTGGCTGCTGGCACCTCCAGTGGCAGTCATCTGGCACACACACACACACACACACACACACACACGTCAGCATTGTGTGAGTCACACATTTCAACATGTTTTCATTCACCCTCCTCTCTGTTCTTCCTCCTCATCCTCTGGTTTTGGATCAGACTCAGTATTGTTTACTGCTCAGTACATTCCTTAAGTTATCTGTTTGTTTGTCGTCGGTTGTTGAACACTAACTTCAGACCGTTCTGATACTTTGCTTAATAAAATGAGATGGGTTAAAGATGTTTCCCAGTCTGTCTTTGCTCTTCTTTAAATATTTACATTCGTCTGATTCTGATTCTTCACTTTACCACCAGTGATGAAACTCTGCCCCCTAGTGGTGCTGCGTGAGTACACCCAACGCCTACAACTAAACACCTAAGAGGTAAGTTTGTTTTTTTCTCTTTTTTGACAGAAAAGGGGTAAAAAAACCTAAGGGGTTAGTCTTGACTTTTTTGTCACAAAGAGGAAAAAAACACCTAAGGGGTTAGTCGTGACCTTTTTTGTCAGAAAAAGGAAAAAACACCTAAGGGGTTAGTCTTGACCTTTTTTGTCAGAAAAAGGAAAAAACACCTAAGGGGTAAGTCTTGCATCTTTTTGTCAGAAAAAGAAAAAAACACCCAAGGGGTTAGTCTTGACTTTTTTTGTCACAAAGAGGAGAAAAACACCTAAGGGGATAGTCTTGACCTTTTGTGTCAGAAAAAGGAAAAAACACATAAGGGGATAGTTTTGACCCTTTTTGTCAGAAAAAGTAAAAAAACAACTGAGGGGTTCGTCTTGACTCATTTGGTCAGAAAAAGGAAAAAAAACCTAAGGGGTTAGTCTTGACTTTTTTTGTCAGAAAAAGGAAAAAACACCTAAGGGGTTAGTCTTGACTTTTTTGTCACAAAGAGGAAAAAAACACCTAAGGGGTTAGTCGTGACCTTTTTTGTCAGAAAAAGGAAAAAACACCTAAGGGGTAAGTCTTGCATCTTTTTGTCAGAAAAAGAAAAAAACACCTAAGGGGTAAGTCTTGCATCTTTTTGTCAGAAAAAGAAAAAAACACCTAAGGGGTTAGTCTTGACTTTTTTTGTCACAAAGAGGAGAAAAACACCTAAGGGGATAGTCTTGACTTTTTTTGTCAGAAAAAGGAAAAAACACATAAGGGGTTAGTTTTGACCCTTTTTGTCAGAAAAAGTAAAAAAACAACTGAGGGGTTCGTCTTGACTCATTTGGTCAGAAAAAGGAAAAAAAACCTAAGGGGTTAGTCTTGACTTTTTTTGTCAGAAAAAGGAAAAAACACCTAAGGGGTTAGTCTTGACTCATTTGGTCAGAAAAAGGAAAAAACACCTAAGGGGTTAGTCTTGACTTTTTTGTCAATAAAGGGAAAAAAAACAACTAAAGGGTTAGTCTTGTCTTTTTTGTCGGAAAGAGGAAAAAAAACACCTAAGGGGTTAGTTTTGACCCTTTTTGTCAGAAAATGGAAAAAACACATAGGGGTTAGTCTTGACTTTTTTTGTTAATAAAGGGAAAAAAAACAACTAATGGGTTAGTCTTGACTCTTTTTGTCAGAAAAAGGAAAAAACACCTAAGGGGTTTGTCTTGACTTTTTTTTGTCAGAAAAAGGAAAAAACACAAAAGGGGACAGTTTTGACCCTTTTTGTCAGAAAAAGTCAAAAAACACCTAAGGGGTTGGTCTTAACCTTTTTTGTCAGAAAAAGGAAAAAACACATAAGGGGATAGTCCTGACTTTATTTGTCAGAAAAAGGAAAAAAAACACGTTCGGGTCTAGTCTTGACTCATTTGGTCGGAAAAAGAAAAAAAAACCTAAGGGGTTAGTCTTTACCTTTTTTGTCAGAAAAAGGAAAAAACACCTAAGGGGTTAGGCTTGACTTTTTTTGTCAGAAAGAGGAAAAAACACCTAAGGGGTTAGTCTTGAGTCATTTGGTCGGAAAAAGAAATAAAAACCTAAGGGGTTAGTCTTGACATTTTTTGTCAGAAAAAGGAAAAAACACCTAAGGGGTTAGTCTTGACTATTTTTGTCAGAAAAAGGAAAAAAAAACACCTAAGTGGTTAGTCTTGACTTTTTTTGTCAGAAAAGGAAAAAACACCTAAGGGGTTAGTGTTGACTTTTTTGTCAGAAAAAGTAAAAAAACACCTAAGGGGTTAGTCTTGACTCATTTGGTCGGAAAAAGTAAAAAAAACACCTAAGGGGTTGGTCTTAGCCTTTTTTGTCAGAAAAAGGAAAAAACACCTAAGGGGTTAGTCTTGACTTTTTTGTCAATAAAGGAAAAAAAACAACTAAGGGGTTAGTCTTGACTTTTTTTGTCAGAAAAAGGAAAAAACACATAAGGGGATAGTTTTGACCCTTTTTGTCAGAAAAAGTAAAAAAAACACGTTCGGGTCTAGTCTTGACTCATTTGGTCGGAAAAAGAAAAAACACCTAAGGGGTTGGTCTTGACCTTTTTTGTCAGAAAAAGGAAAAAACACCTAAGGGGTTAGTCTTGACCTTTTTTGTCAGAAAAGATAAAAAAACACCTTGGGGTTAGTCTTGACTTTTTTTGTCGGAAAGAGGAAAAAACACCTAAGGGGTTAGTCTTGACCTTTTTTGTCAGAAAAAGTAAAAAAAAAACACCTAAGGGGTTAGTCTTGACTTTTCTTGTCAGAAAGAGGAAAAAAAAACCTAAGGGGATAGTTTTGACCTTTTTTGTCAGAAAAATGAAAAAAATACCTAAGGGGATAGTTTTGACCCTTTTTGTCAGAAAAAGGAAAAAAACACCTAAGGGGTTATTCTTGACTTTTTTGTCAATAAAGGGAAAAAAAACCTAAGGGGTTAGTCTTGTCTTTTTTGTCGGAAAGAGGAAAAAACACCTAAGGGGTTAGTCTTGACTCATTTGGTCAGAAAAAGGAAAAAACACCTAAGGGGTTAGTCTTGACCTTTTTTGTCAGAAAAAGGAAAAAACACCTAAGGGGTTAGTCTTGACTTTTTTGTCACAAAGAGCAAAAAAACACCTAAGGGGTTAGTCTTGACATTTCTGTCAGAAAAAGAAAAAAAAACACCTAAGGGGTTAGTCTTGACTCATTTGATCAGAAAAAGAAAAAAAAAACCTAAGGGGAAAGTCTTAACCTTTTTTGTCAGAAAAAGGAAAAAACACCTAAGGGGTTAGTCTTGACTTTTTTGTCGATAAAGGAAAAAAAATCACCTAAGGGGTTAGTCTTGTCTTTTTTTGTCACAAAGAGGAAAAAACACCTAAGGGGTTAGTCTTGACCTTTTTGTCAGAAAAAGGAAAAAAACACCTAAGGGGTTAGTCTTGACTCATTTGTTCAGAAAAAAGAAAAAACACCTAAGGGGTTAGTCTTGTCTTTTTTTGTCACAAAGAGGAAAAAACAACTAAGGGGTTAGTCTTGACTTTTTTTGTCAGAAAGAGGAAAAAACACCTTAGGGGTTAGTCTTGACTTTTTTTGTCAGAAAGAGGAAAAAACACCTAAGGGGTTAGTCTTGACTTTTTTTGTCAGAAAGAGGAAAAAACACCTAAGGGGTTAGTCTTGACTCATTTGGTCGGAAAAAGAAATAAAAACCTAAGGGGTTAGTGTTGACTTTTTTGTCAGAAAAAGGAAAAAACACCTTAGGGGTTAGTCTTGACTTTTTTTGTCAGAAAGAGGAAAAAACACCTAAGGGGTTAGTCTTGACTCATTTGGTCGGAAAAAGAAATAAAAACCTAAGGGGTTAGTGTTGACTTTTTTGTCAGAAAAAGGAAAAAACACCTAAGGGGCTGGTCTTGACTATTTTTGTCAGAAAAAGGCAAAAAAACACCTAAGTGGTTAGTCTTGACTATTTTTGTCAGAAAAGGAAAATACACCTAAGGGGTTTGTCTTGACTTTTTTTTGTCAGAAAAAGTAAAAAAACACCTAAGGGGTTAGTCTTGACTCATTTGGTCGGAAAAAGTAAAAAAAAACACCTAAAGGGTTGGTCTTAGCCTTTTTTGTCAGAAAAAGGAAAAAACACATAAGGGGTAAGTCTTGACTTTTTTTGTCAGAAAAAGGAAAAAACACCTAAGGGGTTAGTCTTGACTCATTTGGTCGGAAAAAGAAAAAAAAACCTAAGGGGTTAGTCTTGACTTTTTGTCAGAAAAAGGAAAAAACACCTAAGGGGTTAGTCTTGACTTTTTTTGTCAGAAAGAGGAAAAAACACCTAAGGGGTTAGTCTTGACCTTTTTTGGCAGAAAAAGGAAAAAACACCTAAGGGGTAAGTCTTGCCCTTTTTTGTCAGAAAAGATAAAAAAACACCTAAGGGGTTAGTCTTGACTTTTTTTGTCGTAAAGAGGAAAAAACACCTAAGGGGTTAGTCTTGACTTTTCTTGTCAGAAAGAGGAAAAAACACCTAAGGGGTTAGTCTTGACCTTTTTTGTCAGAAAAAGGAAAAAAATAACTTAGGGGATAGTTTTGACCCTTTTTGTCAGAAAAAGGAAAAAAAACACATAGGGGTTATTCTTGACTTTTTTGTCAATTAAGGGAAAAAAAACAACTAAGGGGTTAGTCTTGTCTTTTTTGTCGGAAAGAGGAAAAAACACCTAAGGGGTTAGTCTTGACTTTTTTTGTCAGAAAAGGAAAAAACACCTAAGGGGTTAGTCTTGACTTTTTTTGTCACAAAGAGAACAAACACCTAAGGGGTTAGTCTTGACCTTTTTTTCAGAAAAAGGAAAAAACACCTAAGGGGGAAGTCTTGACTCGTCTTGTCACAGAGAGGAAAAAAAACAACTAAGGGGTTAGTCTTGACCTTTTTTTCAGAAAAAGGAAAAAAACACCTAAGGGGGAAGTCTTGACTCGTCTTGTCACAGAGAGGAAAAAAAACAACTAAGGGGTTAGTCTTGACCTTTTTGTCACAAAGAGCAAAAAAACACCTAAGGGGTTAGTCTTGACATTTCTGTCAGAAAAAGAAAAAAAAACACCTAAGGGGTTAGTCTTGACCTTTTTTGTCAGAAAAGGAAAAAAAAACACCTAAGGGGTTAGTCTTGACTCATTTGGTCAGAAAAAGAAAAAAAAACCTAAGGGGTAAGTCTTGACCTTTTTTGTCAGAAAAAGGAAAAAACACCTAAGGGGTTAGTCTTGACTTTTTTTGTCAGAAAGAGGAAAAAACACCTAAGGGGTTAGTCTTGACTTTTTTTGTCAGAAAGAGGAAAAAACACCTAAGGGGTAAGTCTTGACTTTTTTGTCAGAAAAGATAAAAAAAAACACCTAAGGGGTTAGTCTTGACCTTTTTTGTCAGAAAAGGAAAAAAAAACACCTAAGGGGTTAGTCTTGACTCATTTGGTCAGAAAAAGAAAAAAAAACCTAAGGGGTAAGTCTTGACCTTTTTTGTCAGAAAAAGGAAAAAACACCTAAGGGGTTAGTCTTGACTTTTTTTGTCAGAAAGAGGAAAAAACACCTAAGGGGTTAGTCTTGACTTTTTTTGTCAGAAAGAGGAAAAAACACCTAAGGGGTAAGTCTTGACTTTTTTGTCAGAAAAGATAAAAAAAAACACCTAAGGGGTTAGTCTTGACCTTTTTTGTCAGAAAAGATAAAAAAAACACCTAAGGGGTTAGTCTTGACCATTTTGTCAGAAAAAGTAAAAAAAAAACACCTAAGGGGTTAGTCTTGACCTTTTTTGTCAGAAAAAGGAAAAAAACACCTAAGGTGATAGTTTTGACCATTTTGTCAGAAAAAGGAAAAAAAACACATAGGGGTTATTCTTGACTTTTTTGTCAATAAAGGGAAAAAAAACAACTAAGGGGTTAGTCTTGTCTTTTTTGTCGGAAAGAGGAAAAAAAACCTAAGGGGTTAGTCTTGACTTTTTTTGTCAGAAAAAGGAAAAAACACCTAAGGGGTTAGTCTTGACTCATTTGGTCAGAAAAAGGAAAAAACACCTAAGGGGTTAGTCTTGACTTTTTTTGTCACAAAGAGGAAAAAACACCTAAGGGGTTAGTCTTGACTTTTTTTGTCAGAAAAAGGAAAAAACACCTAAGGGGTTAGTCTTGACTCATTTGGTCAGAAAAAGGAAAAAACACCTAAGGGGTTAGTCTTGACTTTTTTTGTCACAAAGAGGAAAAAACACCTAAGGGGTTAGTCTTGACTTTTTTTGTCACAAAGAGGAAAAAACACCTAAGGGGTTAGTCTTGACTTTTTTGTCACAAAGAGCAAAAAAACACCTAAGGGGTTAGTCTTGACCTTTTTTGTCAGAAAAGGAAAAAAAAACACCTAAGGGGTTAGTCTTGACTTTTTTTGTCACAAAGAGGAAAAAACACCTAAGGGGTTAGTCTTGACCTTTTTTGTCAGAAAAAGGAAAAAACACCTAAGGGGTTAGTCTTGAGTTTTTTTGTCAATAAAGGGAAAAAAACACCTTAGAGGTTAGTCTTGAATTATTTATTCATTTTCTTTTCTAAATTTCCAAATGTTGAAAAACACCTATACATCCAATTATCCATTACATGAATCGGGTATCATCAGTCATCCTTTTTGATAATTTTTTCTGTTTATTAAGCATTGTCCAAGAACTCATTGGACGGAAAAGGAAACAGGAAGTGACATATCTCCCTGTTTTGTTAATTGCACAGTAAACTGTAGACCATCTAATTTAAGACGAAATAATAAACAAAATACATCAAAACAGACAGAATAAGTTGTTTGAAATAAGCTCATCAGTGTGAAAGCTTCCAACTTTGAACAGTTTTTATTGGATTTTAAAAGTTTTTATATCAGAGACAAAACTTTATCCTCTTCATTCATGAGTCTATTAGATCCTTTAGCATTGACACTTAGCAGCTTTTAAGGCACTCGACAGTTCACAGACGTGTTTTTACATCATTTTGTGACTTATTACATTAAAAATCACAGCTTTAATTACATATCTACAATTAAAGAGCAGCATAATTTGTGAAATGTCTCAGAAGTGGTGCTAATTATTACACACCAAACTGGAAGTCGTGTGTTTCAGTCAGGCTGATGACTGAGTCACTGCAGAGTTTCCTGAACCAAAGACCTCATCAATCCATCAGTCCATCAGTTCATTAGTCCATCAGTCCATCAGTCCGTCAGTCCATCGATCCATCAGTCCATCAGTCCATGGATCCATCAGTCCATCAGTCTGTCAGTCCATCAGTCCATCGGTCCATCGGTCCATCAATCCATCAGTCCATCAGTTCATTAGTCCATCAGTCCATCAGTCCATCAGTCCGTCAGTCCATCAGTCCATCGGTCCATCAATCCATCAGTCCATCAGTTCATTAGTCCATCAGTCCATCAGTCCATCAGTCCATCAGTCCGTCGGTCCATCAGTCCATCGGTCCATCAATCCATCAGTCCATCAGTTCATTAGTCCATCAGTCCATCAGTCCGTCAGTCCATCAGTCCATCAATCCATCAGTCCATCAGTCCATCAGTCCATGGATCCATCAGCCTGTCAGTCCGTCGGTCCATCAGTCCATCAGTCCAATGGTCCATCAGTCCATCAGTCCAACGGTCCATCAGTCCATCAGTCCATCAGTCCAGTCCATCGGTCCATCAGTCCATCAGTCCATCGGTCCATCAGTCCATCAGTCCGTCGGTCCATCGGTCCATCGGTCCATCAGTCGTGGGCTTTTTCCACTTTGTTACTCCAGATTGGCTTTCGCTTCTCGATGAAGGCGCGGATCCCCTCCTGCCCGTCTCTCAGAGCCAGGTTGTCAACCATCACTTTGGAGGCTGTGGCATAAGCTGCATCTCGACCTTGAGCCATTTGTCTTTGGAGGAAAAGAAATCATTGATCATTAATCATTAAATGTATCAGCACAAGTCATTCTAAATATTTTTTTTATCAACGTAGCACATTTTAAGAAAAAAGTTATTAATTTTTTTGTCAGAAAGTAAAAAAAACCTGAGTGGTTAGTCTAATTTCTTTTTTTTTTTTGTCAGAAAAAGAAGATAAACAGCTTAGAGGTTAGTCTTGATAAATTTATTTTTTTGTCAGAAAAATAAAACAAAACAGGGGTTAGTCTTTATTTATTTATTTTTTTTGTCAGAAAAAGAAACAAAAACAACTAAGGGGTTCGTCTTGATTTATTTTTATTTTTATTAGAAAAAGAAATAAAAAGGGGTTCATCCTGATTTTTTTGTTTTTTATCAGAAAAAGGAAAAAAACCTTTAGGGGTAAGTCTTGACTTTAATTGTCAAAAAAAGGAAAAACACATAAGGGTTAGTCTTGACTCATTTTTTCAGAAAAAGGAAAAAATACATAGGGGGTTAGTCTTGACTTAAATTGTCAAAAAAGGAGAAAAAAATCACCTAAGGGGTTAGTTTTTACTTTTTTTGCTCAGAAAAAGGAAAAAAAACACCTAAGGGGTTAGTCTTGACTTTAATTGTCGAAAAAGGAGAAAAAAAACACTAAAGGGTTAGTCTTGACTTTTTTTGTCAAAAAAAAGTAAAAAAAAACACCTAAGGGGTTAGTCTTGACTTTTTTTGTCACAAAGAGGAAAAAAACAGCTAGGGGTTAGTCTTGACCTTTTTTTGTCCGAAAAAGGAAAAAAAACACCTAAGGGGTTAGTCTTGACTTTTTTGTCAATAAAGGGAAAAAAAACAACTAAGGGGTTAGTCTTGACTCATTTGGTCGGAAAAAGGAAAAAACACCTAAGGGGTTAGTCTTGACCTTTTTTTGTCAGAAAGAGGAAAAAACACCTAAGGGGTTATTCTTGACCTTTTTTCTCAGAAAAAGGAAAAAAACACCTAAGGGGTAAGTCTTGACCTTTTTCGTCAGAAAAAGGAAAAAAACACCTAAGGGGTTAGTCTTGACCTTTTTCGTCAGAAAAAGGAAAAAAACACCTAAGGGGTTAGTCTTGACCTTTTTCGTCAGAAAAAGGAAAAAAACACCTAAGGGGTAAGTCTTGACCTTTTTTATGTCAGAAAGAGCAAAAAACACCTAAGGGGTTAGTCTTGACCCATTTTGTCAGAAAATGGAAAAAAACACATAAGGGGTTTGTCTTGACCTTTTTTTGTCAGAAAGAGGACAAAAAACACCTAAGGGGTTCGTCTTGACTTTAATTGTCGAAAAAGGAGAAAAAAAACACAAAGGGGTTAGTCTTTACTTTTTTTCTCAGAAAAAGGAAAAAAAACACCTAAAGGGTTAGTCTTGACTTTTTTTTGTCAGAACAAGGAAAAAATCACCTAAGGGGTTAGTCTTGACTGTTTTTGTCGGAAAAAGGACAAAAAAACCTAATGGGTTAGTCTTGACTCATTTGGTCTGAAAAAGGATAAAAAAACACCTAAGGGGTTAGTCTTGACTTTTTTTGTCAGAAAAGAGAAAAAAACACCTAATGGGTTACCCCTGACTCATTTTTGTCAGAAAAAGGAAAAACACACATAAGGGGATAGTCTTGACTATTTTTGTCATAAAAGGAAAAAAAAACCTCAGGGGTTTGTCTTGACTTTTTTTTGTCAGAAAAAGGAAAAAATCACCTAAGGGGTAAGTCTTGACTTAAATTGTCAAAAAGGAGAAAAAAAACACCTAAGGGGTTAGTATTTACTTTTTTTCTCAGAAAAAGGAAAAAAAAACATATAAGGGGTTAGTGTTGACTTTTTTTTCAGACAAAGGAAAAAACACCTGAGGGGTTAGTCTTGACTTTAATTGTCAAAAAATGAGAAAAAAAACACCTAAGGGGTTAGTTTTTACTTTTTTCTCAGAAAAAGGAAAATAAAAACACATAAGGGGTTAATTTTTTAAATTTTTTTTTTTTTTTTTTTGGCAGAAAAAGGGAAAAAAACACCTAAGGGGTTAGTCTTGACTTTTTTGTCAATAAAGGGAAAAAAAACAACTAAGGGGTTAGTCTTGACTCATTTGGTCGGAAAAAGGAAAAAACACCTAAGGGGTTAGTCTTGACCTTTTTTTGTCAGAAAGAGGAAAAAACACCTAAGGGGTTAGTCTTGACCTTTTTCGTCAGAAAAAGGAAAAAAATACCTAAGGGGTTAGTCTTGACCTTTTTTCGTCCGAAAAAGGAAAAAAACACCTAAGGGGTAAGTCTTGACCTTTTTTTGTCAGAAAGAGGAAAAAACACCTAAGGGGTTAGTCTTGACCTTTTTGTCAGAAAAAGGAAAAAAAATACCTAAGGGGTAAGTCTTGACCCATTTTGTCAGAAAACGGAAAAAAACACATAAGGGGTTTGTCTTGACCTTTTTTTGTCAGAAAGAGGACAAAAAACACCTAAGGGGTTCGTCTTGACTTTAATTGTCGAAAAAGGAGAAAAAAAACACTAAGGGGTTAGTCTTTACTTTTTTTCTCAGAAAAAGGAAAAAAAAACACCTAAAGGGTTAGTCTTGACTTTTTTTTGTCAGAACAAGGAAAAAACACCTAAGGGGTTAGTCTTGACTGTTTTTGTCGGAAAAAGGACAAAAAAACCTAATGGGTTAGTCTTGACTCATTTGGTCTGAAAAAGGATAAAAAAACACCTAAGGGGTTAGTCTTGACCTTTTTCGTCAGAAAAAGGAAAAAAATACCTAAGGAGTTAGTCTTGACCTTTTTTCGTCAGAAAAAGGAAAAAAAACACCTAAGGGGTAAGTCTTGACCTTTTTTTGTCAGAAAGAGGAAAAAACACCTAAGGGGTTAGTCTTGACCTTTTTGTCAGAAAAAGGAAAAAAAATACCTAAGGGGTAAGTCTTGACCTTTTTGTCAGAAAACGGAAAAAAACACATAAGGGGTTTGTCCTGACCTTTTTTTGTCAGAAAAGGGAAAAAAACACCTAATGGGTTACCCCTGACTCATTTTTGTCAGAAAAAGGAAAAACACACATAAGGGGATAGTCTTGACTATTTTTGTCATAAAAGGAAAAAAAAACCTCAGGGGTTTGTCTTGACTTTTTTTTGTCAGAAAAAGGAAAAAATCACCTAAGGGGTAAGTCTTGACTTAAATTGTCAAAAAGGAGAAAAAAAACACATAAGTGGTTAGTCTTTACTTTTTTTCTCAGAAAAAGGAAAAAAACATATAAGGGGTTAGTGTTGACTTTTTTTTTCAGAACAAGGAAAAAACACCTGAGGGGTAAGTCTTGACTTTAATTGTCAAAAAAGGAGAAAAAAAACACCTAAGGGGTTAGTTTTTACTTTTTTCTCCGAAAAAGGAAAAAAAAACACATAAGGGGTTAATTTTTTAATTTTTTTTTTTTTTTTTTTTTTGGCAGAAAAAGGGAAAAAAACACCTAAGGGGTTAGTCTTGATTTATCTTAATTTTATTATTTGCCAAAAAATGGGGATAATCTTGATTTATTTTAATGTTATTTTTGTCAGAAAATGGAAAAAAAAACCTAGGGGGTTAGTCTTTGATCTACGTAGCACATGCAAAGGAACAGTTCAAATAAAATAAATGTTGTAAACCTGGATGATCTTCATTGGGGTATAGTTCCTCTTCCTATAATTTACCTTTGGAAAGTGGCTTTGCCAAGAGCTACCACAGGTCTGCTGGACTGACACACCCGCTGAGCGATCGCCAATGTTTCATCCTCCAACCGCTCCTCTGGCACCACCTTACTGACCAGACCGTGCAGCAAAGCATCATGGGCTGAGAGGGGGGTCCCTGTGAAAAGCATCTCCATAGCGACCTGATAAGAAAACATGAAGTTTTTATGAAAAGGGACTTGAAGTGTTGCTGTTATCAACAACAAAAGAAAGGAAAAACATCACTCTGTGCAGATGTTTGGCGAGTATCATCCAACGCTCACCTTTCTTGGCACCGCTCTACCAATGGCCACTGCCGGCGTGGAGCAGAACAGACCCACGTTAACACCAGGTGTGGCAAAGGTGGACTTTTCTGTCACTACGGCAATGTCACAGCTGGCAACAAGCTGGCAACCAGCTGCTGTGGCAACTCCGTTGACCATGGCGATCACTGGAACAGGTAGGTCTTGTAGCAGAGTCATCACCTGAGGAAAGTAAGAGCATGAGTAACACTCATCAGATTAATTTTGTTTTTAAATGATGAAAGATTATAGGAGGGAGAAGAGAAAACGTTAACACTAACTAACCTCTGAACAGGTGTGAAACACCTTTGTGTGATAGTCTCTGCCCTGAGCTGACGTCAGCTCTTTCAGGTCATGTCCAGAGGAAAACACCGGACCTTTGGCTGAAACATGTTTAAAACAAAATATGAGGGCCTGATGTTTTAAATCTTTTACTTATCAACACATAAAGCTGATAATACCTGCCTGATATAATAATAACTCTAAGATCTTCGCTGTCGACGTCACTGAGGATGTTTTCTCTGAGAGATTCCAACATGGACAAAGAGAGAGCGTTCCTCTTCTTGGGATTGTTCAGTATTATTCTCCTGGAGGAGGAAAAATAAACAGCATTAGTCTGACGGCACAGAAGAAGAACATTAACACTAATTGATTGATTGATTGATTTTTTTTTTTCAGAAAAAGAAATAAAACACCTAAAGGGTAAGTCTTGATTTTTTCCCTTTTTTGTCAGAAAAAAAGAAAAGAAAAAACACCTTAGGGGTAAGTCTTAATTCATTTATTTTTTGTCAGAAAATTAAAAGAAAACAACTAAGGGGCTTCTCTTGACTTTTTTTGTCAGAAAAAAAGAAAAAAAAAACACTTAGGGGGTTAGTCTTGATTCATTCATTATTTTTGGTCAGAAAAAGTAAAAATTACAACTTAGGGGTTAGTCTTTTTTATTTTTGTCAGAAAAGGGAAAAAACACAAAAGGAGTGAGTCTTGATTTATTCATTTATTGTTAGAAAAAGGAAAAAAAAACACCTAAGGGGTTACTCTTGATTGTTTTTGGGGGTTTTTTCGGAAAAAGGCAAACAACTACCCAAGGGGTTGGTCTTGATCTGTTAATTTTTGTCAGAAAAGGAAAAATAACACCTTAGGGGTTCTTCTTGATTAATTCATTTATTTTCGTCAGAAAAAAGGGAAAAAACACCTAAGGGAAAAGTCTTGATTTTTTGTTGTTGTTGTTAGAAAATGGAAAATAAACTACGTAAGGGGTTTGTCTTGATTTATTAATTTATGTCCGAAAAAGAAAAAATACCTAAGGGGTTAGTCTTGATTTATTTATTTGTTTGTTTGTTTTTTTTGTCAGAAAAAGGAAAAAAAACACCTAAGGGAAAAGTCTTGATTTTTTTTTTTTGTTTGAAAATGGAAAATAAACTACCAAAGGGGTTGGTCTTGATTTATTAATTTATGTCCGAAAAAGAAAAAATACCTAAGGGGTTAGTCTTGATTTATTTATTCGTATTTTTTGTCAGAAAAAGGAAAAAAAGCACCGAAGGGATAGGTCTGGATATATATATATATTTTTTTTTGTCTGATTAATGAAAAAAACCTACAACCTTAAATTCATTGACTTTAAACCAACTCTTACAGGTTTTCTAATAAATTCACCAGTGAAACCAGTCAATAACAAAGTAGGGCTGGATAAGCTAACCCTGATAAATGAAACCTAATACTGTGCAAGAAAGAAATTAAAGATAAACCTGATTAGCTGACCACGTTGTTTGACATTTGAACGTTTTAATGTGGTTTTAATAAATCTTAATAAGTGAAAAAAAGGCTTAGTTTAGATAACATGTGGTGAAAACACAGAGGCAGAAAGCACCTGAAAGATACCTTTCGAGAAAAAATGCAAAATCTAGTCTTCAATATTAAAACTTATGACATCGGTGCTGACATTTTTTCAACAGCATTGATACAAGTTAAATTAGTGTTGTGTTTCATGTGTCACTAGTGACTTTTTCTCGTATTTTAATCGGTGAACCTCCTGTTATTGAGCAGTTAGCACCTGTGAAAGTTTCCTGTGATCCACGCATTCAGTACTTCACCTTATTCCGTCGCTCTGCTGTCTCACCGTCAGCGGTTCCGGGTCCGTTTGGGAGTAAAACCGGGTCCCTGTGGGCAGAACTGAGGTTCTGCTCAGCTGGAACAAACTAACAGCTCTGCACAACAAACTACGAGCCATGTTTACCCTCCGTGCTTCACCTTCCCACCATCACTTCCGGGTGCGATGACGTTACGTCAGACGTACGTGCGTAAAGAAAAAACACGGAAATTCTATCAAAGAAGACAAAAAACAAGTTTTCTCCCGTAACATCTTAATTCCTCCTCCACGGAACATCATATTATTATTATTATTATTATTATTATTATTATTATTATTATTATTATTAATATTATTATTATTATTATTATTATTATTATTACTTTTTTGTAGTAGTAGTAGTAAAAGTACAAGTAGAACTATTATGACACTTATTAATATTTATTCATTTTAAAACTTAAATTAGCTACCCAAAGTCAAACCACAATTCACAAGCTCCCAGAAGTGGAAAAAAAAAGAGTGAGGCAACTGATGCCATGGATTTTTTTCCCTATTTTTATTTATTTTTTATTTTTATTTTTATTTTTTTTAAGGAAAAAAAATCCAAATTTTGACAATTATTCCAACAAAATAATTTACCAGCATGTCTCACAAAGAATTTCATTTTAAATGTCAATCGGCGAGAAAAATTTGATCAAAAAAAAACCCCCAAATAAATCAATTTAAATTTTAAATTAATAAATATATGAATAAATAAATAAATAAATAAACAACATAATCAGTTTGAATAATTTTCTTACTTTGTCATTAATTATTGCTAGAAATCCACTCAAGATGAAGAAACTGTGACTGGAAACTAATTGATACATTTTTAACAAAAAACATTGCACACTATTTTTTTGAGAATATATTTATTTTTAGAGTTAAACATTTTTAAAGTTGATTGGTGAGGTGAAAAACTGTTATTTGGTCTTAGCTTAATATAAGGAGCAAATAAAAGGCAGATTTAAGAAACTAAAAGTATTTATACCCAAGTGACATGACAGAAGGAAGTTAGAATAACATTTTCTGGGGAAACAAAAGATCATTTGATGGTTCAAAGTTTGTTTTTGTTTTGTTTTTCTGATTTATCATTTGTGAAGTTAATTACACAATGATTCTGTTAATTTTTTTCTCTCCAGTATTTTTAGTATTTTAAAGCCACGCTTTAAGATCAGTGTTTCCATGAGGGGTGTATTTTTACTCTTAACATCACAAACGATAAAGTAAAGTGAACTAAAAGATTTACAGTACAGTGACTTATTGCTACGAGTTCAGACTGCTGGTGCTTTCACCGGGACTTCAGTTTTTCTGCCAAACAGTAAAATAAACATGAAGACCCAGTGCTTTTAAATATGGTGTGTGTGTGTGTATGTGTGTGTGTGTGTGTGTGTGTGTGTGTGTGTGGTGTTTCTATCAGTGCAGTGAGTTTAAGTTTCATCTCGTTCAGACCTCGATCACTGACAGTAGAAGTGCTGAGAGACGAGTCTGGAAAAGGCAGGGAACAGAAAAAGGATGAGTCCATTCAGGGCTGGAGAAACACCCACACCCACGAGCCTCCGTCCCACTAGGAGGAGCAGAGCCACCAGCAGGGGGCAGGCCTCATGTCAGGTGACGGCGTTCAGGCTCTGACCTCCCTCTGCCGGGGTGAAGAACTGGACCTTTGGCGCCAGGAGCCCGGAGTTGTTCCTCCGCATGCTGCCGCTCCTGCTCCCAGCTTTGCGCATGGAGTTGTTGCGTCTCATGGAGTTTCGCTTCCTCAGAGAGTTCTGGTGTGACAGCTCGCTTTTCTGCAGAGTCTGGATCAGGATGGACGGCTTCTCGTCCAGCTCTTTGGCACTGCAGCGCGGCGTTGCTACCTGAAAAGTAACGGTGCAAGAAACAGGAAAGTTCATCAACCCACGTGTCAGCAAATCTCTCTCAGTTTCTGTTTCAGCAGCTTTGTTATCAATCATTCTGTGTCCCTCTCACCTTCACCGTGTTCCCAAACTTGGAGTAATCCACCGAGTAGACGCCCTCCTCCTCCGTCACGATGGGAACGAAGCGATGACCCCACTGGATCTCCTCAGAGACGTAGGAGGTCCGAGCCTGCGTGGTGATTCCCGTGGTCTCCACCACCCCCTCCAGGATGACGATCACCTCCAGGTCGCTACACTGCAGCTCCATGGCCGACAGGTCGTACAGAGGACTGCGAGCAGGAGGAAGTCAGTCAGGTGTCATTTACGTCTCGCTCTGCCCAAACCACGCCCACTCCAGCAGCGTCGTACCTGTTTTTGTCGATGACGTGGCAGATGATGAGCGGGGCGAGGAGGAACAGGCTGTTACTGGCCACGGCGCTCTCTGTGGGAACATCGATCTGATGGATCGGGATCACCTCCCCCTCTGGAGTCGTCGTCTTCCTCACCACCTGCAGGAAAAGGCCCCGCCAAAATAAAAACGAAAAGGATCAGAGAAAGGAGACATGTCTCTCAAACTGGATTCCCCGCCCACTGATCCATCGATCCCTCGATCCAGAGACTAAACCAGAAAGTTCACCTGCAGCCGGACGGTCGCTCCGATGATCATGCTCTTCCTGAGATCCCCGATACGAATCATGAAACACAGACGGTTGTTTCTGACGGCGATCACAGCGTGACGGCTAAAGATCAGAGTCTCTGCCCGGCGGTTGGACTGAGCGGTCTTCATGAAGATACAACCTGAGGAGGGGACAAAATGTCATTACCTCGTGCGTTGAATTTGGCGGGTAAATCCAGAAACACACTAACGAAGAGTCTGAGCGTCTCACCCAGCATGACGGCGTTGATGATGAGTCCCACAATGTTCTGCATGATGAGGACGGTGATGGCGGTCGGACACTGCTCCGTTATCATCCGTCCTCCAAAGCCGATGGTCACCTGAACCTCGATGGAGAACAGGAAGGCCGACGTGAACGACCTGGAGAGACGAGGTCAGAGGTCAGAGGTCAGAGGTCATCTGTTTCATGACGGTTTGTTAGGGACGATCACAAGATGAAATAAAAAAGAGTTTTACAGAATTTTGACCTTAACCTTATCGGGGAGCAGGAAACCGTCACCTAAGGGTGGCAGCCAAACAGAGGAAAAGGAACTAAGAGAAGGAAAGAAGGAAGGATGGAAGGATAGAAGAGGAATAAAATGGAGGAAGATAAGAATGGAAAAAGGGAGGAAATGAAAGGAAAGAAAGAGGATAAGACAAGTGGTAGAAAGGAAGGAAGGAAGGAAGGAAGGAAGGAAGGAAGGAAGGTAAGAAGACAGAAATGAAGGAAGGATGGCAGGTAAAAAGAGGAGAAGGAAGGAAAGCAACAACGTCAGGAAGAATAAAAGGAAGCTAGCAAGCAAAGAATGAAACAAAGATTTGCAGCAAGAAGTAAGGAAGGAAGGATGTGCCGTGGTCCATAGGAACAAGGAAAGAATGAAAAAGAGTGGTGGGAAGTAAGGGAGAAAGGAAGGTAGGAAAAGAAAAAGGGGGGAGAAGGGAAGGATAGATAAGTAGTAGGAAGGAAGGACAGATGATAAGGAAGGATGAAGAAAAAGAAAAGAGGAAAGGAAGTACAGATGGAAGGAATTCAACAAGTAATCACAGGAACATAGAAAAGAGGATCAAGAAAGGAAGGAAGGAAGGAAGGAAGAGGAATAAAATGGAGGAAGATAAGAATGGAAAAGGGGTAGAAATGGAAGAAAAGAAAGAGGATAAGACATGTGATAGAAGGAAGGAAAGAAAGAAAAATATGGTAAGAAGACAGGAATGAATGAAGGAAGCAAGGAAGGAAAGAAGGTGAAAAGAGTGGAAGGAAGGATAAATGGTATGAAGGAAAGCAAGCCAGAAAGAATAAAAGAAAGGTAGTAAGGGAAAAGGAAACAAAGAGGTGAAGTTGGAAGAAAAGATGGAAGAAAGAAAGAAAGAAAGAAAGAAAGAAAGAAAGAAAGAAAGAAAGAAAGAAAAGAGTGGTTGTAAGTAAGGAAGGAAGGAAGGAAGGAAGGAAAGAGGGTATGAAGGGGGAGTAGGCAAGTAGGGTCAGAAAGAAGAGTAGTAGGAAGGAAGGAAAGATAAGAAGAGTTATCGGTAGGAAGAAAATAGATAAGAGAAAAGGAAGGAAGGAAGGACGGAAGGAAGGAAGGAAGGAAGGAAGGAAGGAAGGAAGGAAGGAAGGAAGGAAGGAAAGGAAAGGAAAGGGGAGTTAGAAGGAGGTGCCAAACTTTTCCTCCGGCTCCTGCTCACTCTGTTTAATTTCCTGATGAAAAACTGTTCCCTGACTTCCTGTTATAAATCAATGTCTCTCTCTCCCTCTCTCTCTCTCTCTCCCACTGAGGAATTTAAAATGGAGGAAATGATGAAGACGAAGATGAAGAATTTTTGGAAAGAGGCGCAGAAAGACAGTCTGATCAAACACACTCCAGCTCCATGAACTTTCTGGTTCTTACTCCACTTCGGTGACGCAGCGCGCGCCCCGCAGCTCCCCCGGGTCCAGGTCTCCGTGCGCGAAGGCCACGAGCCACCAGCTCATGGCGAAGAGCAGCCAGCTGCTGACGAAGGTGGTGGTGAAGATGACGAGCGTGAAGCGCCACTTCAGGTCCACCAGCGTGGTGAAGACGTCCTGGAGGAAGCGGCCCTGCTCGCGGATGTTCTTGTGCGCTAAGTTGCACGAGCCGTTCTTGGCGATGAAGCGCGCCTTGTTCACGCGGTCCCTGAACACCGGCTTACGGTGCATCCGGGTGGCGAGTCCCGGCAGCCCGAACTCCTCCGGGATGATGCTTTTCCTCGGCAGCATCTGCGCAGTTTCTGTCGGTGAAGAATAAAGAAATAAAGGCTCAAAGAAACGTCACAGCGCGCGCTCAGTGCGTCTTTACGCGCGGGTCCAACATGTCCACCTGCTGGAAACCTCCGCTCCTTCTGAGGACTTCGGCTGCCTCCTTCGCTCTGCTGCTCCTCTGAGGGCTGGGACGGTCTCCCCTCTGCTTGTTGACGTAGTCCAGCTCCCAGAGTCCAGACCCGCTCAGAGCAGGGTGCTGCTGCCTCCAAGGACCCAGACCGTGGAGGAAAAAAAACAAACACGTTTCAGCTTCAGCAAAACTTTAACACAAATTAAAAGTTACAGTAAATACAAAATAAAGTCTAAAATTAAGTTTTCTCAGTTCAGTCACCGGAAAAAAAACTGAACCACAAAATTTCAGATCCGGCTCCATGTTTCTTGATTTTAACTACTTTAAGGTATAAAAACTACACAATCTTATCCTCCAGGGAACTGCAGTGACTTAAAGAGATGGGAGTTGGGGTCAAAGGTCAAATTCTTGATCTATTGCTAATCCAGAATACTTGTTTTTTTTCTGGTTATTTTCAGGTTTATTTAATTTTTTCATCAAACTGGAAACTGGACATTCATGCTTAATTGCATTTCCATAAAACACAGGACACCAGCTGATGTCAATACAGGAAGTGAACTGTGAATTTATGGTTTGATTTAACATTTGTTTACTTAAATAAAACAGTTTAAATTGAGTCAACATTTCCTCTAGAATCCAGGATAACGAAAATAAAGTTTAGCTGGAGCTGAAAGTTACTTTAAGTAGTTACACTTTAAAAGAAAAGTCTCCATTTAATGGTTTAAAAGTTGGCCCAGTTAAATAATACTGGTTTTAATCAAAGTTTACCTGGCAGAAACTTGAAATATGACCACCAGGAGGCGCCATTTAGTAATAAACTGTGATTCAGCCCCTGAAACATGAGGGTTATTGAGGGTCACATCCTGAGAGAAAAAAGCTCACTTCACTCGAAACATTTTTATTCTCAGTGCAAGTTTAAAAAAAGAACAAGAGGCACATGTTTTAATACTTTATAAATGTTTAAAAACTCTGAGATATACAGAATGTACAAAAACATCCATATTCACCTGTTTTCTACAAATTAAACCTGGTGTTTAAGTTACTAACAGTCAGATGTGCATCAGTATTTGTTGTGATGATTATAAAAAGTCGTCTTAGAAAAAAAAATGAATAATTGTTTTTGCATTTCTGAGCCAGACCTGAACACGAAGGTTTATGGAGCATCTCTGGATCCAGGATAAAAACAGGACTAAAACAAAAGCCACAAACAAAAGATGAGAAGAAGAGGTGAAAAAGTTTTAAACAGATTTTAAAAAATCACGGTGTCAGTTTTCTGAGATGAAACACATGAGGAGAATATTTAGAAAAGACTTTATTTGGCGTTCAGTCTGTACATTACAAAGTCAGTTTGAAATCTCATTTAAAAGCATCCAACGAATAAAAAGAAGAATAACTGATCAGTTAAATACAAAAAGGGACAATAGCACCGCTTTCTGAGTGAGACGGGACGGGTGGTTCGGTTACAGCTTGAAATAAATTCAGTGTGCTGGGTTGTGATGAGTTAAAATGAGTAACTGGAAACCGCACACGTCCAAAGTTTGGCATCGTGGACATTGACGTTGTTTTCTGAAACATGCAAAGATTTTCAGTCCACTTTCTCAGGTCTCACTGCAGCCCACGTCCGGTGTCTACTGTCCCCCAAAAGGATAATAAGTTCAGCAAAGCATGACTGCAGACAGACAGCGGGTTCACCGGCTCCAGCCTGAGCCGGGACACCCTACAGTGTTTGCACTAGTGACAGATAGAAATAGAGCTGATAGAACAGAACAAAGGTAGAAATATACCAGAGAGAGAAGTTTAAAACATCAAATCAGATAAATTCTGGATAGAAACTGACAAATTTGGCTAAACTGTTGCAGTGTCTTCTGTCTTTGTTTAAAGCTCCTGTAAGAAACTTTAGGTTTGTGTGGATTTTGGTGCCACCTCTGGACAAAAATGGTACTGAACTAGACAAGTTTATTTATTTATTCTGTTTTTAATAATCTAACATCGACAAATCTTTACTGCTAGTTCAATTTTCACAGATAAAACAACATGTGAAAAACTTTGGTTAACAGTTAACTCTCCTGTGAGGAGCTATCGGTTGGTGTTCACTTTGGCGCCCCCTGTGGAGAAAACACTCTGCCATCAGTTGCAGATTTTGTCTTTTTTAAGTGTTTTTTTAAAATCTAATCCTGCTTTTTCACTGAAGAACTTTGCCAGAGGAAATGTAGGATAAATGCAGTTTTGGCAGGGTAAAGTTTCAGATTATTAACTACAGAGAAATAATCTTGGTGCTAACTGTCGAACTAGTTTTTATCTACGTATTATAGGATCTGTTTTAGTGTCAGTCCATTTCATATCCAGTAAAAACCTCACACTTTTTACTCTTATCCTGTTTCTGGTATATTTCCACCAAATCTGGATCCTGACTCATGAACATTCCTGGTTTTCTTTGTTCTCTGTTCCTGGGAGTTCAGATGTTTCATCGCTGACGTCTGTGGAGCTTCTCCCTGTGAAATCTCTGCCATGCTGATGTCACTGATCGACGAAAATCCAGAGATCAAAATCCTCCTCCTGTGTCCTTTAAGGGGGTGCACGTCACAGAGGTTTTTGCAGAAATTGCAGAAAATCCTTTAAACATTGATTCTCTTTGTCAGAAGTTTGTGTTTTTGATTTGTGAATCAGACGAGACAAATGGGTCTGATACAGCAAACACCAGAGTCGGCTCTATCAGCGTCATTTCTGTCAGAACGTGGTGTATACACATGTCACATAAGACTAAAGTAAAACATAAGTGAGGCTTAAGTTTGGACCAAGGGTCTGCAACCTGCGGCTCTGGAGCCTGATGTGGCCTCCTGAATTTTTATTTGTCTTACAGAGGGTATTGATGATGACACTGACACAAAATAGAAACATGCGATAACATTTTGTTGAACTAAATATGCATCAGCTCTTTCAATATGGCTTTCAAATTCCTTTGAGATTTTTGTAATTTTTTCGAACATTTTGCAAATGTTTTGAGTTTCAATTGTTTAACAATTTTTAAATAAAAAAAAAGTTGCACATTTTTGCAAATGTCATTTTTTAATTCCACAATTTTTGCAAATTAGTTGAACTCCATTTTTGAAAAAAAAAATCAAATTTTTAAAATTTCAAAATTTTTGCACATTTTTTTTTTCAAATTGCAAATTTTTGGACTTCCAAACATAGAAAAAAATCTAGTAAATAATTATCTAAACAAGAAGTTTTTTTGTTTATAAAATTGTACATGTGATGTATTAGATTTAATTTTTATTTCTAATAGATTTGCATGTAACTGTTTCTAAACCGGAAACATTTGTAATATTAAAATTTTTTTTAAGTTTGCAAAATTATGGAATCAGATAAATTGTAAAATTTTTTCAAAATTTTCCCCTTTTTTATAATTGCAAATTTTTTAAGTTTTAAAAATTTGAAAAATGTTTGAAATGCAAAATTTTGTAATTTTTTTTTTCATTTTTATTAAAAATGTTTCCTTTTTTAAATATGTGCAAATCTATTAAAAAATAAAAATAAAAACTAAGACTTCACATGTAACAATTATATAAACACAAAAAACTTTAGATTATTATTAACTACATTTTTTTCAATGTTTGGAATTTTATACACTTCTTTTTGTTTTTACCATAAAGAAAAAGTACATTTTGTGGTTCCTGAATGGCTTTAATCCAGGTGAGCTGAGGAAAAATGGCTCCTGTGAAAGTAAAGGTTGCAGACCCCTGATTTAGATGATTCAACTGGCATCAAACCAGCTCTAGGTTAACTCAAACCGGGGTTAGGGTCAAGGCTCAGGGGTTATCACTAACTCTAACCCCAAAACCAACCATTCAGTTAACAACAAGACTCCAAACTTCCCTTTCTTCCATATTATTGCATAATACAAGTGCTAAAAGTGATCAAACTAAAACGTGTTGTGCATAGATTTAAATCTGAAATGTTACATATTTTTAACAAAATAATTAACGACTTTAAACTTCTAAAGATTTCCCATGATCCTGAGGGGACCGAAGAAAAAGCTTCTGAAAAACTCTTCATGAATCTGTTCATTTACATATTTCCAATACGTAAACAACGGATCGATTCATGTGACGTAGAAGGTCGATGATAGATCTGATGTCTAACCGTTAAAAAGAGGAGTCAGTATAAAACAGGCTGACCGGCTGAAAGATTCAAGTACAACTTTTCAAAAACATCACCAGATGATCAGCGGTGTTTGTAGTTCCTCCGTTAAACTCCAGGAGGAGCTCCTCCGTGTGTGTTTCGGCTTCACCAAAGAGTCACGTGAGTCTCACCTTGAAAAGTTTGCATCAAAAATAAAAAACAGACCGAGTGATCAGTCCGTCAGCTGTTCGCTCAGCGGTGACCGACTGTGAGTCGTCGTCTACATGTCGGCCTTAACGAACGAGGCGAACATCCCGTCCTCCTGCTCCAAAAGAGTCTCAGGTTTGTCGTACTCCAAAATGTTTCCTCGCTTCATCACGATGACAAGATCGGCTGTTAGGATGGTGTGGACTCGGTGCTGGAGACACAGAAAGAGCGAAAATAAGTTTCTCTAAAAGCGACAGAGTATTCACATGTAGAGTACCTCGACATGCACTCAGCAAAAACGCTCATTGAGGCGCCTGTTTCAGGCCTTGTGGATGGATTAGTTGATGGTTTCCAGCATCAATCAGCATGCTTCTTTTTAACACTTTCAAAATAAATAAGAAATGATCAAACGCGATGACTTTAAAGATGAGACTCCAGGTCAAAACTGACCAAAGTTTGTCTCTACGCAGACGATGTTGTCCTCTATGTTTGAGGAGGATTTGCAGGCTCCATGCCAAAATTTCAAGCACATTTTTAATCCTAAAAACTCTGCATGCAGAAAGATGAACAGGACATATCTGCGACACAGCATGCAGAGGTTTAGATCTGATACCAACCAGTCAGGCCTCAGCAGACCCAGACTCAGCCAGGAGAGTTTGAGCAAAGAGAAACAGATGGAAAAGGAAAGAAAAGACAGAGGAGAGGTGGGCGGAGAGGTCTGTGCTGATCCGGGTCTACTTGTGGGTCTTCACTAACACACTGAAGAGGCTCTCCTCTTGTGCTAGCAGGTTGGGACCAGAGTCACTTTCCACCAAGATCCCTGAGGAGAAGACCAAGACCTGCTCGGCGTCCAAGATAGAGGACACGCGGTGCTGGTGGAAGGACGGAGGATGGAGGGCAGGAAGCAGGACGGACGTAGAGATCACAGGCAGAGCACAGGACAAGGAAGGGTTGAAGAAGAAGAGGAGGAAAGAGGGAAACAATGTAGAGAAGAAGAAGAAGAGCAAACACAGGACAAAGCAGAGCCAGAGAAAGACACAAGTTTACTACAGACGCTAAACGCTTCTGCATCTTAAACTCATGAAACTTCAGGGAAAAGGTCTGAAAAGAGGAGGAAGCAGCAGAGAAAGGATGTTTCCTGCATCCTTTAGGGAAATATAATAAATGCACATGAAGCCCAAAGAAAGAGGCAAATATCTGCATCTAACAGAGGAAGACTTACAGCGATGGTGACGACCGTTCTGTCTGCAAACGCAGTCATCACGACTTTCTGTAAGATGTTTTCCTGCACAGAGAAAAAGTTCAGGATCAGAAAAAACGTCACCTCACTTTAAAAAGCCTCTGAGAAAACACAAGCCTGGTGCTTTTCAGTGAATCGTTTCCTAAATCTGAGGTGTCAAACCCACCGTGGCCATGTCTATAGACGCCGTGGCCTCGTCCATGATGAGGATGCTGCTCTTTCTGACGAAGGCTCGGGCCAAACAGAAGAGCTGTCTCTGACCCACGCTGAAGTTCTCTCCTCCTTCTGTCACCACCGCGTCTGGACGCCAAGAAACAAACAAACCATAGAATTCAGAAGCACTGAGTTGAAGGTTTAAATTGGGTTCTTGTGTGATTAAATCTACCATAAATATTTTGTGTATTTAATAGTCCAGAAAAATGATCGTCTGGGATCAGAGACACCTGAGGGACAGGTGAGTTCTGGTTTTATCAGTATGATAATGGACTGACTGATTCTTTTCCAGAAGTGATAAAAAGGAGCGTTCATTTGTTACTTTTATGGTTAATAAAAACGTCAGTGAGAGCTGCTGGAGCTCGGTCATTGTCACAAAACAAATGTGTCTCTCTTTGAAAACAAAAAAAGTTTGGACACCGCTAGTTTATCCTTAACTATTAACACACACTTATTACAACTGTTCAGCTGTCTAGAAGGAGCTGCACAGCTGCACTCAAACTGCACATTGCTGATCAAGTCAAAAACAAAAAAAGTCTTCACATAGGAAGAGCCCTTATAAGTAACAATGGGACTAAAACTATGTTTTTTCTCCACATTACACCTTGTATCTTTTATTTATTATTATTATTATTATTATTATTATTATTATTATTATTATTATTATTATTATTATAATTATTATTATAATAATTATTATTATTATTATTATAATTATTATTATTATTAAATAATATTTTTTAAAAAATTATCCTTTAATTTTCTATTTCGTTTTCTATTTTTCTGTTTTATATAATTTTTTTCTATATTCAATTTTACATTGTACCAGTGGGACTTAAACTATATTTTTTAACCACATTACACATTGAATCATTTGTTGGTTTTTATTATGATTATAATTATTATTTATTTATGTAACCTATTTATTTTTAATACATATCCTTTCATTTATTTTTTTTTTTTCTATTATCAATTTTACAGAGTACCAGTGGGACCTAAACTATTAGACCTAAATTAGTTTTTTTTTATCCATACAACACCTTGACTCTTTTGTTTATTATTAGTATTATTATAATTATTATCATTATTTATTTATTTATTTTTAAAAACATATCCTTAGATTTTCTTTTTTTTTCTATTTTTCTGTTTTACATCAATTTTTTTTATTAAATTTTACAGACACCAACAGGACTTAATTTTTTTTTTTTTTAAATCCACATTTTACCTTGTATCTTTAGTTATATATTATGATGATAATGACGATGATGATGATGATTATAATAATAATAATAATAATAATAATAATAATAATAATAATAATAATAATAATAATTAAAATAATAATCAAATAATAGTTTTTCATATTATTAACACATATCTTTTAATTTTCTATTTTTCTGTTTTTTTGGTTTTATTTTAACTTTTTTATTTATTTTATTTACAGAGTGTATAGTTTGTACTTGCTTACTATTTAAGAATTTGCTGGTCCCATGTTATTTTCCCGTTTACTGTTACCACCAATACACCGAGTCTAATTCCTTGTATGTGCAAATGCACTTGGTAATAAAACCCAATCCTGATTCTGATTGTGAAGTAAGTACCGAGTCCTCCAGGCAGAGTCTTCACCATGTTCTTCAACTGAGCGATCTCCAGCGCCTCCCAGAGTCGATCGTCAGAGCACGTCTTCTCTGGATCCAGGTTGAATCTGCAGAAAGAGGACACAAACCGCAGACAACAAGGTTTGAAACAGGAACTAAAATGGGGAAAAAGGAGCTTGAGAAGCTTTTTTTCTGGGGTGATTTCTCTAACCCTGGCTTCCCAACGAGCTCTTTGAGGAAAAACTGCCGGACGGGACTCGTTGAGTCACGGTGAAACTGATCCTGAGAGTCAGAGTCAGCGTGAGTCAAACTGAGCTTTAACACAACAGCTACATCTAAGATAACAGAGTGAAACAGTTACTGTCGACCATTCACCTCAGGCTGACGCTCACATCAACACGAGCTGCAATAAAACCACACACACACACACTCTCTGATTCTCACACACACGCAGACACACACATTATCTGGAGCGACATATCTGTCCAAACAAACAGCACATGCTCTTTGTCTTTCATAACAAACACAGAGTCACTGTCTCCTCTCCTAACACAAACACACAGGCTGTGCGGTGTGTGTGTGTGTGTGTGTGTGTGTGTGTGTGTGTGTGTGAGCGACAGAAAGCGACCTCCTCAGCCCGTGACGTCTGTGACCAAAGTCAGATTAGGTCTCAGTCAGAGTTCCCACTGAGTTTTAAACCACTAACCCCACAGCTGGGACCCAGAGTGGTCATGTGACCACAGCGTCTCAGCGCACATTTCTGTTCCCCGGGTTATTTTGTCTCATGTTGATTAACTTTGGTTTCTGCTTGATCTGAGGTTTTCTTTTTATAACTTTCCCTCTTCTCTAAAAGTCTGTGGTCTCAGAGTTCTGATTGAAAAATCCTCTTCTTCTCTTTTCTGCTGTTAAAAAACAAAATCAACCAAGTTTCTGCTGAAACCAAAAACTGCAGCAAACTGAGGTAACATTTGATCTTTCATCGCAGATTTCTACATTTCTTTCTGTACTCTTCGTTTCTTTAACTTGCAATATCACCCGTCTCTACCTGATACGGTGAAATGAAGCCAATCAGCAGACGCAGCCACATTGGATATGACGCGGGCTTTGAGCTTCCTTTCTAACAGCTATAGGGTGCCTGTCAGTCACATGACCTGAGCTGTGTCTCTGATTGGACAATCAGACGATCAATTCACCATCAGTACAGTGTGTGCCGATACAGAAATCAGTATTTCAGACCCAAGCTGTTTCTGAACCAGACTGTAAATAAGTTTTTAACGCTGTAAAAGTCTGTTTCTTTTTTTGGAAAGAAGAGACCATTTTTTTCTGTATTTATTCTCAATTTTATGAATTAAAAACGTTTTAAATATTGTAAATTCAAAGAGCACTGGGCTGAAACTTTTCAGTTCGTCTTTTTATTGAAACATTTTTCTCCCTGACGTCTCCCAGAAGCTTGGGTGCACCTTTTTTTATTTTAAATTGGGGATGCAAAATAAATTGGTATCGATATTGATATGGGCTGATTTTTACTCATAAGCTGCCCGCATTTTCAGAGCATCTTGAACGATCTTTCAAGACCCAAATTATCTTTTCTCTGACTGTGTAAACACCAAAACTACCCAAGAAGAGTGGACTCTCTTCTCTTATGATACAAAAAACAGACAAAATGTGCTTTTTTGATCACGTTCATCTCGGGCGCTCCATCCTCTGATCCTCTCCATGGTCGTCTTTTCTCACAAATGCTCCGCTCTTTCTCTCCGAACTACCTTGACATATCATCTCATCTCAGATTGTTGTTATTTTTTTACCAATACTAAGATAAATATCGGTAGATATTGGTTATCAGCCATAACAACAATATTAATATTGGATATCGGTATCGGCCAAAATTTTCATGCCTGTGCATCCTTACTTTAAACGGGCAAAATGTTTTGTCTTTTCCCAGTAAAGTAAATCTTTGAATTAAAAGTAATGTTTATTGTTAGATATTTAGCTCATGTGTGAATTTAAAAAAAAAAACAAAAAAAAACAAAAAAAAACAGAAAAATGAAAAAGTAGATTTTAAACCTTAAAAATAAATCTTAACTTTGTACAAACAACTTTCAAGTTTTGGTACATTTTCATCCATAATTTCATTTTTACAAACATCACTTTGGTAATTTTCTTCTTAAACTTAAAAATAATAATAATAATAATAATAATAATAAAATAAATAATAATAAATAATAAATCAAATGGATGGCTGAAACTTCTCAGCTTCAGTCACTTCTGTAAATATCCGTCAGCCTGTCAGATATCTGTGTCAGTCTCATGGTGTTATCAGAGAGTTTGATGTCTTCAGAAACTCATCGTTATCTTTGACTAAACTCCATTTCCCAGAATTCTTAAGGTCTCTGCAGATTCAGATGTTAAACTAGAACTTGAACCAGGACTTACAGAAAGCTTGAAGGAATATTATAAAAGTAAAGACTGATTTTGTCCCAGTGGTTACAGAGTGGAGGGTTGAGATCTTTCAGAATTTCAATTTTATCTGTTAATATTGGAGAAATTTAAAATAAAATGACTGAGTTGAAAACCCATTGCCAGTTTTCTGCTTTTCTTTGATGCCGCTGAAGTGTCTGCCAGCAGCAGGTTGGATCAGAGCAGCACAGGAAACACAGCAACACTCCCAAATTCTTCATCTTAATGAATTATGGTTATCATTTATCTGCGGACACTCTCACAGAATCGTCTTTTTATCGACCTCTCAAAGAGAACTGTCAGGGTCACTTTAAAACTCCGCCTCCAGCCTCTCTGAAACAGAACCAGGGTTGTTGAGCTGCTGTGTTCGCTGTGTCGTCGTAGCCGTGAGCGATGTTTAACCACGTCGAAGGACTGAGCGTGGCTGTCATGAGTCCCTGGATTTAGTTTTTCAGGGAAAGTTTGGGAACTTCAGAGTCAGAGGACGGAAACTTTCTGAGGTGACTTTCTGAGGTTTACTCCCCCTACTGGTCACATTAGAGCTAACACATAAAGAGTGGGGGCTTAGTGTGTGTTTGTACCTGATAGATCCGCTGAATAAGACTGGGTCCTGCAGGATGATGGACAGTCTGGACCTGAGCGTCTGCAGAGGGAGCCTACAGATGTCGATGCCGTCAATGACGATCTTTCCTGGAGAGAAAGAAAAAACACTTTTCTGTTTCAACAAGTTTGAAGTCGCTGTAAAAACAATTTGTTTCTAGTCGACTTCAGCGACACATGAAAAACTGAGGACTTTGTTTCCCATGAGCACCAACACCTGCTATCGTAAAGATGTTACTCTTTCCAGGGTGCGCTATTGTTTTGAAGAGAAGAGCTTTTTACTTCTTTGTTGGAGACAATTTTCAACGACATTAGCCTTTAGCTCATGCTTTAGCTTTTCGCTCATGTTTAAGCCTTGAAAAAGTGTTTTAGCCTTTAGATCATGTTTTAGCCTTTAGCTCATGTTAAAGCCTTTAGCTCATGTTTTAGCCTTTAGATCATGTTTTAGCCTTTAGCTTGTCTTTAAGTCTTTAGCTTATGTCTTGGCCTTTAGCTTGCGTTAAAGTCTTATGTTTAAGCCTTAAGCTCATGTTTTAGATCATGTTTTAGCCTTAAGCTCATGTTTTAGCTCATGTTTTAGCCTTTAGCCAATGTTTGAGCTTTTAGATCATGTTTTAGCTCTTAGCTTGTACTCTAGTCTTGAGCTAATGTCTTAGCCTTTAGTTTGAGTTTAAGTCTTTAGCTTGTTTGTTGTTCGGTAGCTAATGTTTTAGCCTTTAGTTGTCATTTAGCCTTAAGCTTATGTTTTAGCCTTTAGCTCATGCATTAGCTTTTAGCTCATGTTAAAGCCTTTAGATCATGTTTTAGCTCTTAGCTTGTCCTTCAGTCTTTTTCTCCTGTCTTAGCTTTTAGCACGCATTTAAGTATTTAGCTTATTTTTTTGTTCTGTAGCTTATGTTTTAGCCTCTAGCTCATCTTTTAGCCTCAAGCTTATGTTTTAGATCATGTTTTAGCCTTTAGCTTATCTTCAAGTCTTTAGCTTATGTCTTAGCCTTAAGCTCGCAATAAAGTCTTATGTTTTAGCCTTAAGCTCGTGTTTTAGCTCATGTTTTAGCCTTTAGCCAATGTTTGAGCTTTTAGATCATGTTTTGGCTCTTAGCTTGTCCTCTAGTCTTTAGCTTATGTCTTAGCCTTTAGTTCGCGTTTAAGTCTTTAGCTTGTTTATTGTTCTGTAGCTAATGTTTTAGCCTTTAGTTGTCATTTAGCCTTAAGCTTATGTTTTATCCTTTAGCTCATGCATTAGCTTTTAGCTCATGTTAAAGCCTTTAGATCATGTTTTAGCTCTTAGCTTGTCCTTTAGTCTTTTTCTCCTGTCTTAGCCTTTATCTTGCATTTAAGTCTTTAGCTCATTTTTTTGTTCTGTAGCTTGTGTTTTAGCCTCAAGCTTATGTTTTAGATCATGTTTTAGCCTTTAGATAGTGTTTTAGCCTTTAGCTTGTCCTTTAGTCTTTAGCTTATGTCTTAGCCTTTAGTTCACGTTTAAGTCTTTAGCTTGTTTTTTGTTCTGTAGCTTATGTTTAAGCCTTTAGCTTGTCTTTTAGCTTTAAGCATATGTTTTAGCCTTTGGCTCATGCTCTATCACTCTCCTGTTTAGCCTCCATCTGCTCTGACGTCTAGCTCTGGTGTTGACTCCCTTTGTCCAGTCCGGCCGGTGTATTTATGTTTTATATTTTATTCAAGTGTCCTTCACAAAAAGTGCCTAAACCCCCCCCCCCATGGTTTCATAAGACAACAGAAAAACAGTTGCTGTGTTTACAAAATAGAAATTCATAACACACTGAGTTGTTCAATCTTTTCTCAGCTCAATAAAAGAACATCACACTCTGCCTTTTCTCCAAAGCGTTACAGAGAAAATCTGCTTTAGCAAAAATCCCTCTTTTGAATCAAAACTCAAGTTTTTCAGTCACCAAACCAAAAATAAGGCTGCATTTATCAAAGACTTTTTTCTAAAGAGTAAATCTCTGAGGTCATCATTAATCTGATAAAACAGAACATGAATCTGATTTCAGCTTCACCAAAGTTACACAATGAACAGTAAAAACTCCCAGTCATCGTGTCGTCAGTGGATTCTTGTTCATTCTAACACTTGTGATCGTTTGTGACCTCGCTCTGTGAAAGATGCTGTATCAAATGAACGTATCTCTTTGAGAGTCGAGGGTGATACAGTAACAAAACTCTGAATATCAGCAGCAGCAGAACTCCAAGTTCTCAGGAAGACAAAGAAACTCGTGTTTCTAATTTGAGTGTCCTTGGTAGTTTCAATAAATGACTTTATCTTCTGCTTTACTTTGTGATTTTTACTGATACAAATGTAAACACTCCTGACAAACAAGCAGGACATCATTTTTTTTAAAATCCAGGTCATAGCCTCCATTTCACGCTGAAACTGCTCCTTTAAACCCGTGATTTAACTTGTTTACTATAAATGTTTCTGCAGTGTTGAACGCACTGATTCATTTTTAGGGTAATGGGATAAAAGATGTTCCCTCTCAGCCGGACTCTGCTCTGCTTTCTCTTTATAAGGAAATGCTGCTGACACTCGTCTTAATTTACTGCTAAATGAAAGGTTCGTCCAGCTGTGTTTACACTACGTGTGTGTGTGTGTGTGTGTGTGTGTGTGTGTATGGAAAAAGTGAGCATGTAATCTCATCTCAGTCTGAGTAATCTGTCTGAGAGCTGTCATCTTAATCCAGACTGAAAACAGAGTGAAACCGTTACACTTTTAAAATCCCATAAATAAAGAGCGACAGCTTTAGAGCTGGAGGACCCGCCGTCCTCAGAGAAAAACGACTCAGAGCTGGAAGTGACTGCGCGGAGGAGACGGAGCCGTGGCTCTCTTCATGTCGTTATTTTCCTCCTCTGATACGAGAGTCCACTTCAGCTGCTCTTGTTGGGGATTTAAAGTAAAACAAAGGAGCTTCAGATCCTCACTCAGAGACCTACAGGAGTGTTTCAAACACAGAAAGAGACGCTGCAATAAATATTTCTCTAACCTGAGTTTACACTGCTTTAAAAGATCTGGATAATAGGTTTGCTGCGTGTAGTAGCCCACCAAGCCTTGTGTTTATCAGGGCCCAAAAACCGGGGTGAAAGCCCTCTTTAAACCTTAGTGATTATTATCATTATCTCTGTTCCCTGACACTTTAACCCCAAACTGCATATCTTCAACTTGACTGATACGAGAACAAACTCCTATTTACTTCATAATTTTTATTAATTACCCTAAGAAATGTCTTTCAGGCCTTCATAAAGCATCACTGACCGGGTCCTGTCCTGTAGTTAAAGGCTGTGACTTTGGTGCCATGTCAAACTCTGAAACCTCACCATGAACCAGCAAGTCATTGTAGCCTCGTCATGTAAAGTCCAATCTGCTTCAAATTACACCCACCATCACCGTCTTCTTCCCAACACATCTAAAAGCTCAAACCCGCCACCCTCTGGAAATGCATAGTATCATTTTTAGGATGTTGCGTAAATTGCAGTACCATTGAATACGAAACAGCCAATCAGAATTTGCCGTGTCCAACTCCTGATTGGTTCTTTTTGTGGCGCATCTGTAATGGTGTCTGATGTTAATGTGCAAGGCTGAGCGAGAGTGAAGGTGTGTATGAGTATGAGTGTGTATATGCTAGAGCAAATTGATGGTCCTATAAAAAAGGTGTTTTTTTCACCAAGCAGTTAAATAGCACACACCTCATGATGGGTAAAGGCAAAGAGCTCTCTGAAGACATTCACAACCTGATTGTTGCTCAGCATCAGAATGGAACTGGTTACAGACTTTTATCAAAGCACCTGAATATTCCAGTCAGCACCGTTGGGGCCATTATTCACAAGTGGAAGAAGCACCACCTTACCATCAACAGGCCACGCACAGGAGCTCCTTGAAGATTTC
Source organism: Halichoeres trimaculatus (assembly GCF_033239565.1). Taxonomy (NCBI): domain Eukaryota; kingdom Metazoa; phylum Chordata; class Actinopteri; order Labriformes; family Labridae; genus Halichoeres; species Halichoeres trimaculatus. Next base: position 997,187 of record NW_027437199.1, on the reverse strand, counting down.
TGACCAGGGAGTCAGAAAGATAGTCAGAAGAGGACTCAACCAGCCAAGGACCACCCTGAAAGTGCTCCAGAAAGACTTGGAGGCAGCAGGTACAATTGTTACAGAGAAAACAACAGGCAATGCACTCCACAGCCATGGCCTCTATGGACGCTCAGCCCGTAAGACTCCATTCCTCAAGAAAAGGCATGTTGAAGCTGGTTTAAAGTTTGCTAAACAGCATCTTGACAAGCCTGTAGAATACTGGGAGAATGTTGTCTGGTCAGATGAGACCAAAACTGAACTTTTGGGCTGTCATACTACAGACCATGTTTGGAGGAGAAATGGCACTGCACATACTTTTTTCCTGTGTTATCGTACTTAATTCACCATAATCATTATTTATGGACCTGAACGTTGTGATTTCTTTTCATGTGTGGATTATTTGAGTTAATACCAATGTCTGGGAGAAATTTTGTTTGAATTGCAGCTTTGGAAATAAATGTGATGAGAAAAAAGCTGACGCCTTCAATACTTATTTTCCCCACTGTATATATCTATATTTGACATTAATGATGACCCAGCAGAAGAAAGACAGACTAAAACAACACTTGGGCTGTGTTATGTTGTTTCTTTTAAGTCAAACTCTTTCTCCAGAGCAGCTGGAGGCTCAGACCCAGAGGGAAATCCTTCAGACACAGCGCAGCTCCTCCAGAAGAGAGCTCGCTTTAATGAGACGTAAACAAACCGGAGCAGGAACGACAAAGAGAGATGAGAGAGGGCAGGCAGAGAAACTAAAGATGAAAGCAGTGGAAACTCCGTGTGTGTGTGTGTGTGTGTGTGTGTGTGTGTGTGACAGGAGACAGACATTTACCTTCAAACATGTCCACCATGTTGAAAAAAGCCAAAGACAGAGACGACTTCCCGCTGCCCGTCCGCCCGCAGATTCCCACCTAACAGGAAGAGGAGAAAACGAGGTTGAGGGCGACGCCTCAGCGAGACTTCAGACACCTGAGTGAGAGCAGGTGTCAGGTACGTGCTGAGCGTGGACGCCGTTTGGTCATTAGGTGTCAGATCAGAGGTAAAGAGGAGTCAAAAACACAGTGTCCTCTCTCAGAGCTCGGGGAAATCTCCTCAAAGCTTCTTAAGACGTTATTCAAACTTTTACGCTTTTAGACAAGGTTAAAAATATCAGACTGAAAGTGAAACAGTTATTCAGAGTTTAGAGGTTTATACTTGGAGATAAAGAGGTGAAACTTTACGTCCTTGTCCTTAAATCCACTAAGTCATGTGACGTGTTTCCCTCGTCCCTCTCTGGGACACGTATATCCACCTATACATGTGCCACCCCTCTGTGATTTCAGCGTAATGTGAGCTCTGTGTGTTCCTATCGGCGGTGTGTGAAGTATGTACCAATAAACAGACGCAGCCACAGATTGATTAAAAACAAATGGCCTCTTTAACTCGTGCTCCTGATGTTACATCTGATGACTTTTTATCAGATCAGTACTAAATATGAAAAACTGACCTTTAACCTGTGAATCAGGCATCAGCACCTCCTAACACTGACCCTAAACTGATAATAAAATGTATAAACACACCTTTGTACCTTTTGATGGGAGTGATTTTAACTCTGTGTAAACTGCGTAGATTAAAAAAAATGCGGAAATGTCCTTTAATCTACTTCCATTTCTCCAGTGAGTGATTGATTCAGATAAAATCTAAAAATGAGGCAATAAACTTACTGTTTCTATAAAAGTCACGTTAAAAAATTATGAACTGACCCTTTACAAAGATGCTGTCGGTGTGGTTATTTACTCTGATGTAACCATCTACCCCTGATCGCTGCGCCCCCCACGTCCTCCTCACAGCGTGGTGTAAATTACCTTCTGTCCTGGCTCGATGTACGCGTTGACGTGTTTGAGCACAGGTTTGAGCATGGGGTCGTAGCGCACACACAGATCCTGGATCTTGATCTCACCGTCATGAGGCCAGTTCTCAGGGACCTGAGAGGAGTCTGCGAGGAGAAACACAGGAGGAGGGTTTACTTCAGTGTGGTTGTGGCGCTCTGTGTATGCAACAGGCCTACTTAGTGTAAATATGGAGCATATAGAACATACAGAAGTCATAACACTGAGGAATTATGGGAGGTGGTTTCCATAGACCCACCACGGCCACCCTGACCTCACAGTTCAGCTCTCACTTCCTTTTTCTTTCCTCTGTCGCTTCTTCAAACTCTGTTTTTACTACGACATAAACATTTAGTGACTGGATTTGGCTCCTGAACCACTGATGCACAGCGTGCACGTAGAGAAAACGACAGTGTCCTTGAAGTAGCTCGACTTTGTGCAGCGCAGGTTTGACTGGCTGAGTAGAAAGAGCTACACAGCTGCACAGAAACTGCACTTTGCTGAATGCAGGAGAGAATCTTAATGCAGACTGCATCGTACGCAGATTATTATTCTATTATCCCCGAATTTACTATAGCATCAAATAAACCCTTGAATCCAGAGTAAGCAATACTATCAAGTCATTATGGAGCCAGAAATCTACATCATCTTCACAATAAAGACAAACGAGCGTATGAAATGCCAAACAAAGAAGAAATCAAGCGGAAAAATTTCTAAACAGTAAGATTTTTTGTGTCCACAAAACTGTTCATGTGATGTGTTAGTTTCTATTTTCAATAAATCTGCAAATTATTAAAAAAAATAATTCATTTGGAAAACTTATAAAATTTTAATAAGTTGAAAATATTTCAGAAAATTTGAAATATATATATTTTTTAAATTAATAAAAAAGGTTCAAATTTTCTGAAAAATCCCCCCAAAAAACTTATTTCTAAAAGGTGACAAGATTTCATAAATTTGCAAAAAAAAGTTGAAATTGTCATTTCAGAAAAATTTATAAATTTCAAAATAATAAGTTGAAAATATGTCAAAAATTTGCAATATATTAAAAAAAAATAAATTAAAAAATGTTTAAGTTTCCTAAATAAATCCCCCCTAAAAATATTTCTGAAAGGTGGCAAGATTATTATAAATAAGCAAAAAAAAATTAAAAATTGTCATTTCAGAAAAATGTAAAAATTTCAAAAATAATAAAAAATAAAAAAGGAATTTAAATAATTAACAAAAATTTGCAGAATTTTTCTCAAATTTTCAAAATCCTCAAAATATATATTTTTTAAAATCAAATATTAAAAAAAGGCCTAAAATTTTATTTTAAGGAATTTGCAAAAATTGCAAAAAATTGCAAAAAAAATCTCAACAGAATTTGAAAGCGTTATTGACACGTGTGATGCATATTTAGTTCAACAAAATGTTAACACATGATTTTATTTAGTGTCAGTGTCTTTAATCATCAATACCCTCTGGAAGAAAAATAAAAAATCTTTATTTTAAATCATTTTTTTAAGCTATAAGCAGCCACTGCAAAGGAGTCACATGAGGCTCCAGAGCCACAGGTTGGACACCCTTGATCTAGAGTATTTGAGTATTTCTATGCGTTTTTTAAAGACCCGGTGACTTTGATATGAGCAGATTTGTGAGGTCTTCCAGAGACAAGAGTAAGGACAGGAATCTTACACAAACACGTCTCCAAATTAAAAAAAACAAACTCCACAGAAGTGAACTTCTGCCTGGACATGAACTATTCTGATCCTGCTAATGATCCACTTCCTCCTCTGCGAGTGTTTTGTTTTGTTAGATTTTGATAAATCGATGAAAAAAAAAACTTCCCTCCCTCCTTAATCAGATAACGCTGGACTGAAAGCCCAGAGCTGAAGTAATCGGCGCTTGTGCAAACAGCGGAGCCTACGTGCTACATTATTACTACAAAGAGAAGATAAGCTCATCACAGCTCTGCCGCCGGCTCCCTCCAGTTTGTTCCTCCCTAACTTTTGAGGAGTTTTTATCTGGAAGCTTCCATGATGTCAGAGAGGAGGAATCTGTCTGTTCTCTGTCACTCAGGAGCTTTTGGCTTTATTTTACGCTTTCACTGTAAACCACATGATGAGGAGGAGTCAGTCTTTCTCCTTTCTCCAATCAGTCACCCTCCACGCTCAGGGTTTGGGACGTTTCCAGAAAGAGACGCTCCGTTTTGGCAACAGATGCTTTGTCAGGGTTTCCCTTTTTGGTGCGAAGATGTGGTCTGATAAGTTTGTTTCATCCTCAATAAATACGATAAATCTCAACGGGACAAAATATTAAAATCACAACTGTGCTCTGCGAGGATAAGACTGGAGCAGAGTTTGTGTTTCACCACAGCAACAGTCGAGTCGTAAACTGAAAACACGGCTTCTGAACTCTCAACAAAAGATAAAACCTCACAAACACTCACTCACACACACCTCTCGACAAAAAACAAAGGGCTGAAGTGAAGCAGTCTCCATCTATCTCACACAGTCTTTGGTTCAAACTTGTAAAATGAGAAACTCCGTTACCCATAGATCCCTCGTAGTTCTCGGACTCTGTGCTCAGGAAGCTGTTGACCTTCTTCACAGCAGCCATCTGGACCTCCAGGTCCGCCAGGTTCCTCACGACCCAGTTCAGGTAGTTCGTGACCTGGATAACGAGGCACAAACGGAGCATGTCAGGGGATGAGGCGCTTTCCTGGACTTCAACCATGGGAGACAATCATAGAAGTAGAGACAGACTGATATGGTTTTTCAGGGCCGATACTGATACTGATTATTTATGGTGAAGGAAGCTGATAGCTGATATTTGTGGCTGATATTTATTTGCAGTAAAAGGGAAAATACTAGCGTCAAAATTTGGTTAGTTAAATGAAAGATAAGCTAGGGACAGAGGCTGAAAGCTAATTTCTAATCAGTGGATGCCGATATGCTTCAAAATTCAATAATTAGTCCATCCCTACATGGATTTGTTGGACAAACAGATCTAAAGTCATCTTGCCCTCATCATCTGATCCCCAGCTCAGGAATAAACTCGGACTCTGATACTCAGTATGAAATCCTGAAACCCTCACAGGTCCCTGATCTGGTCTGGGCTCCCGTGAAACAAGCGGACTCACCGTGAGGGCGTAAGTCAGCCCGAGGCCCACCATGCTCTCTGAGCTGCCCAGTGGATTCCAGATGAAGGCGACCGCCGCCGTCAGCACGATCACCGCTCCCAGGTAGTCCTGAACACACACGGTGAGAAGAGCGTTCATCCAGAAACATCTTTACCTTAGACGACTGATAACAAACATTCTCATCTCCCAGATTCTTTTAAGATTTTTGGTTGGTTGGATTTCACTAGCAATTTGCAGACAACAACACTGGCTGATTTACGATCCTCTAACTTGCTGCTCTTCTCTGTACCCAGAGTTTTTACAGACCTGGAGAAAACTGATTTTTCTTTTCAATGCACCTTGGTGGTGGAATAATCTTTAAAAAGGGCAAAAATTGGATGTAATTAATTAATTTAAGAGCATCATTAAGACTGTGGTGACAGAGGCATGTGGTTGTTTTTTGTGAAAGCCAAATGTATATTTGATTATTTGTTTTAAACCTGTTGATTGTGTTGTGTCATTTTCTATGTACCATGACTCTGTATGGCTGCTAAATTTGGCCAGGTCTCTCTTGTAGAAGAGATTTTTAATCTCAAAAGAACTTCCTGGTGAAACAAAGGTTAAACAAATTAATTAATTAATTAAAGAAAACAAACAATGAAACAGTCTCTCACCGTCCGGACCTCCAGCCAGCGGTTTGCAGCGGACAGGAACAGGTAAGCCGTGTTGTTGGTGTCTGTGAGCTCCAGCATGCGCTGTTTGAAACGGGCCTCATGTCTGAAACAATAAAAACATATTTAACACACGTATTAAACCCCAGCAGCAACACTTAATGATAAAAACCAACAACTCAGAGGTTTGATCCCTTTAAAAGTTTATTATCTTTGGATTTATGACTTTTTTTATCCACTTGGATCGCCCAGCATCCTGTTTGGACCCAACAAGGAAAAAAATATGCAAGAAAACAAAAGAGCGAGCAGGACATGAGAAAAGACAAAGACATAAAATAAAGCTTCAGAGTCATTAGATCTGAAGGTTTTTGACCATGAAAACGGGAGCGAGACCACATCACTGCCAAGAATGTGTCCCTACACCAGATTCACTGTTTCTGTGAGTGTGTGTGTGTGTGTGTGTGTGTGTGTGTGTGTGTGTGTGTGTGTGTGTGTGTGTGTGTGTGTGTGTGTGTGTGTGTGTGTGTGTGTGTGTGAGGCAGAGACAGTCCACAGGGAGAAGAAGCACAAACATGGGAGCATTAACGTTGGATTAAAGAGAAGATGGGAAAGAGGCAGAAACACAAAACCACACATGGATCTATGACAGAAACAACCACCGACGTTTCTGCTGTTATCTCCACAAAAACATGCACATTTTTGATGATTACCTCTCACGACTTTTGCTTGTTTGAGACAAATTTTCACAACCAAGTATTTTCTAAAACTTCTGCAAATGCTCTAAAATAAAAGCGCAGATAAATGTAAAACTTTACCATGGTTTAACTTCCATAATAAAGCTGTGTGCTCTGAGACGTGCATGATTTTGTTTCCTGCCTCTTTCATTGTTCCTCTTTTCTCCAAATAGCACACAAATACGCCAGTTAATCCAAATCTTACATTTACAGCCTGTTAAAATTCCTCTGTGGCTTTGTGGGGTTGTATAACAGACCGAACATCCATGTTTGGGCTTTGATATTTTTGTACAAACACTTGTTGATGTCTTGAATCTTCATGCAGCGTTTTGTTATTTCTAATCTTTGAAGGTGATGATTCAGCCCTGCTTCTCTTTCTTCTCTCTGCTACCTGTGTGTCTGTGTTTTACCTGAACGCTCGTATGGTTGTGAGACCTTCAGCCGTCTCAGAGAAGTGGCAGAGCAGAGGGAGCTGGGTGGAGTCATCCAGGTCCTGCAGGTCCCTGAGAAAGACAACATTCACATTACACACAAACAGCATGTTGAATTCTCTACGTTACTTTTCTAGATGAAACTCCCAGAGGACTCACCTCGAGGCGACGCGGAAGTACTTCTGGATGAAGTAGAAGGCGACCCCCAGAGGGATCAGAGCGATGAGGAAAGGTGGAGTGACGCTGGAAATGACCCCGATGGCCGACAAACAGAGCAGCGTGGACCGGGTCAAAGACTCCAGTGTTGGAGGAATGTGCTGGAAGAAAAGAGACGATGCAGTGAGAGCGAAAAGAGAAGTCTTCATTAACTCTTTGACACGGATCGATAAAGAATCACAACTTTCACCGTCAGATATTCATGGACAGCTTGATGTTGTTGATTTGTCTGATAAGAAACAAACTGTGGCTCAGACGTACCTGGTCGATGATGTTGGTATCAGCTGAGAATCTGTTGAGGATCTGACCCAAGGGAGTGATGTCAAAGAACCTGAGGATGACAAAAAGTTGTAAAACAATCCCTCATGGTACGGTACAATGCAAAGGATGTCACGCAGTAACGTACAATTTACTCACATTATCTCACAGAATGACCTCGTTAAACGATACAACAGAAAAAGATTTTGTTCAATACGGCACTGTACCGTACTGATACCATACAATAAAGAATACGACACCACTTTGTATGGTACGGTACAGTTTCCATATGTACAATGCAGTATGATATGATAGAATACAATAAGAAGTGATCCTGGACAGTGCCCTACACTTTGCTACCATATAAAAGAGAAGATTTCATACAATACAGCCTAATATTCACATGGTACGGTACAGATTGATTTTGATACTGCATGAAAACATGTTGTACGGTAGGGTACAATTACCAAACAATACAATTTAGTGTGATACAGCACTATGGGAAAAGATGTGATAAGATTTGATTCGATACAATACAAAATGATTTTGTGCGGTACGGTACACAATATGATATGATATGATATGATAAGATATGAGATGAAACTACTTTTAAAGTTACGGTACAGTTTCTAATCCAAAAGATAGGATATGATACAGTATTACACTTTACGGTACACTTGGAAATGATTTTGTACGGCACAATTTCCACTTGTATCCACAAGATACAATGGAAGTTTGAACAGTACGGTACAATTACCATACAACACCAATGATACAGTATGATACGAAACAATACCAAACTTCATGATATGAGATGTTGTCCTACGATTTTGATACGATAAGATACAACACAAAACAAAATAATTTTATATGGTACGGTTCAATTTCCAAATAATACGATAAGATACAGTAAGATAAAAAAATGTTACGATACAATAACTTCGGATAAGATAGAGTACGATACAGTACGACACAATAAGATAGGAAATGAGACGATATGATATGAATCAGTTTTGTACGGTACGATACAGTACGGTACAACACAACACAACACTAATGATACAGTATGATAAGATAAGATATGATAAGAAACAAAACTAAACTATTTGATATGAGATGCTGTTCTAGCATTTTTTACGGTACAAAACAAAATGATTTTGTATGTTACGGTACATATTCCAAAAAATACAATAAGATCCAATTTGAGACAATATGATACGAAACTATAAGATACAAAAGTGATTTCCTATGATTTTCAGATGATATGATGTAAAAATGTGTACGGTACAACACAATTTCCATACGATATAATATGATACGGTACATTACATACATACATTTGTTGAACAGACTGAGTTTGTACCTGATGGGCGCGTGGATGATTTTGTTGAGCAGGTTGTGATGAAGGTTCGTAGCTGCAGAAAGACCCAGAAACTCCACCGTGAGGGAGGTGATGAGACACAACGTGATCCCGGCCGCACACAGGATGATGAAGACCAGCAGGTGGAAGGAGATGATCCCTTCCTGGGAGACAAACATGCACTCCATCAAATTCATACTTCAACAAAAAAAGACATTTTTAAATCTGTGAAAAACGTCAAATCAGCGTCCGGCTTGACTTTGTTACCTCGCTGATGTTCGTGGCGTTGCTCATGGAGCTGTTCATGGCGCTGTTCATCGAGCTGTTCATCGAGCTGGTCATGGCATCAATTGATTGGCTCTGGTTACTTTTGAAGGTCGTCCACTTAGCCAGCCAGTAATCGATGGCTACGATCACCGAGTGTTTGAGAAGTTTCGAGAAAACCATGAGGAAGACCATGAGGAAGCCGCCAGAGGACAGGTAACAGCAGCACACCTGAGGAGGTTCAGTTCCCGTTAAAACACGTCAATCAGCAGATTTATCTCTGAAGATCTCCGTCTCACTGATCTTACCCTCCATGGGATCTTTGATCTTCTGTTGTTGGTGATCGTTGACATGTTGTCATCCTCTTCCTCCTCCTCTTCTTCCTCTGATGGGAAAAAAAGACGGTGTTAGCTCTAATCCATTCCTCGTGAAACGACCTAATGAAGAATTTGTTACCTTCGTCTTCATCGTCCATTTGGTTCTTGGCCTCCCTGGAGTAAAAAGCTCTCCTCAGGGTTTTCCTCTCCAGCGTGGTTTGACTGTCCTGCTGTATGTCCTGCATTAACACACACACACACACACACACACACACACACACACACACACACACACACACACACACACACACACACACACACACACACACACACACACACACACACACACACACACACATCACATCAACGATCATGAAAATCCTCAGGAGCTTAAAGTCATTTCACAAGAAGCGTTTGCCCTTTGAAAAACCTTTGAGGTATGTTAAAATGAAAACTTGCCAAGCACATTTTTTTTCAGTTTGAGCTTCATCATTGTCCGTCAAACGTTTGTAAATCAAAAACCAGTGGGAGAAAAACTCCAGTGGAGCTCAGTTTTCTTTGGATTAGCGCCTGGATCCATGTTTCTAACCAGTCAGACAGGAGGAGAGTCTGCCAGTCCATCGACCTTCAGCTCAAAGCGTGTGACACTGACCTTCTCCAGCTCCTGGTCCTGCCTGTTCATCAGAGTCTTCCAGTGGTCGTAGAGCTCCACGTCGTGCGTCTGAATGTCCTTCAGGGTCCCCTCCCTCAGGACGGAGCCGTCCTTCATCGCTATGATCTGGGCAGAAGCAGTCAACACAAGAAGATTGTTTGATTTCCTTCAACAGATTTTAAAGCAAAGTCACAGTTCCTGGAGATAACGTCTCTCATCCTGAGCATCACAGACTGCATGGAGCACAAAACGAAGCTCTGCAACAGGCGCTGCTAACAACATGATGATAGGGCACTAGATTTATATTTCACCAAGAGCATCAACATAAGAGATAAATAGAAATGTTAGGAGGTTAAGATTAAGAAAATAGGATTAAAACAACGAAGAATTAAAAACAACAAAAGGTATCCGATGAATAATCCTGCCTGTGATTCTGCCTAAAGAGAAATAAAAACAGGATTTCCAGGATCCATATTTTACAGGATTAGCCCCAGTATTCAGGTCCTGCTCTCTTCAGCTTGGAAAGATTTACTACATCTGTGAACTTTTCTTCTTCTACTCTGCTAAACTGGTGCACACAGCGCTGCAGGAAGCTGGTTTGTTAGCAGAGCTATCAGTCTGCTAGCTGCTCCACCGTCTTCTTAAAGCATCAAATGATGACTTAGCTTATCAGACTGGGCCTACAGAGAACCTGTGCTAAATGCCAACAGTTTAATCTCCTTTGTCCTTGATTTAAGAAAATCCATATCCGATGTGGTTTAGCCGTGCTTGATTAGCACATGAAACCAGACCATGCTGGTCTTCTTCTATACATGGAGATAATAGGTGGCTAACCATTACCTACTGCTGCGTTAAGAATCCCCTTCAAAATAAGAGCGCAGAGTTTTTTTTTTTTATTTCAATTTTGTTTTTTTACACAACCCACCTGTTTTGAATCACTGCTTCAAATACCTTTACTGCAGCAGCTTTTTGGCTTCACTTTTTAGGAGCTGTTACATCATCCATCATTTTTATGCACATCTTCTTTTTTATTGTGTTTTATTGTGTGTGTTGTTTAATGTATCTGATTTATTTATTTTACTGACCCATGCTGCTTTATATTTATGGTGAAACACTGAGCACTTTATGTCTTCACTCTGACCAAAGTATGATGGGTTTGTTTGTGTCGTGAATGTGATCACTCTGTTTGCAAAACAAATCCACCCCCGGGTATAAATAAAGTAAAGTTGAAAAGTATTAAATCAATCAAACAGATTGTATCTATGAAGCACTTTTTATACGCAAGAATGGTAACAAAAAGTGGTTGACAAAAAATAAGTACATAGAAAATAAAAATTATAATGATAATAACAAAAAAATATAAGTGAGGTAAGGTAAAATAAGATGTAAAAAATCAAGAAAATAAAACAACCAAATTAAAAAAATTAATAAATAAATAAATAAAAAACAAGACAGAAATCAGGTAATAAAATGCTAAAAGATCAAAGCAGTAAAAGAGAAAATGATGTAAAATTCAAACGTTAAAACATAAAAAAAGATTAAAAAAAATTGTATTTAACTCTAAAATATTCAGATTTTATGCCTTTAAACAGGATAAGTCCAGAGGTTTTTTTTTTAGCTGAATAGGTAAAGAAAAAAAGCTCTTACCCAGTCTGCGTGGATGAGGTACTGCAGTTTATGTGTGACCAGGACCACGGTCCGTTTATCGTCCTGCAGGAACTTGAGGATCCCCTCCTGCATCAGGTGATCGCTGAGGTGGATGTCCAGAGCGGAGAAGGGGTCGTCCTTAAATAAAAAGATTTGGAAGTTATCACACACAAACTTTAGAGTTAGAAAATGATGAGAAAACTTTTTAAAAACCTTATTTTGCTGTCTTTTTCTGTATCAGGTCTCAGAAACATCAGTTCCTGACTGATATTGTCCCCTGTCAAAGCATCTTCAAAACAAATCAGTGGACGACAACTTCAGCAACATTTTGATGGTGTAACGATAAATAAGCTAAATTATGAGCTAAAATATCATAATTAATCTATCAAAATAAGCTCCTAAGCTCTTTTTGGATTATAATATTAAAGAAAACATCCTTGTATTATCTGTCTTCATCAGTAATTATCTGGAAACACTCCCTGCTCTCAGCCCCTGAATATGAAGCTAATGATGATGGTTTTCTCCTGAACACTCAAACATCTGTCACTTCCTGTTAGCGTCTCCCCTGGTGGATAAATCATGTGCTTTAAAGTGCTGATGGAGCTCTAACAAAGATAAATCAATGTGTTTTATGATGAGTGTGTGAGATTATAACGAACAGCTCAATCAGGAGATGAGATTTAAGAGCTTCACTTCCTGATGAAATGAGGTTAACAAAAGAAAAACATCCCCTCCTCGTTACAGACGCTACGCAGAGTGATGAGCGTGTAAAAGAACGCCGCTAAAGTAAATACATCCCTGAAAAAACAAGCCAAGGCCGCGGTGGCAGCGGGGAATCCAGCAACAGCTCAGAAAGAAAAACACATGACGGAGCGACACCACCTCCTCCCTGAGGTCAACAAGTGTTATCTGTTACATCACACAGACCTGACGGAGCGAGGATACGGCTGAGACTCCTCCAGGACGGAGAGGGTGTTACTTAATCTGATTTACACACAGAAACAAAGTGAAGACACTCCCTGACACAGTGTGTGAGCGCTCACCAAGAAGACGATGTTGGTGTTCTGGTAGAGAGCTCGGGCCACGCAGATCCTCTGCCTCTGACCTCCGCTCAGGTTGATGCCCTGAGTCACAACAAAAGGAAATCAGGGCGAGGAAACGACCAAAGTATGATTCAGAGGAGTCGTCCTCAGAGGAAAGACGGAGCCTACCCTTTCTCCGATCTCTGTTTGGTCTCCAAACGGCAGCAGGTCGATGTCTGGCTGCAGGGAGCACGCGTCGATCACCGCTTTGTATCTGAAAAAAATGACAAAAACATCAGCAAAAAGGAAAAGTTCAGACTATTGAAAAGTGAAATCTTCCTTCCTAATGAACTAAAAAAAAATAATGTAAAAAAAAAAAAACTTTATATAAAGTAAGTAAGTAAAATGAGTCTTATTTGCAAAGATGAAGAAATGCTGCTTCTTCGGAAACAAAACTACAATTATTCTACATTTGTTTTTACATTATGACCTTTTCTGACAGAAATGATTTAGTTGCCATTATTTTTCTTCGATTTTTGACTTTTTTTTAATCTTCTTTTCTTTTACAGAACAATAAAAAAATAAAAATAAAAAAAATTTCATCTCCAAAAATTGCTTTTGGTTGGTCTGACCTTTAGATTTGTACTAACTTTTAATCACAACTGCAACTAATGACGACAGTGTTTCTTAAGGAAGTCGGATCAATTATCCCACATTTTTGGTTCATTTAATTTAATTTAATTTACCCAAGTCATTTTAATCTTGAAGCATTTCTATTCACATCACAATCTGACTTTAGAGAAAGAGTTCAGAGATTAGAGTCACGATTTCAAACGTTTTTTACAGATTTATGACTTTTTTTTTCAATTAATTTCAGTTTTCTTAACCTCCTTCTATTATATTTCCATCAAGAATAGAATAGTTCTTTATTGTCGTAAAACATACAACGCATTTATAAAAGTATGAGAAAGTCAGTGCCATATGAGTAGCCAACATTACACTACATAATAATTAATATAAAAAAAATAAATAAATAAGTAACAAACAAACACTCTGTCATACATACATCATACATGTGAATAGAAATCTATTTATTTCAGTAATTTAACAATTTACATGTCAGAACTTCGCAATGAGAAAGGAAAATGTGGTTTGTTGATTGATGGATCCATGGAACCCCTGAACCTGAATAATGTTGGTGTATAAATGATGTAATCATACAGAGTGAAGCCTAATCTGGAGTCAAAATATCCAGCGTGTATGAATCTCTGTCAGACAAACGTTAAACATGAGGTTTCCAACGCGCTGTACCTCTGCTTGTTGAAAGGACTCCCAAACGTGATGTTTTCCTCCACCGTTGCATTCAGGAGCCAGGACTTCTGGGTAGCGTAGGCCACAGAGTTCCTGTTCTTGCTGGGTGCATTATGGGAAACAGAGGCAAAAAACACAGGAAGAGTCAGAACTACAGGTTGTGTGTTCATAAAGCTTTTCATAAAGGACTACTGATCTGTTTACTACAGGTTTTTGAAAGCTCTTATAATAAACTTCTTTATTCAAACTGTATTTTAATTCTGTCAGAGTGTTCTTTCTTATTTCTAAAACTTTATTTGCGTCTCTAAAATCTTCTCTGCCTGAAACTTCTCAGGAGTGAATCTCAGGATCAGATCAGTACCCCGTCCTGACAGCTTTATGAAGCTTCACGCCACACCCAAACATAAAAAAGGAGAACGACAGGGGGGAGATTACGGGTTTGAAGTTTTCAAACTTCACTGCAAAAATGAAAAATGAGAAATAATGAGAGAGAAAAATGGATCATGGGTTGGGTTAAAGATGAGCTGCAAATCATCAACAACAGCAGCAACAACAGGAACAACAACAGCACCGACACAAGCATCCATAAAACAACAACAAGGACAAACACAACTGTTGAGCGCTTTGCTGGGAGTCGGGTTCAAGAAACCAGGGTCAAAATAGCTCCAGAGTTTCAATATTCAAGATTTAGTCTTAAAGGTATTTTAGTATGACAAAAAACTGCCTGAGCTAATTTTTAAAGAGGTTTGGGGTATTCTATATTATACGGAGCCATAAAGGTCCATGAAGAGGTATAAGTTTGCTTTAGGCCCACATGCTATCTTGTTTTTTTTTTTTAAATAATAACAAATTATCTTGTGTGACATACAAACATTAGATAACACCTTGGAAATTACTTAAAAGTTTTTTTTGTTTTTTTTTGCAAGAGATAACCTTGTAACAATAATCCAGTTTCCTTATTAGCACAAGATAGAAACCTTCACCAAGAAATAACTGATCCACAACAAGAAAATAAACTTTACCTTTACATCCTTTATGGGTGAATAGTTTTATCTAGTGTGTAAAAGTTATAATGTATAAACTCGTGCAAGTAAATTATCTCTCGGGAACAAGATCAGGTGGAAAACTGTTATCTTGTGCAAAGAAGTTGCCTGAAGGAAAAAAAAAAAAAAAATCTTCACAATAACTCAAAAAGGGTCATAACTTGACCCCCAAAAGTGAAAAGTCGTTTGCACAAGAGAAAACTACCTTTTTCCTAAAAGATACTAACTTTTTACACAACTTGATAACTTGTTTGCAAGTTTTTTAAAAAATGCAAGGGGATCTTGGGCCAAAAAGATAGATCTATTTCTTTTGGGAAATGTTTATAAACTTGTGCAAACAAGGCCATAACATGACATGGAAAAGTACTTATCTTGTGCAAATAAGCTGTCTGAAGATAAGTTGAAATCAACATGCACAGGATGACAACTCGCTTGCACAAAATAATCATCTGGATCCCACAAGACAATTTCTTAAATGAGAAATAGTTTTTTTGTGTGTTATCTGTTATGAACTTGCCCAAACAAATTATCTTGTAGGAATAAAATCAGGTGAAAACTGTTATCTTGTGCAAAAAGTTGCATGAAGGTCATAATTTGCCAAACAAAAGTAAAAAATAATTTCCACAGGAGAAAACTACCTTTTTCCTACGAGATACTAACTTTTTCACAACTTTTTCAGCCGTCTGTCAATTAAAGAAACCTGACCCTGAGATCATAAGATGACATGGAAGAGTACTCAATCTTGTGCAAATAAGTCGTCTGAAGATGATAACTGGAAATCTTAGGATAACAACTCGTTTTCACAAAATAATCATCTGGATCCCACAAGATAATGTTTTAAAGGGGGCGCTGTAGATTACTTTGCTCGGCTAACTGTGGGACATCACCCCCTGAACTAACTGTGGACTCCCAGCATTTAAAGCACAAACATCACCAGGATCAGAGATCACCAAACCACTGATGAACTGAGGAGGAGAGGAGCGGCAGGACGAGGAGCAGGCAGCGCTGTGAAGGCTGAAGCAGTTGTTCCTGAACACACACATTTTTCCCAAGATGCTGCTGCAACAGAGCTGTGACAGAAGCAGCGCTGCTACCTGAGCTTTGATCTGAGGGTTCAAACCACGTCTTCAATTTGTTTTTTTACATCAGGAGGAAATATTCAGTGTGTGTGGCTCAGGATCTGAATTAAAACCTGAATCATTCTTTTCTTTTTTTGTCTGAGCTGCAGAAATGTTTGGGAAAGCTTCACCGTCTGATTACGACCAATGCAGCCAAAGTCGTTTGTGTACATGAACAACACAGCCTGAAATACCGCCAGGGGAAACCCGCTCTGGCTCCTTGGGGAGGGAAAGATGAAAATTAGAGTCGGATCAAATGAGAGTCAGAGGGAGGAGGAAGATGAGGGTCACTGAGGATCACTTCACATCGACAGGGAGGAGGAGGCAGGAGACGGAGAGAGGAAGGTATACCTGAGGTCTTCATCGGCCTCCTCTGACTCTGACCAACTGTCAAAGTCAGGTCAGTGTGTTAGAAGAGTCCTACAGCCAACTGTGTGTGTATTCATGTGTGTATTCATGTGTGTATTCATGTGTGTGTGGAAATAAACAACAGAAATGCACATGGAGGAAGACACAAAGAGCGACACACTTCTTTCTGCTTAAAGAGACGAGAAAACACGGAAAGAGGAGGACAGACGGAGACAAATGACGGAGACAGACGGCAGAATGTTTTCATGCTCTGATCATGACAACATGTTAGCTTGCTAACGGCTAATCGAGTTAATCTTCCCACCCAGAGAAGGAGCGCCGTCTGCAGTCACTGTCTGTCTGTGATAATTAGGTTTCACAGCTTCTCTGAGACTGTCTCACATCCTCTCAGCTCAGGGTGTGTGTGTGTGTGTGTGTGTGTGTGTGTGTGTGTGTGTGTGTGTGTGAGGTGTGGGGATAACACTCTGGGTCCAAAGAGCAGATTCAGAAAACCCTCAGAGAACAAAAATATCAAGAAGTGTCAAATATTTGAGCTACTCTGGAGTTTCCTGGTACTACGTCGTCAGAGTCCAGAGAAGGTGAAGTCAGACGTCCTGAGAGGATAAATCATCATTTCAGGACAATGAAGTCGCATTTTTACCGGAAAATTGACCCAATATTTGATGACAGGAGACTAACTGTCACAGGATTACAAGGGTGAAGTCATGAAAGTCTCAACACTGAGAAAAATAAAGTCATAAGAATAAAAAAAAGGTGTCTAAAATTAAATGTTTTAAATTATAAGACAGAAAATCCCTCTTTCAACAAGGATTCTTCATATTTAGAGTGGGATATTTCAATTAGAAAAACTTAAAATTTCAAAAATAGTTTTGATTATCAAGAAGAAAGTTCTGTCTTGAAAAAAGTTGAAATATTATCTGAAAAGTCCTGATGAGATAAAAAAGAGGAGTCATATAAAAATAATTAATCCTTAATAAAACAAGAATAAAGATGTAAGACATAAAAGTCTTCATATTCTTAAAATTTGTCCATATAGAATAAAGTTTAATAGAAAAAAATGAAATCATACTTTATGAGAGTTAATTAAAAAAAATATGAAAACAAAAATAAATTCATAATTTTGGAAAGAGAGTGTCAAAAATCTTCAAAATTGATTTTTTTTATTTTATTTTATTTTATTGGAATAAAGTCTCTAACAAAAACTTTTAAAAGTGCACATATTTGAGAAAATAGTTACAGCACAAGAACAAAAACTGTTAATAAAAATAAACAAAAAATAACAATATATAAATAATAAAATAAAAGTAATATTAATAATAATATTAATAATAATAATAATAATAATAATAATAATAATAATAATAATAATAATAATAATAATAATAAATTAATAATATAATAATAAATAAAATAAACCTTCAAATTTTCATCTTTTGTTGATCATTGTAAAATTAAAATTAATTGACTTGGTATCAAACTCTATCAAACTTCTAAAAAGAAGCTGAGTCTGTCAGAGTTCACTCCTCTCCGTCCTCCTCATGTTTGAAACTTTTTCTAAAGATTAAAGATTAAATAATGTGTCGTTCTCTGGGCTTTCTTTGTTTTGTTCTCGTGTTGAACTTTGTATAAATACGTGTTAATCTGACGAGCTGGCTCAGTGGGTAAATGTTGATGTGATGGTTTTCACTCTGTGTAAATGATGATGTTGGAAGAAGAAGAGACCAGAGACAGAGTACCTGATGTTCCCCTCGTGGACCACCTCACATTCAGGAAGCCTGATGTGGCAGAAGGCAGGAGGTGAAGAGACAGAAACCAACACAAACACACTCACACACACTCACAGACAGATCAGTGCACACGCTCACTGCAGAGGTTAGTGTGCAGCTCACTGCAGGTTACAGAAACTCCGACAGGACAGGTTCACATCTAAAGTCCCTCAAGTTTAGAGTTTTTTTCAAAGAGTTTTAAAGAGTTTGTAAAGCATGGGATGGAAGCTGCAGAGAGCAGACAGGATGAGAGACGCACAAACTTCTGGAACAAAGAAGAGACAAAAACTGAAACAGGATCAAAAGTTTCAGATCAGAGGTTTTTAAGATCAGGAAAGAAAAGTCTGCATGCATAAACTCATACTGTCACTTTAAGAGCACAGTCCAGCTTTAGGTCACAAAAGGTGAAAGTAAAAACTAGGTTAGAAAAATAAATCCTGTTTCACATCGTCAGAAAAAGCTGTTCAACCATCCGGCTTGAAATAGATACTTAAGACAATAAAAGTTGCTCCACACATGGATCAGCAAAACCCAACAATAACTGACAATTTCAAAATAAAAGCCTCTTTAGTGTGACTGAAAAAACTTCACATTTAATAGAAAGGAAAAATAAACAGCCAACGTCATGATCAGGGGTCTGCAGCCTTAACTATAGGAGCCTCAGCTCAGCTGGATTAAAGTCAATCAGGAGCCACAAAATCTACTTTATCTTCACAACAAAGACAAAAAAGTGATCAAATTCTAAACACAGTATAAAACTAGTAAATATTTTTCTAAAAGGGAAGTTTTTTGTGTTTATAAATTGTACATGTGATGTCTCAGTTTTTTTATTTTCAATAAATTTGCAAATATTTTTAAATAATTCATTGATTTAGATAACTTATGAAATTTCAATAAGTTACAAAATATTCTTAAAACTTGCAAAAAATAAATTGTCGAAAAATTCCCCCAAAAAATTAAATTCGAAAAAAAAAGAGGCAAATTCTATACCTTTGGAAAAAAAAATAAAAAATATATATTTTCAAAAAAATGTAACAAATTCAAATATTTTTTAAAAATTAAGAAATGTAATAAAATAATTTTAAAAAATATTATTTTGCAAAACTTTTCAGGTATTCAATTATTTTATATTTGCAAAATCTTTAGAAATCATGGATTTTTTTTTCAAATCTAAAAAAATGCCTTAAAACTGAAATTCAAGTAATTTGCAAAAAGGTTTAAAAACTTGAAAAATATTTAAATGATTTTGCAAGCTTTATTGATAGATGTGCTAAAAATTTAGTTCAATGAAATGTTAACCCATGGTTATATTCTGTGTTAATATCTTTAATCATCAATACCCTTTGTAAGAAAAAAAAAATTCAATCAAATTTTTCAAAGCTTCAAGGAGCCACTGCAAAGGAGTCACAGGTTGAAGACCATGGTCATGACATATGATTCAGTTTATCATTCATGAAGAAGATTAATGATGAACGAAAAAAAACCTCCAGAGGAACTGGTGGAGTAGATAAATCTCCAGGAGCGTTAATCATGGTTAAAGACAGACGCATGAAGTGAAAACTCAAGAGGAGTCCGCCGTAAAACTGAAATGGGGACATTAAAGTGACTCCAGGTTTATACAACAGTCCGGTTTGTTTTAGGAGCTGAAGGTGGTCTGAGAGGAGACTCTGAGGATCACTCTGACTCAGATCAAAACCAGAGACTAAACAAAGGTGTGTAAGACCCTAAAGGTCAAAGTGGAAATCTAAAGTCTGACCGTGACAGAAAGTGATAACAGGAAACTTTGTGTTAACTTTTCAGACTGTGTTTAGAGAGCGTGAGTTTAACGTCTTACTTGCTCCAGTGGACTCTCCCATCGATGGTCTGCATCTCCCCGAGCATGGCCAGCAGCAGGGACGACTTCCCACAACCCACCTGGCCCACGATCATCGTCAGCTGACCTGAAGAGAAACACAAGGGTGAGACTTCACTCCCACTTCCTCTGAAAACATTTTCTCCTTCACACGTTCATCACAATTACAGATTATAACACAAACCTTACTCTTAAAGGAGGATTTTACACTGCATCATGAGAATTTAACAACCTTTACAGAGGGGTCAAAGGTCAGAAAACATGAGGTTAAAGCACCTTCAGAGCAGCAGCACACAGCGGAAAGAGAAACCCTGTTTGTCCTGTAGTAGCATAGCTGGGATAGCAAGCAAGTCACCTCCCAGGGGATCAAACGTGTGTGTGTGAGTGTGTGTGTGTGAGTGTGTGACACACTACTCCATCCATCTTCTGGCAGGCTGCACACCGCGCCCTGCTCTCCTGACACCGGATACCTCAGCAGCATTTCTGCAGCATAGCTTCAGCTCCGTGTCAGCAGGGATCCTGGAGCCGCAGCACGAACTCACCTTTCCCCTCTTTGTGAAGTGTGAGCTCAACCAACAGCTGACCTACCTGTGGGGATGCGGATGTTGATGTCTGACAGCGTGGACAGGTTGCTCCCCCAGGTGAAGAATCCATTGCTCACCTGAGAGAGGAACAAAGATGATTGAAACAGACTCATTTATTATCAGCTGAGTTTGAGAAACTTTCACAGGACGTCCAGAAGTGATGCTGCATTTTATTTAACTTCATTTTTGGGTGTTATTAACGTTGTGTCCTCAGCCTTTGTTGTGCAGTAAAGTAGTGATTTTATTATTAAAGCTGACAGCGACACACACCCCTAACGCTCAGTCGGTGTGGTCACTCACACAGGAAGAGAAATTTCCTGTCAAACAGCAGAGAAACAAGCGAAAAGCCTGGTATCTCCTCCCTGCTCGCTGATCTATGACCCCGCTTCCTGTTATAACTCTGTTGACATTCCTCCCATCTGTTAGATTTATTTGTTTATTTTAATGTTTATTTTTAAGACCCCCCCTCCAGATTTCTGTCCACAGTTTCATCCTCTGTGTGACACGGCTCCCTAAAGGCTTCACTGAGACTCAGAGATCTGCAGCGATGCTTCAGCGAGGACTCGACACAAACACCTGGACTCAAGCTTTCAGCTCCAGCTGATGATCAGTTCTCTGGGTTTTCTTAAAGCAGATCAGTTTCAGGTCCAGTTTTTACAAACATACTGCAGCAGCAAGACCCAGAGGGGTCAGAGAGATCGGATCAGAAGGGCGACAATGTTAAAGCCTTTAGCTCGTTGTTTAGCCTTTAGCTTGTGTCTTATCCTGAGCTCTTGTTTTCCTCTTGAGGTTGTGTTTCAGCCATAAGCACCTGTTTTAATCTTTAGTTCTTGTTTTAGCCTTTAGCTCATGTCTCATCCTTCAGCTCGTGTTTTAGTCGTTTAGCTTGTGTTCAAGCCATTAGTTCATGTTTTAGTCTTTAGCTTGTGTTTTAGTCTTTTGTTTGTGTTTTAGTCGTTTGTTTGTGTTTTAGCCTTTAGTTCATGTTTTAGTCTTGGGCTCATGTTTTAGTCATTAGCTTCTTTTAACCTTTAGCTTGTGATTTAGCTTTTAGCTTGTATTTTAGCCTTTAGCTCGTGTTTTAACCCATATTTTCCGCTTAGCTTGTGTTTTAGCCTTTAGCTCCTGTCTTATCCTGAGCTCTTGTTTTAGTCTTTAGCTTGTGTTTGAGCCCTTAGCTAGTGTTTCAACCTTTAGCTTACATTTTAGTTGTTTATGTGTTTTTAGCGTTTAGCTTGTGTTTTAGCCATTAACTTGTGTTTTAGTCTCTTGAATGTGTTTTAGCTTTTAGCTTGTGTTTTAACCCATATTTTCCTCTTAGCTTGTGTTTTAGCCATTAGCTCGTGTTTAAGCCATTTGCTCATGTTTTAGTGATTAGCTCCTTTTAACCTTTAGCTTGTGATTTTAGCCTTTAGCTTGTGTTTTAGCCTTTAGCTCGTGTTTTAACCCATATTTTCCTCTCAGCTCGTGTTCTAGCCTTTAGCTCATTTTTCAGTTATTAGCTTGTGTTTTAGCCTTTAGCTTGTGTTTTAGCCTTTAGCTTGTGTTTTAGTCTTAGCTCGTTTTAACCAGATTCGTCCCTTGTGCTGATATGTCTTGAATTTCCCTCAGGATCAATAAAGTATCTTTTAATTTAAGTCACTTTATCCATATTTCTCTGATGAAACCAACATTAACAAGTAATTAACTAACTCTTACAGTTTTCTCAAGTAAAGAAATAGGCTGCTGGGCTGTAGACGTGAGTAATCCTGCAGGTAAATGAACCCAAGAAGAACCAGATCCCTGAACATATTCAGCACTTTGTCTGTAGGAGCAAACTCAAACCCATGTGATGTTGTAAAGATGAACTCTGGGATGGATAAAACTCCTTCAGAGCCTACGTGTAGCTCTGCTCCTCTCTGCTCCTCCTCCCTAATTAGCGGACCTCGTCTGGTCAGCGCAGTGGCTCCACAGGGAAGAGGCAGGAAGAGCAGCCTTCACAGAGAGGCCACGGAGCCTTTCAGGGGCAACAAATTCTCGTGTGAATTCTACACTTCCTGAGGAGACAGAGACTACACACGCAGAGATACACGTCACATGTATGATTCCCGGCACCCAGAGATGACCCGCGGACGCACAAACAGCAGAGATATGAAACAGCTGCTGATGGAGTTAAATACACGGTGGCATTAAGGAGCAGCTCCTACGTGACGACGTGAGAGTGCTCACGAACTCTTCACGAATCATCGGACGATAGAGAACAGTCTGAAACACCATGAAGGATCTGAGCGGTGACAGTGATCTGCTCCTGAATAACTCCATTAAAATATGTTTCTTTATGTCATCAGGACTTTTCTCTACGAGGTAATGATTTAACTACACTGAGGATAGTCCTCTGGATTAAAAAGTATCTGGTTATATGTAGAGTTACACATCAGACCTCTATCAGGTAAAACCATGAAGGAAGAGTCACTTCTTAAAAAGGAGGATGATGTTTTTAAAGCAGCGTTATGTGTCTGAAACCGTCTAAGAGCCAACAACACTCAAGATTTGTTCAAGATTGTTTTTCTTAAAAATAATGCTCAGTTGAATTTTATTTTTAGGAAATTCTTTAAAATTTAATTTCCGAACCTTCCTACGCCTTGAGCTCATGTTTTAGCCCATTTTTCAGTCTTAACCCTGTTTTTATTCTACCCTTAGCTCGTGTTTAGGCCTGTAATTTAGTCTTTAGCCTGTTTATTTAGCCTTTCGCTAGTGTTAGAGCCTGTTTTTTATCCTTTAGCTCGTGATTTCGCCTGTTTTTCAGTTTCTAGCCTGAATTTTTTTTGCCATTAGCTCATGTTTTTGCCTGTTTTTCAGTCTTTAGCCTGTTTTTTTAGCCTTTAACTCGCATTTTAGCCTGTATTCTTAGTCTTAAGCCTGTGATTTGCCTTAAGCTCATTTTTTGGCCTGTTTTTCTAGTCTTCAGCCTGTGATTTACCTTTAGCTTATGTTTTAGCCTGGTTTTTATTTTTTTTTAGCCCTTAGCTTGTGTTTTAGCTTGTTTTTCAGCTTTTAGCCTGTTTGTTTAGCCTTGAGCTTGTGTTTTAGCCCATTTGTCAGTCTTGAGCCTGTTTTTCGGCCTTTAGCTCGTGTTTTAGCCCATTTGTCAGTCTTTAGCCTGTTTTTTAGCCTTTAGCTCGTGTTTTAGCCCGTTTTTCCGTCTGTAGCCTGTTTGTTTGGCCTTTATTTTGTGGTTTAGTTGTTTTTTAAGTCTTTGGCCTGTTTTTTGGCCTCTAGCTTGTGTTCCAGTCTTAAGCTCATGTTCAAGTCTTTAGCTCATGTTTTAGCTTTTTGCTTTAGCCTGTATTTTTAAACCATGTTCTGAAACACACTGTTGTATTTCTCTGTTTTGCCGAATAACACCTTGCAAAGGGACTGTATTTTACTCTTAGCTGTAGCATGTTTTTCAAAACTCTCAAACAAAAATCACAGCAGCAAAGCCTTAACCATCAAACGTTAGCAGAAAGTCAAGGTACTTTTTGAGATAACAGAAAAATTCCAGGTTTAAAGAAACCTTTTCTTACAACTAAACCATTGCTAACTTTTTATTCAGACTACTTATAGGGAGCTAGTATCGCCATGGGAACACCCACATCCCTCCAATCTTAACATCACTCAAAAATTTATCAGAGCAAAGTTTTAATTTACGCTGATGCTGAGCGTTTAAATAAACACTAAGAATCAAAACAAAGAGATAAAGATAAAACCATTCAAAACTGAGGATCATTGTCTGTGGAGCCATATTGGAAAAGAGGCGGGCTCTGAGCCTCCACACGAACAGCTATAGGACGCCTGCCTGTCAGTCAGCTGAGCTCTGATTGGGCGAACAGGTGAATGTGAAGTGAATGTTAGAAAAAGGTCAGAGGTAAAGAGGTTTAAACCTGAGGATCTGAAGCTCAGAAACGTGTGATGTAAAGTTTTTTATCATGACTATCGTTAATTATCTGAAGCCAGCCTGCTTCTTTACTTCATAAATAATCTTCATATCTTGTTGTTAATCTCGCTGTAGTTTAATCTCTCTCACACTCTCCTCTCCCATCTCCATTTCTGTGAAACCAGCAGCCTGTGCCTCGGTACCTAAAAGCGTCTACTCCCAGAGGTCTCAGCACATTAATCTGTGGACGGAGCTGTCAGAGCGCCACATGCTGCTCTGAAGAGCTGAGTTCATCCCTCCTGAGTCAGTCTCCTTCACCCCCCTGATCAGGATCCAGGATGACGTCTGAACACAGAAATGTCACAGCCTCTCTCTGCTATCATCAGCCTGCGATTGTTGTCTTTAAGATGAACTCTTTCTCTGTTCTCACCCCGCTTCATTTCCTCCCCACCACGTGACCTCTGACTCTGACCTTCACGGCCACATCCTCCGTCTCCGTGGGTCTCATCTGTCGCCGCGTCGGCTGCTCGTAGTTGTCCATCTGGTAGCGCATCGGCTTCTTCCGGTTGATGGCTTTGGTCTATAAGAGGATGTTAACAGAGATGTCTGAAGTTAAGACCAACTTATGACCTTAGGAGCTTCCTGCATCCGCTGCAGGTCCTCGGGGAGGAGAGGAAGAAATGCGGGGTGACTGGAGGATGCTGCCATGGAGGGTTCAAACAAACAGTGAGCGCGGCGTCCTGTCCTCCGTATACGACAGCGTGGAGATGCTTATTTTAAATCGACTGATTAATATCGTCTCACACACTCACCCCTCCGTGGTGTTTCTTCCCGGCTTCCATCGAAACACACATGTCTCCGTTTCGCCAGCTGTCATCTCCGATTTCGTCACTCTGAAGAAACTCGCCAAGCTTCTGGACGCTGTGAACACACACCGACACACACACACAGAGTCCATGAGTTGGTGTGATTGTGATGATACCAACAGCTTTAATCTCTCCGGGTTTAGAGTTCCTCCTCAGCGCTGGCAGGTTTCCTCTGAGCTCCTTAAATTAGACTGACCACTGAAAACACAACCAGCTCCTTTTCCCTGGTTTAGACACTTCACCACTTCACCACTAACAGACACACACACACACTCACCTGACCACGGCTTTGACAGCGAACCTGACGACGGTGGAGAGCAGGAAGAGAGGAGTGACCAGGATGTGGAACAAGGCCAGAGCTGCGAAGGCTTTAGAGGGACTGGGACCAGGGTAACCAGCGATGTGGTGGGTCACAAACGTCTGTGAGAAGAGATTTTAGATTTTATCTTCTGAAACACATCAGGGAAGTTTGGAAAGTTTCTAAAACAGGGGTATTGATGATTTAAGACACTGACACTAAATAAAATCCTGTGTTAACATTTAGTTGAACTAAATCTTCATCCCATCTGTCAATAAAGCCTGCCACCGCTCTACTTCACCTCCTACAACATCAACAGCCCACCAACTTTCCATGCACCTGTGGCTAACCTCAAGTTTTACAGCCCTGGGAAGATAACTACATCTACAAAAAGACTAATCTGGAAGAAAATACTGATTTTAATTCTGTGTGGATGGATTCATTTAACTGACATTGATAAACATGCCTGATATGTGTCAGGAAATGAGCAAACTACGAAAAATGATGAGTTGAGCAACATAATGATTTT
The DNA here is from genome assembly GCF_033239565.1 of Halichoeres trimaculatus. Lineage (NCBI taxonomy): Eukaryota > Metazoa > Chordata > Actinopteri > Labriformes > Labridae > Halichoeres > Halichoeres trimaculatus. Next base: position 970,995 of record NW_027437199.1, on the reverse strand, counting down.
TTTAAAAATCAAAATCCAGTATTCTTTCAAAAATTTTGCTAATGTTTAATATCTGAATACTTTGTGATGCTTCAACAAAATGTTTAAAATTCAAAACAAATTTCTAAATTTCTGCAAATTCAATAAATGTTATCAAATAAAAAAAAAAATCGATTTTTAAAAAAAGTTTTGCAATAAAATTTGTAAATAAAATTTGCATTTGTTTACGTTTCAAGATTTTTTTTGAGAGATTTTTGTGATTTTAATTTTATTTCCACTTTTCTTAAAATTTCATTTCTTAATTTTTTCTCTTTTTTAATTTTTTTCACATTTTTGACTTTTTATTTTATTTTTTTCAAATTTATTTTATTCTTTGCTTTTTTTAAATACATTTTTTAAAAACACATAAAATATTTTTTTTTCAATTTTTCAAAATTTCAGGAATACATTTTTTTTCATTTTTTTCTCCAAATTTGGAAATTCTAATGCCATTAAAAAAAAAAACATAACATACATTTTCCCCATTTTTTAAATTTCAGGAATACATTTTTTTTTCTTTTTTTTCAAATTTGGAAATTTTGATGCCCTTTAAAAAAATCTATACATTTTTTTCACTTTTTAAACTTTCAGGGATATAATTTTTTCATGTTTTTTTTTCAAATTTTGAAATTTCTTTTTTTTTTTTTTACAAATGTTTTACAAATTGTTGAACTCTGTAATTATTTTCAAATAAAAAAAAGTTATTCATTTAGACTTCATGGGTACAATTGCATAAATAATAAAAAAAAACTCCTTATGTTGGGAATAATCTAAAAGATTACAACTGTGTATAGAATCATATACACCTTTCAGTCTTTTCTGTGAAGATAAAGTAGATTTTGCGTCTCCTGAATGACTTTAATCCAGGTGAGCTGAGGAAAATGTCTCCTATGAAAGTAAAGGTTGTCGACCTCTGTTCTTAAAGTTTTCTCTTCCATAAATAAATTCATCATCTCTGAAGCGACAGACTGTGTGTTTCTCTCTTACCGCGAGGATGGCAGCGATGGGGATGGCAGCGTTCATGAAAACTGCACACAGAGAAAGAAAGATCAGATCACACGCTGACGCTGTGGAGGAAGTCAGACAGTCACAGGTTTGGTTTTGGTCTCACTGGACAGAGAGGTGTAGACGGCGAAGGTCCTGAGGCTGTGCAGCTCTTTGCCCCTGGTCTCCTCCACGCTGTCACAGAAGATGTTCTCCCAGGCGTACAGCTTCAGCAGCTTGATGCCCTTCAGGATCTCCGTGGTCTTCTTCAGCCGGTCCGTCGAGTGTTCCTGGAGGAAAGGATTCAAACCATGAGAGGAAACATCAACCAGCATCACGAACCACGGCGTCTCAGAGCGCTGCTCACCAACGAGCACTTCTGTGTGTCTGCCAGCTTCGTAGCTATCAGGTACTGAACCGGAGCCAGCAGGATGATGACAGCCGCTCCCACCAAGGCGCTGGGGCCCAGCAGGTAGTAGAGCAGGATCACCCCCATCACGATCTGCAGAGGAAAGGAGGTTAAAGATCACAGCATGAGATTTAACAGGATAAAGACTCACCAGGACACGCTCAGATCACCTGCACAGGCATGGCCCACAGGTTGGGGCACAGGAAGAGGAACCACATCAGCTGGTTGGTCTCGATCGCTACCAGGTTGTTGATCTGCCCCAGAGTCATCTCCCCCATGGACATGTTGGAGGTGGACAGGCGCAGGATTTTGTTGTAAATCATGGCCTGAAAAGAAAATGATGATTAAAGTTTTTCATTTCTATTATCAACTCTAAAAAAAAGAATCTCAAACATGAAAGTTACAAAACTATACAGATCTAAACTATACAGGAAAATTTCCCATCATTAAAACATTTACACAGAAAAACATTCGTGCTACTGAAATTTTTTAGCAGTCAACGAAAAAAATACATTCTTAAAAAGCCTGAAAGTAAAATCAAAATTCAGACTTTTTTTCCCCAGAGGTTGTGAGATGAGAGTCAAAATTTGGAAAAAAAAAAACTGAAAAGTCTCAATCTCATTTTTTTTTAATTCTGAGAAATACAAAGAATTTCAGGTTTAAAGTTATAATTTTGATTAAAAAATGAATATATTAACTAAATTTAATCTCAGATTTCTCTGGAAAAGTTATAAGTCTGGGATTTAATTAAAAATTGTGACTTTAATCTCAAAATCCTAAAAGCCACATACCAACTCTGTCTCTTTTTGTGAATTTAAACCAGAATTCTGAAAAAAAGCAAAAAATCCAACTTTTATTTCAGATTTTGAAAGTCAGATCTTTATGAAAACTGAATTCTGAGGAAAGAAAGTCACAATTACTGGATTAAAGTTAAAATTGTAGGGCATACTGATTTTTTTTTCCCTCATATTTAGAGATGAATAAATCAAAGTCCCAGTAACAAAGTCAGACTTTTAAGAAAAAATATAAATTTCAGAAAGTAAGTGAAACCTCAGAAGAGAGGAAAGTTTTTGCTTCTGAAAAGAGAAGTCAGAATTCTGGGATTGAAGTTAAAATTTGAAGGAAAAAAAAAGAGAATTATATTTCAAATTAAGTCTCAAACTTTTATAAAGCATGTTAGAGTCTGAAACGAAACAACGACCAAAAACGTAACAAAAAAAATTACAAAACCCAAAATGTAACAGCTGACTGAACGTGTAAAAACATTTTGCCCAAAAGACACGTTGACACAATGATTAAAAAAAACAGTGGTTCTAGTCAGAACTTTAGAAGAAATCCAGTTTCTGATTGTCATCCCAGATTTCTGAGAAAAAAGCAAAAACTCTGTCTCCCCTCCTCAGAATCCTAAACCCTGGGCTCAGGTGATGGGTCTGTTGCTCGGCAGGTTTCCTGAGAAACACCTGTCTGTGTCTGACTAAGTTCACTTTGATCCAAACCGTCTTCAGAGACGTCAAACACAGAATCCTCCTCAGACCAACACCTCAGAGGAGAAACAAAACGTCTGGCCTGGAGTTTCTGCTATGTTTCACTCACCAGCAGCGCTCCCCGCATGTTGATCCCCGTTTCTATGGTGACGTAGTACGAGGCCTGCAGGAAGGTCCTCTGGAGCACCAGAGCCAGGAAGAGGAGCACGGCCAGGACGGAGGTGTTCTGCAGGAGCTCCGTGGAGGACATGAAGTACACGTCGAAGGCTATCGTCTACACACACACACACACACACACACACACACACACACACACACACACACACACACACACACACACACACACACACACACACACACACACACAAACATGAAGCTTTAATGAGATGTTCCACTCCTTAAAGTGTCAAACAGTGAAAGTGATGCCTCTGATCCACATCTTGTAAAATTGTGACAGAAGCAGCAGCTGATAACTTTCCCCTGAAAGTGAAAATAGAGACCTGGTGAAAAAAAATTAAATAAATAAACAAAGATCTGGTAAAAAAATAACAATTAAACAAAGATCTGGTAAAAAAAAAAATCAAAATAAAGATCTGCTAAAAAAAAAAAAAAGATCGGGTAAAAAAAAAATAAACAAAGATCTGGTAGAAAAAATAAAATTACAAAAGATCTGGTAAAAAAATAAATAAATAAACAAAGATCTGGTAAAAAAATAAAACAAACAAAGATCTGGTAAAAAAAAATAAAATTAAAAAAGATCTGGTAAAAAATAAAATAAACAAAGATCTGGTTAAAAAAAAGTAAAATAAACAATGTTATGGTAAAAAAATAAAATAAAATAAAGATCTGGTAAAAATAAAATAAAGATCTGGTAAAAAAAAATACATAAACAAAGATCTGGTAAAAAAAAATAATAAAAATAAACAAAGATCTGGCAAAGGATCTCAGGGGGACTTCTTGGCTTTTGCAGGCTGCCTCAAGTGGACACTTTGGGAACTGCAGTTTTTGCACTTGTGCAGCAGTTTCTGAGCCAAACCTACACCCTGTGCACTAATCTGTCATAATATACTCTGAAAAATTACCTCCAAATACAAAAACAAACTTATCTGTTTGCTTATTTACTCCATGCGTAATTAATTAGTTTCTAAATTGCTTAACGAGGAAGTTGTGTGTATATATTTGAAGTATAAATACACACACTCCTGGAAGAATTTGACCCTGACATCCACTCCGATCACCATGAATGAACGTGCAGTGATTTTTACTCATGCCTATTAATAAGACTGGATGAAATCACCAAACACACACACTAAAAGCTGCGTCTGATGCTCAGCAGACCTCTGCGTATTAAAGTGACGGAGTGTGAGGTGAGTGGGAGATTTTCCACGTCAGTCAGAAATGCAGCGCTGCTCCGCTCTGTATCTCTGCTGCCCGTTACACACACTTTAACAAGCAGGCACAGAGCCGTTAACAGCTCATGGTGAACACTAACCAGAGCGGCGTGCAGCCAAACGGACTGCATGAAAATACACATCTGTCAGTGCAGCAGCACCTGCTCTGCTTCTCCACCCAGCTCCACCAACATCAAGAGCTTCAGGAGGAGGCAGCGCGGATTTTTTTTTTTTTTTTTTTTTGTGATTATTTTTTTTGTAATTATCTATTTTAATTATCTTGATAATTTTTATTTTATTTATTTTTTAAATCAAAGATAAAATATATAACTGAAAGACTTTTTATTGACTGTTTATTGTCAATTTGTTGTTAATTATTCATGATACGCATGTATTTTCTTTTTTAATCAAAGTTTAAAAAATAATTATAATTGTTAATTTTCAATATCTAATGTTTTTATGTCCACTGTGTTTACTGCCAATTTACAGCACACAAAAATAAATACATATTTATTTATTTATTAAGAGGTCTATTCTTTTCACAGCGTGGTTCATCACCTGTTTTGGGCTCATTCCCTCAGAGCTGGTCACTTATTTCTACTCAGATCTGGCAACACAGCCTGGAGGAGGCTACACAGTCTCCACAGTTAGCCTGGAAGTGATTGCTGAAGTAAAATGTAAATTTTACACTTTAAAATTCAGGATTACATCTTTTCCTGTCTTTTTAAACGTTGGTGGTTTCTGACCACTGATTGGACAAGACAACATTAAATTTAACAACGTGAATTTTCAGACCTTTGAAAACGCGCTGACTGATCCTGAAAACCATCAGCAGACTAATTTCTAACTTCTGGTGTAAACCCACCCCCTCTTGAGCTGAGTTGGTCTTGTTCTTGTCCATGTTCTCCACGAAGCCGAAGATGCAGAGCGGCCCGGCGAAGCCCAGGAGGTCGGCCAGGTAACGGAAAGTGCTGCTGAGGAGGATGGGTCGACCGAACGCTCGGTACATGGAGCGCCAGATGGATGGACTGCGATCCGGATCCTCGGCCGTCTATGGAGACAGACACAGAGTGAGCAGAACCACCTGGACCGTTAAATCTGAGTCTGATCCGGCTCTGCGCCCACCCTCTGGTCCTCGTAGGCGTCTTTGAGGCGGAGGTAGTTGGTGAGGGCCCTCATGGCGATGGGCAGCTTTCCGATCTTCTTCAGCTCGATGGGCCTTTTGTGAGCTCCCATGATGAGAGGATTCATCCACCAATACGTCGCCTAAAACACGCCAAGAGTTACGTTAAAGTGCTGCCCCCTGCTGGTGATAAATAATAAATCTGACGGTCAGAGGAGGAGCGCTGGCGTCACCTTAGACAGCAGGTTGACAAAAGGCTGCAGGAATCGAACCCCCAGATCCTGTAGATCCTCAGGTGGTTTCACTTTCTGAGGGTTAGCGAAGAACACGTATCTCTACAGGAAGAGAAAAGGACAAAATGATCAAACTCTCCAAACATAGATCAACATAGATCAAACACGTGGGTGAAACACGAGCGCCGACCCTGACTCTGATGACGTTGACCTCCACCGCCATCAGCAGCCCATACAGGATCACCAACATGGCCGTGATGCAGAACCTCAGGTGCTGCAGTCCCACGTGGTTATCCACGAACTTCCACAGCTTGATGGTCTTGGTGATGAACGCCAGGACCCAGTAGATGAAGAGGACTGTGTGGGAACACAAGAGGTTCAGTTTCTGGATCAGGATTCACTGCTGGGTGCTGGTCTCACGCTGTGACGGATCCACAAAGAAAGAATCTAAATCTGGCTTCAGTTGGACGTTGAATAAAGATGGAGTCCTCCCAGATCTTAGTGGTTCAAGTCCAACAGCGGGAGTTTACCTCCATCACTGATGAATCCTTCTCTCCCTTCATACCTGACTGATCAGACATCTGAAGAGTTTCTCAGCTCGTTTCTCTTGCAGTAACTTTTCTTAAAACTCAAACTTTTTGTGCAGCCTCCTCACTGTTTTGGATCTGAGGTTGCACAATATGGCAGCATTCACTCACCGGACACTTTATCAGGCACATCTGTCCAACTGCTCATTACCGCAAATATCTAATCAGCCAATCACTTGGCAGAAACTCAACTCATTACGTCAGAAAGGTGATTAATGGGACTTTGAACCTGGCCTGGTTGTTGGTCTGAGTATTTCAGAAACTGCTGATCTACTGGGATTTTAACCCACAACCATCTCTAGGGTTTACAGAGAATGGTCCCAAACAGAGAAAATATCCAGTGAGCAGCAGTTCTGTGGGACAAAATGCCTTGTTGATGCCAGAGGTCAGAGGAGAATGGACAGACTGGTTGGAGCTGATAGAAAGGCAACAGTAACTCAAATAACCACTGGTTACAACCGAGGTCTGCAGAAGAGCATCTCTGAACACACAACACGTCCAACCTTGAGGCAGATGGGCTACAGCAGCAGAAGACCACACCGGGTGACCCTCCTGTCAGCTAAGAACAGGAAACTGAGGCTACAATTCACACAGCAACACCAAAACTGGACAATAGAAGATTGGAGAAACGTTGCCTGGCCTGATGAGTCTGGATTTCTGCTCCACATTCAGATGGTAGGGTCAGAATTTGGCCTCAACAACATGAAAGCATGGATCCATCCTGCCTTGTATCAACGGTTCAGGCTGCTGCTGCTGGTGTAATGGTGTGGGGGAGATTTTCTTGGCTCACTTTGGGCCCCTTAGTACCAACATGAGCATGGTTTAAAGTCAGCAGAAAAAAAAGAAAAAGAAAGAGAAAAAGGAAAAAAAAGAGAAAAAAAGAAAAACAAGGGGGGACAAAAGAAAAAAAGAAAGAAAACAAGGAAAAGAAAGGGGGGAAAAAGAAAAAAAAGGAAAAAAGAAAAAAGAAAAAGAAAGAAAAAAGGGAAAAAAGAAGAAAAAAGTGAAAAAAGAAAAAAAGGAGAAAAAACAAGGGGGGACAAAAAAACAAAAGAGAAAAAAGAAAAAAGACAAAAGAAAAAAAAAGAGACAAAAGAAAAAAAGAGAAAAAAGAGAAAAAAGAGAAAAGAAAAAAGAAAGAAAAATAAAGAAAAAAGAAAGAAAAAGGGGAAAAAAGAAAAAAGAAAAAAAGAAGAAAGAAAAAAGGGAAAAAAGAAAAAAAAAGAAAAAAAGGAAAAAAAAAAGAAAAAAGGAAAAAAGAAAAAAGAAAAAAAAAGAGCAAAAAAAAAAAGAAAAAAAAAATCCACAGCCTCCCTGAGTGTTGTTGCTGACCATGTCCATCCCTTTATGAGCACAGTGTACCCATCTTCTGATGGCTACTTCCAGCAGGATAACGCTCCATGTCATAAAGCTGGAATCATCTCAGACTGCTTTCTTCAACATGACAATGAGTTCCCTGGACTCAAATGTCCTCCACAGTCCCCAGATCTCAATCCAATAGAGCACCTTTGGGATGTGGTGGAACGGGAGATTCTCATCATGGATGTTCAGACCACAAATCTGCAGCAACTGTGTGATGCTATCATGTCAATATGGACCAAACTCTCTGAGGAACGTTTCCAGGACCTTGTTGAAGCTATAACACCAAGATTAAGGCAGGTCTGAAGGCAAAAGGGGTCCAACCCGGGACTAGCAAGGTCTACCTGATAAAGTGGCCGGTGAGTGTATGTTGGTAGATCTTCAAACTGGAAGGTGGTATTCGCAGGGATTTTACCTGATCAGCCACGGCAGGTTTGAAGTTTTGGAAAAGACTATCACTGATTTGAGTTTTTTTTTCTTTTAACCTTTAAATGTTTCTTACGGTGGCCTGTAGGTGTCAGCCAATTTGCAAACCCAACAACAAAAATGCCAAAGCCACAAGACAACGGAAGTTAAGAGGACAGTTATCCAAACAGACAGAAAAGTTGTGAAAGTGAGTAAATGATTGTTGTCTTTTCTACCTTCAGCTGTGATAAATGTAGCGTTAATGCTTTGTTATTGATTCATAAAGCTAAATATAATATGATATAATTTTTAGAAGATTTATTTATCATAAATGAAGTAAAAAAAAGACAATCATTGACTTACTTTTGCAACTTTTCTGTGTCTGTTGGGATAACTGACCTCTTTAACTTCTGTTGTGTTGTGTTGTGGTGTTTGCATTCGTATTGTAGTTTTTGCCTTTCTGAAAAAAGAAGGAATCTCCAAAAAGAAACATGGCGTTGAGCCGTACCCAGCAGCAGCTTCGGGAAGTTGGACGTCTCTATGTTGTGGTAGTAAACCACCGACGTCGTCGCTGCGATGAAACCCATGAAGGCCGGCACGAAGAGATGCAGGTGGTTGGTTCTCATCTCCCTGCAGCCAGAGGCAAACAAACACGTGACCAACACAGAGCGTTATGGATGAATATGGATGAAACGTGACGTCTCTTTGAGGTCTCACTTGTTGGATACGATGCCCTCTGCAAACTCGCAGATGTGGACGAACAGCAGCAGGAAGGTGAGGATCCATCTCAGGTTGTGGCCCGGGAAATGGAGCCAGGTGTTGTGATGGATCTGGACTTTGGAGCTCTGGCTGCCCCAACCTGACGAACACACACACACAGAAACACACACACAGAAACACACACACAGAGTAACTCAGTGAATCGATCCTGTTTGTGCTGACTGTCACTTTTTGTTTCTGCTCTTAACCAAATGGAGCTCGGCCAGTTCAGAGGCTCCGGGGAAAGAAAGCAGGAAAAACTAAAACCAGGAAGCATCAATTAGTGAGTCCTCAGGGAGCGGACTGAGGGCTTCTGGTCAGAACTATTCCCATAAACTACTGTACACACACCAACACACACACACCAACACACACACACTGAGTTTATCTATTCTCTACAGAGTAACTCAGCGTATTATATCAACACTTTCTGACTTTACATCAGGTTTTTTAAGACGTCAGTGTTGATCACAGACTGTATTAAACAACAAATGACATCCCAGCTCCCAAAAAGTGAAGTCAGAACAATCAGAGCTCCCCCTACTGGCTGGCTGCAGTAAAGGTTACACAGCTTGTTTAATCAGGGTTAACAGATAGGACAAAGGTCAAACCAGGAAATCAGAACACACTCTGAATAACTCTGAGTTCATGCCTCCACTGTCAGAAATCACATCAGCCTGGAGTTAAAGCAGTTTTAATAAAAAGGAAAGAAAAGAATCAAGCTTTAATGATATTTTAGTTTTTATCTGCTTTTCACACAGTTTTATTTTCAGTCTGAATCCACAGAAACAGCCGATGTGTGGCCTCAGGATCGTTGAACTAATCCCATCTTAACTGCTCCTCAAAGCTGCTTAATGTTCACACTGCCGACAAGGAAGTGTCTGAAAAGTGTGTGTTTGTGTGTGTGAGTGTGATTATTTGTGTGTGTCCATGGGATGCAGAGAGAGTAGGGGGTCGATGTCTCCAGCACATCTGCTGCGTCCTCCAGATGACACAGAGTCACTGTGGAGGAGCAGATGATGGTCACACGGCTCAGTGGGAAACACTTTCCCTCTCTGGCTCCGACCCACAGATCTGCTTTTCTGCTGCGGACGGCTCGCCTGATTGTGAGAGGTCACCCGATCAAAAAACACGTTTCCTAGTCAGAACTTGTAGTTGGTTTTGATTAGTTCTCCCTTAATGCACAGTGTCACATTTCTGCAAGTGTGATCCAGCTAACTATAGATACTTTTTACTATGAAATAAACTGTTTTTGGCAAGCAATTTACAGTTTTTACTGTGCACTTTTTTCACTGTGCACAAAGCAATTTTGCTGTTCAACACTGGGGTTAAATACTTTTGTTGTGCAATAATATATATATATATATGTATATATATATATATATATATATATATATATATATATATATATATATATATATATATATATATATATATATATATGTATATATATATATATATGTATATATATTGACAATAAAATATATTATTATAGTGACTAATGGTCTGTTATTAATTTGATATTTTTTGGGCTTTTGACTTAAAAAATATCAGAAAATGAAACAACAAAAAACATACATTTTAAAATGATTCAAACATAAAATAGAATAAAGTTAAAAAAAAGAAGTAAATTAAACAAAATTGTAAAAGAACATTAATAATAATAATAAAATAAAATAATACTAAAAGTATTATTAGAAAAAAAACAAAAAAAATAGAAATAATAGAAAAAACAGAAATTAAAAATAATTCCAAAAACAAAAAATTGAAAGAAGTAAATAAGATAGAATAAAATTGATCAAAATTGTAAAATAATAAAATAAAATAAAATAATAATAATAATAATAATAATAATAATAATAATAATAATAATAATAATAATAATAATAATAAACAAAATAAAATATTACTGAAGTTTATTATTTAAAAAAATCATACAATGAAATAAAAAAAATATTTTAATTTAAAAAAGATAAAAAGATAAAAAATACAAAACATAAATAAAAAAAATAAAATAAAAAAAAGACAAAAAAAGATAAAGAAAATTCAAATCTGAAAGTTCAAGAGAAATATCACTAGGATGTAAAAGTGTGAGTTCAAAAAGTGTCTCTACAGTTTATCCTGTTGATCTATATCATTAAGAACTATCACAAAAAAGACACCCCTGATAACCTTAACTCCAGGTCACACTTAACTCATTCATGAACACTGGATAAATCTCACTGCAGCTTCTAACAGACATGGGTTAAGAGGATTAAACCGATAAATAAGCGTTTGATCCAAACAATAGTCTGGGATTTTATGGTTTCACTGAAATAATAAAAGCATGATAGCTGTTACTGATCCAGGACTCTGAACTGTCAAATCACAGAGCTGCATGCATGAAAAAATTAAAATGTCAACCCTCTGATTCTTCATGACGCCCCGGAGGCCACAGCAGGCCTAAAGGTGACCCTGCTCCCATGTTTAAGAGACAACGCCGCGCTGCATGTATCAAACAATGAGCGTCTGACTCTGCTCCACTAATCCTGACAGGATTATTTCTGTCCTGGCAGCAGCAGCCATTTCTGAGACTCTCCAGCTGAAAAGGTGAAACTTTAAGAGGATAAAGCAGGAAACACGTAAAACACCTGTCAGAGAAACAGAGGGACATGAAACCTGTAACACCACAAACTTTGGTTCCCTTCAGAAAGTGTCTGAGGAATGTTTGATGTGTGAGTGTTTGAGGTTAGAGGGAATAAAAGTGGGTAAATAGGTCACTGATTTTCACATGTTGCTTTCATGTCACACAGAGAAAAACACGTCTGCAAAGATCCTTTCTCAGTCCTCTGATTCTGTGACCTGGTCTGAAGTGGCTCCACCTACCGATGAAGAGGATGGGGAAGGTGATGAAGAGCAGGAAGACGTGGGGAACCAGGTTAAGAGCGTCCACGAAGCAGCCATTGTTGAGCACGCCCTTCCCCACGTTGTAGGCACTGGTTTTGTTTTCACTGCCACAGAACGACAAGGCCATGCCACCGTCCGACCTCCAGCCAATCTGCCACAGCGAGAAACACGCTCTTTAAAAACTACACACCAGATAAAAGACATTCGTTTGACTCCACGTGTTACAGAATGTGGGATTTTTCCACCCTGTCACATGACCCGCCTCGTCTTGACCTCTGCAGACCCGCTCAGAGAGTTTTGCAGCATGTCACACGTTTTACTGCGCACACACAGACGCAGGCCGGTGTCAGAGCGGTGAGCTATTTCAGGGACAGCGTCCAGCTGCATGCTCTCTGGCTTATGGTGCATTAATGTTAAATGAGTCGACTAATTATGTGTCAACAAAAGATTTTATGAGGCCGAGCCTGGCTGTACATTTATTGATCATTTACAGCTAAAAGTTAATATTAGCTCTGAGCTTTGAGCCTGAAGTGAGAAGCTTAAAACAAAGAGTCCATGTGCTTTTGAAGCCGTCTATGATTTTTGTTTTGGAAAAAGTTTAACACACTCTTCAGCTCCTGATGTTCCAGGATAAAATACTTCAGAGTGGTGTCTCTGTCTCAACAAAACCATCTTTGGAAACTCATCATTTTTCTCATTTTAAAGCTCCTCCTTTTTTTACATGTCCCTCAAGTTTTAGCTTTAGTTTTAGTGAGCAATACATGTTTCATCCACATGAAAGAAAAAAAATCAGCTAACAACCCTTTGTCCACAGGGGGGCACCAAATTTGCATAAGCAGAAATATCCACGCAGGAGCTTTAACAGTGATCAGGTTTAGTCTTTTTATTTCGTTTTTGATTTGTTTCTATCTTTACCAACTTTTACTCTCAGTCACCTGTTAATTTTTTTTTTTTCAACATTCTTCTTTGTTGAATTTTTGGCACAAAGTTACCAGAAATATACCATTCGTTACAATGAATGCGTGCATTTTGGCATTGTAAAATCATAACATTATGAAAAATAAAGGTATGCGTATTTACAAACATACTTAATCGTAGACATATACGTATACCCCCCCCCCCCCCCCCCCAAAAAAAGGCCATATCCGCATAAAGTTAAAAAAAAACCAAAAAATTAATTATAAAAAAGGGACAGAAAATAATTCAATAAAATCATAAAATATTTAAAATATTTAGAAAAAAGGAAAAGAAAATAATAAGCTATACACACATACATACACATACAAAGTAATAGTAATATTAATAATAACTAGAAAATAAATGAATTATAAAATACCGTTATAAGAATTAGAAGAGTTAAGTGAAACAATTACAGTTAAAAAAAAATAAAAATAAATAATAATAATAATAATTTAAAAAAATAACTTAAATAAAATAAATAAGTCAACTGTGAAATTATGATGCTTGAATTTACTGACTGAGCGTTTGTATCTTAAAGCTCCTGTGTTTGTGATTTAGTCAGTGGTTTTAAACATCAAAATAAAAATAAAGAAACACTTCCTCTTATTACCAAAGCTCTTTTTTTCCCTTTTTTAGGTCCTAAACAGACATTTGTTTCAGTTTCAGTCTGTTCAACAACAGGAGCTTTACACTTCAAAGAAATTAAATCAAACTACTCTAAAGACGTTAAATCGACTGAAAATGAAGTATAACATTTAAATAATTTCTACCTGCTGTTTTTTTTTTTTTTTCTTAACCTTACCTTAGAAAAAAATCATGTATATATATTAAAACCACAAACAACAGCAGCCATATTTGTTGTTGCCACAAAGAGGAAGTTTTGGCGCCTCATAGTGGAGAAACTGTCACTTTTTTCGACCCAAACTTCATGTTTCAACTTTTCTTTTCTCATATTTTCCTCTCTTGTTTTAAGAAAACCCAAAAGTCCACAAAAAATCTATTTTCCTACAAGACAAAAATATGAAAAACATCATTTCTGTGTTTCTATAACGGACAGAAATGCCTGTGAGGGCTCCTCTATCTGAACGTCACTGTGACTGAAGCTGCTGAACAGCAGAAACAGTTGCTCCAATGTAAAAACATGAAATGAATTTTGAGGTTTGAGGCATTTTTACAAGATAAACTGAGCAGGTGATTTCCTATTAAGAGCAAAAGTATCATTTTAAATGTAAAGTACCCACTTCATGCCACCAACACCTGCTTTTAACCACAAACATTAAACAGACCAAACTGAACACCGCCTGTCTCTGAGGAGGATCACTGAGTTACTGTAAGCAGCCGGAAAGTTTTCATGGTGACAGTAAATGAAGACTGGTCACATGGCTCAATAAGAAAGAGATAAAACACTGAAGTTTGTACTTACCTCAGAGAAAAGAGTCGTCCTCACTGACACCAACTCATTCCTGGAGTCTGGGTTTGTACAAAGAAAGAAAACAGACGGAGAAAGAGAAAGAAGAGGGAAGAAACAGAGTTGGAGCGAAAAAAGTTGATTATTTTTAGAACCGCAAGAGCATCAGCTGCTCCGCATACTGCTGCCTATCCCTGCCAGGAGGGGTCAAGACTCAACAGACGTGACACACAGCTTCCTGTAGTTCCTTTCAGAATAAAATACAAAACCTGGACAATACCTTGACCAAGCCATATAAAGTCACAATAATGTTTTTTTTTTTTCCAGTCACAATATTGTTCAAATTTTCAAACAGTACAACAGTCAAAAAAAACATGTACACAGACATAACTAAGAGGAATAAAGTCAACCTTTCCAAAACAATAAATAAATTAAAAAAATAAAAATTAAAAAGACGGCAAAATTATAACCATAACCAATTCAACTTTTTTTTTGGTTAAGTAGTTTGAAAACAGACACTGTTGACCAAAGTGCTGTACAGAGAATTAAATGATTAAAATAAAATAAACCAAAATAAGATAAAATAAAATACATGGCTAACAAAAGACAAAAGAAACACTTAATGTGAAATACAAAAAAATAACAAAAGTGAAAAACAACTTAAATCATACAATATAATCAAAACACCATTTAAAGGCTTTTAAAAAGCAATCAAATAAAATGATTAAATAAATAAAATAAATACAATTAGGGATATCTGTGTGTTAAAAGCCAGAGGCAAGAGGTGAAAACAGGAGACAACTTAAAAAAAAAAAAAAAAAAAAAGGAAAAAAAGAAGAAATAATAAATTAAGCCACTGACATAAATCTTTTAATTAGTTTTTTTTTCTTTAGGAAAAAAAAGTTTTTAAAAAAATTAGGTCTTTATCTTTTTAACATTTATTTTATTTTATTTTATTTTTATTTATTTTATTAAATTTAATTTAAACTCATCTTATTTCAATTTGATGATTTTTTTTGTTTTCCTTTAACTCATTTAATTATTTTACACTTTTTTATATATATTTCTTAATAGTATATCCTAGACATTATCATATTGATTTTACTGCACTGATTTTATGGAGTTTTTTTTTTAAGTCTTACACGACTCTTTTCACATATTGATGTTATGTCTTGTCTCTTTCCTTTTGCACTTATTAGCGCTTGAAGGTGTGATTTAAATAAAGATAAGTGTGAGTTCATTAAATTTAAGATTGTAAGACCAATTTTTGCTGCCCTGCTAAACACATTGTGACATTAATTCTAAAAACTGCTGACCTTGAAGCAAAGTAGAGTCACAAATCCAAACCATGTGTACCAATACTGATCAACTGATAAACCATAATAACAGGGTCCTTATGAATTATAAATGCAGGAATATTTAATCATTTCCCACTATGTGAGTTCATTGCTCTATAATAATGACAGCTTTTAAATGAATAAAAATAATAATTAAAAACATTTTATTGTGAAGGGCACCAGTTCTTGACTTTCTCTTCAGATGTTTGTAATTTTAGCACGCTTCACGCCGGGTTCCTCCTATCAGATTTCAAAACTTGAACCAGTTTAGAGGTGGGTAGGGGGTTTATGATGGTCCTCCTCATCAGCCAAGAGACATGTCAGTAACACACTTTAACATACAACTGGTGTAATGTTTCCTCATTAGATTATAACTCAGACAAAAGGAGCATTTTATCATCGAAAGATGCCGTTTTTGTTGCTTGATTGGCACATTTTCCAAACATGGCAGGCCATCACAGGTGTAGAGATTTATTTTAAATTGAATGAATACATTTTTAAATGTTGAATGAATGTGAATCACCGAGAAATGAACAAGTCTTAGGGCATTTTCATTTCTCTGTTAGATTATTAATATTTCAGAAAGTTACTCAGAGCTTGTAAATCTTTAAAAGCCTCAAATCTAGAAGAGAAAAAATTCAGTCCTAAAATTTTGACCTGACTCCAAAGAAACACAAGAACAGCCGTGAAATACAGGTCATGATATTTTGCACAATGTGCATAAAAACAATTCTTTCTATTTCTTTCTTTCATCTGGTTTGTTCTGCATAGTGTAGCTGCTCTAAACCTCCATGAATGTGACGCTTCAGAGGATGCAGCATTCATGCACATAAAACCCACACACTGTACAAGAGCACAGTGCCACAGTTTCATGTTTTGCATGAGAAAGCAAGGAGGGAGAAAGACCTTGGCTCCTGTCAGTGAGGCGAACACAAACCCTGCTCGCCTCGACTGGATTGACAGAAATACATGTAAGCTGCAGAAATCAGAGCAAGACCACATTTCCTGTGCGATGTTTACATGAGAAGCGATAATAATCCTATGGTGTATCTTAAAAATATCGTGCAAGACAAGCTACAATGAGTTGCTGTCACGTGCGGACCAAACCTCATTGTGAAATCACTCAATTCATGTTTTCTTCGAATATCGGGAAATATAAACAAAATATCAATGTCATTAAATATGTTTATTTTAATCAATAAGGCAAACTCTTGTGTTCGGCTTCAGTAGTAAGTTTGTAGAACTTAGAATTGTAAAGAAAAACTTTTGACACTTCAAACTGTCCCGTGCGCTACTCTCTCAGCTCCATTCACAAACTGAACACGAATCCGCGCGCAGCAGCGTGTATCATAATCACTGTCCTGCCAACTTTTTACGTTTTATCGGGATCACAACAACGCCGAATTAAGCACAAGCCCTTTATTGAGTGACATAGCTAATAACACCACGACCCTCATCAACATACTTTTGGTACGAGGCGAAAGACGTTAAATTGGAGGAAATATCAACGAGGTCTGGTGGAAGCCCAATTTAACAGCACGATCCCTGTAAACCTGGATAGTGCTACACCACGTTGGAAAATACAGTGTGTGAATGACAGAAGGACGAACAAGGATTGCTTCCCAAACACTGCACACTTACCCGGTCTCTGACGCAGGTTTTTGGTCTCCCACTAGGGTCTCAGCGTCCTTTCCCGGATCTTAAACGACGCGTCAGACGTCCCCTGGTACTGTGGTTCACTCTGAAGGCACAGGGGACAGGAGATGCCGATGCATCCTTTACTGTCGCCTCGGCTTAGATCTGCTGTTATGGCGCTCCCACGCACTAACCCACGGACACCCACTCAGATATGGTGGCTCGCTTTTTACAGTGATATTTCTCATAATGCATGACGACGTCGTGGGCAAATGTAGGTCAAATTAAAGCCGAATCAGCAGAACGGAGCTGATTCTCCTGCCTGATATTAAAGATCACATTTTAAGCTGCACATATTGTGAAAGCGACATTTAATACATCAGTGGGTCCAGCCTCACCGGGGTCAGGTGAGGTCCGGGTCTCTGACGGATGTTTGATGTTAGGAGCAACAAAATAAAAGCTTTGACAGACACATTTAGACAAAACAGATTAAAACATATGAGATATAATCAGAGATTGATTGTAAATATCTGTTTAACACCTCAACTGATCAAAAATACCTTAACATAAATTACAAAGCTACAAAAATGAGGATGTCCAAATTTTATCAATGGCCCAGTAACAAAAATCAATCACAAAGGAAATCTTTTTCCTTTTCTTCTCCCTCCACCTGATTTAAAATGACACATTCCTTTACTACACACCTCAGGTAGAGGGCGCTGTTTCCTCCAAAGCAGGAAATAGATTTATGCAGAAAAGAGTGAAACTAACTCAAAAAAGGCCTCAGTGTTTCCTGCTTGGAAAATATGAGAATGTGTTATTGATTTGAAAATATTGAATAATCAGAGTGTTTTGGAGTGTTTATAGGATCTTCTTTCTTTCTGTCTTTTCTTTTTTTTTTTTTAAATAAAGTTTTCTTTATAAAATTTATTTTTGAAAGTTTTTTTTCCACAAATAAAGTATTCTTTATAAATGTATTTTTTATAATTTAGTGTTTTTACAAATAAGGTTTTCTTTACAAATTTATTTTTCATATTTTTTTTTTTTTACAAATAAAGTATTCTTTATAAATTTAGTTTTTATAATTAAGTTTTTTTTTTTTTTTTACAAATAAAGTTTTCTTTACAAATTTATTTTTCATAATTTATTTTTATTTATTTATTTATTTATTTATTTATTTATTTATTTATTTACAAATAAAGTTTTCTGTATAAATTTATTTTTTATAATTTAGTTTTTTGGTTACCTTCAGGAAAGCTCAGAGGATCCAAATATTTATGGACAACATGATATTCCTCAAGTTTTTTTTGTTGTTGTTGTTGTTTTGTTTTATTAAGTATGATGCTGTTAAACATTCAACACCACACAATGAATATTATGTAATATTGTGTTATGTGATAATAATAATAATAATAATAATAATAATAATAATAATAATAATAATAATAATAATAATAATAACAATAATTATTATTATTATTATTATTATTATTATTATTATTATTATTATTATTATTATTATTATTTTAATCTCATTTGAAAATTCTTGGTCAGAATGCAGTCACGCTATACAGTTTTGTCGTTTTTGTTGTTGGGAAACTTCAATGTTTTAACGTCTTTAGGCGGCATTTTGTAAAACCCAAACATAAAGATCTCAGGATGATTCTTTGAACCATTTTTTGCTCCATGGGAAGTTGTGACCCCATTAGACGGGGCCCCAAAACCCAGGACCAGGACCCCTGAGGTCACAGCCTCCTCCACTGCTGGGAATAAAGGAATAAAGGTTGTGGATCCAGGATCTGGAGCCTGGGACTCAGTTTGCTGCTGACTCCCAGATGAGACCAGAGCCTGGAGCAGCAGAACTAGAGAGGGGGTGAAGGGGTTTATGTGTATATATATATGTGTGTGTGTGTGTGTGTTCATGTGTGTTCGTGTGTGTATGGAGGACAGAGTGTGTGGGAGGACGTTAAGAGCCTCTGTGACTGTTTGTGTGTGTTTTCACACACGGCGAGGGATGGAGTGAAGAGATTCCCATCAACGAGTTTTTCCCAAGGAACCGGGGAGCTGGCCTCTTACCCTGAACACACACACACACACACACACACACACACACACACACACACACACACACACACAGGACAGAATACTCCACGTTTGGGGACACCACCACAAGGTATGTTGTCTTTCTCCTGCGTTGTTTCTTTTCTCTGAGACCTGCAGTGTTCAGAGCAGTTGTCATCGTAGTGTTTCCATTTAGAAATCCTGAACTGAAATGACTGAAATTAACAAAATTTAAGGACAAAAGATCTACAACCACCGTTTTGACCGTTATTATACTACCTACAGTTTTTAATCTGCAGAATAAGACTTTTCCTTCTGTGTGTTTTCAGTCTCTCACTTCTCTTTAAGTTATTATTGCAGCTGGTTTTTAGTGGTACAGGAGCAGCATATAGTTGTAACAATCCTAGAGCTCCCTCTTGTGGCTGCAGACGGTAATGCTTACTCCTTGGTTTGTGTCAGTCAGTATGAATTAACATTTAAAAACATGTTAAATTATTTATAGCTGGATATTTAAGATGAACCAGACTATAAGTTACAGGAACAGCCAAACTATGAAAAAAGTTTGATATACAGTCCAGAAAATACAGTTTGTGTTCAGATTTATCTCATATATGTCCCATCTCCAGCTGAAGACTTCTCACGACTAAAAAAAGACCTAGAAGTAGGACGTTTCCTCATGATATACAATTGATAAAGTCACTGGAGAGTTACCAACAGGTCTTACGTGAAAATCTCTGCCCTACAGTTGCAGGTAACGTGTTGTTTCATGATCCTTTGAGCAGTTGAATCTGACGTGTCATTGTGTTTTCTCTTTCAGCTGCATCGTTGTGGTTTGGTGAACAGATCATCAGACATGAACATGGTACCCAGCTCCTGCCGCTGCAACGCTTCAGCTATAGACTGTACACCTGCTACAGACTACCAAACCGTAAGATCAGAAAACAGAAGCTACAATAAGACATTTATCTGTGGACTGTGAACCATTTTTTTATGTTTAACCCACTGTTAAATCATTTTAATGATTTACTCTAAATTATTAAAATGAAAATTGAACTGTAGAGACTTCCCTACCATCACAATTTCGAAAAAATTAACTTTTGAGATTTGACACCACTCAGATTGTTTCTAAGTAAAATTGCTCCTCCTCTCTCTTGTTTTTCTTCTTCTTATTGTGTGGAGAAACTTTGTCTCAGAGGCTGCACTTCAGATCATTGGCCAGCAGGTGGAGCCACACTGTTAGATTCTGTGAGAGTCTGCAGACTGAAGCACTTTCTGACAAATAAGAGTCAAACTGATGAGAGTCCTTTGACATATTCACCTCTACACCGACCACAGCTGACCCCAACCCCACTCAGCCTGATCCTAACCCAGACACTGACACACACACTGACACTAACACACACACTGCAGCTGAGGCAGGCAGAGAAAACTCTGCTGTGTTTTTATCACAGAGGCTGCACTTTGGGCTGTTGGCCAGCAGGTGGAGACACACCATGTCAGATTCTGTGAGAGTCTGTAGACTGTAGAGCTTTCTGACTCCAGCTCATGTGACAAAGGCCTGGTATAAAAATAGGATTTTATCACCACACAGAAAATAGTAAATAAAAATCAGTAAGATTAATGATATATACCAGTAATATTCCTCCATTTGTCCTATTGTTTCATTGTGGAGCAATTTAACAAAAAGTCAGCAAGATGTAAATTCTGATAAGATGTATGACAAGATCAACCTCCTGGGTTCAAGGGTTCAATTTGGCCAATTTGATCACTTTTGGTTTTACCTTTTCATTTCATCCCAAAAATGGTTGAAAATTTGATTGGTATCCTGTTTTTTCAGCACAGCCTCTCCTGTGAGAATTAAAAATGTATTTGTTGATTGTTTTTATGTCTTATTTAATGTGCTAACGGACTGGACCTGGAAAAAAATAATAGGAAAAAAAAACATATTTTTTAAAATGTTTTTATTTATTTACTATGGAAACCACAAAAAATGAAAAAATTTGC
Organism: Halichoeres trimaculatus; assembly: GCF_033239565.1. NCBI lineage: Eukaryota > Metazoa > Chordata > Actinopteri > Labriformes > Labridae > Halichoeres > Halichoeres trimaculatus. The sequence continues at coordinate 949,952 of NW_027437199.1, read as the reverse complement.
AACCCCCCTCCAAATAAATAAATAAATAAATAAATATAAATAAAATAAAATAAATAATAATAAATAAATGAATAAACAAACAAATAAATAAACAAATAAATAAAACTCTGGGATGTTTTATTATTTACATAAAAAATAAAGGAAACTCTTTTGAGTTTTGGTAGTTAAGTTACAAAACCATCAAGTGTCACTTGAGATTTCACAGAACTATTTGTGCCAGAAAAATTCAGTCTTAAGTCTCCCTGTGTGACTCTCAGGCTTACTGCCTCACAAACAGCTCTCATTGTTTATCACATAGTTTGAAATTATTGAGAATTCAGTAAAATAATGTATAACAGTGACTGTAACAGTGACCTCTTTGTATGAAAATAACAGTTTTAAACTGAATCAAGTATTTTGTTCACTCTGACTCCCTTAGTAATTTTTATTCATGGGTCTCGCTGCCTCATACTGTGCTTGAGCTTCACATACAGCAGAGGTCTGTTCACTATCTCCACGTTTGTTACTCTGAGTCTGATGTGTACTCTGTGTGTGTCTGCAGTCTGTTGTTTAGACTGGTTTTATCGCCACTCCAGTCGTGTAAATACCATAAAAGACAAAGGGAAGCTGTGTCCGTGAGGCTGTGGAGAGGTAAAAGAGAGGCTGAACTTTTGATGGAGGCCAGGACTGAATCTTTGATTTAACAGGAAAGGGAAGTGTACCTTTCTTTTCTTTGAGAGGCTGAATAAATACAGATAAAAACTTTGGATTAAGGTGTCCTATGATGATCCACCAATTCCAACTGAACAACTGTTCGAAATAAATAGTCTACTTTCTGATATGACTGTCTCTACACCCAAACAGCGCCCCCTGGAGGCCGCAATGTTCTTCACCAGTGTTGGAGGACACTTTGAACAAAAAAGGCCAAAGCATCGCGCAGAGTGTGAGGAGGATTAATGAATGTTAAGACGAACGGTGATGGATGAAAGTTTTCCATCGGCCTTCATCACAACACCACGGAGGATCATCATCATCATCACCACATTTGTAATGGTATGTATACGTTGTGGAAACCAGCACAGAGCTGGAGCACTGTTAATGACACACACACACACACACACACACACACACACACACACACACACACACACAGAGTCAGAGTCAGTAAGTCCGTCCCTCTGCTGTTATTTTTAGTCTAAAGTCAACACAGAGCTATGCATCATGACTGCACTGAATTCCTCCGTGTTGTATTTTATCAGCTCCACTGGCTCTAAAGGAACATTCCGTGAAATTTCTTCAACAAAAAGGGCAGATTTGTTCATCTTTACCGTCCGTCATAATGTCAATAAGAGGTCTCTGGGTCTACGTGACGTAAACAGATTCATATTCTGTCAGGAAAATCCAACCTGACCACAGATCCTGAGGAATAACACTTCAGAAAAAAACACATTTAGACTGTTTTGAGATCACTTATAGAAGTTCAGGCCCAATTCCACCAGATCCACGTTTGGTCCGTCTCCGTTCCAGCTCTCCGTACCTTCCTATCATCACTCTGTACTTTCACTTTCTTTTCAAACCATCTTTTTTTCTCCTCCCTCCCAGCTTTTCCTCCCTCCAGTCTTGATTACTTCCTCTTCTTTTCCCCTTCATTAGATACGATTGTGACCTAGAATAACCTTTTCCTTCCCTTGTTTCCTCCCTCCTCCCTGTATTTCCTCTCCTTGTTTCCTCATCTCCTCTCCTCTGTCCAGCTGATCTTCCAAACTTGGTCATGTTCTTTGGTTCTGAAGCCAAACACTCTTCAGCTTTAAACAACTTCTCTCTCACACACACACACTCTTACACACACAGAAAAAAAGGAAAGGCCACACACACCCCTCTGAGCCTGCACTGGTCTTTGCTCTGTTTCTATTTTGGCTCGGCACTCTCAGACGGCGGTCATGGCTGGCTGCAGGAGTTACTTACGGGGACTCTCCATCTGTGTCACTGTGCTGCTGCTGGTAAGCTAACGGCTAACTGCTAACTGCTAATTGGCTGATGAGTTTGTGGGGTAAATGTCACCAGATGTTTGTTTCTCTGAGAGCTTAATCAGACGGGTGTGGGAGACAAATTTCAAGTCTGTCTTCAAAGTTTTCCCTATTGGTAATGAATTAAGATAAAAATGTGTTAGAAATGACTGATAATTAATATCAAATTCACATAATTAACTTATTTTTCTATTATATTTATCCAGTACAGGTATAATTAAAAATTTTATGGTTTCATTTTTTTCATCAGCGCATACGAGCACATTGAGACAAAGATAATCCTCAATTTTTAGAGACTGTTAAATTGAATTTAAATGCTTTATTTTTGCTTTTATTTGATTGAATTCTGAAGAGTAATTGTAAGATTTTTTGACAGTATTAGCTGCAGCTCCAGATCAGGAAATGTTTGCCTGAAAAGCTCAATCATCTCTCGCTTCTCCTTGACGATGTTCATGTCCCCACCCCTTCTTAACTGTGATTGGCCGGGGATAACGAAGGGACAGAGAGGGTTCATCAGAGTCTCCAAAGCTGAACTATTTTCTCCTGAGAGCATGGAGAACAAAACTTTAATACTACAAGAAAAAAGTTGCAGTATTAGGTATGTAAATACTATTTTACTGGAACATCTGCAGCTATATAGTGGGAAAGGTCTTTCCTAATTATTGTGAAAAATAGCAAAGGATTGTGGGAAACAAGATAGTAAAGATACTGTAAATAAGGCCGCGTTTACACAACGCAAAAAAACGGTCAAATCTGATAACATTTCATTGCGTTTCGATGAGACCGTGTTGCGTTTTGAATAGGGATGGGTACCTTTCACATTTTAAATGATACCGGTACTCAACGGTACCAATTTTCCGTACTTTTTGTGTTTATGTGGTAAAAATATCAATTTGTTTAATAATAAAATATATATTTTTTTTACAATTTAACAAATTTATTCTTCAATATATAACCTTGCAGTGCTGTGTTCATGTCCAGCATGGAAAATCACCTACTCTTCCACTCTCTCACAGTCACAAGGATGCATTTAGGTACCTAAACATGGTACCTTTTGATTTTACATGAATCGATACCCGGTAATTTTGACATAATTCGGTCGGTACCTAAAAAAGTAACTAATTTAGTACCCATCCCTTGTTTGTCGGAAAACGGAAACTTTTGAAAACGCTCTCCAGAGTGTAGAGTTTTCAAAACGCTCCTCCATCCAACCTCATATAAACAGAGAGCAGAGCGTTTGAGGGTGAAACGCTGACATCACCACATGAGCAGTTTCAGGTGAAGGTTGCGCGCACAGCCACAACTTCAAGTTTAGCCATTCCAGTCCAGTTGGTGGCGGTAACGCGCCTCACAGTTGGATTGCCAAACGTCTCACACAATAAAACGGCAGAAAAAGAAAGAACAACCACAACAATGATGGCTGATTTCTGAGTAGCATGTATACACATATATCTACATCGCCAACTACTGACCTGGCATGGCCACTACATCGTTGTGACCTGTCCTCTTGGAGTCGTATGAACACGGATGGTTTTCACACTGTCCTCACGTAAACGTGGGTGGCTTTTGGAAACATAAAGGAAGAATCTTTGCGGGAGTCTCCGTGTAAACGTGGCCTTAGTTGCGGTAATAACACAGCGTTTTATTTATTTATTTTTTAAATTAAATTAAATTACTGACACCTTTCTACAGCGTAAGGGGAAATCAACTCTGGACTTGAACATAAGCCCCGCCCCCAACTACCAGCCAATCAGACACCAGAGGTTTCCTTGGATCGCCCCCTGCTGTTATTATTTAATAGTTAGGTGAATGTTTTCAAATGCGTTTCACTACATCGTCCCTATCAGATAGAATAATGTTCATAAAAAAGTTTTAACAGCGTATCATTAGTGTTGTTGTTATAAGATGGAAAACAGCTGCTTAACATGGAAAATATTCCATTGTGGTGTTCTTTGTTTACCAGCTCATGTTTTCCTGCTTCCTGTTTTGGCGCCTGTTGGACTTAATCAGCTGTCATCAGAGTTTGATATCTGAAGGTTTCAGTGATTAAAACAGTTTTTTAAAAGTTGTTTCTACTTTTCATCTTAAATGTTGTTGAGATTATGCAGTAAGTAGTTTCTGACATGCATTCAACTTTGTAATAGCATCTGCAAAAAACAAACAAAACTAATAGAAGGAAGAAAGTAAAATAATACGAATTCATTAGTGAAGAAAACATCTCACTGCTTGCTCTCTGGGAGAGTTTAAACTGGCGGTGAGGACGATGACGTCTGGGACTCGTAGCCGTCAGAGTTCCCAGCCGATGCGAGTCTGATGAGCGTCTCTCAGGGGAAGCTGAACAGTTTCAGAGGAATGCTGCTGCTGCTAAAGACTTCCTTCTCCTGTGAAAACCAACAAACACTCCCAATCGCAGCAGTTAAATCCAGCTTTCTCTGACTGTTTCCCATCATTACATCTCTGCAGGTGTCTGGACTGGTGATGATTGGTGTCGGGTTCGCCTCCATGGAAGGCAACACGCCCGTCGCTGAGGTAACTGGGTTTGTGTTTTACCCCAACATGGTTGCTATCTGTGCAGCTGGTTGGTTTGTTTTCTTCCATCCATGGCCTGTAAAAACCACAGACAGAAGAATCTCACTGACGTTAAAACTTAGACGTCTGGTGAAGCATCATTAAGCCCGAAAAATGGTGGTTACTTAATGGTTTGAAGTTTTACTTTCTACTATATTGAGGTTTATTCCCCAAGTGGACGCTTTAGGATCTGCAGTTTCTTGATGATAAATTAAATCAGTTTCACATGCCTCTCTTTCTGTCTTTTCTCCCAGTTATTCGACCAGATTTCAACATCCGGTACCAAAGACGGTATTCTGGTCCTGCAGGTGTTTGGCCCGCTCACAGTGTGTTTATCCGTCATCGGTATTTGTGCTGCAACGCTTGACCTCAAACCTTTGCTTCTGGTGGTGAGATTCACTTTTCAACCTTACTTTAACCTTTTCCCAAAGGGCATATTGCAGGTTAATTTCTTTTTTGAGTCAACACTTAACATGGTCTGATAAAGGCAGTAGATTAAGTCTTTCGCTGATTTTGTTTGATATTCAACATAAAAAGGCACAAATTTAGAGGAAGAAGTGTCTGTTTTCAGTATCGCGTCATTTGACGTTACAAAATGGATTCACATTCTTTTACCCCGCTTTGAGATAATGTGAATAACAGGTTGTCATGAGTGAGATAGGGTCTTTCGGGTCGTGTTTATTGTGTTTCTTCCTCAGTATTATTTAATTTGACCATCCTTTGAGATGATTCCGATGTGTTTGGATTGATGGATGCAGAAATATTAGCTTAACAGGACATTGAGTCCACTTTTTCGGACACGGTGAGCTAGCTTTCGTGCTTCGATTCGTTTTGGTGAAGCTGACAAGACGGGACTTTGTTTCTGCATTTCTGTCCCAAAAAAACGCAGTCGTCCGTGGTGCCCGTTTCGCGACAGGAAGGTTGATGTGATGGAGTCTATTTTATAAAGTCTATGGATGGAGTTCAGGATGGGATACCGGAGCCAGGTGAGACTGACGTGGCTACTTTCCTGTCAGACATCTCCTGCTTCACCGGGAGCAGCAGCCTCCAGCTCGGCTCCCGATGACAGACGTAAACAAGGATTGTCAGAGATTCAACCCGACGGAAACGTGAGCTGAGCACCGTAGCTAAGTCTTGGTTTTCTGACTCTGGATCAGTTGGTAGACCCCTTATAGACTTTATGCCTGTTTCTCTATGGACTTTATCATGACGGCTCAAAGCGTGTTGCTTAATGATCAGCTCTTACACGTACTACTTTTTTTTAAAGTCAGTGAATCTGATTTCAAACTTTACATATGTTGATGTGAACACAGCATTAAGCTACATATCACTAGCTAACAGCGCTAACTCACCAGGACACCTGCTCCTTTCTCCTCTGGTTCTCCTCACACCACACCTCCTCTGCTCTCCTATGGCCGTTACTCCTCCTCATCCTGCTCAGTTCCTGCTCTCCATCTTTCCTAAAAGGCTCATAATTTTAGCCCTGAGGACCATCATATGGATAGGAATTGAGATTATCTTCCTCTTCATTAACAGCAGTGACAGTCTGATCCATGTTTCTTAATGTTAAACTGAGGCAGAGGGACTCCCGACTGTGACGTCACGTTCAAATGATGGTTTTTAATGCGGAAATACAAAAACTCTAACTAAATACGACCCTGTGGTTTATTAATTTAGGAATTTCTTTCAGGATATTGTTTTTAAGTTGTTTTCCTATCACTTTCTTAACAGTTGTCTTTAACCTGCAATATGCCCTTTAACCCTGAAACTGACTCACAATCCTTACGGGGACGGGGACACTCTGCGACCCCTTACCAAAAAAGAGTCCTCACTTTGTACCATAAACCAGAACACTGAAGCTCCTCTGTGTTTGTCGTCTCCAGTTTTCTGCTCTGATATTTGTGGAGTTTGTGGCGACGATGATCGCTGCCTCTTCTCTGGTTTTCAGTCAGGCTGAGGTAACTTGTTTTTTGATTGTTGATTACCTTGATCACTTCTTTTAGCTCTCACCACTGCCCTCTGTGTTCTTTGTGTGTATTGCAGCCCATATAATGAAACAGATGGATGATTGACCCTCTTTTCTTTCAGACTGTTTTTAGCAGTTGAATTTTTTTATTTAATGTTGTTTTGTGGTATTTTTCTCCACCTCTGGATGTTTTTTTTGTTTACAGATGGACAATGAGGTGGACAAAGTGTTTCTAAATGTGACTCCTCTTCACAGAACAGACGCTTACATCCAGAAAGAACTGAACAAACTACAGACCTCAGTAAGAGACAGTAAGGAAACAAGAAAAACCAAGATAAAAAGAGATAAAATTGATCAGAAACTTTTTTTTGTTCTGGTGCTTTTAGCCAGGCATATTAACTCTCTGGTGAAACCTTGAGTTTAGTTCACGTTTTAAGCAGTGATGATGTCTCTTTCCCAGGACTCCTGTTGTGGTTTGATAAATTATAAAGACTGGGAGGATCAACTTCCTGTCTCCTGTTTTTGGACACCTGGTTTTACCTCTTCTTCTTCTAACACAGAGCTAAGGTACGAAAAACTCAAGTATTTCACCTTCCTGCTTTTTGAAAATAATCTATTTTTCAGTTTCTTGCTTTTTACAGAAAATGTTTTGAAGATGTTCATGAAATTTAAAGACTCCTTCTTATTCTTATTTTCTAAACCCTGTTTTTAAAAAAGAATGTATTCAACATAAAAAAATGTGTGTGGATAAATTATTTGTTTTGATTTGGTGTCTTGAAAGTGTTTTTTTTTTTTTTTAGAAAACTTTCTTTGTGACTTAGTTCAGATCAAGCTGTCTCTAAAATACAATTTTATTGTAGATGTGTCAGATTTTACAGGATGTGATCAAAAAAGTCTGAACTCATGGATTTCTGGATGTTTTTTCGTTTCAAGGTTTATTTTGTCAGTCAGCTTTTAGACGGAATCTGAAGCTGTTGAAAGTTTGAAAAGTATTTTAGAATATGCAGATTTAGAAATAGGACAAAGAGACTAAATATGAATGTTTACGTTGGCACATTAGCTGCACTAGGGATGCGTTTGGTATGATAAAACATTTCCATAGAGAGGCACAGTTTCTCTTGTTTATCTATCTATTCGGTTGAAGCCTTTTTTTTTAAATTGACAGTTCTCAGCAGGCTGACGTCACCTCAGAGGAGTCCTGTATGCTGGTGAGAAGTGACAGTCCAAACATACAAGTACCAGAACAGCAGTGGGTTCACTCCAAGGTAGCTGAACCAAATCCAGAGTCCATTTCTCAACACTTTTTAAAGCTTTTGTTTTTATTTATTTATTTGTGGAGTTCAAATTTTACTTTCCTGTTGTAGGTTTGTATTAATTTTGGGTGTTGGTTTTTGCTTTTTGTTCGTTCCAGCCCTGTGGTCCCATCCTGAAGAGCTACATGAGCTTTCCCATCAAACTCAGGATAGGAATCATTTCAGCATTTTCCACCATTGCGGTATGGAGTCTGATTTCCTGTCTACAGTTGTACTTTTGTTCCTTTAGTTTGATTATATTCTGGATAAAAGCTCTAAAATCTCAACCCTCCTTTAAATGAGGATGTAAAATTCAATTTTAGCGTCCCCTGAATGTCATCACATTAATGTCTTCATTAAATGTCTAACTTGAAAATACCTAATATATGCCTTCATATAGGAACAGTGTCTCTGTCTTTATATGTGATGGTCCCCTGTTGGTGACATAAACAAGTGTTTGTGTGTATTAGTCTGAAAATACATTGTTTTTGAATGCTGTCACATCCGTAACTTGAAACTCTTGTGAGGAATTTTCAACTTGTTTTAAAAAGTGAAAGTAAAAGTGGTGATTATATTTGTCCACAAGGGGGCACTAAAGTTGACATGAACCAAAAGTTACCTTACACACTGATGATCCCTGTTTGGTAAAGTAGGAAAATAAGTGTGTGTGTGTGTGTGTGTGTGTGTGTGTGTGTGTGTGTGTGTGTGTGTGTGTGTGTGTGTGTGTGTGTGTGTGTGTGTGTGTGTGTGTTTTGCAGATGGCAGCAATTGCCTTGTGTCTGGCTTTGGGTTTAGAGAAATACTGGAAGACGCCAAAAGTAGAAACGTCCGTCGATGACTACAACAGAGTGAAGTACCAACCTAAACCGTCCCCGACTTGACCTTTGACCTCTGACCTCTCATCCAGCTCCATGGCATCTATTTATCCAGCTAGCTGCTCCTGCAGGAGCTCAATGAAGCTGAATCGTGCACTGTTTGGGGTAGTTATTTTTAAAACTGCTTGATTATATTTGACAAAAAATGAGTTTTTTTGTAATAGAGTGTTTTGGTTTTGCTTAAAGGTCTCATACAATGAAACATCCCTGATTACATAAAAACTTAAACATGTTTATAGACGGTTTTGGCTCTAGAGGGCCAGGGACAACAGGTGTTGCTTCATATTCTTAACAAAGACTATCTGGCTCCTATTACTGTGAAATTCAACAAGGGTGAGGACAAAGTTTGATTTGCTTTAACAGCAGACGTGATATCCAGAAGTAAACCATTTACAGTTATTACAAGAAACATCTGGTTTGTTGTGAGCCTGAATTCTTCTAGAGGGCTTGCAAAAATTGTTTTGGTGTTTTTCTGCCTCTGCATCCGTCTCCATCATAGACTGTAAAAAAAAATGGACGTCCGCTTACTGGGCTCGGAGTGAGGTCTCCACAAAAACTGCTCCCCCTGGTGGCTGGCTGCTGTATAGGTCAAAAAATCCATCTCCCCAGTCGTTCCAGATGGGCTGTGATCAAACTTTAAAAAATTAATACACCTGGTGGAAATGTTTCTCACGTCTGATTGTTGTGGTGATTTGAAGATATCATTTTGCTGTCTTGTATTCGAGTCCTGTTTTTCTGAAGAGTTTTGTTTTCATTGGTTATACGAGGTTAAAAACAAGGCTTTACGTCACGTTTAACGATGATTGACAGCTGACGTTCTCATGTATTTTTTGGGGGGATTGTAAAATATGTCGGAAGGTAGAGTCAGGAAGTGATTAGACTCTCAAAAGAAAAAAAAATATATATTATTTTTGTCGCCCAGCTCCACTCAGATTCTCCCAGAATCGTCTCAACTAAAACACTATTAAATAAGACCTTGAAAGACAGGATGTATCTGAAGAGGGAAGAAGAGCACACTTTAACAAAAATAGTGAAAAAACGATCACAGCCAGACTTATAAGCTTTGTGTCATAGATGTAGAAGCACTGTCACAGGGAAGAATCGGGGGGTTTGGTGGTTGATGTCTTTGGGGTGTTTTATTCACCTGAGCTCCAGTGAAACATGCCAGCATCAGTCAAGGAGACAGAAGTCATTTTTCATCCTGTAAGCAAGATTACCTGATAAAACCAGCCATAATGTGTTATCTAAGCTGGCCTAAACTGTTGGTGATGAGTGAAAATTCTACTTGAGATTCAGGCCTATTTTTGTTTTTAAAAGCTGATAAAAAAAGCATCTGGACTTGTCAGGTAAATGTTGCTCATTTGGGAAACAAAATAAGGTATGCTTGCTATTTTTTGATGAGTTGTGTCATCTGTGTACAGCACTTTGTGAATAAAGAATAGTTTTATGTTTTGTTTGCACTGTCTGCTGTTGTATTTTCCATCTGTGGGCACAAGATGGCAGTGTTGGCACAGATGATCCCCCTGTACACTGTGTGTTTCTGTGAATGCAGATTGTAGGTTTGTGGTTAAAAATAGGTTCATTGTTGTCCTGTTTCCACAAAAGCTTGTTCAACAAAATCCCTCAATGAAAGAAAAATAAATATAAGTGGAAGCACTTATTTTTCTCAAGGGAGCACTTGCTCCACTGCAGTTACATCCGCCTCAAGTGGACATTAGAGAAACTACAATTTGTACAATAATTTACCTATATTTGAAGTTTCACTGTCTGTGATAATGATCTGCACATTTTAACAAAGTGGAAACCCCAACAGCGTCGATGCTCAAGGTCTCACATGACATCAGAGACAATGCACAACGCCGTCATCCTGCGACATGAAGCTCAAAGTGAATTTCCATCTGTCTGAGCAGCGGTCGCTAACTGCATTCGACTGATGTTAGAAATCAGCTTTAGAGATCCACAATCTGATATGTGATCTGCAGTCCAACCACTGCATCTTTAAAATCTTCACCTATTGTGGTAATTAAAGTCTAAGAAGACCGAACAGGATGCAAAGACCTTGGTTTCCCCTCTGACTCTTTGTTGAAGACGACCTCAGCTCTTTCACAGGACGCATTATTTCCTCTCGAGGGAGACGAACAACGTTGGTGCGGTTTCCAACCTGAATGGAGGACAAAATGTTTTTGTGCAGAGCAGACAGACTCCAGCAGCAGCAGGAGAGTGGGAGAGTGTTTGGGTTGGCTTGCAGCTAATTAAGTGTCTGCTACACAAACAGGACGGCTAATACAGTTCGGGGTACTCAACATCGGAAGCAGGATGAACTTTTCATGATGACTTTGTCTACAACATTAGTGAAAGAGGAAATAAAGAAATTTATTTATTTATTTTTTTTTATAATTTCACTTTTAGGCTGTTATGACTACCAGGACTGCACTTTGTTGTTGTTTATTTCTTTTTTTTATATAAACTTCCTTAAATAAAAAGAATGAATAAGCATATAAACAGTTTTAAACAGACCAAACAGTCACCACCAGGGGGAGCAGGAGTGCGCAGAGACATTTTACACAACTCGACAACACTAAGTAGTTTTAAAATAATAATAATAATAATAAAAAAAATGAAGGAGTGGACACAGCTAGCTAAAAATGCTGCCAGTGGACACAGGCCCTGAATGTTCCTGCTATCCACCTACAACACTTTTGCAAAGGAGAGATTCAGATGTGTAAATGACCCAGGTATTAGTTTGGTATTTAGAGGTGTTAGTTGTGATGTTTTGCTTTGTGGTTATTTTTATTCTGTTGTTTTGTTCTTTTGTTTCCATATTGAAACAGCGTTGGGCTTTTATTTTGAAGGCTGAGTTCAGTGTGGGTACACAGAAAATGAGATAAATGCTGGTAGGTATGTCCTACCAGGTGGTACATGGGCAACGTTTGAGGTGAACCATTCACAAAGATAGCATCCTGCTAAGTTGGGAATAAGGTACCATTTACTGTTTTGATTTTTTTATATATTTCTTTAAGGTGTTTGATGCTTATTGTTGTGATCAAGCTAACCCAGAGAAGCCACTACAGAGTAGCTTCTCTTTAGCGCGTATCTGATGCCAGCTGAATTAGCTCTGTTTGCTAGCTTGTTTGTTTGTTGTCTTAGGAGTTTTCAAACTCATCAAGTGGTTTGTAATTTGAAACGTCAACATTAATCTTGCGGGATTTGTTTGCTGGGTACTTAAGCAGTAATGTGTGTAAAATTTTTAACTGTTTGCTAACTCAAAAGGTTTGTAATTTCAACTCATCTTGTGCTTGTGTTTTCATTTTGTGTTGGTTAGTGGTAATGGTTTATTTTGTTTTGTTTCATCCTGCAGCTCTCTTGGTGTGTGTGAGGCGACGCTGCTTCAATGAAGGAAATGAAGATCTTAAAAAACACCTGTCGAGAGTTAAACAGTGCGTTAGCTAGGGACGCTACAAGATGTATTTCCTCACACGTCAAATTTCTGCATGTGAAACTAATCTGTAAGGAAAATTGAGCCTAACACCATCTCTGTTCTTAGAGCTCTTGAATCAAAGTTTGGGGCTCTTCTGCCACATAAATCTTTGTCAGTGGACACAGGCCCTTAATGTTCCTGCTATCTGACACCATTTTAGCTCTGGTTTCATCAAATACACCATTAGCGTAGCATCCTCCTGCAGCACTTTGGAGAGAAGTGTACCTGAACACCCACCTCTGATTTTAGGGCTCTGAGGTTTTGGGCACTGCAGGACCAAAAATGCTGAAAGTGGACACAGGCCCTTAGTTGGTTTAGCAGAAAAAAAACTGTCCCTGTTTCTTTTTTTGTCACTTATTTTGTGAACTTTTGTGGATATAACAAAATGTTTCAACGACTGGTGCCTCTGAACCAATGCTCCACTGCACAGACGACTCCTTGACGTCTCACCTCTGGATTTGCAGCTTTCAGTTAAATTTTATACGACTGTATTTCCTTCACTCACTCATCTCCGGGTTTCCCATCACCGGCGTATGTTGTCTTCCTGTTTCGGGCTATTGCTTTCTAAATTTGTCCCTTCTTTCAACATCCAGGACTTTTTTATCATGAAGAGAGCCAACAGGAAACTTTGCTTCTGGTGCCAGCCAGACCACACAATGGGCTGAAACAATCTGACGATGAGGAGAGGAGAAAGTCTCTTCCTGATTTTTTCTTTTGTGTGTGTGTGGTGGACTCGCAGTCAATGAAAACGACATATTTATGGCAAAGTTATGTCAATCTTATTCTAAATTCTGGCTTTAGCGAGCGCTAAACTGTGATCACTTTGTAAGACATACGCTGAGATGAGACTACATGCTCACAGCTTCAGGGTTTCGTGACTGACCTGTTGGGCTGGGAAACCAGTTGTTTTGATCTTGTCTCCTTGTAAACCACAATCAAGATCTCATCTGAGCCACCTCCGGTCTGAAAGTCACACTTGTGTGTGGTTTCTCTGTTTCTTGAGAATGATAAATGAAAGTAGAGCAGTGACAATGGGGCTGCGGCGTGGAACAAATGCTCCATGGAAATGTTTGTCAAGTGTTGGCCACAACATCTTTAGTCATTTGGTGTCAAGGATCACCACGACAGGCTGAAGACAGAGACGTGTCGATGAGAGAAAGCTGAAACACTCGACTCAGAGTCGATCAGGTATCTGCTGAAAGTAAACAAACTCTAAGTCAGAATTAAACTAAATGATAATGATAGCTTTATGATTCAGTCCGTGTTGTTTTTCTGGTCACATTCAGGTTAATATTGTCCAGACTCACTCACATGTCAGCTTCCTTTGTCTGCCAGCGGAGGTTTAGAGGGAGAAAGAGGGAGACTGAGGCCCACAGGGTGGAGTTATATAAGATCTGGAGGGTTTGGTCCAGGCAGGATTGACAGGGAGCCGTCATGGATACAGGGACTGAAAACCTGGGTAGTTAGCAGTTAGCAGTTAGCACGTCAGGGGAGGGGCAGAGGTTATTTTGATGCTTTCATTAAAGGAAAGGATCCATGTCAATATATCTACGTGAGATCCTCTCAAGATCTTCACAGTAACCCCATAAGATCCTCATGAGATCTTCACAAGATCTAAACAAGATCCTCACAAGAATAACATGAGATCCTCACAAGGTCTCCATAAGTGTTTCACAAGATTCTCACAAGATCCCCACAAGGTCTTCATAAGATCTTCACAAGGTCTTCATGAGTTTTTCCACAAGATCCTTACAAGATCCTCATTAGATCTTCATGAGTTCTTCACAAGATCCTCCCAAGATCCTCTCAAGATCCTCACAAGGTCTTTATGAGATCTTCACAAAATCTTCACAAAATCCTCGCGAGGTCTTAATGAGTTTTTCACAAGATCTTCTCAAGATTTTCACTAGATTCTCACAAAATCTTACAATATCCTCACAAGATCCTCTCAAGATCCTTACAAGGTCTTTATAAAATCTTTACAAGATCCCCACTGGATCATCCCAAAATTCTTACAAGATCTTAATGAGATCCCCATGAGTTATTCACAAGATCCTCAAAAGATCCACACAAGATCTTTACAAGGTCTTCATGAGTTTTTCATTAGATCTTCACAAGATCCTTACAAGATCTTCATGAGATCTAACAAGATCTTCACAAGATCTTCACAAGATCTTCACAAGATTCTCACAAGATCTGACAAGATTCTCACAAGATCTTACAAGATCCTCACAAGATTCTCTCAAGGTCTTTATGAAATGTTCACAAGACCTTCACAAAATCTTCACAAGATCCTTACAAGATCTTAATGCGATCCTCATGATTTCTTCACAAGATCCACACAAGATCTTTACAAGGTCTTCATGAGTTTTTCATGAGATCTTCACAAGATCTTCACAAAATCTTCACAAGATCCTCACAAGGTCTTCATGAGTTTCTCACAAGACCTTCACGAGATCCTCACAAGATCTTAACAAGATCTTTACAAGGTCTTCATTATCTTTTTATGAGATCCTGACAAGATCTCACAAGATCCTTGCATGATCTACATGAGATCTTCACAAGACTCACTGCCATGATGTTGTTGCATGAGGATCCACATTTGCTTCATGACACGTTAACGGGACGAACCTCAAACACCAAGATCTCTTCACGACAGGCGTTTGAGGGCTGTCCAATCATAGGGAAGGGGGTCTGTGGAGCTGGGAGCCTTAAAGGGACAGCAGCCAAAACTAGGTGGAGACTGAAATAAGGGTTTTTTAAAATGCATCATCCATTCAACATTCGTTCCTATATTAGAGCCATAAAACACAGCTTATTATGGGATGTCAGCCCCTCACTCATCCATCTTTGAACATACATTTCCTGTCCTTGTAACGAGGGTCTGGTCAGGACCCAGTCCTCAGTGTCCTCAGTGTCCTGATGAAAGTGAAACCTCTGCTCTGCGTAGAGTGGATACTGATGGAGATGCAAAGGAGAAAAACAGCAGCTGTAAACAACTCAGCGCTAATGTGATGGTAGATATCAGCCCCCTGCAGGCCAGGCACACAGCTCGGCAAGAAAACAAGCTTTAAATCCAACAGACTGTGTCCACATGTTGGTTCAGCTGAGTCCCTGGAAGGATGTGAGTGCAGAGGATGGATTTACAGCAGGAAATAAATGGAAGTGTCCCAAAAATTAAACAGAAATGAAGGACGATAAGAGACTCCTGGTTAAATTCTTCCTTTCTGATTCTTTCCATCTCAGCATCCTTATCCTCCTCGATCTCACTGATACGTTTCATACTATAAACCACACTGTACTTCTCTCCTGCCTGGATCTGAACTCTCCTGGCTGAAATCCTTCCTCCTCGACCATCAACAGTTCATTTATATCGACAGCTGCACCTCCAACCCTCCTCCTGTGGCTCGAGGCGTCCCTCAGGGTTCGGTGCTTGGTCCTCTTCTGTTCACCATATATTTCCTGCCATCATCTGTCAACATGGCCTCCAATTTCACTGTTACGCTGATGACATCCAGCTCTACATTTCCCCCAAATCTACAACCACAGACACCACAATCATTAACTGCCTCACTGAAATAAAAACATGGAGGCACCACGACTTCCTGTCTCTAAATCACGACAAATCTGACCTCAGTATCGACTAACTCAACACTATATTGCTCACCTCACATCAAAACCTCAGAGTCGTGCCAACTTCCTGTCTCTCTTTCAGTCAGTAAAAACAAAAATATGAGATTTCAGTCAAAGTGAACTTTCAGCTGCTTCTTTCCAAAAGACCTGAAGGAAAAAAGGGTTAATGAACTCTCATTATGATTCAGTTCAATGTCCTCCAGCTGCCGGGGTCATGAGAGTTTCTGAAAAACCTCTGAGGACTCTGTTCAGCTTCCTAATGGTCTCCATCATCATCGTTATCATTAGAGTCCCAGTTAACAACTGCCCATCAAGTTTGTCATGTTACAGCTGAGGAAAGAAGAGAAAACTCTTTAAATTTTCACAACAACTCTACAAAAACTGAAATCTAACCAAGTAGTTGTGTCTTATTTACTACTCTTTCACTCAAACCTAAAAAGTTTTAATAAACCTGACTTTGTTAAGAATTAAATTCACAGAGTTGAAGAGACGCTATCATTTTATCATCATGGGCCTGAAGGAAGCCTGGCGCTGAGGGATGGAGCTCAGATTTCATTAATTTGCACAATTGCTTGAGTGCATCCTGCAGCCAGCAGATAAAACTGATGCGGTATGAGGTATGGGGACAGAAAAAACCACAGGCGTACAGACTCCCAGATCCTCCTGGGACAGTCTTGAGTGCCTAATGATCCCGAGGACGAGGCTCAAAGTCTCCTGACGTCACGATCAACAATCACAGATTCAAACCCAGCCCCTGGTGTTTATGTTTTCTTCAGCAGAGTTTGCAAAACTGGACTCACACCAGATCCGTCTCCGCTATGCGTGGAGTTTCAGCGCCTCCCACGCCATTAGTGATCGTCTCCTGGTTCATGTCGGGCTGTAAAACCTCAAACCTGTTCACTCCTGGTCATTATGTTGTCTTAGTCAAAAGAAACTGATTTTCACACAGTTTGTTTTATTTTGAAAGTCTCTGTTTTTTTTTAGCTAGTTTGTGATCACGATCGATCTTGCTTGTGCTGAATTTATGTGCCCCAGCTCTGCGAAAAACAGGATGGCTGAGTATTACCTGTTACATGAACAGAACAGATCCAGTGTAAGTTGACGGACTGACTTAGATGGAAACCTATCTGAGTGGAGACAGACTGCAGACGCATCTGGCGTAACAAGACACAGGTGCAACACATAAGGGAAGGGCCAGGTGATCAGCTGTGAGGGAGGTAGCTTAACAGGAACTGAAAAAGACAAGAGACACAGCAAAATGAAACAGGAAGTTCAAAAATAATATTCTAACTTGACAGATACTGACACAAAGTGAATGTCTGATTTCTTTCTGTTGATGTTTGTGAAACTTCACGGTGACGTCTGAGCCGAGTAAAGCTCTATTTCTGGTGCGATGAGGAGGGAAGCGTTAGAAAAAGACCTGTTCTCTGTATCGGCGCCGCTGTCATCCCAGTGATAACAGGACGCCAGTAAAGACTGAAGTATGCAGAGGCTACTTCTGTCTGTCAGCACAGCGGACAAACACATCCCTGAAGCACTGTCAGCAATAAACCCCGTGACGGTGTCAGCGTGTGCCAAACTGTTCCCAGATCATTTCCAAAGAAACAAGTTAAAGGGATATTTCCTTCTTTTTTTCAATCTAAAAACTCTGAAATATCCCTTTAAAACCAGAGCTGAGACACTTGAGACTGATACACATCAACAGGCCTGATCTAAGAGGAGTGGACCAGCTCTAACCGACAGCGCTGAAGGTGTGAAAGTTGAACTTCTCAGAGCGTTTGTGATGTGGTCCCAGGGAGTTTTTTTGTTCAGCTTCATTTGCGTCACACCTAAAAGCTGCTAGTCATGTGACCAGAAGAGGACCTGCATTAAAACAGGGCAGGGGTGTTGGATCAAGTAAAACTTGTGAGAGTAGCTATGCTTCAAAGAGGAATTGTGTGCCCTGTGGTTTGTCAGTTTAACGGTATCTCTCCTTCACAGGAAGTTCCTGTTTGCAGTGTGTTTTGTGGTTCCAGCACATTTCTAGAAACTTTCTTTGGGAAATTTGGAAATACTCTAAATTGTTTTATGAAAATTGACTTCCTGTTATCCCCAGGTGCCTTTAATGATATTGCACAGTGCATGAAGGCAGATATTCATTATTGCAAAGCTCTTCTTTCTGGTCTTCCACAATTTTTTTTTACCCTCTTCAGCTCCTGCAGAACTCAGCTGCACGGATGCTGACTGGACCAGAAAGAGAGCCCACATTACACCAGTTTTAAGGACTCATCATTGGCTGCCCGTTTCTTTAAGGATAGAGTTTAAGATTCTTTTACTGGTTTTTAAAGCTCTTAATGGTCTTAGTCCTTCATATTTATCAGATTTGCTTTTACCGCATGAGCCCATTAGAGCCCTCAGGTCTTCAGGAAGCTCTCTGTTAACGGACTCAAAACCTACCTTTTTAGTCAAGCTTTTACCTGAATTACCTTTTAGTGTTTTATTTATTTTAAGTACGGACCACTTTTTATTATTTTATCATGTCTTATTTATTAATTTATTATTTTATTTATGTATTTATTTATTTATTTATTTGTTTATTTATGTATTTATGTATTATTTATTTATTTATTTAGTTATTTATTTATTTATGTATTATTTATGATTCATTTAATTATTTATTTATTTATGGTTAATTCTATTTAATTATTATTATTATCTATCTAATTTTATTTTTTATCTTTTCTTTTTAAAATCTTTTATATTTTCTGTATTTTATTCTATAGTTTTCCTGTTTTATTCTTCATTAATTTATCATTTTATATTTCTATATGTATATTTTAACTTAATTTCAAGTATGTTTCATTCTTAATTCTTAAAAATCAGTTTCATATTTCATATTATAATATATTTAATTTTATACTTTTTACCTAACCTCCAGTGTTTTCTCATTTTTAAACCTTAAGACGGCGTTTCCTCAGTATGTGCTGGATACAGCAGTTTGCTTTATTATTGTCTTTTATCTATGTTGCTTTTTATTAACACTGTGTATGGGTTGCTGTGTGGGTGGAGTGGGTTTGGGGTTTAATTCTCTTATTAAATTCATGAGTCTGTTTGTAAAGTACTTTGTATGAAGAGTGCTATATAAATAAATTTTGATTGATTGATTAATTGATATTCAAGTGAACTTTCATGAAATCTGTTTGTTTTAGACAGAGTTATGCTAAAATAACCGCACCCTGGTTATATTTAGGCTCCTCATTATAAATTCCCATGGAAAGTTTCAGACTTTAAGCATTCCCAGAGTTTTGTGACCTTATCATGGAGTGACTGTGAAAACATGGCATAAAGTTTGACTGACGACTCTCTGACTTTGTTTCTAAGTGTGAAGTTTTGACCCTTTCTGCTCTCTGTGCTCTGCATCCTGTGAATCTGTGGAGTCAGTGTGAATCACTGAGACAGGAATGTTACTTTTCCTCTTGTATAAACTTTAACAATGAGGCTCATAAATTTTAACAGCAATGAGAGCATTCTTTCACACTCCTGAACACAGAGATAAACCCAGAGAGCTCAGAGTCTTTGGATCCTGAAAAAAAACAAAGCCACTCAGACGCCTCTACTGTCCAACGACCGTCACAGCAGGAGGTCTGGGAATATTAAGCTGCCAGTGGCCACAGCAACAGCACCAGAGCTCCAGGCCTGGGCTTCAAAAGACAGTCAGGTGTTCATCTGCTAAATGTTTCACTTTCACTTCTCTTAGTGCAAAAGTTTCCAGGGATCTTGAAAGTGTGGATCAGGTTTTTCACCAATGTTTCTTTAAATCCCAACCAACTTTCTTCTTATCTTGCTAACATTTCTAAAGTTCCTGCAGAAACGTCCCAGGAACTCCCAAAGAGTCCAGAGAAGTCTTGAAAAAGCTTTCAAGGAATAACGCAAGTTTGTCTCTAGAGTCCCACAAGTTTCTAGGACTCTATCAAAACCTTCTTGTGATCTTGCAAATGTGCCTCAGGATCTTGCAAACATTTTTCTGCATTTTTCCCAAGTCTCCTAAAACTCCCAAAAAGTTTGTTGTGATTTGCTAATGTTTCTAGAAGTCTTTCAAAAGTGTCTCAAGAACTTACAAAAGTCAGTAGAAGTCTTGAGGTGTATTGGGATCTTAGAAAGCTCCCCAGAAATCTTGCAAATGTGTTTCAGGATCTTGCAAACATTTTTCTGGATTTTCCCAAGTTTGCTAAAAACCCCAAAGTTTCTTGTGACTTGCTTATGCTTGTAGGAGTCTTTCAAAAGTGTTTCAAGAACTCACAAAAGTCAGTAGAAGTCTGGAAGTCTTGAAGTGTCTTGGGATCTTACAAAGCTTTCCAGAAATCCTCCAAGTGTGTCTCAGGATCTTGTGAAAGTCTCTGAGACTCATGTGGAAGTGTTCTAGGATCTTGCAAGTGTCCAAGGATCCTGTAAGTTTGACTCAGGATCTTGCAAAAGACTTTTGTGCTCTCGTTTAAGTTTCAAGTGGTCCAGCAAACTTGCCTCAGGATCTTGCAAACGTTTTTCTGTTTTTTTTTCTGACTCCAAAAAAAGTCCAGAAAAGTCTTGAAAAAGCTTTCAATGAATGCTGAAAGTTTGTCTCAAGTCTCGCACAAATTTCTAGGACTCTAGATCTCTCTGGGATCTTGCAAACCTTTTTCTTGATTTTTCCCAAGTGTCCTAAAAATCCCTCAAAGTTTCTCGTGATTTGCTAACGTTTCTAGGAGTCTCTAAGTGTCTCAAGAACTCACAAAAGTCAGTAGGAGTCTTGACGTGTCTCCACTTGAGATTCAAGTGATCCTTCAAAACTGTCCCAGGATCTTGCAAACATGTTTTGGCGTCTATTGAACATTCTCCTTTATTCTGCAAAAGTTTCTCATAATCAAACCACGTTCCTTGTGCTCACACTAGCGTTTACAAACCCTCTTAATCTTGTGAAAGTTTCTAGAGACCCTATTCTTGTGTTTCAGGATCTTGCAAAAAATTATGCAACCGTAGTGAACACGTCTCTAAAAAGGCAACATTTCTCACAGTCCCACAAAAGTTTCTCGTGATCTTGTTTCAGGGCTGTGCGGAAGTTTCTGGGGATATTCCAAGTTTGTGTAAGGATCTTGAAAATTTTCTGTTGGTCTTGCAAACATGTCAAAAGATCGTGTAAATAATTCTAATGATCCTGCAACTCTTGTAAAGAGTTATGGAGATTTTGCAAAGGTTTCTAAGGATCTTGCAGGATTGTCTTGGGATCTTCCAAACATTTCTTGGTATCTTGACATAATGTCTGCTGGATTTTGTGATCTTGCTTAAGTTTTGAGGTGTCTTTCAAGATGTCTTAAGATCTTGCAAAAGTCTTGGAAGTATTGCAGAAGTGTCTCAGGATCTTGGAAGGTTTTCTCATGATCAGGCGAACACTTCACCTCTGGGAATCTGGAAAAATGTTACAGCATCAAGAGCTCTTGCAGATAAGTATCTTTCAAGTGTCTCGGGGTCTAGGCGAAGGGGAGCTGGATCTTGTTTTGGAAGACTTTTCAGAATCTAGAGATGTGTGCATTAGGTGACTCCTCTCCTCCTGGTCAGCGGGGCCCAGCACGGGGCAGCGTGCAAACACAACATAGCAGAGGAAGTTGGTTGCGTAGCTTAAATTGGCTGTGTTTAATCACATCTTGCATGTTTACAGAAAAATGAAGGAGGAGTTTCTTTCTCTGTTTCCAGCTCTTTCCCCTCCTCCCTCCTGTTGGGAGTCCAGTTTCTGAATCTGACACTCAGAGTTTCAGTTCCTCAGACTCCTCGCTGCAGAAATCTGTCGCTGATTCTACCTTTCCAACTTTTTTTTTTTCCCTCATCCTCTCGTGCAGAGGCTTCTCGTGCAGCTCACTGTTTTGATTTGCTTCCCTTTTCTGACCTCTGCACTTTTTTATGTACCAGGAAGGATGGAGCCACTATCTCTCTCTCACACACACACTCACACACACACATGGGGTTGGTGTGAAGGGGTGTGGTCACACTTATAGACAAAAGTGCATAGATCTAGAGCAGTTAGACAGGACCAGAGAAGAAATGCCTGTAGATGAACAACACTGGAATGAAAACATGATCTCCACTCAGTCTCTGAGGTTGTCACTGATTTTTACTTTAGTTTTTTTTAACCCCCATCTGGAAACGACATTTGCTTTATTTGCTTTATTTGGACTCTTGTTCCAGGAGTTATTTGTCAACAGCCTGTCCACTCTTGTCAAACACTCAGCTGCCTTGTTTAAAACACTGAGATGATTAATCTCATTCTCAAGAGTTTTCCCAAACAAGGTCTTTATATCAGACAGATGCTTAAAAACAGGAAAAAAAAAATCATGTGACCTAACCTATCCAGAACTAATGGTGTTAATAAATGTCTTTAAAGAACAGTAAGTGGCACCTTAACATCAGCTAAATCAGTTTTCAGATGCTGGAACTTCACGGTGCATTGATGCTGATCTTAAAGGTAAAATAAAAGAGATACTGACAAGGCTGATTTACTAACCAGGTGCATCAAGGACTGTTTCTGTCAAATGATGAAAAAAGCACACGCAATCCATGTGACGTGTTTGTGTTCATGAAGATCATCAGAACGTGCAAATTCCGGGGAGGAGGAAATGTGACATTCAGCAGCTGCAATGTGATTTATTAAACCTGAAACTGAATGTGGTCACTGTTTTTGCGTCTATGTTTGGCACATTTGGAAGGCAGGTGCAAACCGGCACAGTGTTACATGCAAACCGGCACAGTGTTACACGCAAACCGGCACAGTGTTATGTGCAAACCGGCACAGTGTTACGAGCAAACCGGCACAGTGTTACGTGCAAACTGGCACAGTGTTGTCGCGAGAGGCAGGCAGAGCTGCAACGACAGACGAGAAGATCTTCCCGTGTTTATTTGCCTCCTCCACCAAAACCTCCACCTCCATAACTTCAAACTTCAGTTTTCATTCACAGCCTCTCTGCTTTCCTGCTTTCAGCTTTTAACATGAGTCTGGTTCTGTCTGAGGTTTCTGCCCGTTAAAGGGAAGTTTTTCCTTGCCATGGTAACTGGCTAACTTAAGATGAGATCAGACTCCTTATCTTGTCTTGATATTGGGTTTCTGCTAATAAAATTGCACTAAAGGTCCCATATTATGTAAAAATCACTTTATTAAGTCTTTTAGTGAAATGTGTGGGTCTTTGTCTTTCCTCCCAGCCCACAAAATGTGATATTTAATGACCAAACCTGTTCTTAGTAGAGCTTAATGTAAAATCCTGACCTAAAACCAGCTGTTTGGATTTTCCGGGGTTTGCTGACGTCAGCGAGTCCCTTTTTTTCAAGAGCAAGTCTGACCTGATTGGTCCACTGGAGCAGATACCCCCGAACCCCCTCCCCGCTGCTGGAGAGAAATCTCTCCAGCAGCCATCACTGCTCTGTTTTTGTCTGTAAACAGCCACATATTTCCATGCCCAAGCTTCCCATCTCAGAAGAAGACAGACTAAGTGTCTAGAGTTCATTTATCAGGAAATGTTCCAGCTACACTCAGTAAAACTGAGCATGTGTGTGCTAGTCACTTCACGGCCGACTGCTTTTCCAACTTTGGACAGTCCAACAGAGGGCTAGCCAATAGACTGGTCCTGAATCCAGGCGCATTACCAACCATCCTCCAACAAACCTGGGACCCTGGAAATGTGAGTATTTTAAATGCTGTGTGCTGTGGAGCAGATGGAAGAGCTTTTCCTCAGTGTCCCCCCTGTCTCTGTGTTAGCTTCAGGATGCTAACTTTAGCTGCAGTTAGCCTGTTGTTTTAGCCTGTAATGTTACGGTAAACGAGCTTCTCCGTTTTCTAAACATTGTGCACTCGGAGCTCGTGGCGCCGCTCTCAGTGACGTGGAAGAGCGGGGCGGTATCAGCGGTGGCTCATTTACATATGAAGGCCACGCCCACTAAATCAGAGCGTTCTGAACAGAGGGGCTATGAGAGCCTGGAAACAATGCTGCTGTGATTGATTTATTGGCTTTTTGGACCAAAACATGTTACTACCATTTCATGAAGACATCAATGATCCAGATTAAACTGCAGGAAAGGAGCAGGAGATGGGAGCTTTTACGTTTACGGGTCTAGACCTGTGAATGTTTTTGTAGAGTGTCTTGAGATAACTCTTGTTATGATTTGGGGCTATTCAAATAAAGATTGATTGATTTCCCAAACTCTCCACGGTGACAGCTGTTAGCACAAGCTAAACCCTCTTCTAAACAGGGCGGTTCACCACTTTAGATCTGTGGATCACCTGCAACACGCCCACTGATAACACCTGCAGTTATTCAGTTTGAAATCAGCAGTAAAGGGAACCATAACACAGAGTGTGGAAACTTTTGACGTTATTAACGAAGACTTGTAAACAACAAACATTTTTTAATGAATCTTTAAAACTAGACTTTCTTCAGTTGTTTCAGAGAATCTTTGTGTTTTTTTTAATCTTTCCAGAGCATTTAGTGCAGCCTCCTGTGTGTTGCATTGTATTTTTTCATGCATGCATCCTGTGTGTGTGTGTGCGTGTGTGTGTGTGTGTGTGTGTGTGTGTGTGTGTGTTGTTACATTCCAGAGCTGGTCTGCAGACCACTTCTGTGTGTTGCAGCTCTGCATCAGACCTTCACTCACATTCACTCTGCAGGCAGATTATCAGGGACACACACTGCCTGACACCATCACACACGCCGTGCTGCACACACAGACAGCGTCACCTCTTCATCTCTGAGAGCCCGTCAGCGTGAAACAGCCAGGATGGGAAAAATAAACGGATGTATAAAATGCCTCTTCATCTTCTTCAACGTGCTGTATGCAGTAAGTAAAAACACTTTTATCACAATTTATAACTTTTTATTCTTTCTGAAAAGTTTTCTCAATTTTTTCTGCACATTTTTTCTTCTTCAGACTTTCAGATTTGTTGTTTCATTTTGCCTAGAATTGAATTAAAGGTGAAAATGTGAAAAAACTGGAGGGAAAGATCCAGCAGAGATGTTGTTGCGTAACTTCCTATGCTGAATTATTCGTTAATTATCATCACTTTGGAGTTTTATTTTGAAAAACAGAGCTTAGTTCAGCAATATATATATATATAAAAAAAATCTTTGGGAAAAATGTCAAATCAGATTGGGAAAGTTTGAAAAATGATGTTTTTATGTTTTTGTTTTTGGGGAACAAACACAAAATAATTTGTAAAAAGTGTCAAAAAAAAAAGATTTAGTTCATAGAATGGAGTTTTGTGTAAATGCATTAACTTCTAAAATAAGAAAATAAGATTTAACATGTAAGTTGAAACTTTCTTAATGGTAAAAACTTAAAAAAGGTGCAATTATCATGTTTTTGATTGGATTATGGGAATTAAAGGTGCATATAGTTTTGGTTTTGTTTCCCGTGTTCAGCAAACAGTCATTTCCAGTAAAAGAAGAGAAGGAGCAGGGGGGGAATGGGCACAGAAAAAAAAACAAAAGATTGAAATCTGTGAAGCAGAGTTTGGGCATCATGTTTCAGTCCACCCACAGACCCCCTTCTCCGTCTGCTGCACCTCGAGGCCCCGATGGAAAATAACAGTAAAGAAGAGGTGGAGTCTGAGGGGGCTGTCTCTGGATGGGGGGACATTTAAGGTGAACTTTTGTGGCAGGAAAAAAGAAAGAAAAATGCAAAGAAAAAAAAAAACTCCACTGTAGAGTTAAATGCAGAGACGTGCAAAACAAACCGACGCCTTGAAAAGTCACACACAAAACACAAAGTGGAAGAAGATGAAGCAGGACTTATTTTTAATCCTCATCATCCAACCCCCAAGACAGATCGATTTAGATTTCCTGTCTCCACTTGCACGTTTATTCATGTTCCCCTTTATGTTCAAGTGAAATGCTGTTTGACTCAGATTTACCAAAAACAGGAAGTTTTGCTTTAGGTAACGACATTTCAGAGGGTCAGAAATGTAAATGAACTTCAGCATAAACTCTGCACGCAAACACGTGGTCTTTGTGGCGTTTGATTCCCTCCAGGTGGAGACGCTCAGTCCGCCTCTAAGTGTTTACAGCTGCAGCCAGGAGTCTAATGAAGATGTGATGTTACGTAAGAGGAGACAGGCGCTGAGTTTGTGGAGCTCTGGCTCCCTCTAGTGTCTGTGTGCAGGAAGAAACACACAAGCACCAGTCTTCGATTTGATTACTGAAAGCACATTTTTGCCACTCATATCAAAGAGAAAGGTTTGAGGTTGTACCATGAACACCTTCACTCATGATTCATGTTTTAAAAGCTGATCCAACTTTCTTCTTGTGTCCTCAGATTTTTGGATGTATCCTGATCATCGGGGCAGTGAAAGCCAGCGCTATTTACTTGCAGGTAAACAACAAAAAGAATGACAGTATAAAGCAGAGGTCTGCAACCTTTTCTTTCATAGGAGCCATTTCCCCAGCGCAGAAATAAAGTCATTCATGAGCCACAAAATCTACTTTATCCTCACCATCAAGACCATTAAGTGTCAAATACTCTGTGCACTGTAAGAATCTAAGGAATAATTATTTAAACAAAAAGTTATTTGAATTTATAAAATTCAAAATGTATTGTCAATATTTTTTTCTTTGATTAATTAGCAAAAATAAATAAAATTTCAAAAATAAGCAAAAAATAAAAATAAAAATCAAAGTTTAAAATATTTGCAAAAAAAAAATCCATAAAAAATCTAAAATTGAAAAAAAATATGCATAGAATTGCATATAAAAAAAAAAAAAACTGTTTTTTTTTTAAAAATTTATAAACGGTTTGTCAAAATGCATAAAAGTACATTAAAACTAATAACTGAAAATTGGCCAAAAATTAAGATAAATAAATAAATAAATAAATAAATAAATAAATAAATAAATATTGAAACTCTCAGCTATTTGCAAAAAAATCCATTAAAAAATCTATTAAAAAATCTAAAGTTGAAAAAAAAAAAAAAAATTGCATTGTATTGCAAATAATTTAAAAACTGAAACTTTGAATTTTTTCAAAAATCTTAAACAATTTCTCAAAATGCATTAAAGTACATTAAAACTCATAACTGAAAATTGGCCAAAAATAAGATAAATAAATAGATAAATAAATATTGAAACTCTAAAACATTTGCAAAAAAAAAAAAAAAAAACATAAAAAAATCTGAAATCGCCAAAAATTGCAAAATTAAAAAAACAGGAATTTTGAGAAAAAAAATGTTTTTGAACATTTTTAAAACTTATAAACAATTTGTCAAAATGCAAAAAAGTTCTTCAAAATCTAACAACTTAAAAGTGGCCAAAAAAATTACTTTCAAAAATTTAAAAAAACTTGAAAGAAACCTGAATTAGTTAACATAATTGATATTATTGCTATCAAATCCTTTTTTACGTTTGCTAATGTCCGGCATGTATAATAATCCAGCCTTTGTCTGTTAAACGAATCCATCCTCACAAAACTGAAATATTCAATTTCTTCCTGAATTGTCTTTTTGTAGTTTTATTTTTCTCACCAGAGTGGTGTTGAATGTCTGAGGAGTTAGCAACATATGTGACGATACCCCCTGAGACGCACGAAGACGACAAATAAATCCTTTATTAAAGGAAACTGACAAAAAAAAGTAGCACATAGTGACTTGGATAAACTTTGACTTTATTTTTTTCTTTCAATTACTTGAATAAGACATTTTTAAGGACTAAGACAGTTTTTACTAAAAATAAGAAAACAGCACTTGCTTAGATTTCATTTTTGTCCAGTGTAAATTCAACCTGACACCACTGATACATGGCTTAAACTCTATTTACCAACTTGAGTGATCAAAGATGCAAACTGTCATCTCTGCCTGTTTGCATCAGGGTAGTAGAGCAGATGAGTGGCTGCTGGCAGTTTTGAAGGTTGAAATAATTTAAATGTTAATTTTTGATGATGATATTTATGGTCCAGTCCACTACACGTGCACAGCCTATCAGGAAGTTCAGCATCATTCTCAGAAACTCAACCCACTCACCAGTTTTCTGCAGTTCAATCTGAACCACTGAGCAAACTGTATGATTTTAACAAGCTCTGGCCTGAGTGCGTACCATCCTCTGCCAGGTGAATTCCCCTCTTGGTAAATATCCGTGCGGGGTCAGTGACTGCTGCCAAAAAATGCATTTACAGCTCCCACTTACGGGAAGTGCGTTGGCAGCCGGAGCAGCAGATGTAGCGTAATGTGACTCAGCGGGGATCAGGCCCAGATGTAAACAACAATTAAAACAATCAAGTGCGTGTTTGAGAGGGTTTACGGGTCTTTCTTGGTTTGATTACTCTGAAAAAACCTTAAGGATGCGTGTTTACTCAAACCAAGACCCTCTTTTAACCTTTAACAGGCAGTACATACACACACACACACACACACACACACACACACACACACACACACACACACATTTGCTCATGGTTATGTAAGAGTTTTGATTCTCAGAGCGTTTCGTGAGGATTAAAAGAAAAAAAGCAGCTGGTTTGTGTTCAGGAAAATCAAAGCAGGTTTCTTTTTTCTCCCACATCCCACGCTCCGTCCTGTAGTCGTACTGTAATACTTGTTTGGATGATGCTGTGGTCGGGACTGGGGAGTGTTTATCAGGACGTGGACGGCTGCCAGGACGTAGTGGAGTCTCGGGTTTCTTCCTCAATGCAGAACAGATGTGGGCTGAGGAGATTTTCCATTCTCAGTCGACTTTCTCTGAAAGTGGAAAAAAAATCACCACTGTTTGTTCATCAAACCAGAATCACTGTGAGCTACACAACACGCCCCCTCGCCATGGATACAGACCAGGTTAACGTCCAATCAGCGTTGACATTTTTCCAAAACACATCATCCCTTCTCGTAACGCACTTCGCATTTCAACATCCTCTTTCTGATGAGTCAGATTCTAATTAGTTTAGCTCTGAGACTTGATCCTCTGCGGTAGATTTATACTAAAACAAAGCCAGAAAATCACATTTGGAGAAAACGTTGGACATAAAGTAGCTGACTGTATCCAAACAGGGCTTTCTTTCCAGCTCAGATGATTGCAGTCTCTTTAACATTGTCAGTTTGGAACTGAAAATAAAGCAAAGTCCCAAAACTGCAGTTCCTCCATCGTCCACTAGAGGGTGGCCCCAAAAGTTCTGGAAGCCACATACACACCAATTCAAAAAAACTGATCTTTGCAGACTTTTTCCAACTCCACACACTTTATACAGTGTTTTACTTTTTAATAACTTACTCACAAGTGTCTCATTATTGGAGGCGCAATTACAGGTAGACTTACTGTAGCTGCAAGGAGGCCAAATGCTCCACTCTAAAGTTAGACTGGCAACTGACAACTTAAGGATCAAAGCTCAGCTTCACAAACTCACTTATTTTCTTACTTCACTGATAAATAACTGATAAAGTTATTGAAGAAATGTGAAAACTGAAAGAAAATTTCACGTATTACGCATAGAAACAACAGACTTGTGCTACCACGCAACTCTTTTCTAGCAACTATTGACATTAAATCTACTAATTGGGGGTTTATAACTGAGAATTGTCAGAATTTACCAAAGGATAATTTCATTCTCTAAGTATTGGTCCTCTTTACATCTTTCTTTGCCATCTTAAAACATCCTTAAAGGTGTGTTAGCCTTGTCATTATCACTTGTAACAGTGGGGTCTACTTCCTTTCAGTTCAATGCTCTGTTGGACAGACTATTTTCATTTCCATTGCTAACGGCTGGATGTGCGTACGGGCCCAGGACTTCTATCCGTAAACTAAATTAGCCCAGCTAGCTGTCAGAGAAACCTCCAACTGGCTAGCCTCCATGGTGTAGTCTCAAACACAAAATGTAGACCTATGCGTAGCTGGACTTTCTTTTTCTAAAGTTGCAGAGACTTTTAACCGTTGTTCAGAATTCCATATGAAACCTTTGGTGGTCAAGTCTTTGTCATATCAAGGCTGTAAACACTGCGAATAGATCTCTAACTGGATAAAAATGTAGTTGCCATGAAAAGACAGTATATCTATAAAAGTAGATAACCCGTCATTCAGCCGTTCCTGGGTCTTCACCAGGTTTAACAGCATCTAACTGAGTCCAAGAGTCGAACATTCCTTTGACTACGTCGACCAAAATGTTGAGAACCTTCTTGTTGAAAAATCAAACCTGTCAGATTCATGTTAATGTTGTGTTTTGTTGTGTTATTGTTCCCGTTTTGGTCGGTCAGGTCCAGGCAGTTGGCGCCCCGAACTTGGGTTGGATATGGGTGTTCGCCATCAGTGTCCTCGTCATTTCCTGTCTGGGAATCTACGCCGGGATCTCTGAGAAAGCCATCATCCTCAAAATAGTACGTATGAGAGACGAAGCCCTGATCGGATCAACCTTTGAACTCGAGAAATCAACGCTCTTGAGTTTAACAAACGTTTTTACTGAGACGGCTTGATCTGTGCTGATACTGTGGTCTTCAGTTCGCAGGTTTCATGGTGGTTGGGATGATCATCATGCTGATCCTGGGCATCGTCGTGGTGGTCCTGAGGGACAAGGTCAAATATCTATTCACAGGATCTATGAAAATCTTGTTTTCCTTTTCCATCAAACGTCATGTTTGGATCTTTAAAACGATCCGTCTTTACTCTTTGTACTCTTCCCTGATGCTTTTAGTTTTGTAAACTTTATCTTTTCTCTAAAACGTTGTTCTTTGATTTCTTTCTATCTTGACTCTCCCATAACTCTCATATTAATTTCTTGTTGCAATCTTTTCCTTGGCTACCTTACTTTTTGTGATTCATTGGCACTGGAGTTACAACGAACCTTGACCCAGCTTTGCTAACTCTCCCTGTATCTTGATGCTACAGCTGCTCTGTTATCCTGACCTTTGCTCTGTAGAGTCTGCCTGCTCTGATTTTTCTCCTCTTACAGTTTGTGAATCTTGTTTTCTTCAGTATCTTGGTGATAAAAGCCAATTTTATTGTTTTGTTGTCTTTCCATCTCTATCTCTGATATCTTGATACTAAAGTTTTGAATTCAACTTGATCTTGACGCTGTGCTCTGAGTATCTTGCTTACTACCTTGACATCACCACTGGTCTTGCTGTTTTTCCAAATCTTGCTCATTACATTATTTGTTTTTCTGTCTCTTATTCTTCTGTTTGCAATATCAACTGTGCTATTTCTCAACTTGTAGGTCAAACAAAAATTGGACGCTGCCACCACTGAGTTCGTCTCGTCGTACATGAAAGAGGAAAGCGTGCAGAACGTGCTGAGAGAGTTGCAGACTACGGTAATCTTCACGGGATGAACCTGGGCTCAGTCGTTCAGATTTAATCTGATGAGATTAAAATTAAACCTCGTGCTGTTGTTTTGTGTTTCAGGCTAAGTGCTGTGGGGTGGTGAGCGCCTCAGACTGGGGCGATGAAATCCCTCAGTCCTGTGACTGCAAATCCTCGTACGGAGGATACGACCCGTTCGGATCACCTGGATGTAAAGCACGACCTCAGGTTGGTTCAATAAACCAGACGATGAGACGAACGTTGAGTCGGTTTCTCTTTTTATCTGATGAAAAATAAATGAACAGACTCTCAAATCACAGCTCTGCTCTTTTTTCCTTCAGGGAACCACCGGCCCCGATCAAATCTACAAACAGGTACTGAACCAACCAACCAATCAGTAAACTGATCAATCAGTAAACTAATCAATCAGTTAGATTGTTTTCAAATAATGACTGTTTTTCTTTTTTCCCTCTGCAGAGCTGCGCTGACTACATCTTTTCCATCCTCAACTTCGTCTTCCAGATTTCCATGGGCTTCTTCTTTGGTTTAGCAGTGACTGCAGTAAGCTAATGTTTAAGCTAATGTTTACAGCTAATGTTTACAGCTAATGTTTAAGCTAATGTTTACAGCTAATGTTTAAGCTAATGTTTAAGCTAATGTTTCAGCTCATCAGGCAGAAACACTGCCTTCTGTTGTCTTTTTCAGAGTGTTATGTTTTATTACCAAAACTATCTTCATATTACTGAAACTCAATAAATATATTTAGTGCTACTGAGTTACAAGAAG
The DNA here is from genome assembly GCF_033239565.1 of Halichoeres trimaculatus. Lineage (NCBI taxonomy): Eukaryota > Metazoa > Chordata > Actinopteri > Labriformes > Labridae > Halichoeres > Halichoeres trimaculatus. Next base: position 918,089 of record NW_027437199.1, on the reverse strand, counting down.
AATAAGCCATGACCTTGATAAAAAGGGTCCCTTTAAAATAATAAAAATAAAATAAAATAAAAATTAAACAAAAAGACAAAATAGAAAACTAAATTCTACCAAAACCATAGCAGTTATCATTTGTAAAATAAATAAAAAAAAATATGTAAACACAAAACTCTCACATGATCACAATCACAAAGCTCCAAACTGACAGGGTTTACAGGAAGGACCCAGATTCATGACTTTCAAGAAACAGAAAAGCTTTAATTTTCACAAAAAGGTTCAAACAAAAGTTCTCAGCAAGGCTGGACGGCAAATCACAAAAGGAACTAAAAAGTCCTTGCTAAGGTTTTAATTTAAAGCTAAACTGAAAAAACTCTCACACTTGATTTGACGAAACACCCAGGACAGGACATGACAATCTGACACAGGTCAGAGGGAGACGCAGACTTATATACGAGAGGTGATGAAGCACAGGTGGGAACAATCAGGAGCAGGGATCACAATCACAAGGGCGGGAAAACACCTGGACAGGAAGTGAAGTGAGGAGAGAAGTCCCCACAAAATAAAACCAGACATGACAAAAATGAAAGAAACTTATCAAGACATGACACAAGAAACAGGTCAATATGCTAAAAGATAAAAGTCTTTATGTCCAGAGAGGAAAAAGCTATGATAATAAAAAAAAGTCATAACATTAGAGGGTCAAAGCCATATGGGAAAACAGTGTTACAGGATTAAACCTGTAGTGTGATGAGGAAAAACTAGTTTTAAGTTGTTATGTGACGGGAAAAAGTTATAATATTGGAAGATTAAATTCAGAAAAGCTGATAAAAAAGTTTAAAAGCATGGGGAGGTTAGACTTTAGTGCAAACGTGCACAAAAAGCTCATATACGCTGGCGTGGATCTCATATTTGTGTCAGGAATTCTAGGAAAACAAAGGAGGAGCCAATCACAGATGAACTTAAAATACTTTATTAAACCAAACTCCAAAAATTCAAAAAGCTCAAACGAAAGAAACAAACCAAAAACACAAAGAAACTTATTTTCAAAAACAAGTATCCCCCCCCCCTCGTTTGTCTTAGAGAAAACTTTCGTCCACACGCAGCGGGTAAATCTGCTGGTGAGTGTGGCTCCACCAGCCAATCAGGATGAGCCCTCATCATTCAGCTGTGACGTTTACGAACCGAAAACTCTGTTTCCCAGCGTCTACACGAAACCATGAAACCAGAGTTTTCCAAAGTCTTTTCCAAAGTTTTTAGTGATGTAAAGCTGTGGTTTCATGTGGATGACAGGCGTAAACGTAAAAAAATATATGTGGTTTCCCAAATACCTGGCTATGTGTGGACATGGACAAAGACTATAAAGACAGGGGAGTGAGCAACACAGGTGTGAAACAAGACACAGGTGACATGAGGAGCAATCAACGAGGAGGGAAACACAAGGAGAACCAAACGTAAGACAGAGACTAAATACATTAAAGACACAGAAACACTAAAATAATCACAAAAAGATGAGAACCAAATCAAAACCACAAGGGAGACAAACTAAAGACAAAAACAAGAGACACAGGACATTCAACAAGAATAACTAAGAAACACAAGAAGACTGAAACACAAGAAAACCTAGAAAAACACAAACCAAAAACCCAAACCATGACAATTTGCTCTTGAGTTTTGGCAGTAAAATGCCGCCATAGAAAAAGCTAAAGTTAGCTTAGCTCAGTGCTTGATCACAGTAAAGTGGTTTGAGGGTCTGAGGTCTTTCTTTGACCTTGATGACTTCGATGTCTGACTCTCACCTGTGCGTTTGTCCCTCTAGCTGCTCGGCCTGCTGATCTCGCTCCTGATGATCCACCAGGTCAAACGCCATGACAGCGCAGCGGGCTCGTCCATGGCCATGAAGGGCTACTAGAGGAGCCGCTCCAGCCCTGACCCCTGACCTTTAACCTCTGCACTGTAACAAGAGGACTCAGTGGTCGATGTATGACCTCTCTCTTTGCTTCTTATCGTTTCTTTTCAGCCGTGTGAGGAAGAGGAAACCACGGCCGCCGTGTGGCGTTCTGCACCAAGGTTACAGTCTCCTCCCAGCGCTCTGTTGTGGAAATTATTACAAATGTTTATTTTTCTGAAGCGTGTAATCTCTTATGTGTCGTGTCATGAAGTAGTGTAGTTGTTTTTTAAGCTCATCTGACTCCAGCTGAATCAACCCGAGGAGGAGGAGACGTCACGGGCATTAACAAAACTTTAAATATCATTTCTTTAAAGACAAAAAATGATAAAAGTTGTTTTTGACATTTTCTGACTTTCCTGAAACAAGACCCAATTTTTTCTACGTGGTCAGTAACGCTGTGTCTGAAGGTTTTACTGATCTCACATATCAGATGTAAAAACCTCCTCAGGTTGAAAGACAGAGTCAGAAAAACACTTAAGCTGCCAGTGCATGATAAAAACAGTTGTTTGTGTCCATGTAAAGGGTTTAAAGAGGGGGTATTCTGCCTTTTTTTTTAAATTAAAAATCTTTGTTCCCCTTTAGTAGCTTTAAATGATACACAGTTAAAAAAAAAAATCCCATTTTTGTCTCGCTGGTGTTTTAGGAAACTGTTACTTCAGCTGCTGTCTCTTTAAGGCAACCCCCTTCCCTCTGATTGGCCAGTTCTCTGGAGACCTGTTAGGGGCAGAGCTATTAGCATTTGTTAACAATACATGGATATGTAGAGGTTTAAAAATCTTAACACATTTAGTCTAAGCCTCCAGCATTGTTACTTTAAATCCAGGTTTGAAAAATGGGACAATTGGATACCCCCTCTTTAAGTTGTGTTACTTTGAATTCGGGTTTAAAAAATGGGACGGCCCAATACCCCCTCTTTAAGTTGTGTTTCTTGAAATCCAGGTTTAAAAAAAAAGAGACAGCCTGATACCCCCTCTTTAAATTTTCGTTCTTTAAATCTACGTTTTTAAAAATGGGACGGCTCGATACCCCCTCTTTAAGTTGTGTTTCTTTAAATCCAGGTTTAAAAAAATAGAGACAGCCTGATTCTCCTCTTTAAGTTGTGTTACTTTGAAACCAGGTTTAAAAAATGGGATGGCTTTATACCCCCTCTTTAAGTTGTGTTACTTTAAATCCAGGTTATTAAAAAATAGGACAGCCTGGTACCCCCTCTTTAAGTTGTGTTTTATTAAATCCAGGTTATTAAAAAATGCACAGCCAGATCCCCCCTCTTTAAGTTGTGTTATTTTGAAACCAGGTTTAAAAAATGGGATGGCTTTATACCCCCTCTTTAAGTTGTGTTTCTTTAAATCCAGGTTTTAAAAAATGGGATGGCTTTATACCCCCTCTTTAAGTTGTGTAAGAACTTCACTGTACTTCACTGAGTCTGATCCCTGTAAAGGTTGGGACTCCTGCCTCTCAGATGGAGATTTGTGTTGTTGCATTAATCAAGTCTTTAATTTTTGTTGGTGATCGATCGTTTGTCTGTCAATAAATCCCACGGCTTTGAGTGTTTAAAGCTGATTCCTCTTTATTCCACTGAGATGACGACTACGACCTCTAAAGCAAAGCAAACAGTGTGGCAGAAACACAGTTTCTCCTCAGCCTGAGACGTTTTAATCAGAGCAGAGTCCCCGAGGAAGATACACTGAAGATAGTTACCCAGTTTGTCATGTGTTTTGGCAGGAGGAGCAGCAGAAGCACCATGAAATAGAAGAAAATTACATCTTTGTGGGAGTAAAATACTCAGAATCTGCACTATGGAGAAATCTAATTTCATAATAAACTCAATAACCCTCATTTCTCCCTGGCGTGTTCTTATGTAATCAGCGTTTCCTCACCTTTGGCAGAGTTTGATCAAACACTTACATAACAGGCTGGTGCAGGGAGGAGAGGTGAAGCAGAGGGAGGCAGGTTTGGAGGTTTGGAGGTTTGGAGGTCCAGGAACGCTCTGAGCATAAAAGAGACGACTGACACCAGAGCAGGGCTGGTGCTCAGTTTGATGACTGTGTCGTTTTCACTTTCTAAAGCAGAGGTTTGAAATTTACAGCAGGCTTTTCTTTCTTTCTTTCTTTCTTTCTTTCTTTCTTTCTTTCTTTCTTTCTTTCTTTCTTTTTTCCTTTCTTTCTTTCTTTCTTTCTTTCTTTCTTTCTTTCTTTTTTCTTTCTTTCTTTCTATCTTTTTTCCTTTCTTTCTTTCTTTCTTTCTTTCTTTCTTTCTTTCTTTCTTTCTTTCTTTCTTTCTTTCTTTCTTTTTTCTTTCTTTCTTTCTATCTTTTTTCTTTCTTTCTTTCTTTCTTTCTTTCTTTCTTTTTTCTTTCTTTCTTTCTTTCTTTCTTTCTATCTTTTTTCTTTCTTTCTTTCTTTCTTTCTTTTTTCTTTCTTTCTTTCTTTCTTTCTTCTTTCATTCATTCATTCATTCATTCTTTCATTCATTCATTCATTCATTCATTCATTCATTCATTCATTCATTCTTTCTTTCTTTCTTTCTTTCTTTCATTCATTCATTCATTCATTCATTCATTCATTCATTCATTCATTCCTTTCTTTTTTCTTTCTTTTTTTTCTTTCTTTCTTTTTTCTATTTTCTATTTTCTTTCTCTCTTTCTCTACAGCTTGAATATCCTAAACTATTTTCAAAGAGAGGTCCAGCAGCTGTTACTGTCATATTTATCAAATGTGTAACAAATACGTTGTTTATCTGTTTCTTTTAGTGGTTTCTGTAAAAAGAAACAAAACAAAACAAACAAACAAAAAAAAGTTACTAGGTGGTGTCAGATAAACTTTTTCCACCATTACAGACCTATGAAATTAGGCGTCACCTGTCCCACAGGTGTGTTTTGATGCCAGATGATCAGTGTTACATGCTGCGTAAATATCAGCAAACTCTGTTTCAACCAGGGGCGGTGTTACAGGGGGGCCCAAAGGTCCCAGGCCCACCCTAAACTTTTCTTATGGTGAAATTCTGTCACTTCATGTTTGTTTTGTTGGTGCCAGATGCTGTTTCTGTAAAATAAGCTGCCTTTTTGACCTGTTGGGCAAAAACAAAGTTAGAATCATTCGGCTTCACGTGCCGATTTTTTGTTTACTTTATTTACTTAAGGTTAACATCTTTGTTCTTACGGCTTGTAATAAACCGTAGCGGTGCAGCCTGCAGGTGCGTTAGAGCACCTCTCTTTAGTCAGAACCATGAAGAGCGATTGCAGGTAGATCCGTCTGATGCAGAAAAGGTTATAAAAACACAGTTACTGGTGAAAAAAGCAACCAGATCCACTTAAAAACCACACATTGGTGTATTGTCAGTTATTTTCATTAATTTAATTAACCATCTACAAACTTTTGAAACTTGAGGCCCAGCCAAAATTTGTCTGGTCCACCCAAAACTGAAATTCTGGCTCTGTCCCTTTTCTGACCAAGGGAAATGTTGTCCACTAGGGGGCGCTTTAGGTGAACTATGTAAGGATTGTTGAGTGTTTTTCATATTCAGACTATTTTGATGAAAAAACAACATTTTTGGCCCAAAATGTGAATTACCCTGCACCCTCACACTTTCATACCCTGATTAAAACATTTATTTAAAGACATCAGCCGGAAGACGTACAGCTGCAACTCCAACACAGTACACTTGGATTCATGGTTTCCTGTGCACAAACGAACAGAGACTTGAATTGGAAACGTGCAAAAGTGCTGGCACAGAAACCACGCTGCCATCTAGTGTTCAGATGGAGCATTGCAGCGTGATGCACATGTTTGAAGATACAGAAACCAGACTTCAAACACAGCCCAGTTTGTCCTGCAGGTGCTTTTCTGCAGAGTCAGACCCACAGATCTGACACAGCGATTACTCCAGACATGGTTTGAAGCAGGTTTTTAGATCAGAAAAAGACAAATTAGAGATAAAATGAGTTCTCAAACGGGAGATTTAACCCTAAAACTGCCTTAAAACAACTGAAGTCAGAGGAAATTAGAGGAAAACTCAGGTTGAATCAAGATTTAAGGCATCTTGTAGACATCCTGTTGAATGTTACAGACAAGTGACAAGATTTCAAGGCGGTAAAGATGCTGATACATTTTTTTAATGTTTAAAACTCTATTTACTTTTGGCCACGCAACGAGTCGCAGCAGCCAGCAGATGGCAGCACACACCAGAGGAGCGTCAGACTGAACATCAGATTGTCAGAGGATCCAGTCAAAGGGATGAAGAGGAGAAGATGTGACCTCTCGACCACGCTGAACACGTAGTCTGACCTCAACACAACCCTGAAATATTTCAAAATAAAAGCCCTGGTTAAAAAACTTTAAATAACAGAAACATTAATCCTCTCAAGTGATTCCAGATGAACGTATTAACAGGAGTCGAGTTACTGATTATCATTTTTTAGGTAAACTGAGCACCTCTGCTGCTCCCGTCATGGCTGAAATCAATCCAAAGCGAATCAAAAAGAAATGAGTCACGGTTTCCTTTAATGACGGCGAGCGCTTTTGAAAAGTCTCTCAGGAAAGCAGAGCGGGAGAACACACGCTGCGTATGCAACGGGGAATAAACCGTGACACCTTTAACTCAACAGGTGAGCTCATGGGTATTAGAGACCGTCTTTAATGCAACCTTTCACTTAAATAACCTCTCAGGGGGTTGAATAAGCATGCACAGTATGAAAAATCAGTCGCAGGAATTAACAGACGGCCAAAGATCCTCCGCTGTATCAACAGGAGCTGATATTTTCCTGGTGTAGCGTCTTCCTGGAGGAATCACGGCGGCCTCAGCGTGTTTTCTCTCCTCATTCGAAGCAGCCTCGGGCAGTTTTACTACAGCTCTTTCTCCAGACGTCTCTGTACATAAAGCACACGGCGACTAACGCTGGCAGGGAGGGATGTTTAACTGCAGCTCGGGGTGAAGCAGGAAGGATGATGTATGTTCAGCTTTGCTCAAATGAAAACACGGAGGGTTCACTCCTGCTTCCTTTATTAGTGAAAACACAAGCTGCACGCTGGAGATGGTACAGCGTGTTGCATTGATTTTCACCCTGCTTGAATCTTGTCGAGCGTCAGGATCGTGTTCCTCCTCTCAGGCCTGAGACGGATGACACAAGAGAGTCAGAGCGAGACGAGATTTAGTCTTTACTCAAACAAACGTCTTTACAGGTCCTGCTCGTAGAGCGTCTGAAAGGAGAAGAGATACTGTTTCATTTTGGGAATGACAACTTTAGCATTCTTTCTAACAGCCAGTAGGGGGCGAGTGGTACCTTGACTCACAGGAGCCCCTACTAACAAGTTTTTCGAGATACTAGTCATCTCATATGATTTTTTTGCTTTGAATCGAGAGATAAACTTCAGGTTCAGAGCCAGCTTTGTCTCCACCAAGTGGTCCGGTTTGGATCAGCACAGGTTGGATCAGTAAAACCTGATCCTGTTTGTGTTTCCACAGCCAACCATGTCCTTCTTAGTAGGCGGTGGTGAAAACCGGATGCTGATAGCTGCCAAACCTTCGTAACAGCATAACTGCAGCTAACACAGTGTGCCCCGCTAATAAATCCAACGAAGAAGAAAAATGCGACAGTTTTGTTTTGACAGCAGTTTCATGCTGTTTGTGACACCATTGTCCAAACAAACTGAAAGTTCTCTTCGAGAAGTGGACCAGAGATTTAAACATGGCAGGGATATGTGTTGTTCTTTATCACCGCTGTCACACAGGAAGTGACGACTCTTTCCACCAATCAACGGCAGATTGGGGTTGGATCAGTACGTCTGGTACCCCAACAGGAAGGTACCAAAAGGTGGGACAGTACAGATCAGTAATTTGTTTAAATCAAAGGAAACGTCGCTGAATGCGCATCAAACTGAACCACTTAGTGGAAACAGGGCTTTAGTTGGGCAGTGAATGCTGAGTAAGGATTAAAGCTATAACCATAGGGGGCGCCAAACTCAACACAAACAAGCTTTAAAAATGATCCCCTAGACCGGGGGTCCTCAGCCTGCAGCTCTTTGATTTCTTTGCAGTGTCTCCTCGTAGCTTTAAAAAAATTATTGAAATGAAGAATTTTTATTTTTCTTACAGGGGGTATTGATGATTAAAGACACTGACACTAAGTAAAATCATGTTTTATCATTTTTGTTGAACTATATATTTATCACATCTGTCAATAAAGCTTTCAAGTTATATTGAGATTTTTGCAATTTTTCCAACCTTTTAGCAATTTTTCGATTTCAATTTTAAGGCATGATTTTGTACTAAAAAAAAATCCATATTTTAAAAAAAAGATTTTGCAATATAAAAAGAAATGACTTCCTGCAATCAAATTATTGATTTATTTATTTTAAGTTTTCATATATATATATATATATATATTTTACAATTCTTTCAAAATTTTTCTCTTATTTTATTATTATTTTTTGCAAATTTCTTAAATTTTTCATTTTTTTTCAATTTATTTTATTTATTTATTTACTCACTTTTTTTTATTTTATTTTTTTTTTTTTTGGGGGGGGGGTCAAATTTTTAACATAACATTTTTTTTTAATAATTAGCAACTTACTGACATTATAGGTTTTCTAAATTATTTTTTTTTCTAATATTTGCAAATTTATTGAAAATAAAGACTTAGACACCACATGTACAATTTTATAAACACAAAAAAACTTCCCATTTAGAAAATTATTCACTGGAAATTTATTATGTTTAGAATTTTAAACACTTTTTTTGTCTTTATTATGAAGATAAAGTAGATTTTGTGTCTCCTGAATGACTTTAATCCAGCTGAGCTGAGGCTCCTATGAAAGGACAGGTTGCTGACCCCTGCCCTGGCCCTATGAGTAAGATTCCTGTGATAAAAACACCAAATTTATGGGTTCAGAACTTTGGTTAACAAACCAATGGTTGATGTGTCCTTGGTCACTTCCTTTGGGGCCTTTGGGTTTGACCCAGAAGGACCTTGAACAGACTCGGTCGGCTTCAGGCCTCAGTTATAATAAAACCAAATTAGCCTCCTGATAAAAACACACTTTGCCTGACACTGATGTGAAGAGGGATAACAGCTGAGGAGAGATTCTGTTAGAAAATAACTCCAAACACTGGACAGTTTGACGCCTTACAGGAGAAATGAAGGAAACATATTACCATCCCAGAGTTAGCAGGCAGGGCGTCACACACACCTGAGTCCATCCATCACACACACACTAATCTCAGTTTACTCATTCTGGATTGTCGCTCTCATTCATGAGTGACATTAATAACCTGCCCATGTGAGCGTGTGCTGACCCACATTTCTTAATGGCTCCTCTAATATGTTGTGAATTTATTACAGCATCGACACCTCTAATATATTCTTAATGACCTTTGTAATGTATTTCGTGTGAGTGTGTGTAATAGGTTTTAAATGGATGAGCTCCATCAGATTGAACTTGTACCACAGGCTACTGGCTATCGAACCGGCTGACACACAGCATCAGTGTTAATGAGGGAGAGGAGGAGAGAGACGGGGACAGGAAGTACACAAAGATCTGTCATTGTTAGGGTTCAGTCCTCCCGGGCTGGCTGACATGTGTCGGACCATTTCCTGCTCAGAAAGACTTTGTTGGACCACTGTTAACTTCTCTCTAAGCTTTCCTGTCTCCTCTGCACAGTTAGTTATTGACACACGTTACTAAACCCAATTTTCGCCCCAATCAGCCATTTTTCACCAAATATTATGAACTTAAAGCTGAATAACAAGAATGAACTGTAATGTTAAAGGCCATATTTGAGAAAAATCAACATGTAACTAGAATTTCCTGTTTTTCTCTAGACCGGGGTCTGAAACCTTTACTTTCATAGGAGCCATTTTTCCTCAGCTCACCTGGATTAAAGTCATTCAGGAGCAACAAAATCTACTTTATCGTGATAACTCACACAATTCACAATTAAGACAACGCAGTGTCTGAAATTCTATAAAATCCATTGAATAATTATCAAACTGAGAAGTTTTTTTGAGTTTATAAAATTGTATATGTGATGCTTTATTTTTTTATTGTTTTTAATAAATTTGCAAATATTTCAAAAAAATTTGAAATTTAGAAAATTTGCAAAACATTTAAATAATTTTGGAATAATAAGAGAATGTCAAATATTTGAAAACATTTGGAAAGATTTTTAAATTATAAAAAGTTGCAAAATTTTAAAGAATTATAATAGAATTTAATATTTTTTTAAAATATGTCAATAATTAATGAAATATAAAAAAAATGCAAAAATTGAAAACTCTTTTTGAAATATCCAAAATTGCAAAAATAAAATAAAAAAATGGAAATGTTTAAATAAAAAATACTAAATAATTACATTTAAACAATTTTGAAATTAATAAAAAATGCAAAAAAATTACAAAGAAATTGAAATTTAATAAATCAAAATAAAATTCAACATTTTTTCGAAATATTACTTGTGTATGGTTACATATATTGATAATTTTGCATAGCTCATTCAACTCAAACGAGACCCAAAAAAGAGGCCAGGCCTTAAAGGGTTAACTTGAGGTTACACCCATAAAACTCATCAAAACAACAGCCAGGCCTCACGCCAAGCTGTGAGGGTGAAGAGAGAGTTTTGCGGATCAATGAAGCAACAACAACAGGTTCCAAACCCACCGTCTGCCCCGTCTCGTTTGGTCAGGTCCCCGTCATCATCAAATCAGCACAGTGGATTCAAAACTGTTTTTGAAATGGTTCAAGCTGGTGACAGTTTCCTCCACATGTTTCCCAGTGGAAGTATTTAAGACCTCTACGACTGGAGGGAGACCTCGAGGCAGACCCAGGAGTCACCATGGGGGTTCGAGCTGGCCTAGGAGCGCCTCGAGATCCCCCAGGAGGAGCCTGAGGCTGCATCAGTCTCCGCTAACACCATGAATCTGACGGGGATGGATGGGCAGATGATGCTAAAGCTGAGAGAGGACTGAGATCACAAATACAAACTGAAGACGACAGGAAACATCTGTCCACATTAACGTCAGACTCTTCCCTAAACCCTGATCTCTGTCCTGGGCTTCACTGAGATAACATTACCAACCACCAGAGGGTGCTGTTCGTGTCAAACACAAGAAACCTTCAAACAGATGGAAACAAAGTTGATCAAATCTTTTTTGAACCAGTTTGTAGCGTCCGTCTTCACAAAGGTTTAGACTGAGCACCAATTAATGTGCTAAATCCCATTTTTGATATTTTTGATATTAAATGTTATGTTTTTTGGGCTGATTCAGACTTCTGAAGATCTCTGGATGTGAAAATCTTTGAGTTTCCTCAAACAGCACTTTGAAGCAGCACGGTCAACGCGTCCTGGGTTGCAGATTTGGGCCGTTGAACAAATTCTGTGAAGTCTTTGGGTCGTATGGACATGAAATGTAAAATCCTTTGGTTAAAAAATCTCAGGGACTTATTTTCTCCAGAACAAACTGTGTGAGTGCTCTTTAACTGTACGGCCTGAAAATCCACAGAGTGAAAAGATTGAACAGATTTTACGCTTGAGAGGAGAAAGAAATGAAAGGAGGAATGAATGAGAGGTGAAAGAATAGAGAGATGGAGTGTGTGTGTGTGTGTGTGTGTGTGTGTGTGTGTGTGTGTGTGTGTGTGTGTGTGTGTGTGTAATGAGGCCTGACTTGGCTAATACCTCAAGGCGAGGTTTGCTTTTTGATGCCATAACACACACAAACACATTACAGGCAGTGTAATTTTTTAAATGGCAGGGTTGAAAAACAATTACAGAGACGAATGAGGACTGTCAGTCACCCCATGACGTGTTCCTTCTCTGGCCTCAGCTAAAGTTTAACCATGAAGAAAACTACGTCAAAGAGACGGGTTAGACTTTCTTTGGTCTCTGGATCAGGTGATTTCATTCATCACAACAGAGAAAGAAGATTCATGGAGGGACCAGGCTTAAGTCATGGTGATCCAGGCGTGGCGAGTCGATTGGCTCTTTCTTCTCAAAGGGTTATGTGAGATCATGGTCTTCACATGTTTTGTCAAACACAGAGCCTATAACCACGTCATCTTGGAAGTCTAGTGGGGCAAACTTTGGGAACAAAGGGTACCAGTTACCAAGAACTACAAAAACAGGTTCTCAGATGTTGTTTGTGTTCGTCCAAGTTGCCTTTTGTCAATAATTAGCAGACAAGTGGACTCGAGTCATAGAGACCCAACTCGAGTTGCAAATTTGACGACTTTGACTCGAGGGTAAGAAAACTTGAGACTCGACTCGACTTGAGACAAGCTGACTGGGACGACGTGTAGCATGTCCACCACGCTATAGGTTCACACTTTTATTGATTGATTGATTGGTTGATTGGCGACAGTTGTGTCATGTTGTGGAAATTTTCCTGTTTCTGGTGAAGAATGAAATAGAGATTTCTGCCGGCCGGCAAGGTTTTATTTTCCTTTACAAAGAAAAGGTCAGTCAACACGCGAGTGGTCAAAATGAAGACCTCGAACATAGTTCGAGCCAAACATCTATGCTTGACAGAAACGCCCCCTAAGGTACTCTTCACGCCCCTCTGTCTGCTGCAGGAGTCCACATTGAGACAGAGGCCTAGAAGCTGGGCAGAAGGTGTGATGACAAAAGGGTCTGGAGGCTTATTGAAGAATCAGGAGATGGGTTGTCTCAAGGAAGCAGGACATGGGGCATCTCAAGCAGTGAAAACAAAGGCAATAAAATTACTATTACAGTAGCCAGATCACAAGCACACAAGCAGCCAATAGTCACACACACACAACACAGTGTGGTTGTTAGTTAATAACGGTGACAGCCCCGAGCCTGTAGCCAGTTCTGCTGCTCCAAAAGTTGAGCAGTTTGTTTAAAAACTTCCGCTCCAAACGAAAAAGAACGCTCAGCAAGACACGCTAAGCTAAAATAAAGGAAACAGAGGAAACAATGTCCAACTTTATCCACCGTTTGAAGACTGCACACAAAGCAAAGGAAGTGAAACCAAGCTAACACTATGTTATGTCACTATGTTTGTTGATGGTGTTTTGAATATGTTGCTAATAATAAGACCAACAGTTTCACTCCCCACTGTCTCAAACGTTGATATGAGCGACTGTAGTCTCTGTGACTGATCAATAATCTCATCCATGGCAGGAAGCCCCCGTCTTCATCACTTCATCACTCTTCATCACAAACATGTGGTATTTTCTGACATTTACTTTAGGAGGATAAAGTATCTTTTTTCAAGATATAAACCTGAGATATGACCCGTAACTGGACTCCACAACCTTGTGACTTGGGTCGACTCGACTTGACAGAAAAACTTGAGACTTGGACTTAATGACTTGCTACTCACTTGGGACTCAGATCAAAGGAAGTACAATTGTCTGCAAAGCAATAACAATAACAGTCATCACCTGTAAGCTATGGTAACATTAGCAACACAAACCACAGATTCTGGACATTAGCTAGCTAAAATATAACACAGGCCAACAAACTGAAAATAGCTAACTAAGCTAAGAAAGCTTAGCTTCCGTTTTTTCCATTAAACACAAAAGATGAAAATATTGATATTGTAGTTTTATGCTAACAGGTATGAAATGCAAACCTGCCTCCACCTTTTTTCAGATTCAGACCACTCTGAATCCAAGGCAAAGAACTGACTGTATTTTGAACTCTGGGAAGAAGTTTCAGACTTGTCCGGTAATTAGTCAACCAACGGGCAAAAAAAAAAAAAAAAATCTCTGACACCTCAACAACCCGGATCTATGAAAACTACCATGACTTTGTGTAATGAGAACATCAGACCTGCCAACATTAGACTTTGACAAAGCGGGAGCTTCCCTCCTGGCGTGCATTAACAGGCATTTTGACGATGGATGGGGACCTTTCACATTTGAAACGATTCGGTACCGATGCCTGGTACCCGGCAATCTGTATTGGCAATAAACATTAATTTCTTAGAAAATAAAATCTCAAAGGTTTTCAATTCAACATATTTCTTCATATAAACTTGCAATGAGTTTGGAGAAACAATGATGGTGTACTAGCTTAGCAACATGCTATATCTGTCCATTAAGTTGCTAATGCTAATTATCAAGTAAGGAGAGCAATGCTCGACAGATATGAAGGGCGTCCATTAAACTTCTAATATTTGTTTTACTGAAGCATATTAACAGAGATATGTGTAAAAAATGTTGAACAATGAGTAAAAAAATTAAAACATTTTCTTGTTCCATTGACAGATATTTTGTTACTTGTTGACAACAATTCAGACCTCATTTTGTCTTGAAATTACTTTAAAAAAAGACATTTTTCTGGACTGATCAGGTGAATGTGGCTCAGACTAAGTCTAAAAATGTGTTTTCTACTGAAGATAAGACAAAATCACTCGATAAGATTTCAGTTTTTCCAGTGGACTAATGTCCAATCTGATGATTGATCTGTTGTGCTCCTGGATCTGACACAAAGAGACGACTTGTGTATGAGCTGTGAAACGCTCGGGCCTGAAATGCAGACAGAGCTAGAAACAAATATTATATGTTGGAATAAAACTTTCAATTCTAGCTGTTATTCTTTGACATTTCTAATAAATAAACCAGCTAAACATCTTTTCTTCATCAGCCTGCTGTGTTTTTATGGAGCCTGAACAAGACGGGGAAAAGAAACACTTCACTCCAGAGGTGTTTCAACCTTTACACAACCTCTCATCCAAACTCCTCTAATAAAACCCACAGGACGCCGTCTTCTGAGTGTGTGTTGTTGGTATATCTGTGTGTGGCTGTGTGTATCGCACACAAAAAGACTATTTATTCCTCCGACGGGAATTATGAAAGCTTCAGCCGAGCTGCTTCACTCCGGGCTTTTGTTGGCATGAGCCTGAGTGGGAGAAGTGTGTGTTTGTGTGTGTGAACAGTCTATGTTTATCCTGCAATTTTCATGACCAGGTGTCCTTGTTACTGTGGCAACCCTCTGAGAGGAGAGGTCAGGTATAACTGAATCAGAGCCGCTCCGCTGATTTTTTCATTATTGCTGGTTTTCCTGGCTTTGACCCCCTGCAGCCTCCAACACGTCACGCTGCGGCTCCACTTCTTTCAACGCAAAGGCACGTTTTTAAAAACCGTCACGAGGAGGATTAAAAAGGTGAAAAGTTACGCACAGCTTCTATTTTTGCTCCAAAGAACACGAGCGCTCAGATTCAGATGTCAGGTGGAAGTTAGCTCTGTCTCATTTCTGCTCTCGGCAGAGGCAGCAGCACCAGGTGTGAAAGTGAACTCTGCAGGTGGGTGTGAGCAGACCGCCGTCCTCCTGTTGGGAGCTCTATCTGGGACATTTATAATGAATAGGTGTGATTCTGTCTCTGGCTTAGTGGAGAGCTGTTTCTACCTTCTTGATTTTTTATTAATTTTGCAAATGTTTTAAATTTCACAATTTTATTTAAATTTTTTGAATTTTTTGCTTCTTCTTCTTCTTTTTTTTGAATAAAATAAAATAAAATTAAACCAAGACATCACATGTTTAATTTTATAGATTACAAATAACTTCTGTTTTTGATCATTAAACACTAGATTTTAACTTTGTATGAAATTTTACCCACTTAGAGTTTGTTTTTTATTGTGAAAATAACATAGATTTTGTGGCTCCTGAATGACTTTAATTGAGAAAAGCTGAAGTAAAACGACCCTTATGAAAGTAAAGGTGTAGACCCCTGAGCATGACCTACCTGGGTATTTGGCCTGTCATGGAAAAGCAAACAATGGAAACATAAATTCAAAAGCATTTGGAAATGTTTTACCACAAACTAAAAGCTCCTGAACCCTCTGGTCCATAAACACATCAAGACTCAGAAATCTGTAAGTTTTTAGCTTCACATTATAAAACTGTAAGGTGATAACAGAAACTAATTTTGGTGACATATTTCTCACACTTACTCTGGAAAACTGTATCAAGTCAGAAACTGTCAGATCAGGTTGAAGGTCTGAAAGTTGGGTTGTTTTATTTTACAGACTGCTTCAGCTCTTCCTCAGAGGTCACAAGAAACCATGACCAAGAACAAATAATCGTGTTGTTTTGTGCGAACAAAACCCTCGACCTGCCTCCTGCAGCGCTGACACCGTTATTAATTAGCCCACAGGTGAAAGTCACCCACCTTTCCCAGAGTCTGCTTAAACCCAGCTTTGATGAATGTTTCTGATAGAGAAGGAGAAACCTCTCATTGATCTCTGAGGATAAAATTCATCCAATCAGGACTTCACCAGATCTTATCCTCACTGATTCATCAACGCTGTCCTCCTGCACAAATCCCAATCACCTTATTTAAAGCTTCCATTTCCTCTTCTGACTGTCGTTTTTCTCTTTTTAGTTTCACTAAAGTTCACTCCTTCTTTGGGATCTGGTCGGGGTTTAATTACTGAAATAAATGTCTGCAGAGCAGGGGGCACCTTGCAAGTCGTTTCTCCTAAAAGTTTCTGCCGTCAGCTGCTTCTCTCATATCATGTTTTAAAGCTGTATAAATAGCTGAGGGTTGAGTTGAACCCAAGCTGACCGCATGAAAACTGAAGCTGCTGTAGGTGACGTACGCCAGTTAGCTGCCGGTTTCTGGATTGAGACGTCACACGAGGTCTCCAGATCCCCCGCGTTTTTCGAGTCACTGATGGCGTCGAAGTTTAAAATCCAAGTAAACAACTTGGAGGAGCAAATCTTTGAAAAGTTTTTACCAAAGCAGAACCATCAGAACTTTCTGGGCCTCATGGGACCAAAAGAAAACTCAATCTGGTGTTCAGAGAAAAAAAAACAGAAAGAAAGATCAGACTCAAAGAAAAACACTTTTCTTCTTCTTCTCTGCCCAAAATAAACTTTACAGTAATAAAAAGAGGATGGAGAGGATTGTTTGTGTCCATGTCGATAAACAATAAACACAAGAGTCTTTCTGATTAGTATTCCTGCTTCTTCTGACAAACCCTCATGAATGAGTTAAATATGTATTTCTGTTTCAGCCTGCAGTGTGTTTGCTCTCCGTCTCAGGTGCAGCTCTGAGCCTCTCTGCAGCTGATTGGACACACCTGAGTCTGATGAACAGTCAGGAGGATCAAAGCAGGAGGCTGCAGCCACCACCCGTAAACCTTCAGCTGATTGCATACAAGTTTAAACATCTTCTTGACACAATATGACTTTTTTTTAACCACAATACAACACGATATGATCCAGCAGAATCCAGTACTACACCAAATAATACATCTTAATAAAAAAAAGGTATCTGCTTAAAACTGAAAAAGAATTGTCTGAACTTTTGCCCCCTCTGCTGGATTGGAGGAACTTTAAAGAGGGGTTTGGTGCTTTTCTTTAAGGCTGTATTCAGACCAGAAAAGTCCTTTGGTCCACTTGTTTGGTCCGGACCAAAAGCAGACTTCATTTTTTTCGTTTGGTGCGGTTCGTATTCAGATTGTACTTTTTGCAAGTGGACTATATTCTGTAAACACATCCAGCTAAGGCTTTATTTTGTCCTTCTGGTACCCCGTAGTAGCTTTACATGACTTGCACAAAAATAAATCCCCATTTCACTTTCACTGGACTGAAACGCTTTGTTTACGTCTGATTGGCCAGCCCTCTGGAGCTCTGTTTGGGGGCGGGGCTATGAGCAGACCTTGGTGGTTGAGGCCTGCCTCTACAACATGTCAGTTTGGAGATTCTTGACCCCATCATTTCAACAAGTCTCATCAAATTCACGTGAAGATCTCACGTTAGAGCGGACCACTTTGATCAGTTCTGAGATTCATTGATTTCCCTAACAGATGAAGATGTATCAGTTTGAAATTCTGCACATGCTCAGTCTGAACATCCAGGATCGTAACTTTAAATCCATGGAGAGCAGAATACCCCCTCTTTAATCTGACCAAACTTTACCTTCAGCCAAAGAAAGTTTGTCTGATTTAAACACAGGCATGTCCAGAAACTCTAACACAGTTGTTGCCACATTTCTCATCCGTGGCTTTTCCGTTTGGTCTCCAGAACTTCTCTGGGTTTGGATTTCAGACGTCTTAACCAGAGATAAATGCAAAAGTTCCTTGGATTAAGCCACTAATCTGATAATATTACCTTTGCGACACATAATAAGTGATATAATTTTTTCATCAAGCACCTCGGGCCCCGGCTCCCTCTGTGTTTTAACGATCCTGCTCCCTATAGATCTTGCGCTGAGAGCGAACCAGCAGCCAGGAGCCTCATTGATCACGGAGCGAGGAGCCAGCAGCCCTCTGCATTAACATATTCATTTCAGCTGGCATTTAGCGGCGCAGAGACAGATGGAGGAGGGGAGCGCGGTCATGAGGGAAAGTGATGGAGAAAGCAGAGGTAGAAGAGGAGAGAGGGTTTAATATCTGACTGAAATTACATCTAATACGGCTGAGGAATTAAAGAGGAGCGACACATTAAAACATTTCCATCTGCTTTCATCCGTCTCCCTCTGTCCGACTGAAACTGTGAGCCCATCAGCTCTAATTCTACTGTCACAGCGCTGTAAGTACTGTGAATACTCTATCAGTAAAAATTAGATGGTGAAATCTGCTGCTGCAGCTCTGGAGCCGCTGAAGAGACGCTGTTAACAGGAGCTTTTACTGGGAAAACCATCGTTTCAGGATGGAAAACTTCAGTAGGTGGCTTCTTCAGGCTGTAACAACTGAAATAAACTCATGTTGGGCAAATTAAAATGAAATAATCCTTTATTCATTACAAGACAAACATGACATAAACTATAATTAAAGACTGACGTGCAGATCCAGACAGCCGCGCAGAACTGAGCTGGTCTTTTTCACCATTCTCTTCAGTTACGATCTCTTTTGTGCTGGGTTAGCACAGCTAGCTCGTCCATCTTATTGGAGATGGATCTTATATTCTCTGTGACGATGGATTGAAGGATAGATCGATGTCGTCTCTTCTTAGCTCACACCGCAGCACCTGCATGTTGTTCTCACCTTCTTCTCCTCAGCTCATGGGGAACATTGGGCCTAGCACCGGTTAGCATCAACATGCTACGGGCTGCTACCAGCTGATTTTGTATACAAACCAGGGCTCTGAAGTCTCAACATGCATTCTAACCTGTTCACCAACTTGTATTTCTCACACAGACAAAATACTGGCAACAAGTTGGACCACCTTTTTTTTTTTTCAATAAAATTTGGGACAAGTTGGAATCAAGTGAGTTTCCTGGAGAGTTCATAAGGAGCCTGCCGACACCAGCTTATCATAATAAAAGAAAGAAACATAGCTTCCCTGCAGCCAAACAAAAAACAGCAACATTGTATCCAGGTAAAACAATGCAACAATGTCATGTTTTGAAGAAAGATTTGATGAGGTGGGAGCCTGTATCAATGATTCCCTGGAGTGATGATGAGTGGACATATAAAGGGCTATGGCTGCCACTTGCATCAGCTCTCTCTTTTTTGTCTGTTTCTTGTAATTTTTTCATCTCTTTTTCATAATCTTTGTATTTGGAGTGGATCATTACTTTGTATGGCTCATTTGTTGGTCATGGACACCAAACTTTTTGTGTCCTCAGTGATATTTTTACTACTTTTCTCCTGTGTTTGTCTGGAGATCCTTCATGTAACCATGGCTGCATTGTTTACATGTAAAATCAGCTGTTAGCAGCCTGTAGCATGTCGATGCTAACTGGTGCAAGGCCGGATGTTTCCCACAAGGTGAGGAGAAGGAGGTGAGGACGACGTGCTGGTTCTCAGGTGTGAGCTAAGAAGTGACGACATGGACCTGTCACAGGTAAGATCCTGGACACCCAGGAGCAATAATGATAATAATAACGACTACTTTTTTGTTCGTTTGTTTTTGAAAATGACAAAATGATACCGATCAAACTTGGTTTATTTTGTGTGCTTGTTATCATGTTGTAAGGCTCACTTTTGGCTCCATGTGACTAATCCGAGCAAGTATTTCGTGACCCCAGATATTTAAGTTGTGGCTGCGACCTAGCTGCTAAAGCTAGCTTATGAGTTTCAGTTTCGAAAGTGTGAAAACCGCACATTTAATCGTTCAACTTCTTCAGTTTTCCTTGTGGTTTCAAAATAAAACAAGCTCCTGGTGAGAAACTTTAAAAAAGTTAGAGTCTCAGGTTTCTTTTAAGCTCACCGAAACACCAACTTCAGTTTATGTGCCCGTTAATTTATGATCTTTTAGAGACCTTTTATTTAAAAGCACACACACACACACACACACACACACACTCCACTCCACACAAGTTTGACCCTGTTTGGCCAAATTAAAGCCATAAATTGCGTTTCCATTAACGTCCTATTGACTGGTTTTGGTTTATTCCAGCCGAGAGGAGGTTCAATCCTTCAGCCGTGTTAAAAAGCTCTCAGGTCGTATGATGAAGAAAGAGGAAGAGGAGGAGGAAGAGGGAGGAGGAGAAGACGGAGGCGTAAGGAGAGAAAGGAAGGAGATTTGTGAATATTCATCCTTTGGTGTAATGACGATAAACTTCACCTCCATAAATCAATGTCCTGCAATCACCCACACACACACACACTCCCTCACACACACATGCGCACACACATGCTCACACTGCAGTCTAATTTGCAGAGTGTTATCAGAGCAGCAGACAAGCTGTTGATCCAGGGACCTTTGGCAAAGAGGAAAAACTGTCTCACACCGCCCGCTCTCCAACTCTGCGTTTCTCCCAGGAAAACACTTTGCTGAGTTGTGATAATGACGAAACTCTCCAGCTCTCTTTCCTCCTCATCCTTCCCTCGTTACCTTCTCCTCGGCTCTGTTCCATTTCAATTAAAAAACGCTTCTTTCTCTCCCTTCTTCTGCCAAATCCTCTTTTCATTAGCTGCCTTCTCATTTAATTCACTTCTTACTTTAATTTCCTGTCTCCTTTTTACTTCTCCCCCCTCTCACTCGTCTATTCTCCCTCGTTTCATTCCTTTTACCTCCTCTTATCGCTCTTTACCCTTTCTTTTCCTCTCTGCCTCCTCTGTTTGCTTTCCTCTACCTTATATTTCTCCTCTGCTTCTGTTTGCTTTGAAAAATCCTCTTCAAATATGAATCTGCTGTCTGCTCGCCGTAATTAGCTGCGGTGTTGAAACCTTAAAAGAAAATCCAAATATTTTCAATCCTTAAAACTCTTGTTTTTACTAATGTGGGGCTCTGGACGACCAATTAGCTCAGAAATGTGGGAACTCTGTTATAAACGTAGTTCAAAACTCTCCTGATCACTAAAAGGTGTCGCCACCTCTCTCAGGTTGGACTATATTCATGTGTTATGAGAATAAACCTCATGGGGGCACTGATGTGAATTAGCAAGTGTTTACAGCTACGCTAATAGCGCTGTGCAATTGTTTGCTAACTCAAAGTAAAACATAAAGTTTCATAAAAGCACTTAACTTCCAGATTCCTTTCTGCCCTTGAGCTCAAAGTTGTGGTCCACCAGGTTCCCTTCTCCTGTGTCTTGGTGCTCCAGTTTTTATAGTTACTTGCTGCACTAACATTAGCATTTAGCCTTTAGCAAAGTTGCAAGTTTGCCTCTACTCTAAAGCTCCAAAACTTTCATCCCTACAGCCGCTGCAGTGTTGTTTTTACAATCTGGGATTTTCAGATCAGCTGTTTGCAGCTGGTAGCATGTTGATGCTAACTGGTGCAAGGCCAGGTGTTCCCCATAAGCTGAGGAGAAGGAGGCAAGGACAATGTGTTGGCGATTCAGTGCGAGCCAAGAAGAAGAGATGACATAGACGTGTTTTTGGGAAATGTGAGATGGACAAGCTAGCAGTGCTGGTTTAGCTAGCTGTACTGGGATCTTATTGGTGAGATTATTCCCACTGGGAAATTTAGTGGAATCAAGCCGCCTACAAGGACTATCCTAAAAAAACATATTTCCTCTGCTGTGACATTGTTCCCCTGCTCTGAGGATTAGTTTTCCTAGCTGGATGATGCTCCTTCGATTGATCACAGCTTGGTAAATAAAGACCCATCCCGATCTCTAGATCATTGCACAAATCTTGAGGATCTTAAATTTTTGCTCACTGAACATCAATGAGGAACAGTGGTGGAGAGTCTATTGATTTCTGAACTTTTCCTGAGGTTTAACCTTTAAAACCTAATTTCCTTCTGGAAAAAATAAATCTTTTTGATATTTTGATCATTTGTAAGTTTTGACAAAGAAATTCTCTAAATGATGGTATTTTTATCTCGAACTTGGAAGAAATGTAGTTTACTCTCCATGGAATTAAACACAAATGTTTATTTTGGTCAAATAGTAAATTTCTGCATCCTTTCGACTGGAAAATGTCAAGCTGGTAGCAGCACATTAGCATGCTAGCTTTGTTAGCTTTGACCCCCCAGGCAGCTGCTGTCAGGAGAAACGATGCTCTCTGCAGATCTGCTGAAACCAGGAAAACTGTAAATGCAGCCTCAACACTTTACTTCTCCCCTGGATCTGTGTTCTGTTTATCAACAGTGTGTTTTGTCCTTTTTCTTTTTCCTTTTATTTATTTACTCGCTCAGAGACAATTCTCTTTTTATTTTAAACTGCTCTCACACTGGGCTGTGTCTCCTATATATCCTGTTTTAGACAATCTTTCAGTGAGTTTTATTATCTATATGGACTGGATAAGAGGCTCCGATTTTGAAATAAGTGAATAAATGTGATTGATTGTTTCCCTTTATTCTCTGTTAGAAACACACTCTGCAGTGTGTGCGCTCGCACAGTGGGAGACAGAAAGAATAAAGGAGATAACTCTGTTATTCTTTGTCTAATTCCCTCTCTGACTCAGTGAATCTTTTTTAAGAGGAGTTATAAAACTACTCAACTGCGTCTCTTATTAACGATTCACACTGAGTGTGTAGCGCTCCTGTTCCTCTGTCCTCGTGGGGCCTCTTTACTGGAGTGTCATTGTGAGGACCTTCTTTCCAAGGCCTTGAAGGTCAAGGCTGGGATTTTTTATGGTAATGGTGGGATTGATTTTGATAATTCAAGGCAGAGCACAGTCCTCCTCTGAGACCAAGACATAGATGTGTTTGTGTGTGAGGGTGCTCTTGTTATTCTATCTTTACTGGGACCATAGTCTCAGGGGCCGTTTAGACCTCAACTGTATTAGGGTGAAACGCAAAAGTTTTGTTGTGTTTCGGATGGAATGGAAACTACATTTCACCCGACCTAAAATGCAAACTTTTGAAAACAGCCTAGACAGTTATAGCGCCGGCTATAGGCCTGGTATGTTTACTACAGCATTTTCAGCCCCTTGGTATTTCTTGGTAAACGGTGTCATGTAAACGTGGTCTCAGATGTAATAGTGAAGAATTTTTATATTTATGATATTGATAGTGATATTTTTTCCGTTCCTCATTTAGAACTTGGATTTAGGATAATAATATTTATGGTACTTGGAAAGCAGAGCCAAGTCCTACGGGACAAAAAAAAGTTGTGTATGGGAGTATTACGCCTGGAATAGACTAAGTTAGGGTTAGGGTTCCCGAGTCCAGTTCTTCTCTCATCTATAATTTCACACAGGCTGTGTGTTCAGCCCAACACGTCGCACCCATAGACTGTATAAAACATGGATGTAGTCTCCCTGACGTCACCCGTCTGTTACTGAAACAGAAAATGAAGCAGATCAGCTATAGCGGCCATATTGGTAGTGGCAAGGGCTTCCCCTACAGCTATAGGGCACCTGTCGGTCACGTGACCCTCAGCTGTGCCTCTTATTGGGGGAGCTCGCAATCTTAATATCCTCTGAACGGCTGAGTTAGAAAAAATTGCACCCCCCCGGTACAGTGGGAGCTGGTAGTAAAATTAGCGACTCAGACAGGAGATGTTTTTTGAACCAGGCTGTAAACAGGTTAATTTCTGCTGTGAAAACAGCTTTTTTTGGCTTTGACTTCCGGAGCCAGCCTCAAGTGGACACTGGAGAAACAGCAGATTTGAGCACTTCAGCATTGTCTCATATTAAATGGATTTTAAAACAAGTCTTAAAACCCATTTTTGTTTTTTGGCTTTTAACCCAACTTGAGACTCTGCTCATGTTTTAGTGTTTTTACGGTTTGTTTTAGTTTTTTATTAAGTGTTTCATTGTTTTAAATTACTTTAAGAACAATGTCACAATGTATTTTACTATGCGCACCTTTGTTTTAATGATTTATTTGTTTTATTTACTTATTTATTCCTGTACTACTTTTATGTACAGCACTCTGTTTCAACTGAAGTTGTTTTAAAGTGCTTTATGAATAAAGTTGAGTTGAGTTGAGTTGAGTTGAGTTCAGTTGAGTATTATAAGACTGGAGGTTGCCGCTTGATAGAAACCTACTGGATCTGGTACCATCACAGAGCAGAGCCGGACCAGAGCCAGAGCTGGTGTGTTTTGGCCGTGAGCAGTCTTGAATTTCTTACTTTGTTGGTTTCTACCTTTGGAACATCCTATGGACCTCCTCATAAAGCAAAGATATTTTGCCTTTTTAATGTCATGTAATGACTCCTCCACACCACTAGGTGTCCCTGCAGTTGTGGTTGTTTCATGGTATTATTTTCTATGGTCCTGAGAGCTAATACTTTGATTTACAGTGGGCTCTATTACAGTTATTGATGAAGTAATTCACCATATGATTCATGACAAAGCAATTTCCTCCTCTATCTTTACGGGGACCCTTTTCTCAAACCTCACCGCGGGAGACTTTTTGGTAAGGGATACTGTTTTGTTTTACTTTTTCAAAAGTTTTTATATTTAATAGAAAAACATTCAAGAAAGTGTTATTTAATGTTATTTTGGGGTGAATTTGTCAGGAAATGCAAATCAGATCACTCTTGTTCTTGTTTTCTCACCTTTGTGGGGACCTTGTGTAGGGTAGTTGAAGTGGAGACACTTTTAGAAAGTGAGGACATTTTCGTTCCCTATTTTCTTCTAAGGGCTCTGGGGTTTTAGACTCAGATGTATTGCAGAATAATTCAGAGTTATGGTTTATTAACAATCCAGGTAATGTGAAGCAAACTCCGTCCTCCCACAAAGTTGTCTGTGAGACCTGAAGATGCTGAGCTCAGCACCGAGCGGAGCAAATCAAACTGCAGAATTGAGGCTCGGAGAGAGATAGGGGGTGACAGAATGAAGACGGACTGTGTGTGAGGAGGTGTGTGATGACAGGAGGGGATGACTGAATGAAATAAAGATGGTATTAAATCCTGGGGACACACACCTCCAGAGGTGACAGAGAGAAATACAGACCTGGAGCTCTGTTTCAATCGCTGCTCGTTTATCAGGTGAGCTGCTAACTGTAGCGTCTCAGGTGAAGGTGCAGCTTGAAAACCCGGACCAAAGGCTCTGCTGCACATCTAATTAGTTTCTATAGAGGGCGCTGTTTTGATTTTTAAGACTTGGTGCATCAAATCACACGTTTCTTTTATCACTACCACAGCTAGGGGGCGCTGCGCCTCTGACTCTCTGATCCTTTGAATGTTCAGCGAGCAGAGCTGCAGGTCGTCCTCCCAGGTGCTGTGTAACAGTTCAGTCAGAAACATCAAAACATCATTAGATCCCCGAAAACACACACTACTACACACACACACACACACACACACACACACACACACACACACACACACACACACACACACACACACACACAGGTCGGGAACACTCACAAAGAGTTACAAAACATGAATAAAACATAAATCCAACATTGTGTCCAGCTTGAACTGAGGACGAACAGAGGCCACTTGGAATTTCAATACAATGACACACACACAAATCGTGTGTGTGTGTGTGTGTGTGTGTGTGTGTGTGTGTGTGTGTGTGTGAGTGCCTGCAGTGGTTTGTTTTTGTTTGTTTTGCATGCTGTATCATTGTAATTATTTGTGTTTTTGTTTTTGTGTGTGTGTGTGTGTGTGTGTGTGTGTGTGTGTGTGTGTGTGTGTGTGTGTGCCCGCCCCAGGGGGTTGGTTGCCATGGGGACAGTGATAAAGGTTCTAAATGGAACTCAATAATTCATGAGCTCGTGATAAGATGCACAACAACCTCTCTGTCACACACACACACACACACACACACTCACATTCAGATACAACAGACACAATTCTGACAAAACAAGACACACACACACAAACACACACACACACAGCTCCCAGCATGTATGTAAATTTGATCAGTTTGATGAAGATCACATCAACGCCTGAATGAAGTGACAGAAAACAGGAGCTGCGGTCGTCAGAAAAACAAAGTGAGGTCGACGTGAGGAAGATTTAAAGAGACAGACGCAGAGAGACGCTAAGAAGCTGCGAACTCTTTCACAAAGTGAAGTTTCACAGGGTCAGAGTGGGAATGTTATCGTCATGAGGAAAACTCACGTCCAGCTCTGAAGACGTCCCCCTCCCTCCTTGTTACCTCAGCGAGGCGTTCAGGGAACATAATCAGCATGTATCAGCTCTTTGTGTAAAACCCAAACACGCCGTCCTCTCCTGTTTCCATCGATCAGACCACAATGATGGACCTAAACTCACCAGTCTGAGTAATCGATCCCCGATCCAGCCGTCAGCTGATCGACAAACGAGCCCCGATACAGCCGATCAATCAGGCTGAGCAACGAGGCCTCCAGCCCCGGGGCAGAGGACAGCTAACCAATGAGCACGCTCGCTAGCGTCCAGAGAGCCAATCACAGCGATCGATCAGGTCATCGATCATAACGCTGAGAGGATGAGATCAATCAGCCGAGGAGCTTCTGCACTTCCTTCCGCCTCTTCTTTTTCTAACTTCTTTCTTTGCCCTTCTTCTCTTTCTTTTTCCCTCTTTAAAACTTTATCTCCATTACCTTTCTATTCCTCTTTTCTGAATCTACTCATCCTTTGTTTTTGTTTATTTCTTTTTCTACTTCTTTACTTCTTGTTTGTGCCTCCTTTTCCACTTTCAACCTTTTTTTACCTACCAGAACTTTCTCTTCTTTTTTCTTCTACTTTCATCTTTCCTTTTATTTCTTTCTCTTTGACCTCTTTCTTTTTTCTTCAGCACTTTTCTTCCTCTCGTTCCTCTTTTTTCCCTCCTTCTTATTCCACCTATTTTTCTCCTTTATAACGTCCTTTTTTATCTTTCCTTTTCTTTTCTTCATCTCTTTTTCTCTTTGTCTCTTGGTTTTCTTTTCTTTCTTGATTCATTCTTCTTTGTTTTGTTTTCTGATTTCATTTTTTTAAATTTCTTTTTTGTCTTTTACTTTCCTCCTTTTCCCTCTTCTTTTTCTAACTTCTCGTTTTTTCCTTCTGGTGTTCAGTGTACTCTTCCTCTCTTTCTTTTGATCTTTTTTAAAACTTTATATTCTTTTCCTTTGATTCTTCTTTTCTTAATCTATTTTTTTTCTTTTAATTTCTTTTTCTACTTCTTAACTTCTTGTTTGTGCCTCCTTTTCCACTTTCATCCTCTTTTTTCCTACCAGATTTTCTCCTTTCTTTTTTCTTCTACTTTCTTTCTTTCTCTTTTTCATCTTCCATTTTTCTTCAGCACTTTTCTTCCTCATTCTTTTCCTTTAACCCCTGTTCTTCAACTTTAATTCATTTATGTTTCCTTCTTTTTTTCTGTCTCCAGTCCTCTTCTCCTTCATCTTTTTTTTCCTCCTTCTTTTTCTGCCTTTGTTCTAGTTTATAACTTCCTTTTTTCTTTCTTTACCTTTTCTTTTCTTTTCTGCTGATTATTTTTCTCTTTGTCTCCTGGATGTCTTCATTCTTTTTTCACTCTTCTTCATTTTGTTTGCTTCTTTGTCTTATGCTCTCCTTTTTCCTCTACTTTTTTCTTCTTTCATTTATTTTTCTTTTCTCCTTTTTCATTCTATCTTCTTCTTCATCCTCCTCCCCTTCCCACTCTTTCCACTTTTTTTGTTCTCCTTTCACTAAATCTTTCCCCTATTTCCCTCCATCCATTTTCTCAACTCAGTTTTTATTTTTCTTTCTTTTTCTATTGACTCTCTGGTCTCTTTTTCCTTCTCACTGTTCTCTTTCCTCTTTTTCTTCTTCTTTTCAGTAAACTTTTTCCTCCTCCTGTGTCCCGTTTCTCTCCTCCTCCTCCTCTTGTGATATGTGATGAAACCCTGTTATTCTCCTCCATCTGTTCATCTCCTCCTCTCTCCTCTTAATCCTCCTCCGTGGTGATAAAACACGACTTCCTCTTCCTCACTAACAGTAAACCCTCTTCTTCCTTTAATCCTCGCTCTGCACCAAATCCACTTCCCTCTCCACTGGAACAAACTTTTCTTTCCCTCCTCCTCCTCCTCAACCTTTTTCCTCTAACAGGAGAGATAACAAGTGTTACTCCTCCTCCTCCTCCTCCTCCTCTTCCTCCTCTCCTGACAGTGATGAAGAGTGTTTTTCTTCCTCAGACAGGATTTGAATCAGAGGAACAAACTCATTTAGCTCTTTTTAATTACTCTGAGTTGAGATCAGGGAGAGGAGGAAGCGTTAACACACACTTAAACACACACACTCTCACACACACACACATTAAAAACACTGATGCTGTCCTCACAGGTGGTCTATCAACAGGAAGCTGGAGTTTGGAGCCTCACGTCTTTGCAGTTTCTCTGTTTTTAACTGTTTTTATCTCTGACTGTGTTTGTATGAGCAGCTGAAGCAGAAAGTGAAGTAAATAAAAAAACAAATTCATGAAAACACTTCCTCTGGAGTCAAACAGCTGCTGTCTGAATCCATCGATCTTTTGTTTTTTTAGTTCCTGGATCAGTTTTTCTTGGATCTTTACCGTAGCGCTGAGTCCATGGCGCTTTCATCGGCGTGTGCAGCCCGTGTGAAATACGTCTCAGGTAATTGACTCATCAGAGTCCCACTTTTATTTCAATCAGCCATCCAATCAGAGCAAGAAAACCAATTCACTGTACAGTAATTGAGCCATTTTTTGAGTTATGGAGCAATTTAAGCCACGTACGAGGAGTCAATCCAGGACCTGGACGTGGAGAAAATCCTGATTTGATGGATTCTGTAAATGGACCAGAGAACCAGAGATGAAGAGGACGTTTTGAGTCCTCATAAGTGTATTAAACAGTGTGTAAACAGAGAGGCTCTGTAGAGTAAATGAAGTCCCCCACACCCACACCCCCCAGCTGCTCTGGGCTCAGATGGCGCGTTGGGTTCATCGTTATGCTGCTACCTTCAGGCGCCAAGCGAGGTAGAGGAGGGAGGAAGGGAGCAGTCGCATCTGGGCTCCTCTGTGTTTTTCCTCCTTTGGTGTTTTCCTGTCAGTCAAACAATACACGTCTGATTTTTCTCCCTGTTTCTGTAATTTTCTTTCTTTTTTGTTGCTTTGAATCCAGAGGAGGAGACGCAATCGAGCAAGGGGGAGCACAAGTGTTGGTTGTCCAATCAAACAGCTTGTCATGCTCCAGTGTAGCTACTGCTCTGACCTCATTTTAGTGAATGTCTTAACCATGAAAGGTTGTTGTTTTTACTTATTTATGTATTATTTTTATTTTTAATTATAAGTTACTTTTTTATTTATTTATTTATTATTTTTAATGTATTTCTATATATTTATTTATTTATTATTTTTATTTATTTATTTATTTTGTTTAATTTATTTCTATATATTTATTCATTATTTATTATTTTTTATTACTTATTCATTTAAATCTATTTATTTATTTATTTATTTATTTATTTATTTATTATTTTGTGTTTATTTATTGTTTTTAATCTGTAAACTTATTTATATATGTGTATTTATTATTTTTTTGATTTATTTATATTTATTTATATTTATCTTTTATTATTTTTATTTATTTATTATTTAAAATTTTTATGTATCTATTTATTTATGGGGTGATACACCTGGTGAGGGTAACAGTGATGTCTATGATGAGCAGTAGAAACTTTGTGCTTTTCCTGATCCCAAGACTACAACTTCACCTGTGACCTTTTTGTAGTCTTCACCTGCCCATTTTGCCCATTTTCCCATTTTCCCCCATGTGCTGTTTGTGCCATTGACAATAAACAAAAACCACCACAGGTAAAATGGCTCACACATCGTTATCTATGATTCACCAGGAATCTTCAACGGCAGCCTTGATGGAGTTATAGAACAGCAAAAACAAAGTTCAGTCAATTAAAACTGCAGTTCCTCAAGCGTCCACTTGAGGCTGGCTGCAGAGAGACCAGAACCACACACACACCAATTCAAGAAATTTAATCTTTCTTTTTGGGATTTCTTTTTGATAGGTTAGCTGAAGAGAAGCAGGAAATGTTGGAGATAGAGATCTGGAGAAAGGTGCACAGCAAAGAGTCACGGTCTGGAGTTGAACCAGCAACCACTGACTGAGCCAACTTGTTGCTCAAACACATTAGAAAGTAACTGTTAAAAAGTAGCTCACAACATTACGTTTTCTTTCTTCAGGAGAGGCGTAGAGATTCCCTTTGACAGCAGCTAAAAGTTGATTTTGAGCGTTTATTAAAGGGACTATTTTTAGCGGCGGATGACTCCACATTCAGAGTTTCGGTGAGTGTTTACAGGACGGTTGAATA
Organism: Halichoeres trimaculatus; assembly: GCF_033239565.1. NCBI lineage: Eukaryota > Metazoa > Chordata > Actinopteri > Labriformes > Labridae > Halichoeres > Halichoeres trimaculatus. The sequence goes on along the minus strand of NW_027437199.1, from coordinate 887,676 downwards.
AAGTGTCTCTGATGTGTTTTTTAGATCTCTAACTCAGTCTTTGATCCACACTCTCAGCTCCACAGACAGAAGAAGATAAAAACTTAAATTATCCCTAATTTTAAACGACGTCTCTTTAATTCTCCTCTCTGTCGTCCCGTCCTCCGATTCTCCATCAACGTCGTCGTATTTCTTCTCCGTTTTCTGTGTCGCCGTCACTTCCTCCTCTCTCCGATGATACATTCAGGTCTCAGTTTGCAGCTTTGTGGGAATCTGTGGATTCATCCTGCTAATGTGACACGTTTAAACATACCTCTGACAGGTTCGTGTGAATTAAGTGCAAATTAAAAGCGGCAGCTGAGATAAATGTGCCGTCGATGATGGTGACGGATTAATCACCTGCAGACGATAAAACACATGAATCACGGCGAGATTATTCTAATCACACCGCCTGGCTGTGTGTGTGTGTGTGTGTGTGTGTGCGTGTGTGTTAATGCTGCAGTAATGTAGCTGTGCTCTGTTGCATGTGATTGATTACCGATCGATCAATGAGTGCGTGCAGGGAAAGGCCAGCTGACCGTCATGATGACCTTTACTCTCCGTGTCAGGACGAGCTGTGCTGACCAGTTAATCTGCTCAGACCCTGCGTCGACTCCTGGACTTTCACTTCCTCTCGTCGTGACGCTGGAGCTGCAACCTCAGACCTTGAATCTCAGAGTTAATCCATCATGTCAGAGTTTGACTCTAATAAAAGTTCCCTCTGTGCAGAAACTCGTTAAAATATGGACGCACGTTACGTCGGCCTTGTCCTTGTCATACAAAGGAAGAACCTTGAAGCCGAACATAACTTCAAACCTGTTGTTTTCACCTCATTCAGAATATAAAGCCTTGAGAAATTAGTTTCACATCAACAAAAGAAACTCAAGAAAGCCGAGGGACGGACGGACTCACTTCTTTTGTCGTCGTATACTCAGGTAGGCTCGGTTAAATCAGCTCCGGGATGCTACAAAGATCCACTCCAGGCTCATTTATTGTCAGCCGACCCCTGGGATTTCAGTTTATATTGAATCACAGGGATGGGATATTACATTTCTTGATTAAAAAGAGGCTTGAGGAGGATTTTCTGTCTCATTGTGACGAGTTTCAGCGAAGATAAATAAAGTTAAGACGCCAGACCGGATAGATGATGTGAAAACATCCCAGGGCGTGTCCAGAGACATACCTCAAACCTCCGTAAACATCAGCCACATGGAGGATTTCAGCTGGATCACCAACACACACTGCTTTGGTTATTAGTCACAGACTCAAACTTATTATGTGGGTCTTCAACCTGCGGCTCCAGACTTTCAACATCTAGTTGAACTAAATCTTCATCCCATCTGTCAATAAAGCCTGCCACCGCTCTACTTCACCTCCTACAACATCAACAGCCCACCAACTTTCCATGCACCTGTGGCTAACCTCAAGTTTTACAGCCCTGGGAAGATAACTACATCTACAAAAAGACTAATCTGGAAGAAAATACAGATTTTAATTCTGTGTGGATGGATTCATCTAACTGACATTGTGCTGGATTAATATACATGATTGATATGTGGGAAGACATTAGTACACAACAAAAAGTGATATTATCCATATATTTTTATGAAATTCAAGTAATCTTTCAATTTTTTTTTGTGCAAATTTTTGAACGTATTGCAAAGATTCGCAGTTGTTCTGAATGTTTTGCAAAATTTTTAAAAATATAATTTTTTTAATGATATGCATTTTTAAAATTCATTTCTTTAAAGCATTTAGTAAATTTTGAAAATGTTGATACTTCTTGAAAGTTGTCCAATGTTTTGAAATTATTTTTTTTCCTTAAAACTTTGGAAATATTTTTTTTTCTATAACCTTACAAGAAGACATTATTTTGCAAAGTTTTTTTAATTTTTAATTTTTATTAAGTTTCTATATTGTTTGAAAGCTTTTGGAAATTTTGGAAATTTATTCATTTTTTCTTAAAAATGTGGCTTTTTTACTTTTTAAAAAAAAAATCAAGTTTTTTTTTGTTTATCTATGTTTTATTTTTTTTTTTAGCAAAAAATGTTAAAAAAATGCATTTGAAGATTTTCGAAATTTCAGATTTTTTTTTTTCCGAAATATCCATTCTTTTTAAACAAATAACAAAATATTTAGATTTTTAATTTTTAAAAAAGGTTTTGTTTTTTTTATATCTCTGCAAATTCATCAAGAATATCAAACTCAGATGTAACTTGAACAATTTAATAAATTCAAAAAACTTCTAGTGAAGGTTATTATTCACTTGATTGTCACTATGTATATAAGTTAATACACTTTATTCGTCTTTATAATGAAGATCAAGTAGATTTTGTGGCTCCTGAATGACTGTAATCCAGGTGAGCTGAGGCTGAATGGCTCCTGTAATAGTGAAGGTTGCAGACCCCTGGATTAGACCACCACTCTGAGCCATCCACGGTGATAAAAACAGCTTGTTGAACATTGCAGACGTCACAGTCTGTGAAAAGGCTGCAGGCTGTGGAGGCAGAGCTGACGTTTTAAAACCTTCCTGACATTTGAGCTTTAAATATGCAAATAAAGAACCCAGGTTTGAAGATTCAGATACAGCCTTCTCAAACGCAGTCACCTCGGATTAAATGAACCTGTACTCACCTTTTATTTCTGTTTCTAGCTTCACAGACTGATCCCTCCTGAGGAATCTAAACAAACGGAGGCTGTCACTTTCATGATACCTCTCTGCCTGGCTTCTGAAGGCTACGCCATCCTGCTACCACATCCAGCTACCACATCCAGCTACGGAGAATTTGGGGATTTGTAGGGCTGCCACTGGGCACGGCGACAAATCAGAGAAGGCATCGGTGAGGTCTGTGTAGAGATTTACATCAGAGACGATGCTGTATGAGTTTAAAGTAGAGTGTGTGTGTGTGTGTGTCTCTACAGAGCAGAACTGACACCAATCTGTCAGACATCCCACACAAACACACACAAACACACACAAACAGGCAATAATGAAGATAAAATGAAGATGATGAGGAGGAGGAGCAGAGGAAGAAATGAGCAGAGAGGAGGATGATGGGAGGAAGGAGCCGCTCTGTCGTTCACATGAGGAATTATGTGATTTCAGCTGATTCCTCTGCAGCTCCCCCTCCTGTCGCTCTCCCCTCCAGGCGCTTCTGCTCTCTATCTGTCTTGTTTGTCTCATTGTTAGCGGTGACAGCCCTCCGCCCCGTCTGCACTCACATCTACTCCCTGAAAATGTGTGTGTGTGTGTGTGTGTGTGTGTAGGTGAGCCTTGGTGACAGCTCTCAGATCTAATGAAGTGTCTGGCTGTGGGTATAAATATCACTTCACTTTATTAAGAAACTAAGACGAAGCAGCGACAGAGAAGTGCAGCAGGAACGTGCAGGAGTTGGGATTAGTGTCGCGAGCGCGGGCGAGGTGTCGCCGCGTGTTCAAACACACTCCTGCCATATTTAGATGCAAATCCAGCTGCATGAATATGCACGTGTGCACTGTGGCACAACGCAAAGTCTCAAAGAATACATAATACAAATAAAAATGAATAAAGCAGCCATGAAATAAATATTAAATTGATCCACTCTGGCTTCCTGCAGCTCAGCTTCTCTTCATGAAAGTCAATAGTTGCTGCACATGATTTACAATGAAGGCCTCCAGGGGAGGAAATGAATTCTGCCCTCCTGAAATGCTTGAAGGCTTTTAATGTGAAACAGGAAGTCTCCAATAATATATTTTCACTTTAAAAGAGGACTCTGCTCACTTACCTCACTTTGAAGTGGGGTTGTGTGAGGTACCGCTCGATAGTAAGCCTGTTATCCTCAGGGGGTCCCGGTTAGCTCGACACCTTTATGAAGAAACGGGTCAGAGGAGCAGGACAGAAACTGGATACCAGGCCCTGGAGACGGAGTCAGCGCCACAACGTAAGGAAACGCTGAGCCAAACATTAATCCTAGTCCCCGTCTTTAGAGGCTGATCCACCTGGAGGAGAGACAACAAAATCAAACTTAAGAAATGAGAATGTTTACACGCAGTTTACGAAATCAGACTATGAGCTTAGTCTGACCCAGACCAGACTGAGGAGAGCTCAGTCCACACACCCTCCTCAGCCATCGTCGTTAACAAAACCAGTCCCATACTCACCCAGCTTCACTTATCAAAACAAGGACACAGATTTTACGCAGACAACACCCCGCTGTAACTTTACAACCATGTAAACCATAGACTGTAAAAAAAAAATGGACGCTCCCCCTGGTGGCTGGCTGCTGTATAGGTTAAAAAATCCATCTCCCCAGTCATTCCAGATGGGCTGTGGTCAAACTTTAAAAAATTAATCCACCTGGTAGAAATGTTTCTCACGTCTGATTGTTGTGGTGATTTGAAGATATCATTTGGCTGTCTTGTTTCTACGTCCTCTTTTTTCTGAAAAGTTTCATTTTCATTAGTTAAACGAGGTTAAAACCAAAGTTTACATCACGTTTATCAATGTTTGACAGCTGCCGCTCTCGTGTTTTTTTTTCAGGGGTTGTAAAATATGTCTGGAGGTAGAGTCAAGAAGTGATTAGACTCTCCAAAAAATATATATATATGATTTTTGTCAACTGGCTCCTCTCAGATTCTCCCAGAATCCCTCACTGTCTCTGCTGCGCAGACTTTGGGTGCCAATGGCGGCGCCTGTGACGGAGGAATCCTGAGTTTTATTTGTGATCATTTCCTCATGATTCTTGTTTGATGTTCTCTCTGTTTCCTGTTTTAATTTATAGTTCCTGTTTCTTGTAGTTTGATTGGTTCATGTCATGTGTGGGTCTTTTTATTTTAAGTGTTTTTGTGTTAAGGATTTATCTTGTGTCTGTGTTTGGTTTAGTTCTCGTTGTGTTTCCCTCCTCTTTGATTTCATGTGTTTCACCTGTGTCTGTTGATTGTCCCTGAGTCTAAACAGTCTCAGTGTTTCTTGAGTTCTTTGTTGGTTCATTGTGTGTGAATATCCTGTTGTTTGCCGTTTGCTATGACTTATTGCCATATTTTCCTGTGAGTTTTTCTCTAGTTTTGAGTTTTGTGGAGTGCCCTCTCCGGGTCGGGGATGAGAACAGCCCCAAGTGGAGGAGTTTAAGTATCTTGGGGTCTTGTTCAGGAGTGAGGGAAGGATGGAGCGAGAGATCAGTGCAGCGTCTGCAGTAATGCGGACTCTGCACAGGTCTGTCGTGGTGAAGAGGGAGCTGAGCCGGAAGGCAAAGCTCTCTGATTGGTCGATCTTCGTTCCCACCCTCACCTATGGTCATGAGCTTTGGGTAGTGACCGAAAGAACAAGATCGCGGGTACAAGCGGCCGAAATGAGCTTCCTCCGTAGGGTGGCCGGGCTCTCCCTTCGAGATAGGGTGAGAAGCTCGGCTATCCGGGAGGAGCTCGGAGTAGAGCCGCTACTCCTCCGCGTTGAGAGGAGCCAGATGAGGTGGCTCAGGCATCTGACGAGGATGCCTCCCGGACGCCTCCCTGGTGAGGTGTTCAGGGCACGTCCCACCGGGAGGAGACCCCGGGGCAGACCCAGGACACGCTGGAGAGACCACATCTCTCGGCTGGCCTGGGAACGTCTCAGGATCCCCCAGGAAGAGCTGGACGAAGTGGGGAAGTCTGGGCTTCCCTGCTTAGGCTGCTGCCCACGCGACCCGACCCCGGATAAGCGGAAGAAGATGGATGGATGGATCTGTTTTGTTTTTGGACTTTGAGTTTCGTTAATAAATCCATTTTAGTTTCATATGCTCTGGGTCCTCCATCTCTTTTGTTTTCTCCCTGTGGATTATGACAAAGACGGGAGTCAGTGACGTGACACGAATGAGGAGAGGCTCATCGTTAGAAACTTTGGTCCCTTGACTCCAGCTGTCGAAGCAGAGACGGACCTGTGATGGATCTGGTGGAAGTTTGGCATCAGGCTGTCTTGTCTGTAGATGTGTGCTGAGTGGACTGAACCATTTTATGAGCACAGTAGGGGTGAGGGGGTCAAGTAAATTTATTTAGCTTATTTATATTTCCTTATGAAAGTCATTCCTTGAAAAGTTTTTAAGTAAACTTTCCTTTCAGCTCTTTAAAGCCTCCTCCTCCTCCTCCTCCTCCTCCTCTCAGTCCCACTTTCCCCCCGACACTGAAACACCCATGGAGCAACACTGAAGTGACTGAAGGGGGAAAAAAGAGTCTGTGATTCTGGGACTTGAGTGCAATCCCTCAGCAACACACCTGTAATGAAAAGAGTTGATGACGCGCTCGTCGCTCTCGAACACATGCTGTAATCAGGTGTAATGGGGAGCAGAGAGTCGAGAAATACTGGGAATCAGTGGATTGAAAAGCCGTCGTACGGAGGCTCCCCGCTGCTCGACGGCGGCTCCACTGATGTGAGGCTCCAGCAGGAGGCGAGGCACATTTACTCACATTTATCCTCAACGAGAGCAGAAAGAGAAGAGGAAGAGGAGGGAGGAAAACAAACAAGACACGCAAGATGGCGACGTGGAGAGGAGAGTGTTTCCTGCAGCTCTGCAGAGTTTATCATCCCCTTGTGTCCCGTCTTTCTCCATCTACGGTGATGGAAATCTTCTCTTGAATCTGAGCGTCACAGGAACATTTTGGCATCACGTTTTAAAAAATGGGGTCTAATGGTTGAACACAGCGACAGACATTGGCTCAAACAGGTGATAAAAACATTTCTGACTGTAGCTTGATGGCTCTATCACGTGTCACAGCTGTCCTCGGGACGTGAGGTCACTGACAGTGGCGTCTTCAGCCTGACAGGCGACACTCAGGGACCAGAGAAGATCAGGGAAGGTGTGTAAGGAGAGGCTGAACCATCCTCTGCAGCTGTGAGTGACAGACAGACACACAGGCACAGACAGACGGGTCCTTTCATGGACCCGGTGTCCATCAGAGCGTCGTGTGGTGGAGCTCTGATGCAACGCGGCGAAACACCATCAAACACACTCCGTCACACACTTTCATATGAACCAGGCTCAAAAACAGACACTGATGCTGCTTTTTCAGCCAGAGGAGATGCTGCGAGATGGAGAGACAGACGTAATCAGAAAACACACAAATATCTGTTAAAGTGTGAAACAGGTGAAGAGCTCGCGAGAGGAAGGAGCTAAACACGTGTAAATGAGACGTTCTGTTTTCATTGCTCTCAGGTTTTCACTTGTCACTGTTTTTTAATGTCTGACACTCTTTGACAGATTCAGAAAGAAAAGAGTTTAAAGACTTCTGAGTCGACACGTCTGTGAAGTTTTGCTCTACAGCAGCTTTTTCAGGCATCATTAGCTTTAATGTACGATGCTGAAGTTAGCGACAGATAACTTTATTCACACAGACTGACGTCAACTGTGTCTTCAACCTGTGGCTCTTTGACTCCTCTGCAGTGGCTCCTTGTAGCTTTAAAAAAAGAGTTTTTATTTTTCTTACAGAGAGTATTGATGATTAAAGACATTAACACAAACAGCCCACCAACTTTCCATGCACCTGTGGCTAACCTCAAGTTTTACAGCCCTGGGAAGATAACTACATCTACAAAAAGACTAATCTGGAGGAAAATACAGATTTTAATTCAGTGTGGATGGATTCATTTAACTGACAACGTGCTGGATTGATAAACATGATTGATATGTGGCCAGAGACAAGCAAACAACAAAAAACGATAAATTGGGCAACTTTATCAAAATGTGTTATCAAATTCAAGTATTCTTACAATTTTAGATTTTTTTAAGCATTTGAAGTTTTGCAAATTTTTAAAAATTAGATTTTTTTTACTTTTTTTGAAGTTTTGTAACTTCATTTAAAAAAAATGGTAAATGTTTTAAATTTTGAAATTTCTTGAGGGTTTGGGAATTTTTCTTTACATAACCTTAAAAAAATTGCAACTTTTTTTTAACATTCTTAAAATTTCAATATTGCTTGAAAGTTTAAGGAAATTGTGATTTTTTAAAAATTATTATTATTATTATTTTTTAAAGTTTAGCAAATAACAAAAACAACCAAAAACAAAAAAGCACCCAAAAACAATTTGGCAATATTTTCAATAAATGTTAAGAAATAAAGAAATTCTTTTAAAATTTTTTAATTAAAAAAAAAAAGTTTTTACATTTCTATTTTTTGCCACATTTTTTTTTTTTTAGAATTTTAATATTTTTTAAATTTCTGTTTTTTTATTTATTATTTTTTTATTTGAACAACATATTTTTAAAATTTAAATATTTTTTTGACAGTTGTGGAATGTGTTTGAATTTTTTGTTTTTTTTTTGAGAGTTTGGTAACTTTTTAAAAATATTTTTAAAATATATATATTTTTTTAATTCTTGAAATTTGAATTTTTATTTCTTTTTTCCCCAAATTTTTAAAATAAGAAAAAGAAAAAAAAATCATTCTTTTAGCAAATAACTTAAATTACATAATTTTTGGAAATTCAGCAAATTTCTAAAATATATCCAAAAAGTTTTCACTGCATCGAGAAAAAGCTCATTAGCCTTTGAAATCAGGAGGTCATGACGGAGTGAAAACCTGACAGAAAATTTGTGGCTTTCGCTTTTTGTTCCTCTCACTCCCGTTTCTTCTTTTTTTGCATTTTGAAGCTTTACCTCAAACCCTCTCAGATCCACCAGAGCAAAATGTAAATTTGTGCAATTTTTCAGCTGCTTTTAAAATTTTGATAGACGAGTATTTTCTTTTTCTGTTTAAAGTTATTTTTTTTTTTAGCTTTTGTGCCTTTAATCGTACAGGACAGTGGATGAAGAGAGAAACAGGCTGGAATCAAATCCCTGAACCTCATGAGGCAGGACCCAGACCACTTGTCCCCCTGTATCCCAGGTGTGTGTTTGTAACAGAGGTGTCCCAATGAGCTCTCATCCTGTCTTTGGTAGCGTGTCTCATCAACGTCTAACAGGACTTTTAAATAAACGACACTCCCTCTTTAAGATCCAATTCAAAGCTGTAGACGACAAAATGCCAGATCAATCAGATCCAACAGTCACGACTGATTCCCCAAACACCTGCAGACTGACTTTGAAGAGGAGCATCTCTTTGAAAGCTACAGAAATAAAAATATACTCTGATAAATTGGGGTTAAACAGCCAGAAACAAACAGGAGCCTCTGAATCTCAGCGTAACTGAGAACATGGTCTCCAGCGCTCCGAGCCCAAGGACAGAGCCGGAGTCAGCGCAGATCCTTTTAACCTAAACATCACCTTCAAAGAGACGTTTCACAGCCTCTCCCGTCTGTCAACAAGAGCAGCAGATAAAGGAGCAAACAGCTGAAGGAAAAGAGCTCAGACACAGAGTAAAAGACGACAGCGTCAGAGAGAAACAGAATCCACTGCAGGTCTGTTGATTTAAGAACTGAAACACTCAGGCTCCATTTCAGCGAGGGAAAATTGACTCAAACTTCAGATTGGATCCAAACTTCTGGGACTTATAGAAGAAAAGAAGCAAATGCAAGAAATCAAAGAGCGTTCAAGTGAAAATCAGAGAGTGTGTTTCTTTCCTCTTTACCCCCAGCTCGACAAACATCTGACTAAGCTTTCCTCATCCAGCCGCAGAAGGAAATGAAACTTAATTCCACTATCTAAATAATGGGATTTATCGACTGGACGGTCTAATCAGCCTCTCCAACACAAATAAAGGCCTTATTAAAGCTGTGATGAGGACAAAAAGAGCTGCAGAGGGAACTTTATCAGCTGCTCAGATACCCAGCGAGCTGCTGAGAGGAAATCAGCCGGCAGATAAGAGACGCCGGTGTTAAAACAGCTCACAGAGATAAACACAGAGAGGTCTGGACTGCTGAGAGCACAAAGTACGGATTATGAAGGAGCTGCTTCGACTATTTGTGATGAGTTTTGTGTTTTCTTTCAACTCACACAGGTGGAGCCAGTCAGAGAGGGAAGAAATGACACAAAGACGCAGCGCTACAAGGTGCTAGCAGCTAACAAGAACAGGCTACAAAACAGGAAACAGTAAAGACCAATGGAGGAGAGTGAGAGGACACCAAAGACTGGATGAAGTTTCCGTGATGTCACTTGTCTAATAACTTCTGGACCGCCGAGTTAGCGTTTTTTGCTGTAAAAGTCTATTTTTTTTGTCATGAACATGAACAACACGAGCCTGTGGCCCAGGGTGGAGCTGTCCGTGGTGCTGAAGCTCTCTCTTCCATTTCTCTTCCTTACAGTCTCCAGTTCGTTCACATGCAGCTTCAGAAATCAGACTATGAGCTGAGTCAGACTGAAATCAGGCTGAGCATAGCCCCATTGACTAGATAATGTGAATGCCATTGGACTAAGGATGGATTTGGTAGGTCTCTGCACCCCTCAGTGTTCAGCCTGAAGAGGAAGTAGATGACCATGATAAATAGAGTCACTGCTCTCATACAGTCTGTGGCTCCAGCAAACAAACACCATGGCACACACACACACTCACACACACACATACATACACACACACACACACACAAACACATAAAGAGCTACAGCTGCAACATTAAGCCTCTGTCGTTAAAATGTTGTTTCCTCTTCAGGTGAACCCAAACTAGTTTGATATTCTTTTCAGAAAATGAAAAAGCGCCCCCTATCGAAGCAGAGTGAGACTTTCTAAGCCAGGAGTCTGATTCTGTTTTCTGCATCTATACACAGTCAGGACGAGACCCACTGCAGTGACTTTATGATCAAGCTGTGACCTTAGTCCAACCACTCGAAAATGGGTCAGGGTTGTTTCTTAATTTCACCTTTATTTTATCTTATTTTATTTTGTTTTGTTTTATTTTATTTTATTTTATTTTATTTTATTTTATTTTTTATTTTTTTTAATTTTATTTCATTATTTTTATTTTTTATTTATTTTTTATTTATTTATTTTTTATTTTATTTATTTTTTATGTTTGATTTGATTTGATTTGATTTTGTTTTATTTTATTTTATTTTATTATTTTAATTAATTTTGTTTTATTTTACTTTTTTATGTTTGATTTTATTTTATTTTGTTTTATTTCATTTCATTTAATTTTTGTTTTAATTTATTTTATTTTTTTAATGTTTTATTTAATTTTTTATGTTTTATTTAATTTAATTTTGTTTTATTTTATTTTATTATGTTTTATATTATTTTATTTTATTTCATTTAGCCTTATTTTATATTTTTTATTTCGTTTTTGTTTTAAGTTTTTTTTTATTATTTTATCTTTTTTTTTTGCAGTTATCTTGAAGTTCTAGGTGATACTTTAACATTAGATTAAAAAATAATGGGAGAAAAAATAAGAATAAAAATGCAGATCAGGTGAATTTAGAAATAAGCTTTGTCAGTACATTTTATTACTTATAGCCATGTTTGGTTTATTAGGAAAGGGGTAAGTGTAGAAAACTGCAGTTCTTAAACCAGCCACTAGGGGGTTGCTCCAAAAGTGAGTCAATCCCTATTAGGGCCCTTTTAAATAACCCAGTAAATCACATTTACAACCTGGTATCAAACCATTTTGGCCTTTTTTGCTGATTTTTCTATTCATTGAATTAGAATAAAGTTTATTTTTTATTCTTTTTCTAATAAATTAGTTTCTTCTTTCAACCACTGACATAAAAATCACCCTCAAAGCTCTACATGTGTCTGAGATTAAATAAAAGACGTCTTTTCTGATTCACAGGCTTTTACCTCATCATTCTGACTCTCTGTGTTTTATTGGCACCCATCAGCCCGCGGTGTGAGACGAGCCCTTCCCGCTCCAAACAAGGTCACCTGAGTATAACAGACGTTTTATTCCCGCGTCCTCCACAGCTGGCCCGAGTGATGCAGATGACTGCAGAGGTGTGGTCGGCTCGTTTGGGTTTATAAATGATGAATCAGGTGCTCGGGGCTCAGAGGGCGTCCTCTGCCTCCGGCTGCTCCTCACGCTTTCCTTCATTTATTAACAAATTGAGTCAAATGTCTTTTTTTTTCCTCAGTTTGACTCTGACTGCAGACTGAACGATGATGCAGAGGAAGATGTGACCTTTTGTTTTCCTGTAAGATGTCAGGTTTCAGATTTATTACTGCAGACCAGCGACACCGGCTCGGCTCGGTCCAGAGACCCTGCAGGGTTAAACCTGGGAGGGTTTGGAGAGTCTGTCATCTTATACTAATGAAGGAGTTCATTTATCTGTCATTAAAGAAAGAATCTAACGTGTGTCACTTACACTTCATGAGCAAAAGTAACAGATGTCTTGTGCCCGGGCACAGTACACTCGGGTCACACTGGCCAAACAAACTGGACTTCAGGGTTAAGGAGTGTTCAGGCACGGTACAGATGTCCAGTTTTGCTCTGTCGCTGGACTCTGGAAGTTTACTGACTGTTGCTGGGTCCCCTTAGAGGAGCTTTTCCTCAGTGTCCCCCCGTCTCTGTGTTAGCTTCAGGATGCTAACTTTAGCTGCAGTTAGCCTGTTGTTTTAGCCTGTAATGTTACGGTAAACAAGCTTCTCTGTTTTCTAAACATTGTGCACTCGGAGCTTGCGGCGCCGCTCTCAGTGACGTGGAAGAGCGGGGCGGTATCAGCGGTGGCTCATTTACATATGAAGGCCACGCCCACTAAATCAGAGCGTTCTGAACAGAGGGGCTATGAGAGCCTGGAAACAATGCTGCTGGGCTTGATTTATTGGCTTTTTGGACCAAAACATGTTACTACCATTTCATGAAGACATCGATGATCCCGATTAAACTGCAGGAAAGGAGCAGGAGATGGGGGCTGTTGTGACGTGTCCTGGCTGCGTTCCAGCTCCAGAAACAGAGCAGAGCCCTCCAGGTTAGATACGCTAGCTTCCTGTTTCTGCTGGCTGCTGGAGCCACGGTTAAACTCCTCCTCTGCTCAGTCCTCACAAAGAAAAGTGCTTCTGGCTGTCATTAGCTTGTGTATTAAAAAAAAATATCAACCCTCCTTCCCTTTAAGTCATCGTGTTGACTCACACTGGATCCGTTCAGTTGCGGTTTGTCTGCTAGGTGTCTCATGTCGTAGGTAATACGAAGCCATCCTCTTTTTGCTGGACGACTGGAAGCTACCTAAAAACATCCAGAGACTTTCAGTTGACAAATGGAGCAGAGACAGATTGGTGTTTCCTCGAGCTACGGCTACAAAAGCGTCTGAAAGCAGCGCCCAAACCAACGGGTGATGCCCATCTGTGACATTTGCTTTAGAAATCAGCCTCTGGACCAAACCACGACTCAAAACCACCAACAGCTGATCTGTGGGAACAAAGACTGATTGAAGATCCAAGTTATTGCAGATATTATTTTGTCCAGGCCTGTTTGCTCTGACCATCTGTCTCCATGTTTCCTCTCTTTAAGCTCTTTGTTCCTACATGTTGCTGCTCCACGCTGCACAGCTTCAGACGCCACGTCCTGGTCGGGATGAAACAGGAAGTGCACGTTTGGAACAGAAATATCAGCACGTCTGGAGCAGAAATATGGAAACTGTCTCCTGCTCTTGCAGACTGTGAAATTCTGAAACCAATTCCCCCAAATATTTACCTGCATAAATTAGAGATGTCTGAGTTTTTATCGTGAGGACCCAGGAATCGAGTCCTCGCCCCCGTGTCCGTGTGTGTGTTCACGCTGAAAGGCTGCGAGTCTGTTCAGGCAGGATTCAGACCAAAAATGGAGTTTTTAAAAAACATATTTCATTTAATCTGCATGCAAAATGAGTCCCCCCACATGCAGGGGAGAATTAAAACCAGACAGTGTGTGTGTGTGTGTGCTCGGACACACACACGGAGGTGAACGTTTCTATCGCAGACCGTTTAAAGAAGGTTTCTGTGAATAACGCTCAAATTAAGGCAGAAATCACAGCCCACATCCCTGAGATCATGTATGTAAATGTGTGTGTGTGTTTATTTATTTGTGTGTGTGTTTGTGTGTGTGTGTGTTGCTTTCTCTGTGTGCTGAACATAATGACATGTCATCTGGAGGAGCTGTGTTCATGTTTTTCACACTGTGTCAATGTCTAATACTCATCCATGCAAATCAAATATGTTTAAATTTGAGTGTGTGCATGTGTGTGTGTGTGTGTGTGTGTGTGTGTGTGTGTGTGTGTGTGTGTGTGTGTGAGGGACAGACAGGAATGCTGGGCTGTGATTTCCCTGCAGGCTGTTCTTACATTTAACTGTGTTCAGCCCACAACATTCACATGACATAAATTATTCATTACATCCACCGACTGTGTGTGTGTGTGTGTGTGTGTTTCTGCGTGTGTGTGGGTGTGTATTTGTGTGCACAGCCGTACGTGTGTGTTTAGCTCCATTCTAACTTAATAAGTGGTGTGTACAGCGTCTGTTGGAGCGTTTTTGTTCGTGTCGTGGTTTTTAAAAGAGAGGCTTTTAAACGCTCAGATATTTAAACCAAAGCTCTCCAGAGGTGTGAATGAAGCATGAGTGTGTGTGTGTGTGTGTGTGTGTGTATGAGTGAGTGTGTGTGAATCGATACAGAGCTGCAGGTTTATTTCGTGCTTTCAGAATCCACTGGATGCTGGAGGAGAGCTGCTGGACATCTGCTGAACATAACCTTTGAGAGTTAGATTCAGAAACTGGATCTGTGCACGCTGAGGAGAGCAGAGTCTGAAAATATTCAAACACACACACACACACACCATAAACAGGTGTGTGACAAAAAGCAGCGGCATCAAGCTTCATTAATCTCACAGGTAAAAACAGACGGATAAATGAAAAAGCCTCTTGATGTGTAAAAGTCCAGAGATCACGTAAACAGATCGTGAACGGTAGAGAATTGAATTGAAAAATTGTAAATACTGTTAAAACCTCTCCAATGGGATCAGGTCGAGTCGTGTTAAGGTGTATTTTATAAAGCTTTGTTGTGTCCAGTGAATCATCCTGATGAATTACATTAAGCTCCATTATCCTGTCATGTTGAAAGGTGTTGTGTTGGACTGTTTTGTCTTGGACCTTTTTATCAGATCTGTAACTCGTGGAGGCAGGAAGACCACAGGAACCAGCCCAATGTGCTCATTAGTTTGAGTTTGGCTTTGATCTGTGGTGGAAACAAATTCTCCAAAATACTGGTTCAAATGAAAATAAGATTATCAACTAAATCAAAACTGATTTTCTGACTAACCTGACTTCTGACTAACAGCCCTTCTAATTGTCTGACTTACAGGATTTCCGACTAACGGTTCCTCTGATTTTCTAAATTACCCAACTTCTGACCAAAGGATCTTCCAATTCTCCGACAGTTTTTTCGACTGAAGGTACTTCTGATTTTCTGACTCTCTGGTTTTCCGATCTTTTGACTAGTTGTCTTTTTGATTTTCTGACTAACACGACCTCTGGTTAACCGGTCTTTTGATGTCCTGACAAACCCAACTTCTGGCCAAAGGATCTCCTGATTCTCTAACTAAAGTGACTTCTGACTAACAGCCCCTCTAATTTTCTGACTTACAGGATTTCTGACTAACCTGACTCTGACCAAAGGATCTTCCGATTCTCTGACTGAAAGTATTTTTGACTGAAGGTTCTTTTGATTCTCTGACTAACAGGATTTCTGATTTTCTGACTATTTTTGACTGAAGGTACTTCTGATTTTCTGACTCACAGATCTTCTGATCTTGTGACCAATAGTCTTTCTGATTTTCTGATTAACCCGATTTCTGACCTAAGAATCTTCCTTATTCTCTGACTGACCTGACTTCTGGCTAACAGCCCTTTTATTCGTCTGACTTACAGGATTTCTGAGTAACAGCCCTTAAAATTGTCTGACTAACAGGATTTCCGACCAAAAGATCTTCTGTTTTTCTGACCAACCCAAATTCTGACCAAAGGACCTCCTGACTCACTGACTAACCTGACTTCTGACTAAAAGCCTTTCTAATTATGTGACTAACAGGATTTCTGAGTAACAGGTTTTTTGATTTTCTGACTAACCTGACTTCTGACCGAACAATCTTCAGATTCTCTAACAGTATTTTTGACCAAAGGTACTTCTGATATTCTGACTCACTGGTCTTCTGATGTTTTGACCAATGGTATTTCTGATTTTCTGACTCACCGGACTTCTGGTTAACGGGTCTTCTGATTCTCTGGCAAAAGTGACTATTGACTAACAGCCCTTCTAATTGTCAGACTAACAGAATTTCTGACTGATAGGTCTTCTTATTGTTTGACTAACTATTTTTGACTAAAGGTACTTCTAATTTTCGGACTCACTTGTTTTCTGATGTTCTGACAAACCCGACTTCTGGCCAGAGGATCTCCTGGTTCTCTGACTAACATGACTTCTGACTAACAGCCCTTCCAATTGTCTGACTTACAGGATTTCTGACAAAAGGTTCTTCTGATTTTCTGACTAACCTAACTTCTAGCCAAAAGATCTTCCAATTCTCTGATAAAAAGTTTTTTCAACTGAAAGTACTTCTGATTTTCTGGCTCACTGGTTTTCTGATCTTTTGACCAATAGTCTTTCTGATTTCCTGACTAACCTGACTTCTGACCACAGGATCCTTCTGATTCTCTGACAAAAATGTCCTCTAATTTTCTGATTAATACTTCTTTTGATTTTCTGACTAACAGGATTTCTGACTCACTGGTCTTCTCACTTGCTGACTAACAGGATTTCTAATTTTTGAAAATGACCTGATAGTCTTTTTCTGTCTTGGCCTGAGCAGGCTCTGTCACAGTTACATCGTAGCCGTCTTACTCACTCTCTCTAAGACGACTGAAAAGTCGACGCCCACTCTCATCACTCCGTCTGAATGATCGTCACGTTAAATCAGCCAACAGCACAAAAACCCTACAGCTCAGTTTGAGTGGGAGAAATCAGCTGAAACAAAAAATCACTCCTTCAGACCTCCTCATTAAAACTTAAAGACGAGGAGAGGTTTGAGGAGTCAGAAACTTCATCTGACTGAATCCTCACTGATGGAATAAAACGATCCTGAAAGCAGCTTGTTCATATTTTCCTCCTGAGAGACGAGGAGCTGGATGATAAACTGATGAACCTGAAATCAGTTTAAGGATATAAATCCAAGACATCAGCTTCTCCTCTGTTTGTCAGTCATTCAGCCGTGACCTCTGACCTTATCCGTCTTCAGTTTGCTGACTCCAGGATTTAAACCTTCAGTGAAGCTGAGGAGGAGATGGATGACAGGAGAAGAAAGTTGCTGATGTTGTTGTATTTGCCTGATTCTGTCAGAAACTGCTCTGTCTGCTCTGTTAGTGATGGATTTATGATTTATTGATTCCCTATTTACTGATATCCTCAGGTCTCACACACATAAGCCTGATTAATCACAGTGTGAGGCTGTTTTCTATCAATGCAAGGAAATAAATTAATATATTTCTGAGGCATTTCTGAGGCATTTATACCACCTGGCCTCTAGAGGGCAGTGTGACATGAGGTGACTTTCTGATGTCTAATAAAGTGAATTATGTGATATTATTGCTTTCAATCTCGTGCATTTATAGAAAAGATCTTTTGATTTTCTGACCTGTGCTGATGGCTGGGAGTGTGACGCTGTGTTTGCGCAAAATACAATAAAATAATAATAATAAAAAAAAAAAATCAATCAAAATCCCCTGAACTTTATTGCACCACTACGTTTTTTTTTATCTTTTAAAATGTATTCATTTATTTTAAATTTTTATCTGGAGGAGTTTGCTTTGAGAGAAATGACAGAGGAGATTATCGGTAAAAATTTGAGAAAAAATCTGTCCATCACTTGATCCTAGCAAGTTTGCGTTTCAGGTGAGAATAAAAAAAAAAAAAAAAAAAAAAAAAAAAAAGTTTAATTTATATCTATTGTCTTGTCACACGTCCCTAGAGAAGTTTTATTTATCATTTTTTAATTTATTTAATTTTTAATCAGGCTGTAAACATGTTTATTTCTGCGGCAAAGCTGGACATTTTAACATTTAGTTCTATGGAGACTGACCCATTTTTGGGACCGGCCTCTAGTGGACATTTGAGGAACTGCAGTTTTATTTTTTTAAAGGCTTCTTTTTTCCACCAGTCTTACTTATAGGAGTATTCACGAGTATTAACTGTTCCATCTTTGGGTTTTAGCTTTTATTTTGATGTTTGAGAGTAATTTTGGGCTTGGTCCCAATTAAGACCTTGACGTAAGCAGCAGATTTGGCGCAAAATGACAACTTTAATTAATAAAATCCTCTTATCAAATCCTACAAGTATCACTACTTCTTATTTTTACTAAATTCACATCAGGTCATGTTTCAGAGGAGCCTTGAAGTTGTGTTAAACATCAAATTTGTCACACGGGGGTTTGTGAAGCAGAGAGTATCAGCGTGTAAGCTCCGCCCCCAGTCCCCGCTCTCTGTCTCTGCAGGACTCTGACGCCTTAAAGGATCCGGACCCTCGCTCCGGCGTGTTTCTGAGCGTCTGCTTTTGTGTCCAAGATGAGTTTTTCCTTTTTTTGTTTTGTTGAAAAGAGGCTCAGAGAGTTGACCACAGCTGTCACACTGCTGAGGCTGTAATCCTGCGTGTGTGTGTGTGTGTGTGTGTGTGTGTGTGTGTGTGTGTGTGTGTGTGTGTGTGTCAGTGTGTTTGTAAATGTGTTTGTGTGTGAGTGTGTATCTGCTCCAGTGAGTTACTGAAGGTGTAACTTGGTCTTGTATTGCAGCCGACACTGAAACCTTTTTAAGCTGTCAGAGCCAATATCTGGTCTTTACAGGAGCGGTTAAGAGGTGTGTGTGTGTGTGTGTGTGTGTGTGTGTGTGTGAGTGTGTGTGAGACGGTGTGTGTGTGTGTTTGCTGATCTTATTCTCTATGACAGTACGGCACAACCATAAATGGAGTTTAAATTTTGAATAACCTCTGTGACCTTAAAGTCTTTTTTCTTTTACATTTGGCTCAAAGAAACACACACACACACACACTCACACACACACACACATCTCCCAGCAGTGTGACAGCTGTGGTCGTGACCTCAGATGCACAGAAGCGTTTCCTCCAAACAGCAAAAATCTGCTGCACAGACATGCAAAGGAGAAAAGTGAGGAGAGGAAAAAGTTCAACCCTTAGTCCAACTTAGCCCCGCCCACTATGACATCACTGCGCTCCTTTCAGGGCTTGATTGACAGGTCAGTGGTAATTTAAGGTCATTCTCACATTGAAGTTTTGACCTTAGGGTGATATAGATTTAGTTTTTTCCTGAACGTGACATAAATGTTGAAGGTTATATTTATATACGTTTATGTCACAGGAAGACGTTTTCCTTGACCTTTGACCCCGTAAAGAAAGGAGGGGTTAGACGTGATCATAAATGCTACACATGGTTATTTCCTCCCACTTTTTCCTCGCCCTGCAGGTCGCAGAGGTCACGCAGAACAACCTGAAACATGATGTCGATTAAAAGACGGGCTGACGCGGAGCAGCGCCGCGGGGCACAGCAGGGGGCGGGGGGTCAGGAAACATGATTTCTGAGTGCTGCATCCTGACACCTACGTGTAACACGTGGGCGTCGTTGATTAAACATTAAAGGCTTTTAGTGCTGCTCGGACTCAGAGAGGCTGGGATCTCTGGAAAGAATTCACAAAAGCATCGTGAGCCGCGTGCGATGGTAAGAGGCTGTGCAGACGGCGGCGCTGAAAAGCTCTTTGAAACGAGCCATTACTCGTTTATTTGATGCCAAAAAAGCCACTTTTTCATGCAAATACTGTTATTACAACAACACCTAACTCTCTAACAGCAGCGCTGAAAGCCACAGCAGAGTGATTGACATTTCCCCGTCTCGCTGCACCACAGTGTGAGCTGCTACACCTGCACGGAGAGTCTGTTAATGCTGGTTTGGTGTTTTTGTTTCTGATTCGGTGATAATAAAGGGCTTTATACAATCCATATCATTACACAACAACGCAGCAATTTCCTTTTTTTATCTGCTGTTTTTTTTGCTTGCTTGGAACAAGAAGAAAGCTGGAGTCAAAGTGTGAGATTTAAAAACTAATTAAAGCATCTCTGCTCTACGGTGGCCTGCAGGTGTCAGACAATTTGCAAAAGCCACAACAAACCGGAAAAATGTCCACAGTGGGAGCTAAAAGAGGTCAACTTTACCCATTTCCTGACAGATGGTCAGTGGACACAGAAAAGTTGTGAAAGTGAGTAAAACATTTTCTTTGTCAACTTCAGCGAAGATAAAACGCCTCATAGGAGTCATGATTAACTGAAAAAAACTGAAATCTGATCAAGAGTTTTTGTCACATTTTAGGGAAAAACTGTCTTATTATCCCTGATAAGAGCCACATTCACCTCATTAGTCCAGAAAAAAAGTCTTGTTTCAAACCAACATCAGCTGGGCTAGAGCAAATTGATGGTCCTATAAAAAAGGTGTTTTTTCACCAAGCAGTTAAATAGCACACACCTCATGATGGGTAAAGGCAAAGAGCTCTCTGAAGACATTCACAACCTGATTGTTGCTCAGCATCAGAATGGAACTGGTTACAGACTTATATCAAAGCACCTGAATACTCCAGTCAGCACCGTTGGGGCCATTATTCACAAGTGGAAGAAGCACCACCTTACCATCAACAGGCCACGCACAGGAGCTCCTTGAAGATTTCTGACCAGGGAGTCAGAAAGATAGTCAGAAGAGGACTCAACCAGCCAAGGACCACCCTGAAAGTGCTCCAGAAAGACTTGGAGGCAGCAGGTACGATTGTTACAGAGAAAACAATAGGCAATGCACTCCACCACCATGGCCTCTATGGACGCTCAGCCCGCAAGACTCCATCCCTCAAGAAAAGGCATGTTGAAGCTGGTTTAAAGTTTGCTAAACAGCATCTTGACAAGCCTGTAGAATACTGGGAGAATGTTGTCTGGTCAGATGAGACCAAAACTGAACTTTTGGGCTGTCATACTACAGACCATGTTTGGAGGAGAAATGGCTCTGCACATCAGCCAAAAAACACTACACCAACAGTGAAGTTTGGAGGTGAAGCATCATGGCATGGGGTTGTTTCTCATCTCATGGTGTTGGCAAACTTCATCTAACTGACGGAGCAATGAATGGAGCCATGTATGGGGAAATTCTTGATCTGAATCTGCTGCTATCCACCAGGATGATGAAGATGAGACGTGGCTGGACCTTCCAGCAGGACAACCATCCAAAGCACACGGCAAAGTTGATTCTCAGATTAGTTCAAACATACAAGAAGCTTTTGGAAGCTGTCACTGCAAACAAAGGCTTCTCCACTAAGTATTAGATGAGTTTCAGTTAGCGTCTTCAATACTTTTTTCCTGTGTTATCGTACTTAATTCACCATAATCATTATTTATGGACCTGAACGTTGTGATTTCTTTTCATGTGTGGATTATTTCAGTTAATCAAATTGCAACTTTGGAAATAAATGTGATGAGAAAAAAGTTGTCGTATCAATACTTATTCTCCAGACACTAAACTACAAACTGAGTTGACAAAGTTTGATTGTTGCCACATTTCCAACTACAAATAACTACATCACCTTGTCGCTTTGCATTCTGGGAAAAGTTGACTTGAAAAAAAGAAAGAAGAGTTGAAAAATAAACCAAAACAAATGAGTAAAGAGTCATGTTCTGAGGACAGTGGGTGATGGTGCTCATGGGAAACGGAGTCTTCATCCTGCTGTTGGTGCAGTCAGCAGCTAACAGGTGTTCCTGTGAATAAATGATGATCAAACAGGACTCTGAAGCTGGCTGAACCCCCTCTAAAGAGAGAAATGAATCATTTAAACTGGTCTTAAGGCCGAGGCGTTGTTGAGCGTGGTTCCCGTCACACGGAGCGTTATGAGGCGGCTGACATTCTGCACAGACAGGAGCCGGAGTGAGACTGAACTTCAGCGACCGCCGCTGAATACTGATGAGCAGGAAAATTGATCCAGCTCGCTGAGGAAACGCTCGCTGCTTTACATGCAGACCCACATTCCTATGTATGTTTCTGTGTTTGTGTTGCTTCATCCATGCTTTGACTCTTCCTCCTCCTCCTCCTCTTCCTCGTTGCACCTCTTTTTATTTTCTGCTGCTGTTTCTTTCTCTCCGTCTCTTTTTGAAGTTTGCGTTGAGATAAACTTGTGACAGCAGAAGAGCAGCAGTCAGAGCTGTCAGCAGTCTTTTCTTTATGAGTGTGTAAGTGTGTGTGTGTGTGTGTGTGTGTGTGTGTGTGTGTGTGTGTGTGTGTGTGTGTGTGTACATTCAGCATGGTTCTGCTTCAAAGCCCATTTTGTGTCAATGGGTGTGTCATGACGGATTTTTGTCAACCCCCTGTGGTGATACGAGACTTCCTCAGTGTGTGTATCAGTCAGAGGGTTGTTTCTGTGTGAGTGTGAGTGTGTGTGTGTGTGTGTGTGTGTGTGTGTGGGAGCTGACTCAGTTCCTCAGGGTAGATCCCTGAAGCTCGGCTGTCAAACTCTGTTTTTCTTCTCGGCTCTTTAGTGCTGCTCTCCTCTTACTGTACGCCTCCTTCTGTCTCTCCTCCTGCTGTAAACCAGCTCCTGGATCAGGAGACGATGTCCTCAACTTTTCCTTTGTCCTCCAGGAACGACTAAATAAAGTTTTGAACTTTGAAAACTACACTTATGGATTTTAGCGAACACGTGGTGGAAGTTTTAAAGTTTTAAAGCCTGATTGAAGAACCTGTTGTAAATTAAAAATGACAACACACCTGCACATCTGCATAATCCAACACCTGAGCGTCGTACCTGTAACACTGCAGGGGGCTCTCACCCATCAGCTCAGCTCTGCAGCTGCAGGTTTAATGATTCACAGTCTTCAGCAGACTCGATGAACCAACCAGGGACGCCCTCACAGCTGCAGGGAGGATATGATTCATAGATCGAACGCGTCTTATTTTATTACCTGAGATCAGGGAGTTCCTCCTGACGTCTTCTTTTCTGAGTCTGAAACTTCTTCTCAGAGTTCAACAAAATACAGTCAGTTCTTTGCCTTGGATTCAGAGCGGTCTGGATCTGAAAAAAGGTGGAGAAACTACAATATCAATATTTTCATCTTTTGTTTTTAATGGAAAAACCTTCAGTTATGTAACAGAGGAGCTACGTTTTCAGAAAGCTCAGCTTTCGCTAAAATGTCCCTAAAAAGTGTTGATCTGTTCTGCTGTGTGAACATTTCATTGATAAAATCTGAGCTAGAATTCCTTCATCTTTAGTTCAGAATCAGCTCCTATCACAGGTAACTGGCTCCACCTCCTTCTCATTCATCCCCGCAGCGTCTCAGCGCTTTCACACAGTCGGACGCTGAGCGTCTTCTGACTTCAGCGGGGAAGTGTAGAGTGGGTTGTTCCACTGTGGAAACTGGACGGTCATTGGATAAACGCTGGGCTTTGTCCCGCCCATCGGACGCTCAGCGTCTCTGGGGGTCTATGAGGCAGTGGGCTGGCCTGGACGCTGGGCTTCTGCATGATGATTGGATGATCTGTCTGAGGCCGAATCCCTTTTTGACTGACAGTGAAATGAGCCAGTCAGAGATCTTGAAGTATAACCCTCCACCGGAGCAGCTTCTGAATTGTTCTGGACTGATCCGGAGGCTCAGTGACTCAATGAGCGATTTGGCAGAGATTATGTCCCGCGCTGAAGCTCCCTTGCCGTGACCCCGGCTAAGTGCGGCTAAAATCGGTTGGATCTAAATAACTTCTGAAGGACTCCGAGCTGCACCGTGTTTGTCTGAGTGAGTATATGAGCATGCACACACCTATAAATAAGGTCCAGGTGTCAAAAAAACGGAGTTGCCCTTTAAGCGCCTGAAGCTAGTTTCTACTTTTTAGGCTACCTTACAGTAAAGCTAACAAATTACTTGAGGCTGAAGCTAAATTTGACTGACTTAGCATTAGCTCATTAAGCAGGCTTTTAGGGCTAACCTGTGTTTAGCTCGTGCATAGCTTAGTCACTTAGGAGTTTGTGAGCTATGGCTAACCTTTAGGAGCTTACCACCAAGATGCAGATGGATTGTTAGCTTGGATAAGTTTAGCTAGCCGAGGCCATGGGTATTTTGGTTAGGAAATAATCACTTTTAGGCTCATTACTTATTTTTGGCTTGAGGTTTTTTGGATGATTTGTCACAGATGAAATGTTTCGTGTCTGTAAGAAGTTTCAGCGTTCACACAAACACTCAGCGTCGCTACGAGGAGCTGAAAACTTTTATCAGCTGCAGCAGTCTGAGAGCAGCTGGGATAAAAGCAGGAAGTTATTATTAAAATGTTGTTGGATGAACCCTGTGTGTGTGTGTGTGTGTGTGTGTGTGTGTGTGTGTGTGTGTGTGTGTGTGTGTGTGTGTGTGTGTGTGTGTGTGTGTGTTAGCTGGACAACTCAGCATTAAATCTCATTAGGAAGTGAGGATGAGAGAGCTGGTCCGCTGCCCGGGGACACACACACACACTCACACAATCACACACTCACACACACACTTCTGATCTCGCCATCCACTAAATCTAGAAGGTTCAACACACTCGTATATCCTGGCATTCAGATGCTGCAGGGGTCCATTTGGAGTGGAACATCCCATAATGAGGGTGTGCCCGTTGCCATGGAGATGAATAACATCGAGCTTTTGATAGAGAAATCAATTTGAAGCTACAGCTGAATCTGACGGAGTCGGGCAGAGTCAGAGAAGACGTTTAAGGTGAAATTTCCTTCTCCATCGAGATTCCTTTGTCGTTTATTTCCTGCTTTTTATTTCATGTTTTAATAAGAACAATTACTATGATATTATTCATGTGTTTCTGTACAGAGATGAGCAGGTAATTAACAGACACACCCAACCACTGCTCACAGAGCACATCAGGAAAACAGGAAAATGACATTAATTACCCCTCGGCTCATTCTGGATCACACGTCTTTTCTCTTTCTTCTCTTTCTGTCTTTTTTTTTTCACACATCTTGAGTGTGTTGTGTTGGTTTGAAGCCAAATTTCTTGCTCCCCAATGATGTCTGCCATTAAAACATTTTTCTTGGCAAAGATTGAGGAGAAATCTGAGTCTGTGAAGTCTGATCAAGTGTTTTTTATTAATGTATAAATTCAGCATTTTTCCGACAAAGATAGTCTTTGAGTAAATTTAAATTTGGGGCTGTTGTCTTTTTATTCTTTTTTTTTTTTTTTCTTTTCTTTTATTTATTTATTTATTTATTTATTTATTTATTTATTTATTTATTTATTTATTTATTCATTTATTTATGTATTTATTATTTCATTTATTTATTTATTTATTTATTTATTTATTTATTTATTAGAGGAGGTATTCAGATTCCCCAGTTTTCAAACATGGTTACTAAACATGAAAATTGGTGGACTTGAACCTTCTAAGTGATTTAACTTATATGGCCAAAGTCATGTTGATCTTTCAGTTATTTTTGTTTCATGATAAATAAGTAAAAAAAATAAAAAATAAAATAAATAAAATAAAAAATAAATAATAAATAAATAAATAAATAAAATATTGAAAAATTAAATAAAATATTGAAAAAAATAAAATATAACATAAATAAATAAATAAACTAAAATAAAATGATAAAATAATAATTAAAAAAAAATAGTTATAATAATGAAAAAAATCAAAGTTCCTCGAGTCACAAATAGCCAAACAGTCAAGCGCTGACTATTAAATTTCGAGGGTTTTGGTTCAGGTCTGGTTTAGGCCAGCCTGGGTTTCCCCCTTACACGACTTTAATCCAACAGAGCAGAAGTCTGGGCCTGGATCTTGTGGTACAGATGAACAGGAACAGGACCAGTGCTTATGTTTTATTGGCAATAAAACCCAGATAAATGGCCTCCTATTTCAGCAGCATTAAAGGGTTTATTAAATAAAGTTATCTGTTCACTTCATTATTCATACTGAGGGAGGAAAGAGGCGGTCGTAAAACAACAAAATAAAAGTCTGAGTGCCGGAGATGGAAAATGATGAAGGATTACAAAAGGACGCAGAGAAAGAGAGATGGACTCTACTCTGTGCAGCATCACTTTAAAGATACTTCTGATGATGTGGATCGATACGAGCAGCAGACTCGTTGTCAATTAGACGGTTTGTAGCTCTCACCAAAATAAAAGCATTCAACAAACATCCAAAGTTAAAGCTGGAGAGCCTTGACACCAACTTTACTGCAACTTTCCTCCTTCCAGAGTTTTTATTTATTCCAAAAAACTGCGTTGGAATAAAATGATGAAATATTATTGAAGCAGCTGCCCGGCCTGTTTGCTCTGACTCATCCACAGCCTCAGTCTCTCATCGGGGTAAGTGCCGCTGTGAACACACATATTGAACAGACTTATTAAACAGCTCTGAGCAGCTGTGATCAGAGACCTGCAGCAGGTACGCTGACCTCTCAGGTACACCGGGAGGAGGCGTTTCATGTCTCAGCTACATGACAGTTTGCTTAATGAGGCTGTGGGTTTTGTCTGTGACTGTAAAAGGTTCATCGAGTCTATTCTTTCTCATTTTACCGTTTTTATTCTCTGATCCTGCTGTGGAGCCTGTTCAGATCCTTTTAATCCAGAGAGAGTATAACATTAGCATAATGTATAACAATCAAACCCTGACATATTTAATCTGAATGTGCAGCTTTCCTTCAGGTAATCAATGTCCCTCCATCATCTGTGTTGTTACAAAACTTGACTAATACAACTGGCAAACATGTTTTTGGATTGTGGAAGGACAAGCTGGTGATCTGAACCAGGTACCTTCTTACTGTGAGGCAGAAGCATTAAACAGTGTGCCACCAACAACCAAATTCCTTGAGTGATTTTTACATTTTTAAAACTATTTATTTATTTATTTAATTGTATTTTTTATTCATGTATAATTAAAAAAAAGCTTTTTTATTTGTTTGTTTATTTATTCTTTTTTTTTAAAAAAAAAAGAACTAATTTATTTGTTAAATAAGTTATTAATTTATTTTTTAAAAGAGTTAATTAATTCACATATTTGTAAAAAAAAAAAGAGCTTATTTATTTATTTATTTATTTATTTATTTATTTATTTTTAAAAGAGCTTATTTATTTGTTTGTTCATTTGTTTATGTATTTATGTATTCATATATTTATCTGTTCATTTCTTTAAAAAGTGTATTTATTGGTTGTTTATTTACTCATTTATGTTTTAAAACTGCTTATTTATTTATTTGTTTGTTTCTTTATTTTTAAAAGAGCTTATTTACTTTTTGTTCATTTATTTATTTATTTTCTTATTTATTTTTGGTTCAATTTCTGATGTTCTTATTTGACAATTTTTTTAAAAACTTTTTTCTATTCATTTTTGATTTTTTTTTAAGAATAAAATCTGGTCAAATAAACTTTAATCAATGCAAAACAAAATACATTAAAAGAAATAAAAAGAAATAAATATTAAAAAACTGTTTGACACATTACTGAATCTGCTTTTTGAACAAATATTTGCATTTAGCATCCTCGGAGGTAGATGTTTTGTCCGCTGGTGGTGGAGGAGACCAAAATTAGAGCAAAAAGAAAGAAAACAAATGGACTCTTCTGTTTGGAAATGTCAGTATTTTGTTCCGCAACTGTTTGAAAATAATTTAGTTTAAATGTTGCTTGTCATATGTGTATTTGACCTCCTATGTCATTGTCATCGTACAATGAATAATAACAGTAAAGTTACATTCGTCATTGCTTTCAGATATCTGCTGATGGTGTTTACTGAATGGCTGACTGGACGTCTTTTCTCCCCCCGTCATGTTCTGACTGTGTCTGAGACTTAAACCGTTCTCATAAACACAATGAAACACCTTTAAATCTGTGGTTAAAAACAGCAACTAAAGGGTGTTAAAAATACTCAAAGAGTAAATAAATAAACTGTGAGTGTAAATAACCTTGACTGAGCTTTATTTAGCTAACGAAGGACTGTTGTGAGTACGATCAGTCAAAAGATAAAGCAGAGAGAACACACACAAACACACACACACACACACAAACACAAACACACACACACATCCCTCCGCTGCTGGTGGTTTGATATTGATCGGCTCTCTGCTCTGTGTTTGATGAAGGATTTATGGCAGAGTGGCGCAGACAGGCAGGATGGAGTTATTTTAGATGAGGCTTTATTTAACAAGGTGAGTCCCACCGGAGTGGAAGTCACACGGAGAGAGAAATCAAAGACAGAGCAGCAGAGAGAGGTCGGCCATCCAGGGGTCAGAGGTCGTCACGCAGCGCTGAGCGTCTTGACTTGAAAGCGGGAGAACAGACGGAGAGGGAGACTGAAGAAGCTGTTCAGCTCAAACAAGTTCAATTTATTTCTGTTCTCTCAGTGACACAGCAGCCAGGTTTTAAAGCTAACACAGATCGTTTTCTTTGATCCACGCCTCAAATCATCCTAATTGTGGAGCTGAGTCTTTTGTAAGAGCAGGTCTTTGTATCTTTGAGCTGAGTGATCACAGCTACGGTGCTTTCTGCGTGTGCTCCACAGAGTCATCAGCAGGTTTAAGCCTCGTTTGGGGAGTTCATCATGTAAAGAAGAAACAAAGTATGTAAAAATGTGATTTTTGAATATTGAAAGTTTCATTTTTATCTGGAAAGTTTAAAGTGGTTGCAGTGGTGAAAATTATGCTACTGTTTTTTTTTTTTTTGTTTAAGTACTTTTTAAAAAAAATATCTGTGGTAAATGTGCTTGCGCAGTTTAATTGAATGTTAATTAACAACTATGACCAGGTTTTTTCTTGACCTGTAGTAACTGCTTTTGATCACTGGGTGGCAACAGACACATTTATTCATTTTTTTGTTTTGTTTTGTTGTTTTTTTGTTTTCTGATAAAAAACTGCAGTTCCTCAAATGTCCACTGGGGGCTGTCCCCAAAAGCAAAGGGATCCCCATTAGAGCCCATACTTAAAAGTGAAATTTAACTGCAGGCTTAAAATGTTTACATTCTGCTACGGGTGCATTTTGTTACTATTATTATTATTATTATTATTATTATTATTATTATTATTATTGTTATTATTATTGTTATTATTATTATTTTTTTCATTTTTCATTTAGCGTATTTCCTTATTTTCAACTATTTCAATGATGGTTGCATTTTATCACTCAACTGCAACCAAAATATGGTTTTATTTATTCAATTATTTTTTATTTATTTATCAATGAATTATTTCATTAATTAATTAATTAATTTATTTATTTATTTAACTAAT
This sequence comes from Halichoeres trimaculatus, assembly GCF_033239565.1. Classification (NCBI taxonomy): domain Eukaryota; kingdom Metazoa; phylum Chordata; class Actinopteri; order Labriformes; family Labridae; genus Halichoeres; species Halichoeres trimaculatus. The sequence continues at coordinate 858,546 of NW_027437199.1, read as the reverse complement.
TTTATTAACAAATGATAAATAATTTAGAATATATAATTAAGCATATAAATATATACCTTACAATAAAAATAAAAATAAGAATAAACTTGTATTAATTTTATTACTTTAATTACTTTTTTAAATTAACAAAAATATTATAATTAATTAATTAATTAAGTAATTGCTGTATTTAATTTATTTATTTAGTCTTTAAACTATTTATTTTATTCATTTACATTTTGGTGTAGTAAAACGTTTTTAACTGTTGTGAAATGCAAAATTTTCTGAACTGATTTGCTTTATTTTTTTTTTTGTAAACAATAAATGTAAACATTTCATACCTATCAAACATCAGTGCTGCTGATACTATGAAAGGGAATAAAAACGGGAAAAACTTAATCACTATGTACCAACAGAAAAAGACTTTCATTTATTTTTTGCCCCAGACCTTTTAAGACAAAAATCATGAATCACTGCTGAATCAGTTATTATTGCATGTGTGAGGTTACAGCAGCTGGTCACTACAGTGAGATCAAAATGTGTTTTTTACTGAATAGTTTTCCAGTGTAATCACTGTGGTTCTTTTTCCTTTCTTTGGAAAAAGGAAACAAAAACAGATCATCCACTGTGATCATGTCTGGTTCCTCTGTGCTTGTAAATACCACTTTAACTGTGCACATTTGCTCAGAGAAAATATAGAAACAGCTGTGCTCTTTTATATCCAAGACCCACTTTTCCCCAAAGTTCTCACAGTAAATTAAATCAAAGAGTCTGTGCATCTGCTTCTCCTTCTGCCAGGGCCCGTCTACAATTACATTTAAAATGAGATAATTTCATCTCTCTCTGTGAATTCAGAGTATTAACACTGAAGCCAACTTTTACATGAAGCTTTTCTTGGGTGATTCAAAAAATATTACAGTGTGACTCATTCTTTTACAGATAGTCGGGGCTCTTATATCTAAAAACGTTCAAAAATAAGTTTTGTGTGTCTTTCACACAGCTAGTCGTAACTCTTCTGGCTTTATCAAACCCGATCACTTTGAAATTTGGTCAACTCATGTAAGACACCTTCAGGATTAAAAACTATTAAAAGCTTTGCTCTGTATTAAACAGTGCAGCTGTAGAAGCACAGCAAAGTCAGTGTTTTTGTTTTTGGTCTGGTTCCATTTCTATCCGAGCTTCTTCGTTTGTCTGGGACATTATTAAGAAAAAATAAATCCAGCCGCAGACTTTTAAGCTCACTTTATTGCTTCCTCTCTCTGTCTTTAAAACAACGGTCCAACGGGGGAACTGTCAGTTTGCTACATAAAACTCAGCGTTCCCACAGATCTCTGCTGCTGGAGGAGTAATTGAACTGTCAGCGAGGGTTCAGGTTTTTCCAGGCTACTTCATGGGTCAGTGGAGTTTTGAGGCAGAGGCTATTAACACATTTTTTACTGCCTCATATGTTCTGCTTTTGTTTAAATTTTTAAGAAACAGCTCAGCCAGCTTCCAGAGAGTCTTGGTGGTGAGGCAGCCCGAGTCTCGGAGGGGGAGCGCGGCTCAGACTTCACATAAAGATGAGGATGAGGATGAATATGCATGAACGTGATTTCAGACCTGGATCCGTGAAGATGTACAGAGCGTGACGATTGGCAGAGAATTCAAATGATGGGTTTCAGTTTTGTTCTCCAAAGTGCTTCTTCTATACCCAGGATATATCTGCTATCATTATTCAGTGCTGGATTAATCATTAAAATCTAATTATGCTGCTGCAGTTACCCCATAAGACAACATTTAATCACAGTAATATGCAGCAGATTAAACAGTGGAGCAAAAAAACGTCTCAGACTCTGAGAAGAGGATGTATCTCTGCTCCTGTTATGACTTAAAGGGAGAATTCATGCACTTTAAATGAATTAAACATCATTGGGTGAGACCTATAGATGATGCATCGCCACCTCGTCCTCTTGAGCCAAAAAGCTGCTCCAGTTAGAGAGCGTAGATATTTGTACGGATACTCCATGACAAGCTAAAGGCTACAACGTGACAACGATGAACAACAGTAAACATGAAATAAAGAAAGATTAATGTCAGGAATGAGAGACCTACTTGTTGGTTTGTGGCAGTAACGTGACTGTTGGTCGAAGACAAACCAGCTGAGGAGAAATTTCTACCGTAAGAGTTAGCTAAGGAGCTAGCTGTAGCAGTCAGGTCATGGCTTTGGTGTGTTTTGTTTTCAACAAGTCTTTAATGTGGTGCCTTTGAGAAAAGTTGTAAAAAATAAAAAAAAACAAAAAATATTCTTTATTAATTTCCCTTTCACTATGCTAGAAGGCGTGGCCTAATTCAGGGATTGTTGGAACAGATTATTCGTGAATTTTAAATAATTCATGAGTGTGTGGTTTTTATTTTTTATGTATTGGTTTTATTCGTAGTGTTCAATTTTTTATAATTGTAAGAATTATTATTTTGTTATTTTTATATTATTATTATTATTATTATTATTATTATTATTATTATTATTTTGGCCCTGTATATCAGCTTTCCAAAAAATAAAATACCTACAGACACAATCACAGATGTGCCTGTAAATAAAGTTGAGCGTTTCATAGCAACAGAGGCAGATATTTATTAAGCTTGTGGTGGAGGAGACCAAATTGGAGCAAAAAAAAAAAAAAGATGAATTGGCAGATTTGCCACCCATGTGATGACCCCGACTGTTGGATTGTTATGACAGATTAAAAAAAATAAATAAATAAACAAGTGTGTGTGATTTTTACTTGTTTTTTAAACTATTATTATCATTATTATTATTATTATTATTATTATTATTATTATTATTATTATTATTATTATTATTATTTTATTTATTTACTCTTTGAATTTAAAAAAATATATGAAAAATATAATTAAAATGATTTTTTTTTATCTTTAATTTATTTTTAAGCTCTTAAAATAAACTTTCTTCAAAGCAATAAATAAATATTTAAAAAAAAATGAAAACAAACAAAAACTTGTAAATAAGATGAAGCATTTTACAGCCACTGAGACAGAGACACAATTTGGGACCTGACTTTCAACTCCCAGTGATTGGGGGGCGTGGCCTAAATCTTGGATTTTCACTCCAGATAACTAGTACAATTAATCAAGAAGTATGGGGTAATAATGCAGCTATTAATGAATTTAATTAATATGCTCCTCTGACTGTAGTTGAGAGTACCAGACTGTGAAAGGTGTTGCGGCTCATGATCATGACAGTGAACTTAAACACGTTTGTATTAAAATCAAAGTGGGAAAATAAAAACCATGAGCTCCCTGTGGCGTTGTTTACTTGAAATCTTTGCTTCTTTTCAGATGTTACTGCAACTTATGCCAGTATGACGATGATGATGATTGTCCTTGTCTGTATTATTGAACTTTGTTGACGTCATGTTGGTCGTATCGTCAGGGTCTCAGGTTTATTCACGAGTTTAAACAGATTAGTTTTCTGCACATATCTTGAAAAAGCTTTTCTGCTTCAGCCTCAGTTTGTCCAGGTGTGTGTCCTCTGGTTGGTCGGCGTTGACGCTGCAGGTGTCTGGTTCCTGGACCGGATCAGGACCCAGCCTCACAGTCCGTCTCACTCAGTGATTAAAAATTCCTCTCGCGGCCTCGGCATTTGTTAATATTTGTGTTTGTGTTTGAGAGGAAGCTCTGCCAGGGAAAATTAATGTGTGCTTTTGTATGCAGAGTGTGTGTGTGTGTGTGTGTGTGTGTGTGTGTGTGTGTGTGTGTGTGTGTGTGTGTGTGAGCATGCGGGCACAGAGTGTGTGAGTGTGCGGGTGGGAGTGTGGGCGTGTGTCTCCAGGGAGGAAGCGTCACCTTTAGCACTCGTGGTGGAAGCTGACAAGTCATTAGCAGGACAAACACACACACACACACACACCAACGCACACAAAATGCACACATAAACACACTTTTACCGCCAGCGGGGTCAAAAGGGGTCACGGAGAGTGACACAATAATAAGTCTTTGTCAGTCTGATCAATGACTACACACACACACACACACACACAGTGAAAATAAACACACACACACACAGTGAATACCAACAAATGGACACACACAGTGAATTCTAATTAGCCAGCGGGCTAAACGAAGCAATGATCCCATTTACTGCTCACAATGCAGAGTTTCACTTTCTCCCCTTCTCTTCTCATGTTAACAAGTTTGTTTTTCCAAGCGCTGACTCATTTATCAGAACGGAGGGAGCGCAAACATGAATTAATCAACTGCTGTTTGTTTCAGCACAATTAGTGATCAAATCAATTTCTGCCGTCAAACCATGGAGGGAGGGACGGAGAGACGGGAAGAGGAGGGAAGCGAGAACTCAAAGGCTGAGGAGGCTGAGAGTGATTGAGGAGTAAACAGAGGAGAGAATGGGGAGAAAAGAGGAGCAGAATGGAGATAATGAGGAATTATGGGAAAGAAAGAGGGATGGCAGAAAGAGGGAGAAAGATTCATCAGCGCAGAGGGAAAGAAACAATGGTGCACCAAATGATGAGTCTGTGTCAAAGTTTCAAAAAGTTTTCAGAAAGTTTGTGAAACATGGCGTTAAGACACTTTAACCCAGAGGTCTCCAACCTTTCTTCCAGAGGGTATTAATGGTTAAAGACTCAAAAAAATAGCCTTAGTTGAACTAAATCTTTATCCCATCTGTCAATAAAGCCTGCCACCGCTCTACTTCACCTCCTACAACATCAACAGCCCACCAACTTTCCATGCACCTGTGGCTAACCTCAAGTTTTACAGCCCTGGGAAGATAACTACATCTACAAAACGACTAGTCTGGAAGAAAAAACTGATTTTAATTCAGTGTGGATGGATTCATTTAACTGACAACGTGCCGGCTTCATATACATGCTTGATATGTGGCAAGACACAAGCAAACAACAACAACAAAAATAAGTTGAGCAGTATTTTCTAATATGTGTAATTAATTTCAAGTATTCTTTCAGATTTTTTTGCAATACTTTGAAATTTCTGGCTTTTATGAATAATTATCTTAATATTTTTTTTATTTCTTTTAATCACAATTACTTTTGATTTTTAGCATTTTTTTTAAATTTTCATATTTTTTTAGTTGTTAAAAATGTAAAAAAAAAAAATGTTTTTGAAGGTTTGTAAAAAAAAAATTATTACTTAAAGTTTTTGGAAATCTTTGACATTTCTGGCTTTTTAATAAAAAAAAAAATATGTTTTGAATTTTTTATCACAATTATATTTATATTATATAAATGTATTACTTTAAGTTTTTGTAAATCTGTAAAATTTTTGGCTTTTTAATTTTTTAAAAAGTTTTAATATGTTTTGAATTTTTTATCACAATTATTTTATGTTTTTAGTAATTTTTTTTTTTTCATTTCAATATTTTTGAAAGTTGTTAAAAATGTTAAGATGTTATTTTTTTGAAGGTCTGTAAAAACATTATTACTTAAAGTTTTTATAATCATTATTTTTTTGCCTTATTTAAATTATTTTCTTGATATTTTTTAAAAAAAATTATTCACAATTATTTTTTATTTCAAGCATTTTTTTAATATATATTTCAATACTTTTGAGAGTTGTCAAAAATGTAGAAAATGTTAATTTTTTCTTAAAGATTCGTAAATAATTTTAAATTACTTAATTTTTTTGTAATTTCTTGAAACTTTAATATTTTTTATTTATTTATTTATTTATTTAATTTTGGACAGTTAGAAAAAAAGGGAACTATTAGCAAATGTCTTAAATTACTTTTTTTTCTTTTGAAATTTCAGCAAGTTTTTGGATTTTTTTTTTTTTCATTTTAATAATTGATTTTGGTTCTTTTAATCTTGAAGATAAAGTAGATTTTGTGGCTCCTGAATGACTTTAATCCCGGTGAGCTAAGGAAAAAGGGCTGCTATGGCTTCACTTTGTTTTACCAGCAGAAGACATAGAAGTGTTGTCCTTCATTTATAGGCAGTGTTTTCATCTGAGAGGACTGGCAGAAAAAGAAAGTAAGAAGAAGAAGAAAAGTGCAGACACAGAGGCAGTTTGGCTCTCTGAGTGTTGGTTTGTAGAGGAAATAGGTGCTGACAGAGAAAGCTGGAGAATAAGGGAACGAAGTAAAGACGATTGGAAAGAAACTGGAAATAGAAAGTTCTGAAATATAAGAGTCCAGAGAAGGAGAAATAGAAAAAGAGCAGAAGGAGAGAGGCCTCAAAGGGAGGAGGATAAAGGAGGTAAGAAAGACAAGGTTAGGGGGGAGGAAACAGGGAAGAAGGAGGGATGGAAGGAGGATTGATGAGTGCAGTTTTGGTCTGGACGTGTGATTAGCATTTAGCTGACTAAACTGAACTCTGCTGCTTCATCACTGTTTTCTGTTTCTGTTTACACACACTCACACACACTCTCACACACACTTACACACAAATGGAGTTGGACTATCATCAATAACAAGGATGACTGCAAGTTTTTGAAATAATAAAGTCAGGATTTCTCTGCTGGAAGTGACAGACCCCCCGACTGTTTATTTATCTCCTCTGCTTTTTTTTCTAAAGAATAATAACAATAAAAAAACTTTCACCCTATTTTTCAAAACACTCTGTTTCAATTTTGCAACTTTTGAAGCACTGACAGGGAGATTTAACCAACTTAGAGCAGAGTCAGGCTGGCTGGTGTTTGTGTTTGTGCTAAGCTAAGCTAACAGTCTGCTGTTTTCATGACTAACAAAACAGAGGAGGATGCAGGAAACATATAGATTTGATAAACAATCAAGTAGGATTAAGAAAATATTAATGTTTGAACATAAACAAGTTGGTTTCATAAATATGTATGTGTATATAAAAATATATATAAAATCAAGTTTCTAAGATTTTTTTAAAAAAAGAAAAAAATATATTTAATTTTGTTTTTTTAAAACTATAATTTTAGTTATATTCATATTGTCTTCAGTATGATTAATATTGTATCTATTTTATTTATAGTACTTTGACGTGGGGTATTATGCCACTAGGCTAACATTTAATTAACGTTCCTATTGCCATTGTTTTATTATGCAACCCTATTGTTATGTAATTATTTGACTAACTTAGTTTTTAAAAAAAATATTTATCCATTTTTTTCAACTAATTTTATATTAATTAATCACTTTCAAAGTAACTTGCCAATTTTTAACACTTTGTTTTGTTGTTTACCCTTTAGGGTCCAGGGGGACCAAACAGTCACACTTGATTCACTCTTTTTTTGTTTTAGATCATGTTTTATGGATCTGTTGAAAATAATTTGGAAGAATTAAAGAACTTTTTTGCTACATCGTTAAACTTGAGGCAAAAATCATCGTTGAAAATAGGTTTAAAAAGTGTTTCTGCTGCCACCGTGTGACCAAAATCAGTCACTGCAGGCTAAGACAAAAGTCTGACAGGGTCAGAACTTGAGCTAAACTTTTGGTACAAAGAACAATTTTTTTCTTGGACCAACATATTTCAGAAATCCAAAGTTTCTGTTTCAATCCTGTACGAAGCGTTTTGCTCCAGACGACGTCAGAACAGGAAATGAAAAAAGACTCCTAAAGATTATTTTTCACCTTTCTCTGTTTTTCCTCTTTTCTTCAAACTGGGCTGTTTGTGGAAGCAGCTACAGCCTGAATCCTCTGAGGACTTATCTTTGATAGTTTATTCATCATCTTTCCCACCGTCATGTGTAATGACCTCTGCGGCCCCTAGGGGGCTGCAGCAGCACTGGAGCGCCTGTAATCAGGTTAAAATCTTATTTCTCCGTGCTCCTTCTCCGGCTGTGACTTTATTAAACCTGATCCTCTCATTCCTTGTCTGTTAGCCTCTGATCACGTCTCGCTGCTCTGCATCTGCCGAGGTGTTTATTTTTTTATGTTTTTATTGTGTTTTTATTGTGTTTTCATCGTAAAAACGTTTCTGCAAAGCAAATGTTCCTCACGGGACGATAAAGTTCTGAATCAAATCAAAGGTTTTATTCTGCAGAAGCTGCCGCAGAAACACGCCAGCGAACAATAACATCTAATGGATTTATAAAGCTATAGGAGCCGGGCCAGGCCGTGTGTGTGTGTGTGTGTGTGAGAGTGTGTGTGTGAGAGTGTGTGTGTTACTGTAGCAGTGAGTTGCTCTCTGTGAACTCCTGCTGAATATAAACGACTCAAAATCCAATACTGATCTGTCTTTCTCTTGAACACACACACACACACACACACACACACACACACACACATACACACACACACACACACACACACACACACACACACACACACACAGACTGCAGTAGTGACCAGTCCCTCAGTAAAGCTGCATTAACCGCTCTCACTGCGGGATTGTCTCACTTTCCAGCGTAAACCCTGTGATCGTCTCCGATGGCGGCGGTGATTGAAAATATGAACTTTATGATCTTTTCTTTTTCTATAAAACTTTTATTATTCTGCTGCTCCAGAAGTTTATATGAAGCCACTTTCTCGTCTGCTGAAATGAAAAGAAAACTGATCTTTAATAGCAGAGGAAGAGGCTCAGTGCTGTTGATGCTGAAGATGCATTCAGGGCCTGTCGGGTAAAAGGAAGTGATCTTTTAAAAGGAGATAAGTGGCGACGTCTGCTCTCAGAGGAGACAGAAACTGGATCTGACAGTCTGGATGTGACCCCACTTCATCCAGCAGATAAGAGGAGTAGTTTTTTAAACGCTCCTTATCTCACATAAACATTGATTCATGTGTTAAATGAAGTTCATTGAAGGACGAGCGCCTCTTCACTTAGATCAAACCCTCAGAGATCCTCTCCACAACACCAGGACGGCGTTTAGGTCAGGATCTGAATGGAGGCAGAGGAGGAAGTCGTGACACGGCGAAGAGCGGGGTGAGGAAGCCAAAGGAGGAGGAGTGAGACGAGTTTGAGAAAGTTTTTACGATGTGAAGATGCTTTCTTATGGTTTGAGATTTGAAAATGAAAGTGCTTCACTTATAGACTTTTACACTTTGATCTTTAATCTTAAAGACAGTAAATCACTATTTCTCCATATCCATCATTTCCGTACAGACGCCTTATTTGACTAGGTTGTTATTTTTCATCTGAGGTCCACGCTATCTGAATTTAAAAAAAAAAAAAAAAAAAAAAAAAATGTAATTATGTTTTAATTTGTAATTTTGGACTTTGATACATTTACAAAAAGATTTAATACAATAACATTTCAAAAGTTTGAATTTAATTCAGCTGCTTTCTTTTTCAGAATTTTACAAAACAAAACAAAGAGGTTTGTAAAAGGTTTTTCAGAATAAAACAATGTCTATCACAGTCGGGTGTGCCTCTGAAAACACAAAGGTTAAAATTTTGTCAGCTTAAAAAAATGACAAGGTAATATTTGTTAATATGTTTATTTTTGCTGAAAAGATCTACCTTTGCGTGTTATTTCTGGTGGCATCAAGTGGACACTTGAGGAACTGCATGTTTATTTTATTTATTTATTTGTTATCATTTTTATTATAATTATTATAATTTATTATTTTGTTATTATTATTGATATTATTATTATTATTATTATTATTATTATTATTAATAATAATAATAATAATAATAATAATAATAATAATAATAATAATAATAATAATAATAATAATGATAATGATAATTATTATTATTATTATTTTATTATTATTATTATTATTATTATTATTATTATTATTATTATTATTATTATTATTATTTCCACATTGGTTTCATATTTAAGACTGAGGTCGGCTATTTGAGGTTTGGGACTGTTTCCTATCAAAATAAAAGCACAAGGAGTTCAAAAAGATCCTTTGTTTTTTTGTTTTTTTTTAAGGAGAAAACTGAAAAATATGAGACATGGAAAAAAAAAAAAAATTAGAGTAAATCAATAAATACGAAAAAAAATCTGTTTTGAGATGTTAAATATTTTCAGTGGACATTTAAGGAAAAAAAAAAAGAAAAATCTTGTAGAAACATGTTACACAATCATTTTTTTAAACTATAAACAATAGATTCTAAAAATGATAAAAAATTAAAATATTTAATCTTATTTGACCTTTTTTCTGTTTTGTTGTCGATCATGTCTTGACTCCAGTCAGAGACAGTCCATGCACAGACACAGATCATTTTTTCTTCTATCTATCTGTCTCTGCGTCTATAGAATCCATCTCCAGAATGTGTCTATAGAACCTGTCTATCTGTCATATTTCTGCGTGTCAGTGTTCATTGCTTTTCTAAATGGCCTGCAGAGATGGATTTTATCTCCTCCATCCATCATTTCCTCACAGAGATGTAACCTGAAGAAACAGCCCACGCCTGCTCCGCTGCACTCGAGCGTGTGTGTGTGTGTGTGTGTGTGTGTGTGTGTGTATGTGTGTGTGTGTGTGTGTGAGCGAGTGTGTGTGTGTGTGTGTGTTTCCACATGCACACGGGGGGATGTTATAATAGAGGTTAAGCAAAAAGGCATTGTGACTTTGTCAGCCTGAAGGAAAGAGAGAAATCTGTGTGTGTGTTTCAGTGTGTGAGTGTTTCAGTGTGTGAGTGTTTCAGTGTGTGTGTGTGTGGTACAGTGTGTGTGTTTAACCACATTCCCACCTCTGCATGAAAACGTCCCTGAACATTAATATATTCTTCTTCTCTCCTTTTTTTCCGCCTCAAATCGTCAAGGTTGCTCAGGAATCCAGGAGGTGACCTCAGTTTGTGCTCAGATGTTGCTCTCTTGAAGCGCTTCTTTATTTTCTGATGCAGGACTCAGAAACTTCAAGGTCTCTGTGTTGCTCTGGAAACAGTAAACGCTGGTGTTGAAGAGCTCGGATTGACGCAGCGCAGGGAGATGACCTGAGCTGATCCAAACTGATTTCATCAAAACACCCAGAGAACACGAGGAACAGGTTTGAATCTGGAACTGAAACAGATTCACATCAGTCAGTCAGTCAGTCAGTCAGTCAGTCAGTCAGTCAGTCAGTCAGTCAGTCAGTCAGTCAGTCAGTGAGCGGGTCAGTCAGTCAGTCAGTCAGTGAGCGGGTCAGTCAGTCAGTCAGTCAGTGAGTCAGTCAGTCAGACAGTCAGTCAGTCACTCAGTGAGTCAGTCAGTCAGTCAGTCAGTCAGTCAGTCAGTTAGTCAGTCAGTCACTCAGTCAGTCAGTCAGTGAGCGGGTCAGTCAGTCAGTCAGTCAGTGAGCGGGTCAGTCAGTTAGTCAGTCAGTCACTTAGTCACTCAGTCAGTCAGTGAGCGGGTCAGTCAGTCAGTCAGTCAGCCAGTCACTCAGTCAGTCACTCACTCAGTCAGTAAGTCATTCAGTCAGTCAGTAAGTCGGTCAGTCAGTCAGTAAGCCAGTCAGTCAGTCAGTCAGTGAACCAGTCAGTTAGTCAGTCAGTCAGCCAGTCACTTAGTCACTCAGTCAGTCAGTGAGCGGGTCAGTCAGTCAGTCAGTCACTCACTCACTCACTCAGTCAGTAAGTCATTCAGTCAGTCAGTAAGTCAGTCAGTCAGTCAGTCAGTCAGTCAGTCAGTCAGTCAGTCAGTAAGTCAGTCAGTGAACCAGTCAGTTAGTCAGTCAGTCAGTCAGTGAACCAGTCAGTTTTTTAGTCACTCAATCAGTCAGTCAGTCAGTCAGTGAGTCAGTCAATCAGTCAGTAAGTCAGTCAATCAGTCACTTGTATAACCAGTCAGTCACAGAGCCACCATGAGGGGATGAAAGAAACATCTTGTTATGAATCTTTTCAAAGTCACAATAAAAATAAAAAAAACTCGAGGATTCAGTGAGAGGAACACGTGATTGGCCCAAGTTGTGACATCACAGATTGCTCAAGAGCATCATGAACCGACCAAGCAATCCTGCTCTGCTCTCCCTTGCTACAAATTGTTTTGTGTTTTAAGGGTCCAAAACATATGGCCATGTTACACCTAAGCTTAGGGACATGTAGCATGGCAACAGTGGAGGAGGCTTCTAGAAGGCTCGCCAATCAGAAAGTACAAAGGTGTCAGAGGGGCAATTTCTGACCTGCATATCAACCTGTCTGCTTTTATCAATTAAATGTATGTCCATCTACCTTTGCAATGTAACATGGCAACAGTGGAGGAGGCTTCCAGAGAGCTCGCCATGTAAAAAGAGTCACTTTGTGACAATTTAAAGCCTTGAAATAGCTCTTTTCTACCCATCTTTAAGATTTCTTTGCAGTGAAGAAGGTTTTGGAGACATATGAAGCAGAAGTAGCTTCAGCTAGCATAGCATAGCGCTCTTCTTCTTCCCTCACTGGCTCCGTTCATCATTAGTGAGAGGCTCCGTGCTTGTTGATCATTTAGCTGAAATGATTCAGCCTCTGTCTGTTTTTAAGCAGGTGGCAGGTGTGTCGCTCTGCGCTCCAGGAATCGTTAAACTGCGGCGTGGAGAAGCTCCCGCTCTAAAGTCACGTCTGGACTTTGCTCCTAACGGCCTGGAGCGTCTCCTTCCTCCTGTTGCTCCGTCAGGGTCACGGAGAAGCAGCTGCGAGTTACACCGAGGCATCGTCAGGTTTAAACACACAGACGGACGCTCTCACACTGCTGCCAGCTCCAGATGCATTGTGGGTACCAGGGGGCCAATTTAGTTCAAGTGCTTCAGCAGCGCACACTCGCAGACACACAAACCTGACATGATTCACCCTGCTGAGTTACAACCCAATTTTCAGAGGAGCATCTCGCTGATGACCTGGCAACCCGACAGCGTCTTTATTTACTATCTGGCAACCCGACATCACATTTACTTCCAGCGCCACCTCCACAGATAGACTCCATCCTGGGAGGTTAACGGCGTGTAAGGACAAACACTCGAGTCATTTCCATGGCGACGAGAAGCTAATTACCACCAACGAGCCAGTTTACCCATCATGCCTTGCTTCTGATTCGTGTGAGACAAACTGGAGTCTCATTACGACAAGCGGTGCGTTGTCATTAGATTCAATGGCTGCATTATCACAGCAGTGTGTGTGAGTGTGTGTGTTTGCATGTGTGTGTGTGTGCCAGATGGTGATGCATCAGCCGTGCAGTCATTAGAGGAAATTAGAATAATGAACAAACTGTCTGTTTGTCTCCTTTAGATTTCTATAAACAGTCTCCCGCCCCGTAAATACGCCGCACAAAGTGAGTGACTGCAGCGAGGAAACACCTGTAACTTTAAAGTTCATCCACAGGAAGTTTCAGGAGGAACAGGAAGTCATTTCCAAAGAGTCACATGGTTCAAATGAAACATTAATATCTGGAGAAAATATTCAAACCATCTCGCAACAGTTGGAGATTTTCCTCTCAGCACAAATTCATCTCTGACTCTGGCCCGGATTAAAAACACACCCCTGATATCGATCTGATTTTTTAAATCTTTAATATCTGAGTGTCTCTTTAAGATCCTGAGTTTTGTGATTTTACGGATAAACTTTGTTAAAGAGGTAAAGCTGCTGTTATAATTCAGTTTTTGGTTTGGGTTTTCTTATGTTTCTGTCTTGCGGACTTTCTCTGTGTTTCCTGTTTTAGTCTGTATGTGAAAAGTTGCAAAATCTGCAGTATGTCAAAAATCCCACAATACATAGCTATGGCTGCCTGTTGCAGCAGCTCTCTCTCTTCTTTGTCAGTTTATTGTAATTTTTTTCATCTCTTTTTCATCATCTTTGCATTTGGAGTGGATCATTACTTTGTGTGGCTCATTTTGACACCAAACGTTTTGTGTCTGCAGTGATATATTTTCTATTTTTTCAACTGTGTTTGTCTGGAGATCCTACATGTAACCATGGCTGCATTTTTTTACATGTGAAACCAGCTGTTAGCAGCCTGTAGCATGTCAATGCTAACTGGTGCTAGGCCGGATGTTTCCCACAAGGTGAGGAGAAGGAGGTGAGGACGACGTGCTGGTTCTCAGGTGTGAGCTAAGAAGTGACGACATGGACCTGTCCTTCCATCCATCGTTATTGGGAACGTAAGATCTATCTCCAATAAGATGGACGAGCTAGCTGTGCTAACCCAGCAACAGAGGGAATACCAGAGGGCAGAGTAGCATCATGCTATTCACACACATGGCTAACAGAGCTAACACTATTCACTTTTTAAATTACACATGGATTAAATGGAAGTGGATTTTCCATCAGCTGTAAAAATAAAAATCTTTTCCAGATGTGTTTTTTTTTTTTTTTGATTAAATAAAGATTGTCACTTTTGGTGTAAGATTAAAAATCAAATATGACGATTCTGCTTTGACAGGATTAATAGAATAAGTAAAATGTTAAGATCTGCCCATAGTTTGTTTTGTACATTTTTAATAAAAGAAAAAAAAAGCCACACTTACATGTAGTCTGTAGTAGAGCCTCTGTCTGTGTTGCTCCCTGTGTTTGGTTCAGTCCTCCTGGAGTCTCCCTCCTGTTCTTCTTCTTCTTCTTCTTCTTCTTCTTCTTCTTGTTTAAAGGAGGTTAGCGTCCATTTCAGTGCATTACTGCCACCTTCTGTTTACAAAGTTCTTGGCTGTGTTCCTCCCTGCTGTTGATTGCTCCTCATGTGTTTCACCTGTGCCCTGCTCCACACCTGTGCTGATTACCCCCCTGCCTCTCCATATACTCCCAGTGTTTCCTCACTTCCTGTTTGGCTCAGTGTGGTTTTCATCTGCTGCTGTTCCTGTGTGTCTGCTCCTCCTGCTTCTGGGTCTCCTCCTGTAAGTTTGAAGAGTTTTTGGTTTTTGGACTTTGAGTTTCCTGTTTCCTGCTGTGATCCATGACAGAAGCACACTTTTTTGTTTTGTGTTTTAAGAATATAATAAGATCATTTAGCAAAACAGTCTAACAGTTCAGCACGCCACAGCTCACTTGTTGAAGCTCATTTCTCTCCTAAAACTGTTCATACACGTTAAAGCAAGCTAAATCTCTTTCCCATAAAAAAAGTCTATGCCACCAAAAATGCAAAGATTCCTCTCAGTTGCTTTGGCTCATTTCTTTAAACAGACCAAACGTTCTCAACACTCTTGGTGCTTTTGCTTAAAATTACCTGATGGATCACCTGCAAAAAGCTCATATCTCTCCCAAAACAGTTCAGTTAAGAGTCAAAACCAAATTTCTGTCTCATTCAAACAGTCAGTGCCTCAAAAATACACTGTCCCTTTGGCTTTGTGTGAACACTGCAAGTCAAAATGTTTAACTGTTTTGTCACGATGGCAGAACACCATTAAAATATCCCTCATGTCCACCTCTCAGTCTTATGTTACTGTACTCATTTTTTTGTCTAGCTAACAGAATACAATTAATATTGTTGTAAAAATTGTGCTAAATCTAGATCAGGGGTCTGCAACCTTTACTTT
This sequence comes from Halichoeres trimaculatus, assembly GCF_033239565.1. Classification (NCBI taxonomy): domain Eukaryota; kingdom Metazoa; phylum Chordata; class Actinopteri; order Labriformes; family Labridae; genus Halichoeres; species Halichoeres trimaculatus. Next base: position 843,263 of record NW_027437199.1, on the reverse strand, counting down.
CATAGGAGCCATTTTTCCTCAGCTCAGCTGGATTAAAGTCATTCAGGGGCCACAAAATCTACCTTATCTTCACAATAAAGACTGTAAGGTGAATAAACTTCCAGTGGAAAACTGATGCATAATTATCTAGAGAGAGGTTCTTTTTAAACTTGTGAAATTGTACCAGTGATGACTTTGTTCAATAATTTTGCATAACAAAAAATCCTTTCTTTTAATTTAAAATTTCAAGAATTTCCACTCTTTGGTAAATAAAAAAATTGCTGAAATTTCCAAATTTTTTAAAAGTCAAGATATTTTCTAAAAATTCTTTTTTTTTGCTTAAAATTAAGAAAGATAAAAAAAACATTGAAATTTAAAAAATAAAACATTTTAAGTACTTAAAAAAGGCCCAAATTAAAAAAAATAATAATAAAAGAATGAAAAAAAAAATTAGAAAAATTTGACAACTTTCAAAAATTGTTGAAATTTTAAAAAATTCTTAAAAAGAAATCTCAAAATTGGCATTTAAAAAAAATAAAATTGATTGTTTTAAAAAGATGTATAAAAAAAGACGAAATGTCAATTATAAGAAATTTGAAAGAAAAATTGAATTTGATAATATATATTGAAAACATTTTTCAATTGATCATTTTTGTAGTTGTTAGTTGTATCGTCAGTGTCTTTAATGATTGTAATCCTCTGTAAAGGAAAAAAAACAAAAACTTTATTTCAATAATATTTTTTAAAGCTACTAGAAACCGCTTCAAAGGAGTCAAAGAGCTGCATGAGGGTCCAGAGCCACAGGTTGAAGACTCTTGGTCTAGGCTAACTGTGCTAGCTGTGGGCTAACTGTACTTTGTCTTTTGCACAACTTAGGATAGGATTTGCAATTTAATGAAACTAAGAAGAAATTCATTTATGTTGTGAACATGTGCCAAGTAGACTGTAGGTTTGTCCGTGTTATTATGAGTGTAATTTCTGTTTCAAGAAATGAGCCGAAACAAAGGAGAAAAACTGTAATTCTGTTGAACTTGGTGTCGCTCGTTTCAACCGTGAAGTCATCTAATCTATTTTAAATGCTTCTGTGTTTAAGGCTCTTGAACGCAACTCTCCTAAGACCACGTACGTAAACATTAGACAATGATATTAAAAAGAAAAAAACTTTACTTTAGGAGGTTAGTGATTAAGATATAGATAAATGTGAATTTATCATCAACTGGTTACGCAGAGGAGAAGGGAGGATTAAATAAGCTTCCTACTCCTTTTTTAACATGTCGGCATTGTTCTGACTAATTTGGGGGTTCTTTTTGTTGCTGTTTTTTTTGTTTGTTTGTTTTTCTCTATTTATTTTTGTGTTGTCATTTGTTCTCTTCTCTGTTGATGTTCTTCTCTTTTTTCTCTTTGTATTATTTTCACATGTTCGCATTTATTCATCCATACTTTCGATCAGGATCAGGACACACACATAGTCAAAACCTAACATAGAGGAGACGTACCGGACACAAATCTGGTGGAATTTAGTCATTGAGGCACATTTCTGGATTTAACACCAGCAAATATCAGGGGATGTTGAAACCACTGAAACGTTGAAAAAACTCTTTAAAAATCAGTTAAAATCAAACCAGACACATCGTCATGAATGTGTTCCTGTTATGATTCCTCTTCCTGTTTGCTTTGTACGGATGGGAACCAAACTAGGTACTTTTATAGGAACCAATTCCATCTGTAGATACTGATACTGATTACCCATCCCTGGTGCTCTGTGCAGGTTTGATGTTTGTGGATCTGTTTTTTTGGTGATTGTGTTGAATATTTTATTTCCTGTTAATTTTCTTGTGACAAAAACCTGCCTTTGAAATTTAACCATGATTCTAATCCTGGTGCATTAACGGACACTTCCTGTTCAGCTGTTGCTTAAAGTGCATGGCTCAAACTAACTCCATAAAGAAACGTTGGAGCAGCAGTCTTTGTTAAAGTCTCCTGGCTGCATCTCTGGACCAAACAATCCTGAACCAGGTCAAAGAGGTGCACCGTGTACTGAGTGCTGCTGGGTAAAAGCTCAGAGTTTCTCCATCAGGCGAGGAGGAGGAGGACGGTGTTTACTGGACGAGTCACTTTTCTCCAGAGGCTTTTCCTGTAAACCTCTGAGGCTGGGAAACATCCAACCCTACAAATATTTGATCACATTAATCTCATTTCTACCCCGTGTCTGCGCCCGCTGTAACACTGCCGCACCATTTAGAGTCCCAGTCTGAGTCGGGTTTTACTGGGCGGCAGCACAAACGGGCTCATTCATCTTCCCCTCGGCTTCATTTGCATAAATCTGAATACGGAGGGTAAACAGTGAAGTGTTACTTTGTTAGCTCAGCATTCAGAGCCGGGATTGGCCGCTGCTGAATTTAATGTCAAAGAGAAATGCTCAATTACTCCTGCATGTGTGTGTGTGTGTGCGTGCATGTGTGTGTGTGCTATGCTAATAATTCCTCAGAGGGTCGAGGCAATCAAAAAGCTCTCACTTTTAATCAGCGTCACACAGAGCTGCACACACACACACACACACACACACACACACCAACTGTTGAAAACCAGTTTGACTGCTCCAGCACGGTGCAAACACCTGACACATTAGAAAAATAAATGGATGCATGTGAGTGTGAAACAGTGACTGACACACATGTGCATTTTCACACACACATACACACACGTGCACACACACTCTGCTGTGAATAAATGGGAAAATAAACAACAGGACAGGCAGATACAGCGATCAGAGAGAGGAGAGAAGCAATCTGTTTTAGGTTTGTACACTGAGCTGTCACACACACACACGAGCAGTGTGCAAACACACACTCTGCAGCTCTGTGTTTGTCTCTTTTCAGGTCTCTGATGTGATCCGAGATTGCCGCCTTCAGCTCCAAACACAGACAGGCAGACGAGAAGAGAAACAGGGAGAGAAAGGAAGCAGACAAATCAGAAAGGAAATGAAACCGGAGAAAACAAACACGTCGTTTGGAGGTAAATCCCCCATCTTTAATCCTGGTGGTGTTTTCTTTCTACGCACGACTCAAAGGTGTAAAAAAAGTTGGTGAATGGCTCCTTTAAATGCTCCAACCTGCAGCTGAGAAACAGTCTGTGATGGCTGCAAAAAGTGCACAAACAAAACCAGAGTGTTTCCACAAACTGTCTCAGAAACCAGCGTCTGAGGCCTTAAAGAGAAAGACGTCGGGGCCGCAGAGTTAGACGTGACGTTGACCCCAGATTTTGATGAAGTCAGGAAAAGTTTGAAAAGTCCACTTCAGGAATAAAGCGCCCGTCACGCTGATTTATGCTCCTGCCAATACCAGAGCGCAGACGTGACTTTGACATCAAACAAAGTGAAACTTGACCAGAGTGTGAGGAATTGATCTGAGAATATGTTTGCTCTCTTTTTCAATACAACCTTTATCTGCAGCGTGAGAGGAAACGAGCGGTAACAGCTGAACGCAGAAACAAGACGGACGTCTGGAGAAGATTAAAACACGAGGACACGGACGAACTGTGAGGATTTCAAACACAGGTGTGTAAAATAACTTTTCTTTAATGCAGAAGTTAAAGTTACACATCAAACTGTCCCAGATAAGAAATGTAGCGGTGTTACTGTGAGAGTGTACCTTAACACAGACTACAAAATGAATGAAAGAAGTTAAGTCAACCCTGGGACCAAATACATCATATTTTTAGAAAATAAGGCAACAGATAAATATTTTGATCTTAAAACAAAAAAATGAAATTCAAAAAAAGTCAAGTTTATTTAAAGAGCACCTTTAAGAAGAAAGCAGCAGATCAAAGTGCTTTTAAAAGCAAGTAAAAGAATTTTAAAATTGATGCGAAAGTGGACTGGGAGCCAGTGGAGGGACACTGAAACTGGTGTAGTGTGGTCGTGCTTTTTCAACATCTGCCTGTGAGAAGGAGGCCTTGGTCTTAGCTAAGAGACAGAGTTGGAAAAAGCTTGCTCTCACACCGGCACTGATCTGCTTATCAAAGTTAAAATGATAATCAAAGATGACACCAAGGTTCCTAACATTAGACTCAGTGTTTGAACTCAAAGGGCCCAGACTTTCAGCAAAGCAGGCCGTTGTGGAGGTTTATCCTCCAAAGAAGATGATCCCCGTCTTGGATTGATTGAATTTGAGAAAATTCTCCCTCATCGAAGTCTTAACATTACTGAGGCAATCGAGAAATTCCTGTACAGTGCCTAGCGACCTAAGCAGCATGTACATTTGGACATCATCAGCAAAACAATGAAAATAAATTTTACGCTCCTGAAAGATGCTAAGCTAAGACAGTTAGGGGTACCTTAAAACAGACTCCAAAATAAGAGTAACTCCACTTGGGGATAGCTTAAAGCAGACACCAAAGAAGAAGAAAAAGTCAGATGTATTAGGGTACCTTTAAAAGATAGATGATTGAGGTCACCTCAAAGCAGATTGTGTATGCATGAAGAAAACGTTTATTGAAGGAGCCTCAAAACAAAAAAGGACTAAATTTTATAATGAAAACAAAGGGTACCTTAACACATGCTGCAACAGTTTTAAGGGAACAAATAAAGTACTGCTCATTGTGCCTTAAAGAAGAACAAACCATGAGTTATGAAGAAAGAAAGAGAGGGTCAAAGGGTACCATGAGACACACTTTCTAATTTGATTAAATAAAAAAAACAACAACAAACTGAACACAAACCTTTTTTAACTATCAGCAGGAAAGCAGAAAACATAATTGGGGTAACTCAAAACAATTATTGCAACGTTTAAAAAAAACAAAGAGAAGTTTGAAAGGAAAGGAAGTAAACATTGCTAATGGGTACCTCAAAACATACTTGGCCATAAGTGGGAGAGAAAGAAGAAAGATAATTTTCTCACTAGATGTTTAAAGAGGATAGCAGATAAAATAGTAAAGGGTACCTTAAGACAGACATGACTGCAAAGAAAAATGATGAACAGAATTTAAAACATCGTAAAAGAAAGAATGAAAGGAAAAAGTTTTGGGGTACCTCGGGTCAAATATGGCCGACGTACAAACATTTAACAGTAGTAATCTAGTTTTTTAGAAGGACTTTAAACCAAATCTAACCAGAACTTTAACACAGAAGGTGTTTGTATGATTTACAGAGGAAGTGAACAGCTGTTAGAGGGAACCATGAAACAGAACCAACTGTTTGTTAAAAAGAAGGAAAACAACAAATAAAAGAAACCCTGAAATAGATTCAGTCAGCTTTGGAAAGTCAGACCTCGTCCATCAGCCGTAAAGCACAATGTTGTTTTAAATGAGGTTTGATGAAGTCATTGTTTACACCAGCTGTTCCTCCCATGTGACGACCCCCCCCCCCCCCCCCCCCCCCCCCCCCCCCCATCATCTGCCAGTCAATGAATCCAACAGAGACCGCATTAAAAACATCACAGAATCAACAATATGCTGAGATCCAGAAGCCCACGCTACACTGAGCTCTGCTACAACGCCTCAGCATCCATCCCACTGTTTACACACACACACACACACACACACACTGAGTGATTCAGATCAGCACAGAAACAGCGAGCTGGTGTTTGTACTGACCACAGGACGCTCTGTCAGTCTGTATCCACGCCGCTGTCTGTGTGCGGCGCTCTGACCATGAATCATGGATGGCGTTCTGCTTTCAAGGAATTTGAAATATTGATGTTTGGATCCCGTGTGTTCGGCTTTAAGCCTCTTCTCCCTCTGACATTTCTCTCTTTTATGGCTCCTCTTCTTCTTCTTCTGCTGCTACTGCTGCTGCTAGATTGGTGTCAAGTGCTGAGAACACACACTCACACACACACACACACTCACACACACCAATCTCTCTTACTAACAAGTGATACACATTCATTACATTTTCTGCCCACTGTGTGTGTGTTCTCTGCACTTGACACCAATCTTCCCCGAGGCAGAAGAGTGCGCCGCCCACTTAGATCTCTCTGTCTCTGTCTCTGCTCACTCCCCGCTGTCTTCCACCTTGATCCAGTCGGCTGAAATAGGACTCTAATTGGCCGTGCAATGTCAGAGTGGCTATGTGCTGGACAGACCAGTGTGTGTGTGTGTGTGTGTGTGTGTGTGTGTTTTGACTTTGTTCAGTAAAAGAGTTAAAAACCCAGATGCCCCCTGAAGGCGTCAGTGTTTCTGAAACCCAACATGAGGACGTGCTGGATGGACTCGTGGTTCTCCTCCTGCTGAAACATTTGTCAGAAATTAATCTGAGAAAAATCTACTGTTACAGTACAAGGAGGGATGAGGGTCAAACTCTCACTTTAAAATCAGGATAAGTGTAATAAAGTCTTAATTTTAACAAATACCAGAATTCAATTTATAATAATAATAATAATAATAATAATAATAATAATAATAATAATAATAATAATAATAATAATAATAATATAAATTATTATCATTATTATTATTATTATTATTATTATTATTATTATTATTATTATTATTATTATTATTATTATTATTATATATTTTTAGGGAATTTAGAAAAAAAGAGACAGATTTTAAATATTTTTAGACAGAGAAAGAAAAGAAAAAGGAGTCCACTAATTTAAAGAAAAATCCAAAAATACCTGGAGAAATTCATGATTCTGAATTTAATGATATAATTCAACAACAATAACAACAAAAAGAAAAAATTCTGAATTTTTTATCTGTTTTTTTTCCATTGTATTCAATAAAAAAAAATATTCAGACAAAGAAATTTGGAATTCTAACACAAATAAGAGCTTAATACAAAAAAAATAATAATTATTGTAACTTGTAACGCCACAAGTTCAAAAGATGATAATAATAATTATCTTAAACAATTTATAGAAATTTAGGTTAAATGTTAAGAATTTTGTAATGGTTTTAAAAAGGCAAGAAAAAAGTTAATTAAATTCAGAGTTTTACATTTTACGGAAAAAATATTGAATACTGTCTTTATTCCCAGAATTCTATAAAATGTGAAAATTTGCACACAAAAAATAGTAAAATATTTTTTAAATTTCGAATTGTTATTTACTTAAGTTTTTCAGAGAGATTCTAGAAATCCAAAAATTTGAGAAAACAAAAGAAACGAAAAAAAAAAATAAAATAAAATAAAAGTAAAAAAAAAATAATAATAAAATTTTTAAAAATTGTTATTTACTAAATTTCTGCAGATAGATTCTGGAAATCAAAAAAATTTGAGAAAACAAAAAAATGAAAAAAAAAAACAAAACAAAACAACTATAATAAATAAAATCAAATTGTTATTTACTAAATTTCTTAAGATAGATTCTGGAAATCCAAAAATTTGAGGGGAAAAAAAAAAAGTTATTTACTAGATTTTTTAAGATAAATTCTGGAAATCCAAAAGTTTGAGAAAACAAAAAAGGAGAAAAAAATTAGCGTGAATTAATCTATTTGCACAATTCTTGGGAGAAAAAGAAATAAAATAAGTATTTCTGAGCTCACTCCCAGAACCTAGAGAGATACAGCTTTTTGCAGACAATGTGATCAACATTGTAATCAACCCATGTCCCATCTGTTAAACCCAGTGAGGAAGGCTTAACGACCTCTGCTGCAGTCAGGCAGAGTGGGGAGCTCTAAATGTTCTGGCTTCACTTTCACAGAGCTGTCACACCGCCCACTTTCTGCACGCCCTGTAAGGAAACGTTTTTTCTCTTTATGATACAGAATGTACACTTTCCCACTCGAGCATTGAAGTTTGCTGTACAAAGTTTTGGACAGGCAAAAAATGAGTCATCACCATCCATTAGCCTCTGGCTGGACAGGAGCTTTGACCACACAAGCTTTTCACCGAGAGATAAAACGAGCAGTTAGCTTCACTGAGCACAACATAAATCTGACAGAACACACTCACACACACACACACACACAGTTTTTTTCCATGTGCCTTTCAGATAACGGATACTTTTAAAGGAGACATTTACCACAGCGGACACACACTTACACACACACTCCCTGAGACAGATGGGCGGGAAAACACTGATCGCTGTAAAATTAATGGCTCATGCGATAGCCAATCAAACGCTTGGCAGGCTGTGTCAATAGCCAATCAAACAGCTGGCGGCGTGAATGTTGATGATCCGGTGGTGTGTAAGTGTCACCTTGGTTACGGCAGGGGAACACCTGACCTTCCACATACATGACCGCACACGGTTTTATACCTCAGGCAGGACACACGTGTCGTTGGTTTGTTGGCAGAAGGAGCACGAGCTAACAGCCGACTGAGCACACCATGGGTGACGATTTTTTTTACTGTGTTAACAGCCTTCAAGGTGATTTTCATTAGATCTCTGAGTATTTTACGCCATCAACTTTGAAATCTATGTAATAAAAAAATTTAAAACTTAAAAAAAGAAATTAATAATAATAATGATAATACTGATACAGAAATAATAAAAACAATAATAATAAAAAACAATAATATTAATAAAAATATTATATATATATATATATATATATATATATATATATATATATATATATATATATATAATGTATTATTATTATTATTATTATTATTATTATTATTATTATTATTATTATTATTATTAAAAAATAATAATAATATGAAAAATGAATACATAATAATAATATCATAATGTAAATAAAAAAATAAAAATAAATAGATTAAAATTAAATTATTATAATAATAATTTTAAATCTAATACAGAAATAATAATAACAACAACAGTAATATAAAATATAAAAATAGAATACATAAAAAAGTTAAATCATAATAGTAATAAAACTGCTCCGGAAAAAAATATAAAAAATATAAATAATAATAATAATAATAATAATAATAATAATAATAATAATAATAATAATAATAATAATAATAATACTTTTAGTAAAAAAATAATAATAAAATGAATAAAAAAATAAAATAAAATCATAATGTAATAATAATAATAATACAAATAATACTAAGAATAATCATCATCATCATCATAATAATAATGATAATAACAATAATGAAATAATAATCATAATAAAACTGAAATAGAAATAAATGAATAAAAACATAAAAAAATAAAATTAATACTTCTTATTGGACAGGTATTTTTTCCTGATCTTGCAGTTGCTTTGAGAATAGAAAATGACAGTTTCGTTCGCTTCACACTTCCCATTGCTAATTGCTAGCTTCTCTGACAAATTCACAGTCATATAGGCTACATCATTATCAGAAGATACAGAATACAAGACATATGACATTTTAGACACCAAACAAAATCTGTGACAGTCTTTGATGTAACCGCTCTGAAAGATCAGGCCGTTCTGTGAATGAGGAGCACAGGTAGCTGTGGCAGTGTGAGGTCAGTGAGTAAGCAGCAGCTTGTTTTTTAAACCTCGGGACAAACAGCTCCTGGATTTACGGAGACGACTGAGTCACCCTGATTACTCCAGAACAAAGTGACCTGAACAGTTTGTTTAAGTCCATTAGACCCGTTCAGGCTGGTACAACCTGTCCACAGGGTCCATTAACAGAACCATAGATAACACCTGTAAGCAAGGTGGCTGTAAAACAACATGAAGATAGGCAGTCATGTTTTAGCGTGCCATAATTCATACCTGTTAGCCGGTTAGCATCAGGAAACAACAAGTTTAGACCACTTAGTTTCTCAAATATGGCTTCATATTTTGATGCTGTTGTAAAAAAAACAAACACATTTAGCTTTCACTTTCTTCCTTTCTTTTCCACTCTAGTCCATGTAGGAGTCTTGGTTGTTAACAGAGCTGTCAATCACGGCATTTATCTCCTTTTTAAACATCAGAAATCTAATTAAAGACTTAATTCTCCAAAAACACTTGGATATAAATCCACATGACGAGAACTACCCACACTGGCAAACATCTGATGATATGGAGGAGGCGGAGCTTCATGATCCATACTGCAGTGAGTGTTTTGGCTTCACTTTCAGGGAGGTGTCGTGCCATCCGTATTGTTACATCATGCAGGCAGTCAGAGGAGGGCGCTGTGATTGGTCAGAGGACGGTGAGTCGTTGGTATCATCTCCGCTCGATCGACACTAATCCATGATGGTCTGACCTTAAACTCTGACCATCCTCACAGCGTCAGTATCATAAAGTCTCAACCTGACAGACGCGTCGATAAAATCTGATCCCCTCCCTTCACATGTCACGCCCTCCCCTTGAAACGCGCCGTGGCGTTCCCCTCTTACTCTGGATCATGTTTGATTTAGCTGTTGACACAAATACACACATAAACACACTCCCTGCAGCTTGCATGTGGGTGAATGTTATTCACAGATTATAGATTTGCCTCTCATAGTGCTACACACTGTTAATGTGGGGATGTCATTCAGCAGCAGTGTTGTTGTTTGAATGTGTGTGTGTGTGTGTGTGTGAGTGTGTGTTTGGCTGGCTGGCTGCAGAAATCTGTCAATATTTTTCTTCCGCAGCAGTCACACAGTGTCAGTGTGTCACATGTCGTGTCTCTCTCTGCCTCTGAAAGCTGAAGCTTTGCTGAATATACAGAGAAATATCTGAATAACCTGTGAGGAAACAATTAAAGTTTAAACCTGAGAAATTAAAAAAGACGACTTGACCACATCGACATCAACCTTTTGGCTTAACCCAACCTATGGTATGATTAGCGTTGTTGGTGTTGCCATTTTTTCACGATTATGAACTCCTGAATGTCCACTTCTGTGCCCTTTGTTGTTTGCAGTCCGTAGAGTGACTTAAAAAGTCATCAAAAAGAAGTCAAAACTGCCCCAAAGGAATTTCTGTACAATAATTGTAGGTATCTTGCTTCCCCTGAACAGCGGTCATCTGTTTCTTGCAAGTCTCAGCTTCACTGTTGATGGTGAGCAGCACAGAGGCTTCATTGTTCTAAGTTTGCTGAAAAACATCATTACACATATTTGTAAAACAAAACAAAACAAAACAAAATAAAACAAGAATAAAAAGTCAAACATTATCAGGTTTTTCCTCAAGACGAAAAGGTAAACAAATTAAAATCTGTTGATTTGAGGGCAAAGGGATTCAGATTACAAACAGAAGCTAAAGCTGCTCTTGTGCTAGCTCCAGCACTAACCTAGTTTTGATGTAATTACAGTTCTTTAATGTTTTGGAAAGGCTAAAGTGTGCTGTGCATTGAGTTTTCTCTTGAGGCTAGCTCTGGGAATACTCGACCCCAACCACACACACCGAGGCGAAAAAAGCTGTTTTTATCTTTTTGAAGAATAACTTTGCGAGTTGTTTAGGAGCTTTTGCCTCTGTTTAGTCTTTTATGCAAGAGCTACATTTGCGATACCTCTTCCACAGTTGCTATGTTTCTTACTGAGGCCAAGTTTACACGATGTTTCATCTGAAACCACTTAAACGCTATGAAAAAAAAAAAAATCTGTTTCCACGGAAACCCTGATGGACTGAAAACGCTGCAATAAGCATGCCAGGCCTGTAGGTGGCGCTATAGCTGTCTTGTCCAGAAGTAGCTTTTGGTAGATCTCCTCTGAAGTAGAGTTGGGCTGATCATCTGGTGTGTTGGTGAATGCTAAGAGCAGAAGTGGAGCAACAGATGCTCATTTAGTTTAAGACAGTCACAGATTCAGCAGATTGAGCAGCACAAACTCGACACGGTAGATCGAGACAATCGTAACAACGGTACTGTTGTCCTGGTGTATACACTTGCGCCAAGCGAAGTGTGACGTCAGTGTTTCCACTGAAAACGCCGGCTTACTGTTTACATGGCAACGGTGTCTGCAGCATTTTAGAAAAATCCCACTCTGGTGGTTGTTTTCAAAAGTTTGCGTTTTAGGTCGGCTGAAACGCCGTTTTTGTGTAAACACGAGGCTGGAACGCAACAAAACTTTTGTGTTTCACCCTAAAGCCTCTGAGTTTGTTGTCACAAACTGTTGACTCTGGTCTGCGCCCCCTGGTGGACGTATTGATTAACAACAATGCCAATAATCCTCAATCCTGAATTTCCCCTCGGGGATAAATAAAGTATTTTCTATTCTCTATTCTATTCTATTCTATTCTATTCTATTCTATTCTATTCTATTCTAATATAAAGGGTGTAAGGAAGTATGAGAGCAGAGACGGTAAGATTGTTTAAAAAGGACGGACATGTTTTTGTAATGGGCCTTGAGGCTAATCTGAGCTAAAGTGGTTCAGTCCGTCTCGGTACGGCACACATCTTACGGCGTTTCCACTGACTAATCCTGGGAAGGATCCCTGGATAACCAATATGTACCGTCCCACTTTCTGGTTCCTTTCTATTGGGGTTAGACTAAACCGAGCTACAACACTGCAGTCTGTTGATTGGTGGAAAGAATGATCACTTCCTGTGTGACAAAGCTTGATTGTTCTTTGTAAAAAAAGAGCCACATAATAATCATAGAGAGGACGAAATGCTGGATGTCTTCATCATTGATCTTTGTGTAACTGGTGCAGCTACTGGCATCCAGCTTACAGGCCGCCTACCACCAGGGGGCACTGCTGGCTGTGGAAACACAAACAGGATCAGGCTTTACTGATCTGACTGACTAAATCTGGTGCAACAGGCCAGAAAAAGTCAAATATGGCCTCTGATTTTATTTGCAAACGTCTTCTCTTTAAGTTATCAGTCACAAACTGAGATGAAGACCTGTTTTATCTGGAGTAGAGTGAATTACTTTCCCGTTAAGTGTCTGAAAGTCAGCTAATGCGTCTGTTTTATCAGAGACAGTCTCAGAGATTCATGTCGTGTACCCGCTGACACACTCCCTGATTGTCTGCACTGAGCTTAACGTCACTGTAGCAAATTACACCCAGCGAAGTGTTAGGAGTGTGTGTTCGTTGGCGCTGTGTAGTTATGAGCGTTAAAGCTTTTATAAGTGAATTTCAGAGGCTCAGTGGAAAATGAGAGGCTGTAATAAAAATAAAGCTGGGCAGACACATTCATCTGGAGATCTGCAAAAGAAAAGCAAAGAGCCCATCTCTGCTCAGTTTGTTCCTCTGCAGGAACAGCAGTGTGTGTGTGTGTGTGTGTGTGTGTGAGGGTGTGTGTGTGTGTGTGATACAGACTCAGTGCCTCTCTTGTCTTTCATCATTAATTTTCTTTTGTCTGCTTTGGAGTGTATCCAGAGAGAATTGAGCAGAATAGAGTGGAGTAGAGTGACTGTGAATAGAGTCGGTGGGTGTAGCTTTCATTCACTGAGCCCGCCCCCCCTCTCCTCCCCCTCCCCCCTCCCCCCTCCTCCCTCCCTGAGCGCGTGCCTCTCGCAGCAGCAGCGGCTCGTGCTCAAACACGGACGCACACCTCCAGCGGACTCACTCACTCACCGCTGAGCGGGCGGCACGAGACTCTTCTTCACCCCCACCATCATCACCATCACCCCCTCTTCCTCTCCTCCTCCTCGGCGGATGGAGGGATGCTAACAGGAGAGCTTCATCACCGTCATCATCACCATCACCACCTCCGTCAGGAACAGAGAGGAGCAGAGAGGAGCCGAGAGGAGCCGAGAGGAGCCGAGAGGAGCAGCTCTCCGCGGGCTGAAAAGTTGAGCAGGGATCCGGTTTGATGACGGAGCTCCGGAGGGGGCTCGTTCCCGCTGTTAACCCGGGATAATCCGCCTGACACGGTGGATCCCGACTTTGGACTCCTCGTTGATGGATGCGGATTTATTGTCCCCGTTTCTGGAACTGATCCGGATCCTCCGTCTCCAGTTTCTTTGATCTTTTAGCGGATTCCCGGTGTTTTGAACCGATCTGTGCCGCTCTGAAATGATCCCCAGATGTTTGCTGAAACGGATTCCTGGTCGATAACGGATCCGGACCATCAGGGGACAACTCCTGGAGGGATTTCTCCGATTTAAACTCACCTCTCAGCGGGTTGCTGCGGATTTTCTGACCAACCTCCGGAAAGTCCCGGGTGGACTTGACGTGTGCTGACCGACGGTAACCTCCCCTCCCGCGGTTCCTCAGAGAGGAGAGCCAGGTAGGCTCCGGAGCAGGTGTTTACCCCCTTTACGCACCAAGACATGACCGCTCCACCTGGACCAGAGCGGATTTCCTAGACCGGGGTAGGTTTCCCTCCACCCAAGTAGACCCGGACCCCACCGCCTCCCAGCGGGGCACTGTAGAGGCGAAGTTCCGGAGCACCGGAGGAGTTAATCTGGATTTTTCCCGCTTAAATCAGACGTTCCCACGAGCCGGATCACCGCCGTGACTAAACCGGACTGATCTCATTACGGGACCGGATTGATCGCAGGATTTTTACGGATTAAAAACCCGCATTTCTCGTCGGTTCTCACCCGTTAGGGATCGATACATCCCGGGGTATCAATCATTGATATTCATGTTTCATCCATCAGCCTCCTGAGCCGGAGAGCCGGATCGTTTAGACCCGGGTGAATTATCTCCTCCGCGGTGAAATAAACCCACATGCTGGCTGTAAATTATCCACTTAACCCCCCCAGGAGAGGGAAGGGGAGAGAGACATAGACGGAGACTGCAGAGAGAGAGAGTTATTACCTTTATTAAAACGATACCTTTTGGGAGATCAGTCAGCTGAAAGCATCACCACGGCACTAAATCTGCCTTTAAGTGGAAATCTGCAGCAGAGAGCTCTCTCACCTCCATTTCTCATCGAGTCCCAACTCCTGACACGGTTAACTTTGATGAAAACACATCTCTGCAGAGTTATCACAGGTTAAATCTTTATAACCTCAAATTTTAGAAATTTATCGCAGAAAAATCAGATTTTGATTTTAAACCGACCTTAACTTCATCATTTCCCGCCTGTGAGAAGCAAAGCGATGAGCGAGGAGTCCTTACACGACTCCCAAACTAAACTGTAACCATAATAATTTCAGAGATAGCCGTGCAGCGTCTGCGGCCCCTCGTCCTGACCTGCATGTCTTGTAAGGTATCCTCCTCTCCCTCTGTATCATAATAATAAAGCCGTAATCGTGCGATAGGGGTTTATTTATGCTTCACAGCAGCTTTGGAGGAGCTTTAACTCCAAAGAAATTAACTTTATGACAACCTGGGGACAATAATCTGCTGGTTGAAGTTTCCTCTGCTGGTGTAAGCGTTCAGTTAGGATCCTGGATGTTGATGAAGTGAGGCTAAAATTAGGGATTGTCTGGGACTGGATTGTGATTTCTGCAGAAAGATCCTTTAAAAGGTTTTGTTCCCTCTATCAGCCGTGGTTAAGACTTTAGCACACCCAGCTGTGAAAAGTCTATGGATGGTACGCTCACTCTTTAGCCACATACTCAACAGCATACCTCCTCCTCCTCCTCTTCCTCCTCCTCCTCCCCCTCCCTCCTCGGCCTCCTCGAGAACTTGAAACTGAGCCATGCCGTATTGATTTTCCTCCTGCTCACCGCAAAACCAAAACGCACAGGAACACATCATCCTTTCTGGTTTGTCAGTTTTGTTGCCTGAAATGTAAGACGCGCCGCAGCGATCGTTTTCCACCCCGAGTCGGAGCTGAAGGACGTACAGAACGGTCCGGCAGCGGCGAGGTCAGAGTTCAGGTTCAGAAATAAAACTGCAGGAATCTGAGCGCACAGCGAAGGTTGGACAGGAATATCTGAGACGATCCAAACATTTTACCGTCTCCAAATACCCTGGAAGCTGACCCGTGCATAAATGAATATTTCTCTGGATGGGGAACAGCGTCTGACCCCGAGCACTGAGGACATTTCTCGCCACATTGAGTGATATTTGCAGCTAAATGGGACTAAACGACAGCAGCCCAGGGGCCATGAGAAATGGCCGCGGCCTCTCGGACCAGTGGGCAGAATCCGTGGTGGTGCGGCCTCGGACCACAGAGCGCCACATCACGGTGCACAAACGGCTGGTGCTCGGCTTCGCCTTGTCCATCCTCACCCTCATCATCGTCACGGCGGTCGCTGTGGTCCTCAGCGTCCGGTTTGAGGAGTGTGGAGGTCGGGAGGGTGACGGCGCGACCGGGGAGACGGGTTCAAGAGGCGGCGGAGGGTCGGCGAAGTTGAACGGGAGCAAAGGGGAGAGGACCGGGGAGAGGGGCGATGAGGAGGGGGCTCAGCCGTGGAGGAACTCCAGGCTGCCAGGCTCCATCAGGCCGCGGCACTACGACCTCCGCCTCGCCGTCTACATGGACAACTTCACCTTCTCTGGAGAGGTCAGCATCGAGCTGGAGTGCATCAACGCCACCCGGTTCATCGTGCTGCACACTGACCGCCTGGAGGTATGACGGCCTGCACGCTCACAGATCTGTGTCAGGTCTTTGTGAATGATTTTACAGTTCATGTAGTCATGGCTGTAGAAATTTGTCAAGACAGTTTGACAAAATTCATCCAAGACTCCATGAAAAACTGCAAAACCTGCTCAGGCACTGGTGAAATGTCAGGTGTTAGAAGATTTAGTTTGTCAGGAACAGATGAAGCTTCATTAGTGATGATCAGCTCAGTCATTTCTGTTAAATTTGCACTTTTTCAAAATCATAAACACTGGACAGAAGTAGTCAAAAAATGACAATAAGATAACAAAGATTGTAAAAACAGCGGGGAGCGTGATGCCATTTGGTATCAAGAAGCAAAACTTGATCTCGATTGAAAACACGATCATAGGTTTGTAGTTTTTTCTTGGCCTGCAACTGTACACAATCAACCCAAAATGTAAACCTGGAAATAAAGTGCCGAAATGTTCATGTTGACAATAACAGGCTGTTGTGATTGCAAAAAAATGTGTTTTTGAAACGATGAATTGATCCTGAGCTGAAAATGAGCTTACGGTAATAATGTGTAAATGAACAGAGGATAGACGAAGAAGAAGCTCTGCTGCGTCAATGAAATGTTGATATTTTGTCAGAAATGAGTGTGCCGTAATCAGAGATGGGTACCGAATTAGATACTTTTATATGTTGGACCAGAAACGGTTAAAAGTACCGAGTACCGATTCACGTAAAATCAAAAGGTACCATGTTTGGGTACCTGAATGCATCCTTGTGACTGTGAGGGAGAGGAAGAGTAGAAGATTTTCCATACTGGACATAAACACAGCATTGCAGGGTTAAATACTGAAAAATAAATGTGTTTGTGAAAAATAAATATGGTACAGATTGCCAGGTACCAGGCATCGGTACCATATTGTTTCAAATATGAAAGGTACCCATCCCTAATGGCAGATGAACGTAAAATAACCTGTGGAGCCCCAAACATGTGTCGATACAGGAGTTTATCAAATTTCATAAACAGACGGGTTGTTTGACAAGGGATGGGTACTGAATTAGGTACTTTTATATATACATACTATATTTATATTTATATATACTGACTGAATCTGGTCTGTGGTACGGGGTACTGATTCACGTTAAATCAAAAGGTACCGTGTTAAGTGAAAAAGTAGGTGATTTTCCGTTCAGGATATGAACACAGCGTTGCAAGGTTAAATATCGAAGAATAAATATGTTAAATTGGAAAAAATGTTATCAAACAAATTAATATTTATTACCACATAAACACAAAAATACCAAGTTTGACTACGCTCACTCAGAGCGGCGCTGAACTCTGAAGGAAAGGCATGAAAAAGAGAGAAAAGTCTATAGATGGACAATAAGAAAAAAAGAGTTGAACCTGTTTTCAAAAATGTCAGGATGAAACTGTTATCCTAAATCTTTTTGGTCATGATCATTGTGAGAGGAAATCCTTCCAAACAGTGTCAGGCGTTGTTTAAACCCTGATTTGTGGCACAGAGATATCAAGAGGTCTGATGAAACTGGGACAAAGGTATTTCAGAGAGTAATAGTTTAAAGAGTCTTAAAGACAGATTTTGGTTCAGGGAGCAGATAGACTGCTCTAACTGTGTCATTGATGCATTGGAGCAAAGTCTCTACAATCACTAAATCTATCCTCGCTGTGTGGTCCAGAGGATGGAGCATCAGTTTCTGTCGTTTCATGTGGATATTTCTGTTTGAGGAGACGACACCTCCAGGATCATTAACAGGCTCCTCTGTGGAGGACTTGGCCCCAGACTTCCTGGAAACCCTCCCTCCCCCCTCCGTCAAACCTTACATCACTACCTGGGAGCTGTTAATAACTTTTCCGATGACTCCTTCCAAACAAACCTCCCGGTTTGCACGCCAAGCTCCGCTCTATATTGGAAAACAATCTCTAACAAAGAATGTTTATTTCCAGATTTGGCCTCGGAGATTTCCTTAACAAGGCTAATTAAGCGTCAAAGTTGCTGTTTCAGCTGAATTTTGGAGCGGAGCGTGTGGTGAGAGAAAGCCTCAGAGAAACGCCTGAGCAGCCTGATTTTTCAGGCCGGTCATCTCTGCTAATGTGAGACAGGGATGAATCTGTCTCATTTGGGAGGCGGCCAATTAAAACGCCCGTAGCCCCCTTTGTGTCTGAGTGAGAGCACACCGCGTATTAAGAGGTGTTGCTGGGTGCCAGGGAGGTCTCTGAGGGTCCCCCCAGACTCAGGCTGCTCTGAACAGAAAAACTGTCACTGTGTGAAAAGGACAGGAAACAAAAATGTGGATAAAAATAAAAACCTGCTGCTGGAAGAGGAAGAACATCCTGCGAGGAGCGCTGAAGACAGTCAGAGGAAACGTCTCAACTCATTCTGCTGGTTTTAAATCTGTTTTATTGCATTTAAATCCTGCAAAGCCAAAGCCTCATCCAGTCAAAGATTTATATCCATAACCTTAGGCAACAGTTGGCGTCTGTGTTAGAGCCTTTAAAAAGTAACAGCCTAAGGTGTAATGTTTTTAGTTTATTGGCTCAGTCTGCTCCACTTTGAGTTATCTCAGGATATCTCTGGAACATTTGGAGGCATCACCTTCAAGATTTGGTAAAAACACCCACTCCTTCACGAGAGAAACCAGCTACGGTCTGGTTGTTGGAGCTGAAATGTCAGGATCACAATGTTCTCTCCAAAAAGTGTTTTTGCGAAAAGTCAGGAGTTGGTTTGCTACTGGAAGTGGAGTCATGCCAAGTGCCAAATTCCCTGTGACGACAAGTCCTGAAACCCACTTTTCTGGACGTTATTCTAGCTTAAATTATCATGAACAGGATATCTCAGGTACAATTTGGCAACGTCTTTAAATTAGGTGAAAAATACAGAAGAGAGTTGGATAAAACTATAAAAACTGGCCTTTAAACTCTTTGGTTTTAACCAGAAGATAAGACTTCATGGGATAAAATCAGGAAGTAATGACACATAAAAATCCATAAAAATGATTATAAACTTCACTTTACCATTATATCATCACAAAAGACACTTTGTTGAATATTTTCTTCAGTGAATTTTTGTAGGAATGTCCCCAAGTTTGGCCAAAATTCCCACCAGAACTAAAAGATGAGCAAATCTTATTTTGGTGGTTAAATGCCAAAGTTTGATAGAACTGTGTTTTTTCCCCCATTACTCAAGACATTTTGTTTAAATTTATCTCATAATTAGCTCACAGGATTACAGAATGACAGCTTAAAAATCAAAAAGTTTAACTTTACGGGAGTTAAGTGTCACGTAAAGAAGGAATCTTCCTGGTACCATTTTTATCTTTTTCTTTTCTTTTTCTAAAAAGCAACAACTCAAGGATTCCTGAGGGTGATTTCTTGAAATTTGGCACAAACAACATCTTGAACTCAAAGTTAAAATGGTCCAAATTTGGTGGCCAAAAGTTAGCGAGGATTTCTGCAAAAGTCCTTTTTAAAAACTATTTTCACATCCGTTATTTTAAAATTTTGCTCATTCAGGGAGACACAAACTTTTCTGACTTGATTGCAGACAGCTGTCGCTTTTCCTCTCGCTAGGCCTCAACAAGTCAGAGGTCAACTTAACGCCAGTTAATTAATGGGAGGTGTGCTCTCCCCGCTTCAGGTCAGGCTCTGGGATTCCAAATTGGCACATAAAATGTAGGAAACCCCCAAAACAGAGCCTTTCACAAAAGGAGATGTGCTCGCCTCAAGGCAGGCTTTGGCATTCCAAATTGGCAAATGCAGGGGGCCCCTAAAACAGAGCCTTTCCACCTAATTCTCCATGCACCCCTAAGGTCTTTGCTGTTGCTCTGGATTCCATAGCTTTTCACATCAAAGAGAAAATAGATGTCCTCTCTCAAATACACCTCAAACAAGTAAATGCAAGAAACTCCCAAAACAGAGCATTTCCACCAAAAACTTCAAACATCCCTTTGGTCTTTGCTGTTGCTCTCCCTTCCGTAGCTTTCTATGAGGGCAGATGAAAGAGGGAGGAGATGTTCTCTCCCCACCTCAGGTCAGGCTTTGGCATTCCAAATTGACATAAGGTCATGCAGGGAAACACCCAAAACAGAGCCTTTCACAAAATACTCCATGCACTCCTTGGTTGTTTGCTGTTGCTCTCCCTTCCTTAGCTTTGTATGTAGGCACATGAAAAAAGGAGATGTGCTCACCTCAAGGTAGACTTGGCACTCAAAATTAGCACGTGGAAATGCAGGGTGCCTCTAAAACAGAGCCTTTTCACCTCATTCTCCATGCACCCCATGGGTCTTTGCTGTTGCTCCCCCTTCCGTAGCTTTATATGAGGGCAGATGTAAGAGAGAGGAGATATGCCCTCCCCACCCCAGGTCAGGCTTTGCCATTTAAAATTGGCATGCAGGAAGACCCCCAAAACAGGGCCTTCCACCAAATACTCCATGCACCCCTTGGGTCTTCGCTGTTGCTCTCCCTTTCATAACTTATTATGTGGACACATGAAAGAGAAAGGAAGTGTGCTCTTCCCACTTCAGGTCAGGCTTTGGCATTCAATATTGGCACGTGAAAAGGCAGGGCGCCCCTTAAACAGAGCTTTCCACCTAATTTTCCATGCACCCCTTGGGTCTTTGCTGTTTCTCTCCCTTCCATAGCTTTTCACATTAAAGAGAGAAGAGATCCTCTCCCAAACTCACTTTTTAGACTTTGGTATTTCACATTAGCACAAGGAAATGCAAGGAAGCCCCAAAACAGCCTTTCCACCAAAAAGTCCACGCATCCCTTTGGTCTTTGCTGTTGCTCTCCCTTCCATAGCCTCAAAGAGTCAGAGGCCAACTTTACGCCAATTAATGCATTACGCCATCAGCATCTTTGACTGATTTGTGGATGATCTCCTTTCTTTCTCCTTTTCCTCGTTTGTTTTGTGCCATTTGACGGTTTTATTTTCAGCGACTTGCTCTTCAGAGAAAAACAGACATAGACAGAAGTTACCAGCTACACCCCCGCCCTCGTGAATGATTGTGGCGCCCTTCTTCCTGTTTGATGTTGGCCTACTTATGCTGTTGTTTTGTTTGAGGGGGATATATACCCTCAGATACTTTCAGTGCAAGGATACAACCCTCAGAGTCGTCACGTTTCCACTGAAGGAAGCACGGACTGATGCACGCCATGGTCAGGCTGTAATTGGTGGAAGGACTCTGAAGTTTGTTACATCATTAGAACAGCTGTAGTATGAAAGCAGGGACACTGCTGACTCAAATAAATGAATCAGATAGTGATGAGGTCAGCAGAAACCTCAAACCATTCACAAACAAACAAACAGCACAATTAAGAAACGTTTAGTTTGAGAGAATCATCATGAGGCACCACGGAGCGCGGCGCTGCGTTCGCGGCGTTCGCTGACTCACCGGGAAAACCCTGAAAAACATCCCTTTAATCCTCAACGCTTCCTCTGTGTGTCAGCAGGCTCTGTGCTCGTATCGATCAGTTCACCCGACAAAGAGCAAACACACACACACACACTCACAGACACACACACGCTGTGTCTGATTGGCTGAGGGTTGCTGATGTGTGGCAGCACAGAGACCCAGAGGGTTCCTAACCAATCCCACTGTTGCCGGGTGTGTTCCCATCATGCACTGCTGCTCGTCTCATAGGGCAGTTGTGCTGCTTTCCTTCATCCTGATGGTTTGTCTCTGCGTAATGATGATATTTTTATTATTCGGCTTCATTTCTATTCCAGCCTGAAGGGGCTTTGCTCCTTGTAATCTCCATCGCTATAAATTCTGTGATAAAAAGATAAATTGGGGTTTTTTTGGGGAGAATTTATTGGCATGAGTTTAAAACAGCAGAAACTGGGACACAAGCAAACGGCAGAATTCACCGACATGCTCACATGGACGTGTCTGATCAGTGCAGAGTCACTGAGGTAACGCCGGCGTCTCGGCAAAGACGGCGCCTCGCGCTTTGTGGAGTAATGACTACATGACCTTTAAAATGGGGTCTTCTCAACCCAAGACCTGACCTGGGACCTGTTTGACTTTGGGTTTATGTTTTTATTAAAGCCAGGTCAGGGTCAGGTCCTGCTTCACTGCTGCAGGTCCTGAGTCTGTGTTAATGAGGCTGAAAAAAAAAATGGACGCTGACTTCTCTGAAGTGGAAAAGAAGGAAGAGGAAAATGATTGAGGTCAATCAAAAATGGCAGCTTGTGCCGTTGAAAAAAGAAACAAGTACAAAACTCATTATTTTATTTCTAGTTCTTCTCTCCTACAAATTTCCTTCTTTATAAATTCATTATTTTACACTCTACTTATAATCTGTACAAGAGCAACTACAAGTTTTCTCCCAGGGGTTAATAAAGTTCATCTTAACGTTATCCTTTAAAGGTAAAATGAAATGTGAGTCTCAGGTTTCTGATTAGATTTCATATCTACATTTGTAAACTGAACACTTTTTGTCTATTAAACAAGCAAACACTTGATTGGTAACACTTGATTGAAAAAAAAATAGAGTTACGGTCCTTTTTTAATTGTCAGGAACAGCTCGTTAATAATGAGCAGGTTTTTAGTCTTAGCATCAAAGTTTATTATCAACACGTTTGCATCATTACTGGGGAAAAACAATGACTGCTTTCACCACAGGATGCCCTGTTTGCAACTATGACCCTAAGCTGACTGCTGTGTCTGATTTGATCAGTGTCATGTGCAATGTCATAGGTCTTTGCTGCTGCTCTCCCTGCCTTGGCTTTCCACATGAAAGAGAGAGGAGATGTGCTTTCCCAAATTCACCTCAGACTTTGGCATTACACATTGGTATTACTCCACCCATCCCTTGGGTCTTTGCTGTTGCTCTCCCTTCCATAGCTTTGTACACAGACACATAAAAGAAAAAGGTGAAGGTGTGCTCTTCCCACTTCAAGTCAGGCTTTGGTGTTCCAATTTGGCACATGGAAATGCAGGAAACCCCCAAAAACAGAGCCTTTCACCTATTACTCCATTCATCCCTCTGGTCTTTGCTGTTGCCCTCCCTTCCTTAGCACTACATGAAGGCAGGTGAAAGAGACAGGAGGTGTGCTCTCCCAACCTCAGGTCAGAGTTTGGCATTCCAAATTGGCACAAGAAAAGGCAGGGCGCCCCTTAAAAAGAGCTTTTCCACCTAATTTTCCATGCACCCCTTGGGTCTTTGCTGTTGCTCTTGCTTCCATAGCTTTTCACATTCAAGAAAGAAGTGATGTCCTCTCCTAACCTTACTTTAGGCTTTGGCATTCAACATTGGCATAAGGAAATGCAAGAAACCCCCAAAACAGAGTCTTTCCACCAAAAACTCCAGACATTTGGTCTTTGCTGGTGCTCTCCCTTCAGTAGCTTTGTATGTAGGCAGATGAAAAAGAGAGGCAATGTGCTTTTCCCAATTCCCAAAATTGGCACATGGAAATGCTGGATGCCCCTAAAAAAGAGCCTTTCCACCTCATTCTCCATGCACCCCATGGGTCTTTGCTGTTGCTCTTGCTTCCATAGCTTTTCACATTCAAGAAAGAAGTGATGTCCTCTCCTAAACTTACCTCAGGATTTGGCATTTCACATTGGCATAAGGAAATGCAAGAAACCCCCAAAAAAGAGCCTTTCCACCAAAAACTCCAGACATTTGGTCTTTGCTGGTGCTCTCCCTTCAGTAGCTTTGTATGTAGGTAGATGAGAGGACAGGCAAGAGAGGAAATGTGCTCTCCCCACCTCAGGCTCTGGCATTCCCACTGAAGCATGTGGAAAGTCAAGGAGCCCTGAGTGTGAACTGCTTGCAGGGTGAGAACCAGTTCGGCTTGTGTTGCCTGACTGATCAGGTCTTCAGGTGTCACTTCATTAAAAATCACAGCCCTGCTTTTTGAATGTTTCTCAGTCGTATTTCTCTTCTCCAGGTGGACAAAGTGTCGGTCACAGCAGAGAGCGGCGCTGGGGGTCGCCCCCCCAACAAACCAGGGGGCGGAGTCATGCGTATCCACCGCCACTTCCCCTTCCCGTCCAATCAGATGTACGTGGTGGTTCTGCACCGCGAGATGAAGCCGATGAGGCTTTACCGCCTGAACGTGAGCTTTGACGCCGCCATCGAAGACGAGCTGCTGGGCTTCTTCAGGAGCTCGTACACCCTGCAGAGAGAGCGACGGTACACACACACACACACACACACACACACACACACACACACGTGAAGACAGACACGCTGAAACACACACTCATTTTTCCCGCAGCAGCAGGTGGTTCAACTAGAAAAGGTCAGCCCTTCACATCCACGACATTGATTAACTCACACACAGAGCTCTCAGTGTGTGTGCCTGAGTGTGTGTGCGTGTCAGTGTGTGTTCCACATATCAAACTCCTCACACACACACACACACACACACACACACACACACACACACACACACTACTCACTCCCTCCTTATGAATTTCCCATAAGCCTCTGCTGAAGAGTTGTTTCCACATCAGATTTCTTCCCCATGGTGCTGATGGGAAACAGACTGTGTGCTGATACATTTATTATTTCATGCATGAGCCTGAGTCTGTGTGTGGCCCCCATGCCTGAGTGTGTGTGAGTGTGTGTGAGTGTGTGTGAGTGTGTGTGAGTGTGTGTGAGTGTGTGTGAGTGTGTGTGAGTGTAACCACAGAGACGGGACTTTTCATCACTGTCTGTCCCACTTAAAGCAGGGACACTCAGCTGGAGTTAATTGATGAAATCAGGGAAAAGTGCAGACGTGATGGAGAGAAAACTCAATCTGTGACTCTCTAACTCTGAAACTTTTACCAACAGCTGATATTCTGTCATATTCTGATCTGAAATTTACTGAAACCTCCTTTTGTGATGCTGTGGGTGGTATGGGCTGCAAATACAAGAGTATATCTGATAAAAGGGTTGCCTGAAGTGTCTAAACTTAAGGAAGTATCTCAGTATTTTTATTTTTGGGTGTTTTCGTCTGTTTTGGATTGGTCTGATAGCCATTTCCTATAGCAGGGTCGCCAGTCTTTGGCACCACTGTTTTAGGAGTCACACCCTTGATCTAAATAACATCAATCAACCAAAACATTATCAACAGCTCCTTTACCTTTGGGACAAAGAATGGACTAGACTTCTTTTTTGATGTCAGTCTTAATAAAAAGGCGTCCAAATAAAAACCTTGGACTCACTTTGATGCTTACGTTTCATCAGCCACATCTTGGAGTTTTCATAGGTGGGTTGATCTGCATCAGTGCATCCTCAAACCCAACAAACTGTGATGTACTCACCTTTGTATCAGGACCAACGATCACTTTCCAGCATCTTCTGTAGCTTCTGTGTTGGATCAGTTAATCTTTTCCAATCACTCGTCCCTGGTCCACTTGTGGGAGGTGTTAAACCCTGAACACTGAGAGGGCTCCATGAAATCTGTGCTTTTGAGAACGCTCTGAACAAATCAAATATTAGTTTGGCGTCTGTGGTGGCTCAAATACACCAGACGCATATTCGGTCCGGCTCTGCTGCGTCACGGTACCGGATTTTGGGGCGCCAATTGTAAAGTTGCACAAACTGCAAATAACAACATTTCTCCACATTTAGCTCTAAAACATCACTTAAATGCAGATTTGGAGAAATAGTTGTGAAATATATTTGTCAAATATTTTATATAAATGTTACATTTTTTTTTCTAAATGTTCAATTTTGAATGTTTAGAAATGTTATAATTAATGTCCTGATTATAAATATTTAGCTACGTTTTGAAACATTTAGTTACACTCTAAATATTTAGCTAAGACTGGAAATAATCAAAGATTTAAAAATCTTAAGCAAAGATATTAAGACATTTGCTAAGATTGAGAAGTCAAGATTTCTAAATATTTAGCTAACATGCAAATTCAAACTCCCGCCCACAGGAAGTACCAAAATAAAAGTTGGAGGAAGCTTCCTCCAACTTTTACCTTGGTACTTCCTGCTAGGTGGGAGTGTGAATTCGCATATTAGCTAAATATATAGAAATCGAAGCTCAAGATTTAGAAATCTTGGCTTCATTTTTAGAAATCTTTACAAAAGATTTATGAATCTTGACTAGATATTAAGAAATCTTGCAAATATTCAGAAATGTTTGTTTAAGATTTAAAAAATCTGGACTAAATATTTAGAAAACTTGGTAAATATTTATAAATCTTTGAGAAATATTTAGTCTTAGCTTAATATTTAGAATGAAAACTAAATTTTTAGAAACATAGTTAAATAATTAGAATCAGAACAATAATTTACAACATTTATAAATAACATTCAACATTTATGTATAGTGTTTGACAAATATTTTTCACAAAAATGTTTCTTAATCTGCAGAAAAAGTGATGTTTTAGAGCTAAATGTAGAGAAATGTTATTTGTAGTGTACATCTTTACAATCGGCGCCCCCTACAGGATCTGAATCAGCTCTGGCAGATCTCAGCAGATACGCGACCATCTTATTTTTGCTGACGCTGGAGCTGTGAAATGTCAACATAACAAAAAGCAGATCAAGCAGGACAGGAAGTTGTTTACAGAAACCACCTAAAAATACTCAGGGACTTTCAAAATAAAACAAACCCTCGCAAAACCAGATTATTTTCAACTTGACTAGACATAAGCAGCCGAGCAAGGAGCCAACAGGTTTGAGGTTTTTCTGGTGTATTTGAGCCGTCAAAGTCTCTCACATCCTTCTACTTGCAGATTTCCTTCCTTTGGACATGTAAACTTGAAGGAGACTCAATATGAATACTGACTGAAAAGATGTTGAGCCAACTTTTTGATTGATTCATTCCCATCAGTCTTCATGTTGTCACAAAATCAGTAAATCCTGATGTGAGATGAAGTTATAACCCGTCAGAGTTCAGCCCAGCTCTGAGTTTACTGCAGCAAATGCTGCTCAATGCCTCGGCTACAAACTCACTGAGCTCTCAGGTTGTCAGCAATAACAGAGGACAAACCATCCGTTCACAGCACCGCCACACAAACCGACGTTTTTACAGTCACTCCATACAACCAGCTTCTGATTTCATGCTGCACACAGTCCGAGTAGTTTCCTCACAAGAGCAGGAAACAGTAAATTCACTTTTGGGGCGGGGGGACGTGGAGGTCTGTCCCTTGCAGCTCACTTTAGCTTTCCTCTCAGACATTTTTTAAACTTTCAAACCTCAGAAACAACAGAAAGGTCTTGTTTTGGAGAAACATTTATGATTAATGACCGACGCTTGGAAAGCACCTGGTGTTTCTTGTTGCTGTTTTATGATGAAAGCCACCCTGAGGTTTCACCGCTTGGAATTTTTTTTTCACCTTTTTGTGAAATCTTTATTTTGTCCTGGTCAAAACTGCAGCAACAAAAACAGTCAAACACCTTGATGGCTGCTGAAATTTTGATCTGGCATTTAACGAATGAGCAAGCGTCAGATTCTTGTTTGTTTGGCACCGTCCTGAAAAGCTCAATGACTCTTTGTGTTATTGTTTCTGATAATCTGCCTCAGAAAGCAGCTTGAGCCGTCAGCTGTCTGAGTCATTAAGTCATCAAGTAAAAGCTTTGTGTCCAAACTTTCCCCAGATTTGCAACTCAAAGGTCAGATTCAGTGTCAGGATCGGTGAAATACACAGGAGCGTCATCAGCAAACGATGATATTTAGAGACGATCGTATAAAGATGATGTATCCTCAGACAGCTGGCTTTGAAAGATCAGAAAATGTTGCTTATGATTCAGTTTTTTCTGGAGTGACTTACTGATCAGTCATCATTTCTGTCGCCGTCGTTTTAACACAAAGCGCTCTACAAAGGTTACTTCTAAATGTGTTGAGATGACGGATTAGCGGCGTGACTTTGAATTAAAAGCGCTCTGTTATTCTTCCCAAAGATGAGACAGTAATAGAGTATTAATAGCTCCTTTAAACCAGAAAATTCATGTCTCCCTTTCAAATTTTAATGTTGCTGTTTTGCATCCCTGATCCCCTCAGTGGTTTCCTCATTTCACATCAGTCTTCTTTAATTATAGCTGTGACATAAATTTGTGCATATATTATGTATCCTGAAGCAGCTGCTTGAGAAAGATGAGGAGGAATGTGAAGTGGGGTTTGACGGGTGGATGTTTTTACCAGCAGATCACTTAGACTCTTTGCTAAAACATGATGACGCTGCTTCCAGACCGATCGGGCTTGGTTCTCACCATGTAGCCCCACCAGTGGTCCCCGATCCACTGGCAGCAGCTTTTCCGATCAATCCTGGATCAATACTCCGGCTGATGGACGAGCAGGGCTGATCACAGCACAACAAACTGTTGGTTAATGTTTTATGTTTAGGGCGGAGGAACATGTCGACTTTTGGCGCTGATCAGGAACTGTAAACATCTTCCTCCAGTCGCTGCTGAAGCTGTAGCTGTGAGTTTGATACGAGCTTTAACTGAATCCTTTAGCTCCTGCTCTCCGTCAGAAAACACCTCCTGAAATAAAATTCTTTTCTTTTTCTTTCTCCGGTTATTATTCATCGGGTTTGACGGCTCCACAGAAAAAAACTCAGAAGTTGAAGACCTTTTTGTTTATGATTAAAACATTGTCTTTGAAGCCAGACTTCACTGACACAACAGTTATTTTAGAACAAAAGAACAAAAGAGTTGCTTGTGCACGGCTGCCAAGATCAGTTTTTTAATAACCGTCTGACTTTGGAGTCAGACATGATGAAACAGACGGTATAAAACATCAGGAACTTCTCCTATTGGTTCCTGAAAAAGGATTCTGACTGGTCCCAGCTTTAAGATGCTAACTCAGTGTTCAATTTAGCTAGAAACAAGCAAAGAGGCAGCTTCTTGAATGTACAAATTAATGCCTCTTTTCTGCCCTGAGGTCTTACAGATGGATGAGTTATGAAAATATTTACTCTTGACCAAAACTGTCTTTTGAAAGAGGCTGTTTATTGTTGTTGTAAGATTTTGTATTTTAACATAAGACCTAATGGGAGTCCCTGTGCTTTTGTACACAGCCCCAAGTGGACACTCAAGGAATTGCAGTTGTATTTTGGTTCTTTGTTTTGCTTCATTTTTCAACTCCAGACGTTGCTTATTGATCAAACTTAATATATTTTCCCAGTTTTATGATGAAAGCGTCTTTCTTTGTAAGAAAGGGAAGTCCCTTTTGGTCACGTTGTCGTATGAAAAAGCATAGTTTACAACTGAAGACTTAAACTTCAGCCTGTTTGGTCGCCACTAGCTGAACAAATCTAGTGAGGTGAAAACTTTCAAAACCAAGAGCCAGATAATTTTCATGAGAAGTTAAACTTGGGAAATTTTGAAATATTCTGAGTTGTGCTCTGGCCATTGTGCACAATGCATGAAGGGAGTGTGTATAGAAATGTAAGGGAGCAAAGGAAACTTGCATTAAAGCTAATTGTTTAGCCAAAATTATGCTACAATAAACATACCTTAGCTGTATCAAAGTCCCTTTTTATGAATCTTCAGATTATTCCCACAAATTCCTGTGGAAAGTTCTCTACTTTGAAAATTCCTGGAATTTTGTAACCCTAATTCAGACACCAAATCAAGTCCCAGTCTGTGCAGTAGAGACTGTTAGGGATTCTGGGAGAATCTGAGTGGAGCTGGGTGACACAAATAATAATTATTTGTATCTTTCGAGAGTCTAATCACTTCCTGACTCTACCTCCAGACATATTTTACAATCCCTGAGAAAAATACACAAGAACGTCAGCTGTCAGTCATCGTTAAACGTGACGTAACACCTCGTTTTTAACCTCTAATAACCTATGAAAACGAAACTTCTCAGAAAAAAGAGGACTTGGATACAAGACAGCCAAATGATATCTTCAAATCACCACAACAATCAGACGTGAGAAACATTTCTACCAGGTGGATTAATTTTTTAAAGTTTGACCACAGCCCATCTGGAATGACTGGGGAGATGGATTTTTAAACCTATACTGCAGCCAGCCACCAGGGGGAGCAGTTTTTGTGGCGACATCACTTACTGAGCTCAAGTTAATTAATGTTTTCCATAATTTAAAAATATTTTAAAGCTGTGTAACATAAAGGTGGTGGTGGTAACACAAATATGTTTATTCCTGTACCCTTTTAGACCTAACCAGCCAGATTGGGGTCCAAAATGCATGGCTTCTTGTCTTTTTCAAATGGAAAACACATCTTTGCAACATGGCAACAGTGGAGGAGGCTTCTAAAGTGAAAAAGAGTGTGAGAAATGAGAGGTTTCAAAGAGTGGAGCTTTTGCTGTAAATTGTGTAAATCTGCTGTAAATCTTTCAAAGGGACCTTATAAAGCCAGGACCTGAGTGTAACATACCCTGTTGTTAGCAAATACAGCTATAATCGTTAAGATTTGTGTTGAAATGTGTAAATATGCTTTGCTACATATGATTATATATGAAATATGTGTTATACAGAGCAGATGAGAGGAAGTAATAAGAAAGGTTGAAATCTACAGGAGAAAATTGCTGAAATAAATCAGTATGAATAAGCCAGTTTCCATAGATATGGCAGGCAGAATTGTGTATGACTAACGCCGTTTAAAGATGTCAGTTTAGCTTCATAAATATGCTAATCTGATGACTCAGCAGCAAAGCAAATAAACGCAGTACAACGATAAAAAGACAAAAATGTTTCTTTAAGGAAAGTGTTGCTCTCAGATGTCAGACGAGTACAGAGTCCAAATGATACACTGCTGAGGAGTGTGTGTGTGTGAGAGTGTGTGAAGTGTGCTGTTAGCTTTAGGATTAGCTTGATGCAGCTGGTTGACTTATGCTAACACACAAAACAAACACACACGAGCTCCACTGGTGGGTTTGTTTCATACGTAGAGCTACTGTGAACTCCCAGCCGGGCTTAAATACTTAAATGCTGGATGGAGATTTAATTAGACACACACACACACACACACACACACACACACACACACACACACACACACACACACACACACACACTGTTTAATTTTCATATTGATTTTTATGCAGATGATAAGACGAGTTGAACATCACACCCATTAAACAAGTCTGACATCCATTAGCAGCCCCTGTCTGATCACATGACCTATGACATCACAGCAGGATATAAACAGAAAACGTCAATACTGGGTTAATGTAAAGGAAACTGTATCAGAGCCTGTGCTCCCCCCACAGCGTCACATTCGCTGGCCTATTTTTAGCCCACACCTCTCCCACTCTCCCACTCTCACGCTGTGACCGTATATTTTTTGACACGATATGAAAAGATCATTTTACAGATACTGGAGCCATGTGAGCGTGGAAGGAGAAAAAAGTTTGCAATTTACTCCTTTCCCAGCAGCTCCGGTCCGCTTCAGCGCCGCTACAAAGGAGTCCAAAAGTGACACGTTTAAGGCAGGAAGGGAATCAAACATCCTGGATGCTGCAGTCTGCTGCCATTGATCTGTCTGTTCTGAACGCTCCATACGGTGACACTCCAAAGACGACTGAGAGAGGCAACAACCACACACTCCTTCTGTTTCATCATCCCTCTAAAAACACCAATAAACACACTTTTCCCTTCAAAAACAGCGGGAATAAAGAAACATCATTTTCACCAATTAGATCCTAGCCTTGGTTACGTTTCAGACTTCTGTTACTGACTTGGACACTCGTCAGACGCAGTAGGGTACCCCTAAGAGACTCTAATGTAGTGAAAAATGTGACACAAAAGGTTTCTTTGAAAATGAGAATGGGTACCTCAAAGATGTGACATGGTACCTTGAAATGATACTTTTTACAGGAAACAAGCTTAAAAATAAGACACAAAAGGGTACCCTGAACAACCTTTGATACTCCCCAGAGCTAAAAAGTAGATGCTAAAAAGACATAATGCATTTTTTACAGGAAACAGACTAACAAGAAGATGCAATAGGGTACCCCCAAGTGACATAAGATACTCTAGAAGCTAAAAAGAAGATACTAAAGAGTACCTTAAAAAGATTTCAGAGACTTCTCTTCTCAACTGTAAAAAAAGCTAAAAGGAGATGCTAAAGGGTACCATGAAATGACTATATACGCTTTCTACAGTCTGGAAACTTAAAAGAAGATACTAAAGGGTACCGTGGGAAGACATGTTCAACCTCTATAGGAAAGAAGCTCAAAAGAAGACGCTGCATGCTACCTCAAAGATGCATACTCACTTTACAGGACAGAAGCTAATAAGAAGATGCTAAAAGGTACCATGAAACGATTCGAGACACTTCTCTTCTGTAAGAAATTTAATAAGATACTAAAGGGTACCTTGAAAAGACGTGTTCAGCCTCTATAGGATAGAAGCTCAAAGGAAGACACTGCATGGTACCTTGAAAATAGGTTTTACTAACTCTACGGGAGAGAAGCTAATATGAAGATGCTGATAGGTACCATGAAGAGATGTTTTACGATCTCTAGAAGATGGAAGCTAAAAAATGATATATTGGGGTTACCAAGACAGAGATGATAAACATCAAATTGAAAGATGTTGAGGGACACTCTGATGCCACAAAGTAGGTCTATCACAAACACTAAAGGTACTTTGAAAAACATTTGTTGATATCAGTTCAGTTGTCCACATCAGGGGTACCTCAAAACACACTTAACGTTACCCCAAGTAAACACTGAAGTGTTTCAAGATACAAGAAATAAAGTAAAACTTGAGACTAAGAGTTGATTTCAAAGTAGATGTTTTGGGGTACCGTGAAACTGGTGTGTTACAGTACTTTGAATAATTACTGAGGGGTAGTTTGACCTAGTGAAATTGACATGGAAATCGTGAGAGGGGCTTGGGCGGCAGCCGGGCTTTTTGCATTTATAAAATAGTTCAGAAACACAGGAGGGATTTCCCCACACCTTGTTCATGTGTTTGAGACTGACTTTACCAAACACTTTCACACATTGCACGACATAATACATGGGAGAGAGTTGCTCTTTGCAAAGCCCAAGACCCCATTCAGTATATGAGGACATGTATTGGACCATGCATTTATGCTAAAACCCTAAGGGCTAGAAGAAAAACGATAATATCTTAAGAATCTGGAGACTCTGATGAACACGATGGTGTGTTTCCCAAGTCGGTAGAGCGGGAAACGAGGACAGGGCAGTGATATACAAATGTAGGTCTAAATGGAGCTAAAAAGATGAAAAGGTCAGAGAATTACATTACTCAAGATTACAGAAAAATTAGGGTTTCTCTCACATTGGGACAATTTTTGACAAAACAGTACAATTTTATTGGTAAAATACTCCCTTTGTAAGAAGCAGGAGAAGTCAGGGAACGTTTTAACATGATTTTTAATTTTCTACTGTGAAGATTTTGGCAGTTATGATAATTCGTTTGGGAAAGTTGAAATGTCTCAGCAGCAGCCTGCTTCACTCTAGCTGAAGAAGTTCGGCACTCTAGGAGCTGAGGTTTCAGGGCAAAAACTGAAAAGTTTATGTTACTTAAACAGTGAAATATCAAAAACTGTAAAATATATCTAAAAGTTAGGTTATATGTAAAACGCTGAAAGATCAGTGAACATTTTAAAGTAAAAATGGTGCCTGTAAGTGGAAGTATGCTTAAGTTGTAGTTTCTCAAAGTTAGTGGAAATTTTGGGGGGAGAGTCCCAGATTCCCATTCATTCCTTATGTGACATTTTTCGTCGTATTTTGCAAATAACTCGGTCAAAATTTCGCGTAATGGCAAAAAAAGTCATAGCACACCATTCAGGGCCAATCCCCACGTTTTGTTGTATAATTTGTGGGGGTTTTCTCAAAGCCCTAGCAGGAGAAGCGAATTTAAAAAAAAGCGACAAACAGAAGAACAATAGGGGCCCGTTCAAAGCCTAAGCCGTTAATAACACCATAGAGTATCTTAAATCACTTTTGAGCCCCGTCCGTCTTAATTCGTCTTAGCTGTTTGTTTACTGAGCTGTTTACCGTGAAGTGACTCTGCTGCAGGGTTTTAAAGAACCTGCGTTCTGTTTGCATTCTGCTCTGCGCCACACATATGACTAAAACTAGCAGGTGTGCTTGGAGTCACCCACACAGTCCATGTGCCCAGGACCTCCTGCTGTGCGTTTGTTGTTGCAGTAGCTCTATTAAAGGAGCTTCTTGGTGATTATGAAATGTTCCAGCTGTGAGCTGTGGAAGAAGCTCTGCATCCTTCCTTCTTTCATGCAGCTCATTCCTGAAGCCCAGACTTTAGAAAGAAACCCCCAAAACATCAGACCACCCCTCCCCCAGATCCAGAGAGGAACTTTTCATTAGACAGAGGCTGTTTTGCAGAGCTTCTATCTTTAACGAGGAGAGGAATTTCAGTTAACGAGCAGTAGTAAGGCAGCTAACGAGGCAGGGCATGATGGGAGCAGAGATGTTGGAGTGTTAACGAGAGAGACACACGGTTAACGAAGGTGAGGTAAGTGTCTCCATTTTAATGGAAGGCTGAAGCAGCTGATTGGTCGACAGATGTAGCTTCTCCTCTCTGCTGTTCTCCCCTCTCCATGCTGATGGAGTAATCCAGTGTTGAGATGAGATGTTTCAGATCGATACTGCGCTCACCCACTCCGCAGCATGTCAGAGGCTAACTTATCTAACATGGCAGTCGACTGAGGCTACTTAATAGATGCATTCGTTCTCTGAGCCTCTCACACACACGCTCAGAGGGAGGTAGGAGGAGCTGTGTGCTAAACGTCCTCACAAATCTCAGTGGTCATTTTGGACCTTAGCAGGACCCATAACTCACTGACCTGTTTAACTTCAAGCCCCACTAGCGATGTGGTTCTGCAGACGGCGGTATCGCTTTACTACAGCTCAGACTGAAATATCTCACAGCCTTTAAATTCACAGCACAGAGTAAAGTATTCCCATTGATTTTGATGTTCCCTCAAACTTTCATAACCAACAGATCAATAGTGGCACTCTATCAGTCTACATATAAAACCCAACTCATAGGAGGGAGCCCTTAAAACAGAACTGTACAGGAAACCACTTCAGGGTACCCTGATACAGCCGCAAAATCAAGATTTTATCAGCCTGAAACAAAGTGACCAAAAGACTAAAGTACAATTAAAAACCAAGGGCTGAAATGCACCTCGATCAAACATTTAAGGACGCCACCCTGGCACTGATGATGAAGGTACCCTTGATGTATTTTTTGGAAACAGATACTTAAAATAATATAAATCAGAAAATAATGCATAATAAATAAATAACATGTTCACCGAGGTCTTATTTTCAGGTTATTTTAAAGTCCCTTAAAACAAATAAAATTAAATCATCCACACTGCTGTTCAGTAAAACAGCTGCTAATTTTCAAGAGGTTGAGCAAAGAAAAACGTATTAATTGTTTCTCATTTTTTTAAACAAGTATTTTCTACATTGAAAAAAAAATCAACTAAAATCTACTGTAGTTGCTGCCAAAACTGCCCAATTTATCAAATGTGTTACAAAAACCATAAACAAAATGATAAAGCTATATTTTTGTGGATATTTTTTAAAGGGTTGACATCTTAGCTCCAAAAAACTGAATATTGATGGGTCAGGCTGTACAGGGCTAAATTACCGAGGGTACCCCAAAGGAAGTGATTCAGGGTTCCTTTACACAGATGTTTTTGAGGACTCAAGTTATATTTTAATGATACTGCCTCACAAGACTCTAAAATGTACCATATAAAGGCGAATCATGAAACTTTAAACTGTGAACAAATGAAAACTTTTAACCAAAAATCAAGGGTACCTCAAAACAGGGTCTTAAAACAGACCCAAAGGATTCCTTTCAGAAAGGTAGGTTATCCTTGATGTATCTTAAACTGAACCTGAGAAAGAAAGAAAGAAAGAAAGAAAGAAAGATACAAAAGGGGTACCTAAATAGAGACACTACAGCATTTTGTAGAACAAACTCAGAGGGTACCTTAAAACGGCACCTAAGTAAAACACAAACCTCTAACTTCTTTTATTTTAACCCACGTTTAACTGAAAACAAACCCAGAAAAGATTCTTGGATATAGTTTTTTTTTTATTTTTATTTTTATTTTTTTTATGTTGGACACCACAGTGTACTGTGAACAGAAAAATATATGGTACCCCAACATGGACACTAAGATTCATTTTAAATTAAAAGATGCAGATACAAATTTTGGGCAAGATGCTTTGAAGAAAAAAATTAATAGATGCCTAAAATTTTTTTGTCAGTGATACCCCTTTAGAGAAACTATAAAACAGAGGGTACTTTGCAACATGTACAAAAAGGTTCCTTAAAACAGAGAATAGACTGAAGCTCTTCGAAAAAAATACAAGGAGGATGATTTTAAGGTGATGTGAAAAACTAGCCAACTCTGAAAAGGGTACCTTAAAACATCCTGTAGTTGATTTTGTGAGATATTGATTTGAAGACAGCGGCTAATTACCAACAAGGGCCCTCACAGGGGCCCTCATAGCAACCCTCACATTGGCCCTCACAGAGACCCTCACAGGGGCCCTCACAGAGACCCTCACAGGGGCCCTTACAGCAGCGATGCTAACTCATGGCTAATACAGTCTTCATTAAGTTTTGACCACTCGTGGGCTGACGTTAGAGCTCCAAACAACAACCTTCCTCCCCCTCTCCTCCTCATCTTCTCCTCGTCTCACCTCACTCCTCTTCCTCCCCTCTTCCTCCCCTCTTCCTCCCTCTCCTCTCCTCCTCGCTCTGTAAATGAAGGAGCTGAAATCTGATCAAACAACCCCCCCCTGCCCTCCTCCATCAGTTGCATATTTTACACCAAACATGATGAATCAGCCTCTTCACTGGCTTCCTGTGTGAAACTGTAGCTGCAGCACACACACACACACACACACACACACACACACACACACACACACACACACACACAGACATATTGCAGTCTCTTCAATGTGAAAGCGGTGAATTGCAATTTGAGCCGTTGCTTAAAGAGATCAGGGTGTCCAGAGTGATGTGTGTGTGTGATACATACAGGAATGCAACACACACACACACACTCATCACAAACACACACACACTGAAGCACCTGACTCAACAGTTTTCCTGCAGTCACATCTCTGAATGTGAATGAGTGTGTGTGTGTGTGTGAGTGTGTGTCCAGCGTGTCACTCACATGCCTCTGCTCCTCGTCTTCTTCTTCTGTGGTGTCTCCTCTCCACTAATGGCAAACATTACCACAGGAAATGATGTCATGTTCACTTTTTTCTCGTCCTCTGGAGAAAGGAGCAGAGACGTGCCACATGAATTCATGCATGAGTGTGTGTGTGTGTGTGTGTGTGTGTGTGTGTGTGTGTGTGTGTGTGTGGTTTTTGAGGGCAACACCATCGGCTCGATTGTCAATCAGGATTATTGTGGCAACAAGCGTTACCCTGGCAGGCTCCACTGTTGGCAACCTGCGAGATGTCATGGTGTGTGTGTGTGTGTGTGTGTGTGAGTTAATATTGGGGGTTTATTGAGCCTTTATGCAGGAGTGTGTGTATTTGTGAGTGTGTGTTTCAGACTCATTCTCTCCTCTAATAGATTCTCTCTTTATCTCGTTCCTCTCAGGCTTTCTCCATTATTCCCTCCCCTCCTTCCCTACCTCCTTCTCTCCTTACCTTCATTCTTCACCTCCTCCTCCTCCTCACTCTTCTACTCTTCTCTGTCTGTAAACTCATCTTCTCATCTTTCCTCCTCTTCCCCCTTTTCTCGTTTATATCTCCTCCTCTTTTCTCTGACTCTTCATCTTTTCTCCATTGCACTTCCTTTTTTGCTTCCACCCCATCTCTTTGTTCATTTCCTCCCCTCCTCCTCCTCCTCCTCTCCTTACCTTCTATCTTTCATTCGTTCCTCCTTTGGTTGAGCTTTCCCTCCTACCTCCTTCCACCTTGTCTCCTCATTTCCTTCCTTTCCTTTGCTGTCCGTCTTATCCTCTCCTCCCCTCTCTCACTTTAACCTCTTCCTCTTCTATCTCTTGCTCTTATTTCCTTTCTTCACTCTTAACTCCTTGCCCTCACCTGTCGTTAGGCCTGTCACAATAACACATTTTGCTAGACAATAATTTTCCAAAATATTATTGCCGATAAACAATATTATTGTCAATATTATTTTGATTTTTTTCCCATTTTTTCATTGATGTAATTATGATAAATGGGATAATAAAGTGAGTACACCATATCAAAAGCAAGAAACTTTAATTTCTTAACAGTATTTAACTGTAATTGAAAGGTCAGCATCTTTGAAATCAAATAAATTAAACCAAAAATATAATAAATTAAGAGTTTTAAACTGTAATTAAAAGGTCAGGATCTTTTAAATACAATTAATTAAACCAAAAAATATAATAAATTTAACAAACAAGAA
The DNA here is from genome assembly GCF_033239565.1 of Halichoeres trimaculatus. Lineage (NCBI taxonomy): Eukaryota > Metazoa > Chordata > Actinopteri > Labriformes > Labridae > Halichoeres > Halichoeres trimaculatus. The sequence goes on along the minus strand of NW_027437199.1, from coordinate 804,748 downwards.
AGAGAAAAAAAACAATGAAAATAAAATGGACTCTCTTTTAGAAAAAAATCATGTCAATGAAAATAATTAATACTAATCAAAAACAATAAAACATAGACCCTGTCTCTAAAGAAAAAACTAAACTCCAAAAAAACAACACCAATAAAAACTATAGCCTAAATAAAAGGGAGTTTATACAGTTTCTGAATTGTTTGTAACATGTACCTTTTCCCAGTCAATCCGTACTGTCTGTCAAACATTTTTAACATTTCTGGCTTTAACCGTATTGAAGGGCTGCATTTCTTTGGTAATGTATCTGTCTTTGAGCGCCACCATCTGGAGCTTTTATTTCTATTTACTTTGCAGACCAAAATCCTCAGTAAGAGCAGATTGTCAAAGAACAAGGCTCTGCTGCACCTCCCCTTCTTCTTCTTCGTCGCCACTATTTTCAAACTAATGCGACATATCAGCTGGTTGGTGTTGATGAGCTCACACTTTGTTCATTCTGATAAAAAACAAAATATTCCCACACTGGGACTGTGGCAGGCGGCTTAAGAACCGTATCTTTGGTGCCATCACTCATATTAGCGTGTGTTTCCTCCTTACCCCTCAGGACGCTCGCTTCAGCTCTCTCCGTGTGTACGCGCCAGCAGCCCCGTCTTCCCCCCAAAGATCGCATTTTTGACAGATGCTCACTCTGATATAAATCCACTAAATCTGCTATAGAACCTATGCACCCTGATGTTAGGAAAGATAGACGTAGTGAGCCATCTTCTCATTCAGCCTCTTTGGTCCAAAGAGAGGAGGAAAACAAACATGCAGCACGTGTCAGTTTATCCAGGCTGGAAAACTTACTGAGGATGTTTTTATTTATCGTTCGGTTCATCAATTTATTGATTATCGTGACAGATTATCGTTGATTTTGTCTCCTTTCCTTGTTTCCTTCCTCACACTCCTCCGACTGTTTTCTCCTCTTCATTTTAACTTCTTCTCCTTCCTCTCATCTTTGGGTGACTCTTTCTCTTTTTGCCTCCTTTCTCATCATTTTGACTCCTTCTCTTTAACGCTTCCTTCTTCCTTTTCATCCTTCCTCATTCCTCTTCCTTCCTTTCCTCTTGTCATCTTTACCTTTACCCTCTCTTCTCGTCTTTTTGTATCCTCCCTTTCTTCTATGCTTCTTTTTTTTCTTCTTCTTCTCCTGCCATCCTTGTGTCCTTGTTTTCTTCCTTTCCTTTTTCTCCTCACTTTCATCCTTCTCGCCCTCTTTGACCTCCAGTATCCATCTCCTTCATCCTCTGCTGTCCTCCTTTTCTCCTTCTCCTACTTTGATCCCTCTTTCCTCTGTTTCTTCTTCTTCCTCTTTAACCTTTTTTCCCTCTCTCATACTCTTATACCTCATCATTTCCTCTCTTTCCTTTCTTTGCATCCTTTTCATCCCTTTATCTCCTTCCCTCGCTTACTTTCCTTCCTCCTTCTTAAACTTCCTCCCTCCTCTCTCATCTTTTTGTCTCCTTCTCTTCTTTCCTTTTTACTCTCTGTCTCTTTTTTAAACCTCCTCCCCTCCTCTTCTTATCTTTTTTATTGTGACTCCTGCTTTTTTCTCCCCCTCCTTTCATCCTCCCTCCTCTGTCTCCTCCCTCCTCTTTATCTCCCTCCTCCAGCACACCTCCTCTGTTTGGATTACTTTGTGCTCCGCGCCGGTTTCTGATTCTCCTCTCCTCTTTCTTCCATCCTGCTCTTATGTTTCCTCTCTTCCTCCTCATCCCCATTCTTCCTCCTTACATCTCTCTTCCTCCTCTTCCTCCTCTTCACCTCCTCCTCCTCCTGCCTGGCTCCTTTCATCTCCCCACAAACAGCCGGGGTAAAAACGCTGTGTGTGATAACAAAGTTTTCAAAGGGATTACTTCCTGGAGTTTTAATTTCCTCTTCCTGTCGGAGCGTCAGGTGACTGACAGACGAGTGTAACAAAGCTGCGATGTGAAACACTCGGCTCAGCTTAAAGAAATCAGCGGGAAACAGGAACTCTGAGCGTGTTTATTTTGGCTTATCGTCTCTCTGTGAGAGCTGCTGTTCCTCGTCGAACACGAGAATCTGAAGGAGTAGAAGTGTTCGCGTACCGACTTCAGACGGCAGACCTGTCAGAGGATTATCCTTTAACCCTCTGAACTCTGATTCCACCTTCAATTTCTGCTCTGACGGGTTTGCCAGGTTCAAAGACTAAAACAAAATCCCTCAGCATCACTTTTTCCTCCTGGATTTACGTCAGAGCAGGAGTTGGGGAGATGAAGCTTCAGCTTTGGAGGATGAGGAGGATGAGGAAGGAGGGATGGAGTCAGAGGTCACTACAGGTCATTCCAAACTGCAGAAACTCTCCGTAACGAGACTCAGTGACCGTCAGACTCTGGCTTTTTGTTCAGACTGAACTCAGATCAGAGTTTCTGCTGAACGCCGACCGTCCTGTTTGCTCGACGTTAGAGGAGAGGGCTGATCTCTGGTCTCTGAAAACCGTTTAATCCAGTTTGTAAAAAATGATACCACACACAGACCTCATCGAGAAAAGAGTAATATTCATGAGACTGAAAGACTTTTGTTGATGTCACTCAGTGCTCCTCCTCCTCCTCCTCCTCCTCCTCCTCCTGACTCGTTCTGTTCAGTGCAACTTCTTCTTTAAGGTTGATGAAAAAACAATATCAGTGACTCTGGGCTCTTTTTTGTTGCCATTTTAAACCCTAAGACAATTTCTGACAGGTTAATTAAAAAAAAAAAAGATTTGGGCCTGATAAGAAAATAAATAAATAAATATGAAGATGTTGAGACTTTTGACGTCATATTTCTTAATTTTGAATTTTTTGACTTTATTTAAAATCATTTAAAACTTTTTGCATTTTGACTCAGTCTGATTAGTTTGATTATTCTCATTACCATTATTAAATGAGAAAAAAATGTGAGATAGGGCATCATAACGAGTTAATAATAATAAAAAAAATGTTTATTTATACAGCCCTTTACAACAACTCTTTCGGTGAACCAAAGTGTTTTACAATAGTTGGAAAAAAAGCAATAAATAAAACAATTAAAAACAAATAGAAGCAATAACAGCAATAAAAACAATAAAAGCAATGAAAATAAAAAATGCAATAAGAGCAATAAAATACAATAAAAAAAGTAAAACCAGACTAAAAGTAAAAGTGTCACCACACTACTGGGTATTAAAAGCCATCCTAAATAAATATGTCTTCAGCCTGGATTGGAAAAGGCCCAGGTCAGAAATTAGACGCATTTCAACATTTCATCCCCCCCTGAGTGACATATTCAAATTTTGTCAAAGATGTTGTATGAAAGTCGTGTCTCTTTATTTTATAACTGACTCCAGGTCTTGTGTTTTGAAAGCTGTTATGAGATAAAATGAGAAAGTATGAGACAGTCAGTCAGTTATGATAAAACTAGTCTCATCTTACAGTTTTGATGTTCTAGTTTCAGTTTGGCCTCAAATTCAAACTTGCGATCTCATTATTTAAAAAAAAAAGAGTGAAGTCAAAAACATGAGAAAGTCATGAGATAAAAACTCAGAATTATGAGAAATATTTCAACATTATGAGATTTTTCACATCTAAAAGCTGATTAGAGATTCCATAATTTAGAAGTTACTGATTGCAAGTTAAAATGAGCTCAAATGAGAAATTATGAGAAAACAAGCAAACGGTCAATATAGTGAAGTATGTTAAAAATGAAGTCCAAATTAAAAAAAAAAGAAGTTTGAACACTTTGTCTCATAACGGACTTGAGAAATCGTGTTTTGGAAGTTATTATTATGAGATCAGAATGAGAAAGTATGAGACACTGAGGCAGTTATGAGACAACAGGTCAAATCAACGTTTTAAACTTCTGTCTCATAATTTCCACTACCTTCCTCACTAAATTGGAGTTTGACCTTTATTGTTAACTAAATATCTCATTATTTAAATTAAAAATTCAAAAATATGAGATTATCATGAGATAAACTCTCAGTGTTTCATTTTCTTTTCATCTCAAAATTAATTTAAAAAATGTCATAACTTCAAACTTATGCTGACAAGTTTTTCTGAGGTCAAATGAGAAATTATGAGAAAGTGAGAAAATGGTCATACAAGTCTTTTTCCTCACTGCTTCTTACTCTCATATCTTCATAATAACGTAATACCTCATCTTTTCAATAATATTTGACTAAGTTAGATTGTGAGATAAGTCAGAATTATGAGGGTTAGGGTTACGGTTAGGGTTACGGTTACGGTTAGGGTTGTTTTTTTTTTTTTTTTTTATCCCATGACTAGTCCAGTTTAAGTGTTTTGGAGTTATGGAAGCAAATCTCATATTTCATGTTTTTGAAGGAGATTAAATTCTCCTACTTTTATTTCATGAACCTGGCAGAAACAAGCTTCAGTGTGAAGATAAGACAGGAAATGAGGGGAAAGCCTCTGTACATGGGGCGCACCTGATGATGTTTGTCATTTTTTCTTTAAAGTCATCCATTTTCCTCGATCAGACCATAACACCCTGTGTTTGTCCTCAGGTACCTCGCTGTGACCCAGTTCAGTCCGATCCACGCCAGGAAGGCCTTCCCCTGCTTCGACGAGCCCGTCTACAAAGCCACCTTCACCCTCACGCTGCGGCACGACCCCCAGTACACCTCGCTGTCCAACATGCCCGTGGAGAGCAGCTCGCTGTCCGACGAAGACGGCTGGGTGACCAACCACTTCACCCGCACGCCGCGCATGTCCACCTACTACCTGGCCTGGGCCGTCTGCAACTTCACCTACAGGGAGACGCAGACCGACGGCGGCGTGACGGTGAGTCTGACACACGAACCCTGAGGTGTGAGAGCCGCTGTGGCTCTGTCTGTGCCGTCTGTTTGAAACAGAGAGAAACCAGAAACCAAACCTTTAGAGAGGAAACACTTCGTCACCCTGATACCGCCGCTCTGCTTCCTCAGGTGTTATCTTAGCTAAATATCCTGACAGGTGTGTGAACGCGCCACAGACTGACACCGTTTCCCATCTTCAGATTGCAGGCCATCAGAGCTAACCGTCTCCAGATGATGTAATTAAGCCAGGCAGCGGTATTTGTCGTCTCAGGATAACACGTTATTAAGATTTGAACCTGGGATAACCGCGCGGCGTCTTGAGAGGACGGCTAATTAACTGGCTTTTGTTCAGAGGTCTGCACAGATTCATTACGTCCCTCCTCCCCGCTCCGCTCCTGGACTCAGGGATGTGTGGAGAGGAGGATGTGGGCCACACACGCCGGCCTAATTTGGGGACATTTTGCTTGTTTTGATCTGGTTTTTGAAGTCTCAGACTGTGGCCCCCATCAAACGGGAACACTGCGCTCTGAGGTCTTAAACACGGGGCGGTTATTAGTCTCTGAGTGCGCTGCGGACGCTGTCACTGCTCCAGGACAGTAAAACAACACTGTGTTTGTCGGGCACTAAAACAGCTTCTTTTATTCTTTGTCTTTGTTGTGTTGGGGGATAATCACGCTCTGATTTATGCTCCACATAAAGCTGGAGCTGGAAGTACTCTGACGACAAAGATTTGAAAGTTAATCTCCAGACAGAAGTCTGTCCTCCTGCGTTTGTTGACATCTCAGTGAAGAGTCATTGAACCGAAGCTGCTGAGTGTTTGTAATCACTCCCATTTTATAAAGAGTCAGGAATTTACAGCACTTTCTCTGGAAGACTTTAAAACTTTAAAAACTCTGAACATACTTTACTTCAGTGTTTCACATTATTATGATTTCAAAGAAGCTTAATCAGTGACAAACACCAGGGATAAAGTTATTGCTCCTGATGTTGAAAAATGTAAACCCTGTGTGTTTATGCAGATTTTACTGAGTTATGACTGAAAGGCAGTGAAGAAGAAAAACTGACAAATATGAAAACAAAAAAAAAAACTTTATTTTTAATTCAGACTTTAAAATGAGAATTCTGAGTGTAAAAGTGCATAAACATGACTTTAATTTCACAAATTTAAGAAAAAAAATTTAACATGACTTTATTTTGGTAATCTGAAAAAAAAGAAACAAAAAAAAAGACAAACAAACAAAACAAAAGCACAGAAAAAATAAAATGAGGCCATAAAAAATTAAAAAAAAAAAAAAAATAGTGACTGTAATTTTTGATTGTAAGTTTAAAAAAACAAAGAAAATAAATAAAAAAGACTTTAATCTTGGAACAAAATCAGAAAAGGTCAAAAGCTTGGTTTGAATCTCAGGATTTAATAAAATAAAAAATAAAAAAAAAGATCTTAATGTCTAAACTCAGAGAAAAAAAGTCATAAGTTGAAGTCTATTTTAAGTAAAAAAAAAAAAACACTACATAAATCTGAATTCTTAGAAAGAAAAACTTAAACTTTACTTTGAATTTTGAAAAATTAATAAAAAAATAAATAAGGCTTGTTGGTATTACAAAAAAAAAAATTAAAAAAATTAGCCAAAATTGTTTTGATTATCCAATTGTTTTCCGAAAAAGAGGCAGAAAAAGAGGTGAAAAATAAATAAAATAAAATAAAATAAAATTAAATTAGATTAAATCAAATTAAATTAAATTAAATTAAATTAAATTAAATAAGCAAAAAAAAAAGAAATATCTTTTATTTCCTGGAAATTAAGATAAAAAAAAAACAACTCAAAAGCCTCAATTTAATTTATGAATTTTGAAAAAATTGTAAAAAGATGACTACTGTCTTCGAATTTGATTTGAAAACCGTAAGATAATGACTGATTCTAAAAACATGTCCTTGTCTAGGAATTCTGAGAAGGAAAATAAAGAAAAACAAGTATGACTCGACAAAATCTTGGAATTCAATAAAAAAATAAGTCAGTTCTGAGGAAAAAATAAAAACAAACAAAAAAGTATTCTGAGTTTAATGTCAGAAATGAAAAAATAAAATCAGTCTGTTTCTCTCAGTGTAGTCTTGTGTAGTCATGTGTCAGATGTTCCCTGAAAGAGAATTATTAACGCCCTCTGAGATCTGTAAACCAGCCTCAATCTACAGATTTCTGTGTGTGGAGTCTTGGCGCTCAGGTTGGATGGGATTATTAGTCCAAGAGGAGGAGCAAATTACAGAAACTATAATCTGAAGGTAGTCACCACCTGTCGCCTTCAAGGACTAATAAACTGGTTTAATCAAAGTCAGAGAAAAGTGAAAATAATCTGTAAAAAGTAGAGACTCTTTAAAGAGAATAACAGTGAAATCTGTGGTGAAATAATCCAGGGAGCAGAGCAGGAAGTTGACTCCCAGCCTCCCGCCAACAGGCTGCTAAACGCCGTCTGTGAGTTTATTCCCGCCTCAGCGTGTTTATTATGTCCATCATGTCTGTGAGGATGCTGATTTGAAAGTCAAAACCTGCCCCTCCTGGATTGGACTGATATCCCATCATCCTCTAACATCCGTAACATTTCAAACAGAAATATGCACACACACACACACACACACACACACACGCAGGCAGGCGTCCACACTCCTATACAAGGACAAATACATGCACGACCTTGTTCCTCCTCCTCCTCCTCCTCCTCCTCCTCTTCTTCCCCTCCTCCGATCATCTCTCTATCAGTGTAATTACAGCTCATCCATCTCGTCTGCCAGAAACTCAAGGACAGCACTCCAACACACACTCACACACTCACACACACTTCTTTTTGTTGGGAACACACACTTTGCCGCTCTGCCTGTGTCTTCTTGTTTCTGAGAGATGATTTCAGTGGAATGCTGCTTTAATGACAAATCATATCTGGGTCATTTATAACCATCGCCAGCCTCCAACACTCTGTGTGTGTGAGTGTGTGTGTGTGTGTGTGTGTGTGTGTGTGTGTGAGGGCTAAAATTAGGGAGGAATCAGTGAGGCTTGTGGGCTGTAATCTGTAAAATGAATACGTTAATCTTTATTTTTGTCCCTGCTGTGTTAGTCAGCAGAAGCAGAAAGGTCCACTTCCTGTAGTTCATCATCATCATCATCATCATCATTGGAGGGAAATTAAAGGAAGTTAAAGAGTTTTTAAAGGTTAACATGAGACACAGAGTTGGAAATGATCTCTTTAATGTGCAGCAAATAGAGCAGCAGGTCACTGAGTTAGTCTCCAAGTTTGAAAAATGGTGAAATCGCCCTTTAATCCAACGTATACCTCGCTGACTCACTCGTCTCATACATTCACACTGAGAACAGTCAGTCAGATGGGTCATGGTGCACACAGCGCAGCAGCTCTCCTCGTCCAGGATGGAAAACGCTGCAGAGCGCAGACGCTGCAGAGCACAGACGCTGCAGAGCACAGACGCCGCAGAGTGAGCCGCTCTGCTCGAACGTCTCCTGAACGCCGCAGCGTGCTCTGTAATTTGAATATTGTATGCCATGTGCAGCGTGTAGCACTTAACCATAATGGCCTCTTGAACAGAAGTGTTTGGAAGAAGCTTAATGTCATTAAGAGATATCTCACGGAGCCGTTAGAGCGTTTAAATTACCAGCTAATCTGCTAATCTCTCATATCGTGGAAGCATCAGATGTAAGTCTTCTTGGCTGGTGGGAAACGGGAGCACGGCCTGATGTGGGTGAAATCTCTTCATGTGGATCAGATGTCTGTGGAGGCTTATCATGAGCTGCAGACCAGACCTCCTGCAAAACATTCAACACGGTGTTAATCTCCTTATAACCAAGAACAATATGATCAAAAAGAGCTAGCTTGATGCTAACGTACATGGGAAATTCCATTGATATGCTAGCGGTTGGCAGAAACACTTCACAGTTAGTCTTTGTCAACAATACTGAGAGCTCCAAATGGCAAGGTTCCAAACAACTCATAGCTTTGCTATAACCACTTTCAGACACTAGATGGCATACTTCAGGCAATAACATATAACAGTACATCAATGTCACATGACATGCGTTTTTTTTACTTATTTCAGACATATCCAGATTCAGTGACCAATTTCATATTTAGTTAGAAACTCAATAAAATGTTGACAAGGAAACCTGTAGAGCTAGTTTTCGTACAGAGAAAATTCACAAGAGGAATTGATAATAACAAAAATCGATAAAGGCATTAGTGTCTATAAAATCTTATCAATACCAGAGGTGTCAAAGTATTCACATCCATTACTGAAGTAGAAGCACAGATAGTAGGGTTAAAAAAGACTTTTACAGAAGTTGAAGTATCAACTCTACCTCCCTACTTAAGTAAAAGTGTAAAAGTACTGGTATCAAAACTACTTTAAGTATAAAAGTAAAAGTAATATAAGGGGAACAAAAGCCATTAAGGAGAAAAGCTAGTGACTAAAAATGTTTCTTAAAATGTTAAAGGTAAAACATTTTTGAGCAGTTGGTTTTGATTAGTAGGGACTAATCGAGGTTAGCTAAAATGTTTGATTACTTTATTTAAGCACTACCACAACACCCACCGTGTTTCCCCCCATGTAAGACAAATTAGTTTTAATTTCTACCAAGTTCTATTCCCAAGCTTAAGTAATTTAAGCATACTGTGGAAAATTTTCTGAAACATTATGTTTTTCCCATTAGAGCCACCGTACTTAGAAGTAGCCTTTTTTTTGTGATGTCAGGCTGGAACAAAAACAAGCCGAAATGAAGGAGGTTATTTTTAAAATGTAGGGAGTAGAAAGAACAGATATTTGTCTGAAAATGTAAAGAGGCGAGGTAAAAAGTCGGTGAAATTACAACCACTCCAGTAAAGTTTAGATACCAATATGTTCTACCAAAAATAATAGAATAGAACTTTATTGTCATTGTAACAAGTACAATGAAATTGACGTCACAGCAGCAATCAAGAAAACCAAAGTAAGAAAGTGTATAGAAAGTGTAAAAAGCTCCATAAGAAAATAGATGCTGACAGCTTGTCCATCATTGTCCAGTCAGCCAGCCTCCACCTCCACAGGGTCCAGGACTGAGCTTCTTCAGCAGTCTGTTCAGTCTCTGTCTCCTGGATCCTGTCTGCCCACAGCAGGTGAAGCTCTTCACATGTGGCCTTGGTGTCTGCTGTTAGCTCTGTTAGCCATGTCTGTGAATAGCATGATGCTACTCTGCCTCCTGGTATTCCCTCTGTTGCTGGGTTAGCACAGCTAGCTCGTCCATCTTATTGGAGATAGATCTTACGTTCCCAATAACGATGGATGGAAGGACAGGTCCATGTCGTCACTTCTTAGCTCACACCTGAGAACCAGCACGTCGTCCTCACCTCCTTCTCCTCACCATGTGGGGAAACATCCGGCCTTGCACCAGTTAGCATTAACATGCTACAGGCTGCTAACAGCTGATTTCACATGTAAACATTGCAGCCATGGTTACATGTAGGATCTCCAGACAAACACAGGAGAAAAAGAAATAAAAATATCACTGAAGACACAAAAAGTTTGGTGTCCATGACCAACAATGAACCATACAAAGTAATGATCCACTCCAAATACAAAGATGGTGAAAAAGAGACAAAAAAATTACAAGAAACGGTTAAAGAAGAGAGAGCTGCTGCAAAAGGCAGCCATAGCCAACAGAGCAGCGCCGAGCAAGGCCTTAAGTGAGGGAACAAAGTATTTTTCTTGACGTCTCGAATCAATACCCATTCCTATCAAAGCATGTCTCGTCTTTCAGTGCTGCGTTACCCAAAGGGTCAGTCATGTGATCAAGATTTGATAATGCCAGAGGTGTTTGTAACCTTTCACCTGGTTGTTAGATGCAGGTTGTTGCCAACTTAGCGCCTCTGTTGCTGTATTTAGCAACTTTTCAGACCTCTCTAATGACTTTTTGTCAACAAATCTTGCGACTTTTCTCAAGTTTTTTCTAAAGTTTTTAAAGTCCGGTTTGTTTGGCCGGTGTCACCACAGTGTGCCGTGCTCAGCAGCTTTCTGATGATTCTGTAAACCAGCGTTTCTGATACAGAATCCAAATATCTGTTGCTGAGCACATCGTTAATAATCAGTTTTGGCGTTGGCCCTGAAAACCTGTTCTCAGTCGATCCCCAGGCCTTTAAAAATCTGAACAATGTGAAACTCAGTGATAATTTACACTGGAGGAGTTAAAGATGAGAACTTCAGAGTCTTGGATGTGGGCCAGCCTCAGCCTCAGCCTCAGCCTCAGCTTGGAGGAGCTGCTCCTCAGCTCAGGGTGGGAAAATAAGGAGCTGGCTGTGCCGGCCCCGGCCTCCCTGCAGGGCGGCGTGGAGGAGACGCTGAATAAGTCAGAGGCCTGATGATGAAACGCGTCTGATCTCCCATTGATGAGCGCTCAGTGAATGGTTTTACACATTCATGCTGCTACATACCTGATAATTCATGAGTCACACTGGCAGACCAACTTGGCCTCAACACAGAAAACAGGAGATGTGATTGTATACGCGGGGCCTGAAAGGGATCCAGGAAGCAGCACATTCATCCCCTCACATCAACCAACCCGCTGCCTCTTCCTGTGTCTCTGTTACAGCTCCGCTTTCATATTAAAATCCTTGTTTCAGCCCGAAGGCAGCGGAGACGCTGCTGTCTGTTTGCAGAGCAGCTTCCTCTGACAGAAACATTAATCCTCCCATCCCTCCATCCTCCTCCTCCTCCTCCTCCTCCAAACCTCTGAAAGAAACAGCTCCGTGTGACGGAGGGAGAGAAAGAAAACAGCTCTCCCTCTTCATAACCACTCCAATCGCTCCTGACTGACGGAAACATTCATCCCTCCATCCTCCTCACAACAAGTGACAGAAAAAAGCTGCAGTCCGTATGCTTGATGTTCAGCCGAGCGCTGCCAAATGATGAATATTACCTGCATGAGTCAGAGAGCTGTTTTTCTTTACACCAGCGAGCCTCAGCGGGGAAATCACAAAGGGCTGGTGGTGAAAGAGCCAGGAAATCTCCCCGATCTGCTCCTCTAATGCTAATCTGTTGCTGCCGTATAAACACTAATATCCAGTCCAATCCAGCTTTGTTTATGCAGCAGTTAGGAACACAATAATAAACAACATAAAACAATCCATGAAACAACAATAAAACAAATTGAGAGAGGTTAAAGGTCCATTAAAAAAGTTGGCTTTTTAATATTTGTGATTATTTTAAGATTTCTTCCCAATTTTTAGTAAAATTCAAAAATATTAGCAAATTTATTAGATTTCTTTTTTCTTTTTTTTTTGCAAATTTTTGAAATCACCGATTCCTTTAATTTTTTTTGCAAATTTTAACTTTTTATCATTTTTGTGTTCTGGACAATTTTTAAAATATTTTCATATGTTTTTAACGTCAATTTTTTATAAAAAATGTTTTCAAGTTTCGAAATGGTTTTAAAGTTTTTTGCAAATTTTTAAAATCTCATTTTTTTGTGTGTGCATTTTTTGTAAATGCAACATTTTATTCATTCTTGAAAAAGATTTTAAAATTCCTACATTTTTTTAATTTCCAAATTGTTTATTTTGAGTTTCAAAATCTTTTTGAAATTTTTGCGAACTTTTTAAATTTTAAAAACACATTTTGAGATCTTAAAAACCTTCAAAATGTACGCATTAAAAAAAAAATTCTTTCATATATTTTGAATTTCCATTTTTTTAATGTTTTCCAATTTCAAAATGGTTTTGGATTTTTTTTCTTTTTTTGCAATTTTTTAGTAATTTTCACATTTTTGTTAGTTTTGAAAATTTTTTAAAATCTTACTTAAAAAAAAAAAAATCCAAAATTGTAATAATAATAATAATAATAATAATAATAATAATAATAATAATAATAATACACTTTATCTATAAAGCACTTTTCAAAACAAAGTTACAAAGTGCTTTACATCATAAAAGCAACCAGTAAAAAGAAATAGAAAAGAACAAGTGAAAGAGACGTAAAAGAGAAATGTGAGGAAAAATATTAAAATATATAAAAGGCTAAGAACCACCACCAATGAAAGAAAGGGAAACATCTGTAAAAAATAAAAACATCAAGTATTGAAGCAATTAAAACAAAGGATAAAAAAAATCTTAAAGGATTTAAAATACTGCCCATGGAACTGTCAGTTAAAAATGAAATAAATATAAAGTAAAAGCAGCATTTTGATGATTGTATGATTTTTTTTTAAGCTTCAAAAAAATTTTTGGGGGGGGGGGGGCTACATGCAAACTTCTTAAATTTTAAAAACCTTATAAGATCTCAAACTTTTGAAATGTATGCATTTTTTTGGAATTTCAAGAGTTATTGATATTTCTGCAAATTCAAATAATACATTGAAAATAAACAACTAAGACATCAGATTTACAATTTTATAAATTCAACCACCTTATCGTTAGGATAAATATTCAACAGATTTTATACCCTCTATCATCTTTATTGTGAAGATAAAGTGGATTTTGTGTCTCCTGAATGACTTTAACCCAGGTGAGCTGAGGAAAAATGGCTCCTTTGAAAGTGAAGGCTGCAGACCCCTGTGTTAGAGGAACATACAGCTGAGTGTCATCAGCATAACAATGAAAATCAGTACCATGATTGCGTATGAGGGGAGCATATAAACAGTAAACAGGAGGTGACCCAAAACTGACCCTTGAGGAACACCACAGGAGGAGGAATCACCCAGAATTACAGAGAAAGATCTGTTTGACGAGTGATGAGAGCCAGTCCAGTGCCTCTACATGATTTTCATTCAGCACACGTCCCAAACGCAGAAATAATGACTGGGTTCTTGGACACATGGTGCTTTGATTCTGAAAACAAATGGAGATATCAGCGTTTCCTGCAGCTTCCATTGTTACAAACAGAATCCAGATCCAGCAGGGATCACTCGGAGGTCTCAGGGTTCCCAGATAAAAGAAGCATCTCTATTTTTCATGATCAGCACAAACAGTTCTTGGCTTTGTCTGGAAGCCTTCCAGGTTTCTTTGTCAAATTAAACTCTTCTTGTTGTCGTTCCTCAAAGCCTGCGTTTCTCTTTGTTTCTCCACCTCCTTCACAAACAGCTGTTTGTCTTTCAGTCCCATTGTCAGAGTAATGTGTCTCAGTGAGAATCTGTGTTCCCGTAATGAGCCGCTCTCCCTTCAGGGAGGATTAAAGTCTGTCAGAATCTGAGCGCAAACAAACAAACACTGTGTGATGACCCACCGAGCAGCTCCCGCTTCAATAAAACCTCCATCTTGGAGCCATTTAGCTTGTTATTCCTTCATCTACTGTCATCCCAACAACTGTCAGCGCCGTAAAGAGAAGACTGGCCGTGTTTATCTGGCAGCTAATCGCCGCTGTGAATCTGAATGTGAGCGTGTTCTGTCTGCAGCACATCTGCCTTTAACAAGACTCAAACAGAGCGAGCTGCGGCCGGCGAGGGCCCGACCGCCGGGACGACACCCAGAGCAGATTTTTGGATTATCAGGCAGACAAAACTCCTCGTAGGAAAAAAAACCCCAGAAATATTATGTCTTGTTGGGGGAAATAAAAGGCTGGGGATGGTTTCTCCTCCCCGGGTTAATAGATCCCATTCAGGATGTTTTTGGCGTGGTGTGCGGGACAAAACGTGGCGCTGTGACCAACAGGAACCAATCTGCAGAGACACGGCGTCTCCAGACGTCACAAAGGAAGTAATTAAGGTCTGAAGCTGTGCTCTGGGACGATTTATTGATCTGATTTGCAGCTGCTGAAGCTGTTGGTGCAGCTTCCTCTCTGCACACGCTGCCCCGTTAAAGGTACAGCACCGTGAGTCTTCTTGTTGGATTTAAAAGTCGAGTATTCAACTGCAGGAACTTTATCCAACCACGTCCGGCGCTTATCAAGCCCAAATTTAATGGATTCACTGTGTTCCTGTATCAGTTTTAGCCACTGATAAGACCAGAGACGCCGTAACACCCTCACTGCTCAGGGTGTTTGTAATCTGTTCAGGTCTCTGGACTGAAAACAGACACAATGTGCTGAAGGAGCCTTTGGGTTTTTAGTTTACGGGACAGAAAGTTCTGGGTTGTTTTAGTTATACAGTGGGGAAAATAAGTATTGAACAACTTTTTCCTCATCACATTTATTTCCAAAGATGCAATTCAAACCAAATGTCTCCCAGACATTGGTATTAACTCCAATAATCCACACATGAAAAGAAATCACAACGTTCAGGTCCATAAATAATGATTATGGTGAATTAAGTACGATAACACAGGAAAAAAGTATTGAAGACGCTAACTGAGACTCATCTAATACTTAGTGGAGAAGCCTTTGTTTGCAGTGACAGCTTCCAGAAGCTTCTTGTATGTTTGAACTAATCTGAGAGTCAACTTTGCCGTGTGCTTTGGATGGTTGTCCTGCTGGAAGGTCCAGCCACGTCTCATCTTCATCATCCTGGTGGATGGCAGCAGATTCAGATCAAGAATTTCCCCATACATGGCTCCATTCATTGCTCCGTCAGTTATATGAAGTTTGCCAACACCATGAGATGAGAAACAACCCCATGCCATGATGCTTCACCTCCAAACTTCACTGTTGGTGTAGTGTTTTTTGGCTGATGTGCAGAGCCATTTCTCCTCCAAACATGGTCTGTAGTATGACAGCCCAAAAGTTCAGTTTTGGTCTCATCTGACCAGACAACATTCTCCCAGTATTCTACAGGCTTGTCAAGATGCTGTTTAGCAAACTTTAAACCAGCTTCAACATGCCTTTTCTTGAGGAATGGAGTCTTGCGGGCTGAGCATCCATAGAGGCCATGTTGTGGAGTGCATTGCCTATTGTTTTCTCTGTAACAATTGTACCTGCTGCCTCCAAGTCTTTCTGGAGCACTTTCAGGGTGGTCCTTGGCTGGTTGAGTCCTCTTCTGACTATCTTTCTGACTCCCTGGTCAGAAATCTTCAAGGAGCTCCTGTGCGTGGCCTGTTGATGGTAAGGTGGTGCTTCTTCCACTTGTGAATAATGGCCCCAACGGTGCTGACTGGAATATTCAGGTGCTTTGATATAAGTCTGTAACCAGCTCCATTCTGATGCTGAGCAACAATCAGGTTGTGAATGTCTTCAGAGAGCTCTTTGCCTTTACCCATCATGAGGTGTGTGCTATTTAACTGCTTGGTGAAAAAAAACACCTTTTTTATAGGACCATCAATTTGCTCTAGCCCAGCTGATGTTGGTTTGCACTAATTGGAAGTTCAAGTAATAATTACTGACAGATTTCAGGTGGTATGGAGCATTTCCTGTCCAAAGTATTCAGCCTTTCCATGGTGTGTTCAATACTATTTTCCTGTGTTATCGTACTTAATTCACCATAATCATTATTTATGGACCTGAACGTTGTGATTTCTTTTCATGTGTGGATTATTGGAGTTAATACCAATGTCTGGGAGAAATTTTGTTTGAATTGCAGCTTTGGAAGTTGATATGTTCAATACTTATTTTCCCCACTGTGCATTATAACTGTTTCAAGGGCTCAAATACCTCTTTCCCACACTGGAGAAATGGTCAAAAGGACGTCATTTTCTGCTCTTTAATGTCACTTTTGTTTGAAAATCGAACTCCTCATCCTTTTTATCTCCCTAAGTTTTCATGTTTTCAATTCTATCAAACAGAAATTACCACAGATTGTATCATTTAGTGCAGGCCGTGTTGAAAAGTGTCACAAATTTGAAGCGCTTTTGTCTGCTTTGTGCTGGATTTCCTCTCCAGATCGAGCTGCTGATGTTTTATGATGTCAAAAAACATTTTTACAATTTAAATTCTTCATAAAAGTCACATTAGTTCCTGTTCCCTTCCAAAACTATCTTGTTAAAAGTTCTTCAATATCCATAAATGTTTTATTCACTCTCATTAATGGATGTTACAGTCAGGCTCTAAATGATAATGTCCCATTATAAATAAACTGTGAAAACGAGGCTGCTTCTCCCTCTGGATCCGCTGAGCTGATAAAAAGTTTGTCCAAAAATCAGAAGGAGGTTTCTTTACTTTTCTGTAGTTGTGTTAAATGTCACATTAACATCCTGTAATGATAATAAAGGTCACGTTAATGTCCTAAAACCATCATCTACTGTGGGTCAGATTACTGTTTTAAAAAAGTAAAGGTCACTTTAAGATTAGAGTTCTGATGACCATCATTTCAGCATGAGCCGGCAGCACTTCCTGTTAGCTGTTAGGCTAATTCACCCATCTATACACACACTTTTAAATAAATCTGATCAATTTGGGGTTTGATTCAAAAGATTCTTCAATTTAGCGTCTGCAGCCCTGTGATGAGCAGATGAGCTCCACCACAGAGCTGAAAACTGATGATATTAAAGCGAGCTACACATCTGCACAGGAACCGCACTTTGCTGAATGTCATAAAAGTCTTTACTTGTGGCAGGAACAGCTCCAATCAAAGTCAAAGCACTCACAAAACAGTGACAAGACTGGCTCCTGCTTACCAGGGTCCCTCATCCAGGTCTACACGCCTGGTGCTCCCAGCCCAGCATGGCTCCAAATCTCTAGCCAGACTCTTCTCCTCTGTTGTTCCCAAATGGTGAATGAATTACCTAACTCTATACGATCCACAGAGTCCCTTTCTACTTAAAGACTCATCTGTTCAGGGAACACTTAGGCCTTAGACCTTAATCTGAGCCTTCTCCTCTTGGTCCTCAGGGGGAGAATGAGTTAACCTGACACTCCAGACGAACAGTTTCATAAATCCACCATGGAAGTATTTCACTGGTCCATCTGGGAAGCAGCTCTTTGGATTTGTTTTCAGAGGCCGAACCTTCAGAAAAATCAGCAGCTGGTGATTGGACACCCGTTCTGATTGGCACACTCACCACAGACCAATCCACATCAAGCCCCACGGTATGACGTAGCCTATGTGTGCCTGCGATAATGGCGTTAGACGGCTGCTGCCGTTTTAGTAAAGTTAACTTAACAATCAAATGAACGCTGACAAGTCTGCTGATGTGATAATTTAGCCAAGTGACTTTGTTGATCAAGGAGCCTGGAAAGATGGATCTGCAGGATTTCAGAAACTGAATCAGACAGGTCCATCTGCTTCACAAGGTTAAGAGTCAGAAGGTCTCAGACTCAGCTCTTAGTGAATTTTCAGCACTATTTACTGAATGTTGTTGAAGGTTGAGGTATATTGTTGAAGCAACTAATTGTAGTTTGTTTGCTAGATTATTCCACACAAGGTTATAATAGTTAACTAAAACTAAACTAAAAACAAAAACTAAAATGTAAAATAATTGCAGTTGACTCAAACTAATAAAAACTAAAAACGAAAACAAAAACGATAAGTAAACTAAAACTCTATCTTGTGTTCACAAAACTAACTGAAACTAATTAAAATCTAAGACAAAATGTCCTTAGTTATTGTTTTTGACAATATTAACAGCCTTTAGGATTTAAATTAATCTGACACATTTTACCAACCAATTTTACGACAGTTTTCGGCAGTTGTCAGCGCCGTACGGCACCATCCTAGTGACGTACTGAGACGTGCTTGTTTACTGCACTGACTGGCTGTGCTCTGTGCTGAGACCAAACGTAGAGGAGCAACGAATCAGAGCATCTGTAACAGTTTAATTTATGTGAGTCTGACTTTATTGTTACAGAGTCCAAGTTTCTGATTATTAAAGCTCAAACTATACTGTTTTACATAATTTATATGTTATTTTATGTAATTTATGTTAACATTGTTTTTAGATAATTTATGTTTATATTATTTTTATTAACTTTATGTTAATATATTTTTTTAATTTATGAAATTATTATTTTTTATATAATTTATGTTTATATTATTTTTATTGATTTATGTTTACATATTTTTTTAATTTATGAAAACATTATTTTTAAATAATAAATATTTATATTTTTTTATATCAAGTTTATATTATTTTCATGTGTTTAAAGCAGCAGCCAACAGTTCAGTATCAGCATTGACTGAGCAGTGAGCTCTTTGTTGGACTGGAAAATAAACAGTGTTATAAAATATTTACTCTGACCTTTTTGAATCCTGCTCCTGGTTTATACGGTATGACAAACTAAAACTAAACTAAACTAAGCCTTGTTGCACAAATCAAAACTAAATAAAAACTAGAATGCTCGCTCTAAAACTGATTAAAACTAAACTGTAATGGGAAAAAATGTCAAAACTAACTAAAACTAAACTATAATGACAATTCCAAAACTATTATAACCTTGATTCTACATCATTAAAAAAAAATATAAATAAAAATAAATATTTTGTTTAATGGCAGCACCTGTAGCAGAATAAAGTGTAGCACTGTTGTCGCACCAACTAGTTTTTCTTTCTGTCCAATTTCTTGCTTTGGACAAAAGCATCTGCTAAATGAAACTGTTGAAGTGTTAACTGGTTTAACCCAGATGTTACAGCACTTGTTCATCTGTTTGACTGTATTTAACTTGGAATAATACATTTAAAGAGCGACACACTCCTGATCTACTACAGGCAAATCTGCCCTGATGAAATAAACAAAAAAAAGATTTTTAAAAAATGACTCAAGCTGTGTCATAAAGAGCACGTAGGCTTTCTTTAATTCATGGATCGCTGTGGATCTGGAGCATTCGTCAGGTCTCCTCCTCGTCGTGGGAACCAAACATCTCAGAAACACTCTTTGATTTACGCTCCTCACAGGAAGACTCTCAGGAGTGAGCCCACGTTCAAAGAAAAACATTTCCTTTACATGGGATTGATTGATTCCCCTCCTTTCTGCCCTTTCTACTCAAATATTGAACAGTTTTCTCCGACCAGCCGATATAACTCACATTAAACAATACGAGATGGAAAAGCTATATCCACTCTGTGCTGGTGCAGGGCGTTCCTACAAATGCATTTCCCATTTCTTCAGAAACGCTGCTGCGCTGACTCCACTCAGCAGAAGCAGCTTTTTACACCAACACACAGAGAGACGGGGAGATGGAGAGAAGGAAATATAGGTGCATTAATCTTTCACACAGCGTTCGATGAATCCAAGTGGAAGAAATGATTACAAACAAAGCTTTAAATAAACACCAATGTTCCCGTCCCCTGGGCCTGGTGTTTGCCAGGCCACAAATAATGAGGCTGTGTTTATGACACTTTGTGACAACACTTAACCAGGCCCAGTTTACAGCCTTTGACTCAGTGTGCTTAATATTTACGACACGGGAAAGGAACAACGCAGTATAACACGGTGGCAGATGGTCAATGCTGGGCGCTGAAACGGGTCTGAGCAGCGTCTTTAACACCACGTTTAATCGAAAACTGTTAAAATGAGTCTACAGTGTGAAGGCAAACAGAATTAGACCATTTAAAGCTTGACAACAGGTTGCTTAATAAAAACTGAGAGGCTTCATTGATTTAAGATTTCAGTTTCAATAAAAGTTGTTCATTTCAGGCGGGTCGGTTTAGCACCTGGACCCTCCTACCTCCTAAAACCAGAAACCGTTAGGGGCGAAGGACAAATGGCCCCCCAAAATTTGACCCAACTATAGGTAGGGTAGGGTACGTCCCAAGAATGAGTTGAACTTTTGATTTTGTTAAAGACGATGTTTTGAAACCTGTTGCTAGGCCTTCCCTCTTTCACCCTCACAGGAAATGAGCTAGCCTCCGTTGTTAGCCAATTTTCCTTTGTCGAGAAGCCGCTCTTTAACATCCAGAGACAAAGCCTCATCTTCCTCATCTTCCTCACGGGAAAAACTTTACTCTTTGTTCTCGTCATGCTAACGACGTCTGACATCTGTGTTTGTTTTCCACCAACTTTTCCTCTTCTTGCTGAAGTAACGGAGACGAACGGCTCGGTGTACGGCGAGGGTTGCCTTCATGTAGATGAGCGTGTGGGATTTATCATTGTTAATAGAGCACAGCTGTACATACACTCATGTGATAAATACTCATTATGCTGTGTGTGGGCTGCTATGATGCACAGATGTTGAGTGGTTTCTTCTCAGTTTGATAAATGAGGCTTTGTTTGTTCAGAAAAAACAGCAGGATTCGTTTTTTAAATGTTGGGAAAAAGCAGAAACCAGCTAAAAACCCGGGTGGTGGTCAAAGTTTGGACGCCGCCGTCGACTTCTCGTATAGGTCGGATGAGACAGAGCTCTGGAGTCGTGGGGAAGAAAGGTGTTTGAACAAATCACTTATTTTCCTCCAGTTGTTTTGTTGGTGGAGAATAAATGAGTTTACTGTGAGTCATCGCAGAGTGGCTGCTGAGAGGAGCCGTGAGAAAACGACACCTCAGAGCGCTGGTTAAAAGAAAATCACTGGTTATTCAGAAGAAGAAATGAATGTGAAGGAAAACACCAGAACAGATGTGTTAGTGAGTTGGAGGTTTTTCTCAGGATGTTCCTGATCGCTGCTGAACGATGTCGGCACACGTCTCCTGTTTTATCAGCTTGTTTTTGTCTTTTGTTGTTCTTCTCTGAGAAACTGAAGTCGTCTAACCGGAGACCTGATTCACAGCAGGGATCATCAGGCCTGTGTCTTTCTGTGTGAGTGTGTGTGTGTGTGTGTCCCCTCTCCTGAACCATGTGGGAGCACATTTTCCTCTGCAGCATAATGCACACAGTGACTGTACTGCAGAGCTACAGAACATAAAGAGGCGGACGAATAGTTTGACACGATAGACATCAACATGCGGAGCGGGCTCATAAAAACCGTCTCAGGGGAAACGCAGAGCCCGACTCAAACTGCTACACGAGGAAACGCTGCTCAGGAGAACAGAGAACAGTCCACTTGTTCTTACTTTGAAAAATAATCATGTCTTCACAGTGTGTGTCAGGAAACAACCAGGTCACTTCAGTCCAACAGGAGGAGTGCTGTTTTTGTGAGTCTGGGAAATTTCTGCGTTGACCTTCTGATACTCTGATGCTTTTTGATGCAGTGATGGAGAAATGTCCTGAAAGAGTTCCTCTTAGAGCAGGGGTCTGCAGACTTTACTTTCAAAGATGACATTTTTCCTCAGCTCACCTGGATTAAAGTCATTCAGGAGCCACAAAATCTTATTTGTCTTCACAATAAACACTATAAAGTGAATAAACTTCAAGTGAAAATCTAGTGAATAATTATCTAAGCTAGATTTTTTTTTTAGCTTATAAAATTGTATATGATGTCTTAGTTTAATAATTTTGATAAATTTGCAGAAATAGAAAAAAAAAAAAAAAATTTATAATTTGAAATGTAAAGAATTTCCATTTTTTTTTAGATATTTCAAAAAATGGTGAAATTATATTTTTTAAAATTCAATATATTTTCTAAAATGTACAATTTTTTTTCAAAAATTTGAAAAAAAAAACAAAAAAAAAACATTTTTCTTTTTTATAATTTTAAGAGTTTCCAAAAATGTAATTTTTTAAAAGTAATTTAAAAAATTGGACAAACTTTCAAAAAATAAAAATTAAAAATTAAAAAAATCCCACAACTTACAAAAATTATTCAATTTTAAAAATGTGTATAAAAAAAAAAAAAAAAAAGGAAATCTCAAAAATGGCAAACATTCTTAGAAATACTGATTTAAAAAAAATGCAAAAAAAAAGAAAAAAAAAATTCAAAGATCAGCAAAAATATGAATGAAAAATTGACTTCCATAATATATATTGAAAATATTGCTTAGTGATCAATTTTTTGGTTGTTTTTAGTTTCCGCGCCAATGTCTTTAATAATCCGTACCCTGTGTAAGAAAGGTTTAAAAGTTTATTTAAATTTTTTTTTAAAGCTACAAGGAGCCACCACAAAAGAGTCAAAGAGCTGCATGAGGCTCCAGAGCCGCAGGTTGAAGACCCCTGTCTCAGAGACTTCCAAGAGAGAGCTCCTGAGACCTGGCACAGTCTCATTGCCTTATGAAACAGCCGGTAAACACACATCCAAACTTGAACACTGCGCTGTTTGTTGAATAACTTGCAACCACAGGTTGTTCATCACTGCCAAAATTGAAAACTGGAACCAAATGAACATTTTAGCACATTGGTAACAATCCATCAGTTGATACTTGATCAGTTTTCAAGGGTCAGTAAACATCTCCAGATCTGTTCTGGATCGACTTGATGTACGGCTTCACATCTACTCTCAATGAGCCGTGTGCAAACTCTGCTTTTAAGGCCCAGCTGGTGACAGTAGACTGTGCTGGTGATGGTTAAGTTGTTCAGGATTAGTTATGTAGTTATTTCTTTTCTAAAAACCTCTGATGCGTTGACTCCAGGTCAGTGTAGTTTCTGTACCTGACTTCCTGTCCTGCTTGATTCGCTCTGTGCAAACTGATGCGTCCTTGTTGCAGCATCCTGTGAAAGGTTTTGTGAATCAGCTGTGGTGGTTTGATCAGCGATCACTGAGCTGCAGAGGGACAGTGTCGGTCCAGCAGGTGTCTGATCTTTAAACGGCGCTGCTCTTGGCCTGGAGCGGTCCATTGTTTTGGTTGGATGGGGGTGCTCTGCATTCACCAGCTGCCTCCTTAGGCTTCCTCCTCCTGCTGCTCGCCTCCATCTGCAATCAACAATCATCCCTTTTGTCTTGTTGACATTGACAGAGAGACTGTTATCCTTGCTGGGGCTCTCTGCCTGTCTCACTCCATCAGGGCGGTGTCGTCAGCAGAAGTGATGATATGATTGGACAGATGTGTGGCGCTGCAGTCATGGGTCAGCTGTGTTTGTTATGAAGGGAGTAGAGACTGTCTGAGGTCTGTTGATCTCAAAGTCAAGGACCCGCATTCGCTGAGAGGAGAGTGTGTTCCCGTGTGTGTGTGTGTGTGTGTGTGTGTGTGTGTGTGTGCTCTCTCGGCGCTCGTATCAGTTGCTAAACCATCCATCAAATTACCGTGGCAACCGAGCGTCCATCACCTCATCCATCATCCAAGGGCGACAGACGGAGCGACAGAATGCAGCCAGAGATGTCATGGGCGAGTGGAGAGATAACAAGAGGAGAGGAGAGGAGCGAGGGAAGGAGGAGAAGAGGAGAAGAGGAGAGGAGGAGATGAGTTGTAAATAATTGAGGAAAAGGAAAGGACAGGGTTTGAAAGGGTGATATTTTCTGCTGCTGCCCTTTCTGTGTTCCTGCGTTGATCGTCTAAAGTTTGAATAATCCTCCGCTCAGAATAGGAAATGCCACGGCTGCTTTTTCCCACCTTGATTGACTGTCTCATTTCGTTTTTTTTATTTTTTATCTGGTGAGAGTGAAGTGAAAAATGTCCGACATCTGTTCCTGACTGGACCTTGACACAAAACCACATCGTGTTTGAGGATCAGGAGCTTGTACTTCCTGTTGTTTACACCTAGCATATTCAGCAGAGCCGCTCTTATTTTGAAAGGTAGAAATGAGTTCTTCTCCTTCTAACATAAACTGTTTTAGTTTTTCTCGAAGTAAGGAATATTGTATCGAGAACGAGTGGTTATTCAGTCCAGGGCGTTGCTATCATCACGACCTCTTCTTGTTGAAGTATTTTTGTAGAGATCAGAAACGTAGCGATGCTCTCACCAGCTCTGACGTTGGTGCCTGGATTGCAGGACAGATTGTTGCCCCCTGTTCTCTCAGTAGCTCTTCAGGCTGCTGTTACCACCAACTGTTGTCATTCCCTCTTCCTCAACTTCAGCCTGAGACAGACGCTAACATTTTTACCACAGTGTCAACAGGCTGATGGGACAGTTATGATAAGGTTGTATCTGGCGTTGCTTTTTGGGATGTTGACAAACCAGAATCAGGTATTTAACATGACAGGCTGGCTAACCATCGAGATAGCTAGGTGCTCCATCTGATAGCAGATTATTTTGGATTTTATTTGACAGAAAAGCTGAAAATCTGGCCTCTCATGGCAGTCTCCTTTCAAACAACATGACTTTCATCCAATCCCTGAAAGAGCGCCATCACCTTATCCTGTGTCCACTGTCAGTCAATATCAACATACATGTGGGGATCAACCTGTCACCTGTGTCCTCCTCACCTCCACACACCGACATGGAAAACAAAAGCAGAGCCTCAGGCACCAGAATGCAGATTTTGGTGAAAAACATCAAATTCTTTTGGGGAAAGGAGCTGGAAACATGTTTATTTATGAGTGAAACCGGTGCAGGGTGATTCACAGCGAGTGTTGTGATGTGCTCTACAACCATAAGCTAACGTGTTCGCTTTACGTTCTGTGTTACAGAGGATAAAGTTAAAATATTGTGTTGTTTTGTTTTATTGCGCACGGATCAGTTGAACTTTAAGAGCTGAGAACATGCACTGAATGTAAAAAAAGCTGATATGCTAAATGTAAATAATCACAATATTTCACAAGTAGGGATGCACCGATCCAACTTTTCTAGTTTTGATACTGAAACCTTGACTGATACTGATACTGATCCGATACCAGTGTTGAACAACAACCTGCATGCCCTGCTGAGAGAAAAAAAAATTGATAATGTTTTAGGTAAAAGGCAAAAAAATGAGTTACTGAAGTTATCTATTTAAAATATAAAATATTTACATTTTTTTACCATAAGTTTGGCAAAAAATCATGCTTCAGAATTTGCAGAAATTAACATTCAATTGTAATATTTTTTTAGATTTTAGATTGGTAATTTACCAAAAAACTAAAAGTGCATCAGAGGTAACTTTCCAAATCAAGTTTCCAAGAGTGTCAACTATACTGATCCAGCCTTGAGGGGCACCAATCCACCAATACCTGGATCAGTATCTGCATCCCTATACACAAGTTCTGAGGCACCTTAGGTTACTTTTCTGAATGTTTACAAGTAGATTTCTTCTTTTTAAACTTTTTACAAGTATGACTTTCCTGGGACACGTGTTTACTTGTCTTGTAAATTGGAAAAATTCAGTTGAAGAAATAATAATGTGACCAAAAAATTGCACAAACATGCATACTGTGTGCATTAAAATAAAATGATTCATTTTTTAAAATTTTGGTCTCATATTTTTGTTTTAGCATCAGATGGATATTATTTAAGAATAGAGACTATATTTCAGCGTCGTGGTATTGTGTCCCAAGTCGTGCATCCAAGCCTCCATACACGGGGCACATACTTGAACCGCCACGCCCACAGCGCTCCCAATT
Organism: Halichoeres trimaculatus; assembly: GCF_033239565.1. Lineage (NCBI taxonomy): Eukaryota > Metazoa > Chordata > Actinopteri > Labriformes > Labridae > Halichoeres > Halichoeres trimaculatus. The sequence goes on along the minus strand of NW_027437199.1, from coordinate 778,830 downwards.
CACTTGTTGCATATTTACCCCGCGCTAACATTTTAGCACAAGTATAAATATATTTTTCAATGTTTGATTTATCCATGGTGTGTTTCTAGAGCATCATTATCCCACATTTATCAGGGAAAAATGTAGCATTTATCATCCTAGTTTTGGTTTAGTGATATAAACTTCTTGTTGTCACGCAGCTGCTAGCTAGCAGTAGCTGGATATCGTAGTTTCCATTACGGTGAAGCATGATTGCTACGTCCTATCCTTTGTTTTAGGCTGAAACTGAAGCATTAAGTAAATCAACAGTTGCTTTTTATGGAGATGAAGAGTCTGAATGTAAAAGTTTGATGTTTATTTTATATTCTTTTGTTGAATGGTAATCTTAAGTTTGAGTGCTTGTGCTTTAGAGCTCGTTATGTGCGTATCTTGATGCATCTTGGAAGATTGAGGCTAAATTTAGCAGATACAGTAAAGTTATTGTTGTTTTTGGATTATTGTTTTGTTGATACCGTTCTTCTTAGTTTTTCTTTTGAACAGTTTGTGTGATGAGCAGTAGGAGCTGAGTTTTTGGGTTGCACCAATGAAAAATGTGCCGAACCTTCTCTGCCAATACCGAACAGATTATTCAGACTCTTGTTTTCCTTCCAGGTGTCTGATTTGCACCTTGATATTTATTTCTCGGTCATTATTCCGTTTGTCATTCCCTCCAGAGTCATTTTCAGGTTTTCAGGAAAAATGTCCCCTCCATGGCCTCTTAAACCCCAACCCCCTGGTGCCGCTGATGCGTCCATCCATCCATATATTTTCTGAGCTGTTGAGCAGGGCACACAGACCTGGAGTGCTCCCAGCATGCACTGCTGCAGAAGCAGGGATCACCCTGTCTGTCACAGAGCCAGGAAACATGACCAACAACCTTTCACACTCACCGCTCGGGGCAATTTAAAGTTTTCACTCCAGCTTAACCGCATGTTTTGGGAAATCCACGCAGACACGGAGCGAACATGCGGACTCAGCAGGTCCGCTCCGAGCCCGTAGCGTCTTCCTGGGAGGCGGCAGCGCTAACGGCTGAGCCACCGTGCAGCGGTTTTAGTTGGATTGAAGCAGCACATTTCCGTCCGGGGAGACGGTGAATGTGTGTGTGATGATGCTTTGAAGTGAGAGCGTCACTCACACCCCCGTCATCCTCCCCCTTCATTGAAAAGTGTAATGCATCCCAGTTTCTCCTCACCTGGGAGAACACGACTGGAGGCGTTTCAGAAATCCTCAGGAGATGGCTCTCATTCAGCAGCTCGCTGCCAGGCGGCCAAAAGAAGCCCCGATTTCAATAAAGCTCCACTTTGAGAAGAGATATTCACTCTGCTGGCTGCCGAGCCCGAGATGAGTTCTGGTGGAGGGAGGAGAATGTGAGGAAGAAGAGGAGAAGAGCTTTAAAAAGTTTGAATTTTTATTGAAAAATCCGTCCTGCTGGGGAGCTCTGAGCGGAGAGGAGGAGGAGGAGGGAGATGAAGAGGAGGAGCAGCTCTACACTGGAGTGGAATAGTCTCAGTCTTTGAGGTTTAATGTTTACACATGGATCGTTTTATTCACATTCAGTGAGACGAGCGGCAGGAAGAGTCCGTGTTTACCAGGAGAAGAGTGGTGATAACCTGTAACAGGGTTAGAAAACTTATTCAGCTTTTGTTTTTTAATACGTTTGAATTATTGTTACATATATTATTCCATTAAAAAATCTTTTCTTTTTTTCCTTTTTTTTTTTTTTTATGGTTACCCAGTTGTAATTCAGCATTCCTGCCAGTAGGGGGCTATGGGGAACTTGAATTGGTTCACGATTTAGAAGGCAAGTTATTAATATAGCACATTTTAACGGTCAATTCATAGTGCTTTACAGATACAAATCAGCAAAAAGTAAAAAAAAAAACAACAAAAAAAAAAATTAAAAATCAAAAAAGCAGAAAAAAAATGTGATTAAACCAAATAAAATTAAAAAAGGTTAAAAACTATTTTAAGATACAAGAAAAAAAGTTGTAGTTCAGGGTTGTGCATTTAGAAAATTAAAAATAATTAAATAAATAATAATAAAAATAAATAAATAAATCAGGGGAAAGAAAAAGTGGTGTTTTCATCAAACATCTAAAGAAAAAAGAAAAAAAAATGTAACAGTCGATGGAAATGCTGATGCAGTGCTGTGAGATCTGTTAACTGAGAATGGCGGCAAAATGTCAACAAACACAGCGTCCTGCTGCGTCACAGAAACACCAGCAAAAGTATTGGTAGTTGATCAATTGCTGAAAAAATGCCAGTGAATAGTCTGCTAAGTCGGGATACCTAATCCCTATAATGAAGAAGAATGGACTCCATGTTTACTTTTGCCACACGGTCAACAGGCAGAGCTGAAATGTGTTTAGCCTGCTCTGATTGGTTCAGATTCTCCCTTGTTTCACTCTCGCTTTGTCACTAATGTCACTACACTGTTTTAGCATCATCGTAATCTTAACCTCTTGGTTTGATACGATCGAAATCTGGGAAACATGAGTTTATTTTCAGAATAACGACGTAGAAAATCATGCCTTGGCTTCAGAGATGTTTCAGTCTGATCAGAGCGGTGAACTGACCAAATCTGTTTTCTCAGAAAATCAGAGGACGAGTTGTTTCCTGATGGGTTTCCATACATTATGATAGTTTTTAAAGGTAATACAGGAGCTTTGTGCTAACCTGCTGTCTTTGTTTGTGCAGTTTAACGGCAGATTATTATGCAAGAAAAAAAACTGATGCATATTCAGCACCTGGTTCACAGCCACTGTGAATCCAATATGCTCCTACAGCTGTGTGAAAACACTGTTTATTACAGTGGAGGAGTCTGAGACAGAGCCGAGCGACATTACTGGGACGGAAATGTTTACCTCTGCCTTTTTCTGTGTGTGTGTGTGTGTGTGTGTGTGTGTGTGTGTGTGTGTGTGTGTGTGTGTGTGTGTGTGTGTGTGTGTGTGTGTTTGCAAAATGACAGCAGTAATACAGCAGGGTTGCATCATGGTGTGTGTAAGTGGGTGTCTATCCGCTTCTGTCTCCATGTGAAAAATGATATGAGATGTGTGCGCATTGTGTGTGTGTGTGTGGGTTGGAGTGTGTGTTATCTCAGTGTGTGAGTCTGTGTGCACAAGCCTGAGTGTGTGTGGACTGTATTAGATGGCCACTCTCCGTTGTCCTTCAGCTGACAGTGAGGCGCAGCGTCTCAGTCAGTCAAACTGTCCAACACACACACTTACACACACACACACACACTTACACACACTGCGAGTATGAATACAATTATTGAGGTTATTCAGGGACCTCTGGGCTTCAGTAAATTCTCTAATATTTCACCAAACTAAATCAAAACCTGGACACACTCAGGGTGTGTGTCTCAGTTATCGAGCTGTCCCCGATTAATCGTTTCCAGTTGAGAGTCCCCATAAGTAGGTTAAACAGGAACACAAACAAAACAACAAAAACTCAAGTTTAAAGATGAAACTTCTCAAAGTATCTCACAGATACTGATTTATTTTACATTTATCTCTGTTATATCTGCAGAATCAACAATTTGAAACTGTTTTGACGAGCCGTCCCCGATGAAACGTTTCAAAGCAGCGTTCCCAAAAGTGTGTTAAACCAGAACACACACTCACATATTCACACACTGTTAACTTGGGTCACTTTTACAGGCAATAAAAAGACTAACTGTCTACTTTAATGACATAAACCCAACCAGGACACCAGGCATCTGCATTCAGAGTCATGTGTCGAATAAATTTGATGTTAATTACTAAAATAATCAAACCTGCGTGGCAGCTTCAGCAAACCGAGGTTTGACGGTCTCTGGCCTTTGTTGACACCAAACAGTGGAAGTCTGAAACACTCGCTGCATTTACAGGAGGGGTTTAATTGGAGCGTTTGTCAGTACAGTGTGTCTGTCAGAGGAGCAGGAGGAGCAGACACTAATTAATTGATTTTTCACGAGTGCGGTAGCGATGGCTCGCCACATTTACTCAGCTGACAATTAATTGAGCACAGGGCAACGAATCTGAGGGGGAAATATCAGCGCTGCTTCAGCCTCCCTACTCCTCTAGCTCCTCTTTTTAATCTGTGTATGGTTTTATTTTTATGGGTTGTTGCTGATACTCTCCACATCTTACACCATAGGAGGTCTTTGCTGATGCTCTCCCTGCCTTGACTTCTCATGTATGCCTTCTTAGGCCTTTCACATGTAACTTCTTGCATTAAAATGAATGATTTCATCCAACTTAGGTATGAAACTGGCCACTTAATAGTTTTTCACTGGTCCAAATAGTTGAAGAGTTACGGTAATGGGAGCACCTGTAACGTCTATGTGTGATAAAATATAGATCTTCACAGCTACTGTAGAAATATTTATCATTTTGCAAATGCTGCTAAACCGCTAACGCTAACCCAGTTATACAAATGTTTTCTTTTCCTAGAGTTACAGTTAGCTTTAGCATAGCTACTAGCTCAAAATCACACTTTTTATCACACAGTTTTAAATCCCCTAAAGTAGAATAAGTTAAGCAAATAAACACCGACACTCAGAGGGGTTCAGCCTAATCCCAGGCTGGTTTTTCATCTTTCATTCCTCCATGTTTTTAGATCGATATCATCACCAGCTCCTGTCAGTCTCTTCACATTGTTTTGGTCTGAGGCTTCTGAGAATAATTACGTACAAACACACAAACACGCAGCGAGGAGAGCCGGCAGCTTGGAATAAATCATCAGAGATTTACAGCTCATCCAAACACAGATCATTTTACTACAGGGAGAGCTCTGTTTCACGTTGATGTTGGAAAATATTTACTAAAGAGGGAAAGATCGTTGTAATGCAATCACTTGGCAGTTTCAAAGACTCTCCTAATTATTTTTATAGATTAATAAAACATAATGTTGGCCTTTAAAGTACAATAAATTTAAGCTTTATCTGTCTCACAGCTCTACAAACAGCTCCCTGACTGTTAATCATCTCACATCCTGATACGTTGACCTCATGACCCGATGGGGAAGCTTCTCTTTGGGATGGAAATCAGTGAGAACAGCATCTTTCCTCTCCTCTCCGTCTCTGATCCAGAATCAGATTTCAGCCCTGACTGCGTCAGGCGTAACCTTTGCTAACAAAGCAGTTAAACAGAAACAGTTTGTGAACTTTGTGCTGTAAAGTGAGGTTGGCAGAGAAACCTCAGGGTCACACTCTGTACCTGCTGCTCACCATGTCTGTGAGCATCCTGTATTCAGTGTGATAGACAGCTGTGGCTGCAGTGGAGATGTCCCATCAATAAATGATAACACAGTCTTCATCTGATGTTTCTCTGCTCCTAAAAATCTCCTCTGCTGCAAGAACAAAACAGGACAAAGGACAGCCGAGGAAGAGTCTTACCGCTGTCTCTACAGCAGCTAACTGCAACAACTGCTAACGTTTTCATCCAGCTCCTACACCGGGTAAGAGCTCAAGAGGAGGTCCAGAGTTTAGTCCTTGCTCTGGGGACTTCCAGTAAGAGCCGCTTCACACAGACAGGGAGAGGCAAGACCATTCAGAGCTTTAAAACCAAAAAGTAGCCTGCTTTAGAAATACAGTGTTAGGTTATTTTAACGGATTTCCCTTCTCTGCCGAGAGTGGCCACAATTTCACGCCATGAATTTTTAACCACCCAGTTACCACGGTGATCTCTGTGAGAAGATTCATAAAGATGCCTGTATTTCTGCACTTCAACCACTAGGAGACTGGAAGCAGCAGCTAAATGAAAGTAATCCACTCTGCCTTGTCTTAAACGTTCATGCTTGCGAGAATAATGAGCAGATGCTAGCAGATGCTAGCAGATGCTAACAGATGCTGGGAGGGCTTTAGCCCTGTCTTGTCTCTGTGTATAATTTGAAGACGTGTTGCACGGTGAGATTAGCCTGGTCAACCAAACGTACCGGATGTCTGTTGGGTCCAGCAGCAGCAGCCCCCCCCTCCCTCCCCCCCCCCCCTCCTTCCTGTCTTTGTGAAGCTGCCAAATCACCTTCAGCCACGGCTCGGAGGCAGATGTCTGACTGTCCGTCTGTCGCCCTGAGAATCACTTCAGTTCAAAGAATCAGTTTAGAGCCACTGAAGTGAAACGGCTCTGACTCGGCTGCAGGATCACGCGGGCCGATCAGATTGATGCCGCAGTCAGAGACGCTCAGTGGGTATTAACAGCGCTGGGAAACACTGATCACACAGTTTGTCGATTTACAATTATTTCCAATGAGGTAGTAATGGTCAATCTGGGTGTTTTCTGGGGGTAATCGGAGATAATCACCCAGAAATCCATTCTCTTATAAACAGCGAGGAAATGATGGGTTGCTGCATTAAACTAGCTCTGACGCCTGAAGGGTTTTGGCCTAAATATGAAAACTTGGTTTGGATGTTTATGATATTTACAGGCTTTGGAGGAGAGCACAGATTGGTAGATTTTGGAGGAGTTAAACTCAGCTGTCAGTGGCCATAATACTGTAAATATCAGGTCGTACTCCCTGACCTCTACAAACTAAAGAAATGACCTCACAGACTGCCGGCTTCAAGCTCTTACAAGGTCACCAGTGATGCCACTTCAGCGTTCTAATAGGTGTGAACCAATCATGTGATGAGGGGATTGATTATTGATCAGCATTAGGCTCAGAGACCGTGACAGATTTAATGTATAAAACACACCATCTCTTGTGTAAAGCAGTCGATAAACAGTTCAACTCATTATGTACAAGACCCATAAAATACCAAAGAGATGCACGACATGGAGTTTCGTCAGCTGATACCATCAACCAGTGATTATCTGCTCCTACCTGTCCATTACCAACAAACGACTGTGAAATGTGTAGTTTCTGCAAACCTGAGGGTCAAATGTTTGAGATTCACTGAGTAAAGAAGCTGAAACATGAACAGTTTTATTAATTTAACAAAGTACTGGTGCAAAAATCCTCAAAGAAAATTTCTGAGTCGACTTTATTCAAAAGGGCTTTCTCCACAGTCTACAGTCGGCAGCTCGACAACTGTACGATAAGGGCTGAACAATTAATCGAATTAAAACCAACATTGAAGGTAATTAATGATAGTTAGTTACACATCAACAAGGCTAGAAGTTAAATCAATCAGCCAATATTCTGCTGTGATTGTAATAGTTGAATAAAGATCTGGGCCTGGCCTACTGGAAAGAATTGTTTATATGTTGAAATTATCCTTTATCCTGTGGGTCAAACTAAAGAATGATTCATTGCTTTTGTTAAGTGAATAATGCAGAAGATAAACATCCCCCCACAAATATTGCACGCTAAATTGCATTCGCATAATTGGTAAAAAAAAATCACAACTAGATTATTTTCCAAAATCGTTCAGCCCTATTCACCAATTTGAAACCTAAAATGTTAAATCGCCCCCGGTGGCCAACTGACATACAGGTAAAATAAGCCTCTTAACACTGAGAAATACTAAAAAAAAATAGAATTAAAATTTATTTATTAAACTGTATGAAAGTAAAAGCGTTTCCTTGCAGAAAATGTTGAAAAGTCTAAATAATGAGTTTAAAGGCGAAAAATGAGAAAGTTAAGTCGATAAACTCATTAAGATAAAGAAAATAAATGTCAAAAATGTCAAAAAAATTAAGAAAAAAAATGGAGTCAGAAATAAAAAAAATTCAAGCACATTTGTCCTGAATACATTAAATAGTTTAATATTTGAATGATAAAAGTTGGATGAAATTTCAAGGTTGTAAAAAGTGCTGCTCTCGATTCAACGTTAGAAGCTAAAATCTTTCATCGTCTCCCTCAGTAAAAGTGTTTTCATCTCACTGATTCTGTTTTTTATTTTTTTGGCTTTGAGTTATCTCTGCTAAACTTTCTGAACCTCTCAAATACCTGTTGAATTAACGATGTGGCTTAAGCTATTTTCGCTAACGCTAACTGCAGAGGCTAACCCTGAATTCCCAGGCGGCCTAAAAGATGTGTTATGTTAAAACTTGCAGACTTTTTTTTTTTATTATTATTTCTTCTTTGGATACTTTCAGGAAATGATTTGAAAACTACAATTTTTTTTAATTAAAAAAAAAAAAGAAGAAAAAAGAAAAAGTAAAGAAAAAATGTGCGATATATTTACTCATTCTGCACTTAGAACAATAAACATTAAATATCAAATATCTCCATTATTGTCTGGTTTTTATCATCTGAAGCTAAAAAAATCTCTCATATCTTAAGTTTTTGAATAGCAAAAAAAAAAAAAAAAAAATCCTGATCACATACTTTTATTTCACTCATTTAGCCCTGGAATAAAGAGAAATCGTACTTTGTTTTAACTTTCAAAGAAGCCGATCATCTTCAGTCTGCTTTCCCTATTCTCACAGAGTAAGGAGAGACACTGTAACCTACCGGCCTGGGTCAGCGTCTTGAAACAGATTTACCTTCAGTCCAGGGGAAAGCAAACATGAAAAGTCACTCAGGGCGTCTTTTATTGTCCCTCATTTGATCTAATCACTGACTTTTCTCCCCGCGCAGCGCTAACTAGTCAGCACAACTTTTAATGAAGGGAGCAGCCGACGCAGAGCACGCCTTTGTCCTGTGCTCTAATGAGAGCGCGCTCAGCACCAGCGCTGTGAATATTTGACTTTGACTGTGAGAAATAATGATCCTACCAAAGTAAAACCTCTTTTATTTTCCCTCTCCGTGTCTAAAAGTCAATGTTTCCTGCCATGTTGCAGCTGTAAACCTCTTTCTCCTCCTGCGGAGTTGAACTACATCTCAACCCGGCTGCGTTATTATTTTGTCTGGAGAGCCAAACATGATCTCAGTCTGATTCACTTACTTCCTCTGCAGACCTGACCTGCTCCACGCCGCCTTGATTCTTTTTCTTTTTGTCTTTTTGGATGAAAAAACTCTCAGATTTAATTTCTGTGTCTCTGCAGATTGGGACTTTGACTCAGCCGGGTTGTATCATTTCCTGCGCCGGCTTTAATAAACACTGTGCCGCTTGTCACTGTGAGGATTTGATTGTAAACTCTGCCAAATTGAATTTCCTCCTCTGTCTAAAAACTTGGCTTCGCTCCACATTGTTTTTGTAGCGCTGATCACAAACTTATTTCATTTCCGCTCGCTGTCTCTGCTTCCAGGTCCGTCTTTATTAACCTTTGGGAAACGGACGCTGCTCGAATGCAGAGCGTTTTCTGAGCTGATATAAAATCAAAGCTAATAAAGCTACAGCTGTCCAACTCCTTCGTGCAGAAATCACCTCCAACTATTGCATCAATGCTTTGTAGTTTCTGACACCTGGAAGTGATGCATCGTGTAAAACAGCTGGATAATGTGCAGCGGGCGGCGTGAGTGCCTTGCTGCGTTTTGTGTGTGCGGAAGAAATCAGAAGTTTGTGAACATCAGTTTAACTTTGTGATGAGAAAAAAACATCAATACCTGCACATGTGACTTACATGAATCCAGGAAGTTAAGGAGATTTTCTTTTTCTTCTCTTACACATTTGATTAAATTACCAGAGATCCTTGAATCTGTCTTTAAAGGTCCCATCTCCTGCTCCTTTCCTGCAGTTTAATCTGGATCATTGGTGTCTTCATGAAATGGTAGTAACATGTTTTGGTCCAAAAAGCCAATAAATCAAGCACAGCAGCATTGTTTCCAGGCTCTCATAGCCCCTCTGTTCAGAACGCTCTGATTTAGTGGGCGTGGCCTTCATATGTAAATGAGCCACCGCTGATACCGCCCCGCTCTTCCACGTCACTGAGAGCGGCGCCACGAGCTCCGAGTGCACAATGTTTAGAAAATAGAGAAGCTGGTTTACCGTAGCTTTTAACCTTTTGTCATTTTTTATGCAGGAACTTCTTTTTTTATATTTTTGTTTATTATTTTTCTCCTTTTCTTTATTGTGATGAGTCTCAGCGTGCCAACATTAAGAGGCAGCAGGGGCACCTGTGCCCTGAGCTGCCGACCCCTGTTTTAAAGAGACAGCAGCTAAATCAAAGTCTTTCAAACACTGAAACAAGAGTTTTCTAAAACACCAGTGTGAGAAAGTTTTGACTTTTTTGAGCTGCAAACCATGATAACTCTCAATATAAAGCCAAAAATGCCTCTTCTTGAAGAAAAAAACACTCAAATTTGAATCCTGTCCCTTAAATTGAGAAATCAAACGTCACTTACCTGAAAGGTTTTAAGTGTGTGAACATTTTTTATCCATTGTTTTAATCACTCATCATTTGTTGATCTTATAAATCTGTGTCTGAAGCTGGTTTGACTCTGTGTGTGTGATAAAAATCTCCCAGAGAATAGCGTCCCCACAGATAAGCCCCGCCCCCTGCCCTGTGAATCTGTCTCTGTATCAAAGCGTGACCCCTCCCTGATTCTCTGTCCTCTTCTCCCCTCTCAGATCCGTCTGTATGCCCGACCAGACGCCATTTCCAGTGGAGCGGGGGACTATGCTCTGCACATCACCAAGAGGCTCCTGGGATTCTACCAGGACTACTTTAAAGTCCAGTACTCACTGCCCAAGCTCGGTAAGCCCCGCTGACGTCTCTGACGTCTCTGTCGTGCTGTGACGCCGTCCTGACGGAGCGTCTGCTCGTCCTGCTTTTGGTGGTCGTGCTCGGGGAACTTCAGAGCGATGGTTTGAGTTAAAAGTGGGATGAAACGCTCTGTTCTGCCTCTGATGTTTGACTCCCCGTCAGCGCTCATTAAATAAAGAAACCACACCGTTAACCTCCTTTCCCCTGATGATCCAAATTAGGAAAGAGGAACAACTTCTCCTTCCTGCCTGAGCGGCTCATTGGGGGAAGTCAGCCAACACTTTGTCCTTCGTTCAGTCACCGTTTGTGCTCATATCGGGTAAAGACAACACTGTAGCCTCCTCTGCTTCCTGGGAGACGGGGCCTGCTCGCAGTGATGCCTTCTGGGAGTTGGAGCTCAGTTTGCTCTTTGCAGGGCTGTTCTTGTTCAGACATGAAACAGTGGAGCGTGTGAGAGTTTGACTGGGTTTAATGAAAGAGGGGAAGCTGGGAGACGGGTTCAGGTATGAAAGAGGAGCTGCTGGTGCTGAACGTCTGCCAGCTCTGCTGACTTTAATCAGATGAGGAAGCTTTCCAACTGATCAGTGAAGAAACTGAAGAAACGTTTAACCCTCTCATGCATTGGTTGGAAAACACCCTTAAAGACGTGAAAATGAAGCCCTTTTTAAAAAAAAATATTTTTATTATTATTATTTTTTCAACTTATTTTTATTTATTTATTTTTTATTTTATTTTATTTTATTTTATTTTATTTTATTTTATTACTTTTTAGTTCTCATTTTTTGATTTTTAGTTAAAAAAATATTGTATTTTTTATTTATTTTTTAAATAAATCATTTTTTTTACTTCTTATTTCTCTTTTTTTCTTTATTTATTTTTTAGATTTTCTATTTGATTTTATTTTTTATTTATTTAATCAATTATTTTTTAAAACTTTTTATTTCTCATTTTTTTATTTTTTTTTATCTATTTTTTTATTTTATTTTATTTTATTATTATTATTAATTTATTTTTTTGCACTTTCTATATACTTGTATCCCCTCGAAGATAAAAAAAAAAAAAAAAAAAAAAAAAGTATTTTTATTCTATTCTATTCTAATTTTCATAATCTGAGTGAAACAGAGATAAGTCCCCCAGAGTAGATGTCAAAAACATTGAAATATAGATTTCTCTCATTTATGCGGCAAAGAACAAAAACTTTTGTATAATTTAAAATGAAAACAAACTAAATGGGAAAAAGAACAAAATAATTCTGGGAGGAACTTCTTAAAAAATGACATGAAAAATGAAGTTATGTCCAAACTTTGCAAAGTAAAACAAATTTGTAGATTATATCCATTTGTTTTTACTCCTGTTATCTGCATGAGGGGACAGAAAGCTACTTAAATAAACAGAATAGTCCTTTATCCACTGTCCTGTCTCCTGCAGATAAAAGTGTTGAGGCTTGGCAAATATAATAACAATAAAAAGAAAAAAAAGAAAAGAAAAATATTTTCGTTGTCATACCAAAAATGAATTTATTTTCCCCTTAAAGTTCCTCTATACCCAGCTCTGGATGTTCTGCGTGATCTGCTTTGGTTTTGTTTGACATTTAAAATGATTTTCCTGTTTTTTCCCGTCCTTAAATTTAAATTAAAAACATTATTTCTCGCTCGGTTTCATTAAGTTTCCCATTAAGCCTCACCAGTGAACCAGCAACAGCTTCCAATAAAACCCAATAAGTGACTCCTCCTCATGGAGAGCCTTGGTTTTAAAGCTTAATGGAGTGGAACTGGAGGTGGTGGAGCAGATGTTGAAATGTTGGCGATAAATGACGTCCCCGTCTGAGCCCTGATGTAGAAACACAGAGAGCATTGTTTGTCTGCAGCATGGACGGGTGTTTGTGGACCTGAGGCTCGTGTTTGAAACTTCACCTCGCTCGTCTGTGCCCGCTCTTATCGTCTCTGGATCCTTTGGACGGGGTTTGGATCTCTCTGCTGTCAAAATGGAGGTCAAGCTCCAGGCTCCTCTGAGAGGTTGTGGGAAAAAGTTCAAGCAGCCAAAAGGAGGCGGTGTGGAGGGCAGGAGGAGATCCTTTTATCCTGGTTTCTGACCGACTCCAGACGGAGGTTTGGTGTGAGGTGAAACATCAGGTCGCGTGTTTCTCTGAGCTCCAGCTTTCAAACGTTTCTGCAGAGCTCTGTGCGACTTGATTTAGTGTTTGTACACCTTCATTCCTAACGAACCCCGTCAGAGCGGTCAAACTTCATCTCATCGCCTCCTTCCTCTTTGATTTTCCTTTATGATCATTGCTGTTTCACATTCTCCGTCCGCCACAACCAATTAGCCATGTCACAGCGCGCCTTCCTCTTCCTCCATCGCCGCGTCCAGAGCAGCTAATGTGATCACTCTGCCTCCATATTGTTGATGTCAGACACTTCCCTCCTGTCCACATCCATTCATCACATCAGAAATTCACTTTCATCGCAGCTTCCTGTTTGTTTCCTCCAGCTCTGATTAGCTTTGACATTTACTTCTCCTCCCGACCTTTTACACTGATCTTAGTGGCATTAGCAGGCCGCGCCACGCTGCGCTCAAGGTGATGTCACATGATGCAGGTTGCAGGGGATGTCAGGTGGAAGTCTGGGTGATGTCAGGAGCAGGATTTAGAAGGATGTGAGGAAGATTTGGGATCTTAAAGCGGGGCTTTGGAGGGATTTAAACCTGCGAGTCTTAAGGAGGAGTCGGGCAATGTGTTAAACTTTGGGTTAAATGTGAAAATCTCTCAGGTTGGATTGTGAGGACACGTGTTGCTCCAGCAGAAATAGATTTCAGTGAATCATATGTAAATTTAAGAGTCTAAGTCAGGGGTCTGCAACCTTTACTTTCATTAGAGCCACTTTACCTCAGCTCACCTGGATTAAAGTCATTCAGGAGACACAAAATCTACTTTATCTTCTCAATGAAGACGATAAAGTGTATAAAAATCGACACATAGTAAAAATACAGTGAATAATGATCTCAACAAAAAGTTTCTTGAATTTATGAAAGTGATATCTTGGTTTAGTATTTTTGATAAATTTGCGGAAAATTAAGAAAATACAAATAAAAAAAATAAAAATATAGTTAGAAATATTAGAACAAAAATAAGAAAAATGATATTTCAAAAATTTGCTGAAATTACCAAAATTTTTATAACTTAAGATATTTTCTTGAATTTCATTAGTTTTTTGAAATTCCTAAAAAATTGAAAAAAAAGATACATTTACATTATTTGCAAATAATTTAATTTTTTAAAGTAGTTTAAAAAAATACAACAAAGATAAAAAATGTATTTTTCAATTTTTTTTTGAAATTATTAACATTTTTACAATTTAAGATATTTTCTGAAAGTTTATTTGTTTTGAAATTAACAAAAAAAAAAAAATATATTAAATTTTCAAGAATATACTAAAATTTGAATTTTTAAAGTACTTTTAAAAATTTGCCAAACTTTACAGAAAAAAATTAACTTCCAAAAATTTCCATAACTTTCAAAAACTGAAAGTTTCAAAGATTTGACAAAATGAATAAATAAATAAATGAATTTAAAGAATATAATAAATTGAAAATATTGCTCAACTCATAATTTTGTTTTGTTTTGTTCTGTTTTTTTTTTTTTCATTGCCACATATCAAGCATGAATATTAATCTGTTAGATTGTCAGTACAATGAATCCATCCACACAAAATTTTAATCTGTACTTTCTTCCAGATTTGTCCTTTTTTAAAAAAATAAATAAAATAAAATAAAATAAATTAAAATAAATTAAAATAAATAAAATAAAATAAAATAAAATAAAATAAAATAAAATAAAATAAAATAAAAAATCGTAAATAATATGCTTTCTTACAAGATTGTTCCTAAATGTACCTTGATATGGATGTTGTATTACATAGGAAAATGTAGGGTACCTAAAATCAAATGCTGAATGATGTCATCAAACTGATCCTAGGGGAACCTTAAACAGATGCTTCATGTCATGTTTAAACAGATGCCTAAGGGTACCTTGGTACATTTGTCTTTGAAACGAACTAAACCCTAACATAAAACTAAAGTTTGCGTCAAAGGCAGAATAAAACATGTTTGGAAGAAAGACAAAAATAAATCAAGGATATCTTAATGTTTATGCTTAGAGGTACCTGGGGACAGATGCTCGGGTACAGGTGCCCTGAGAGTTCCTTTGGGTAAATTTCCACACAATCGATGCTGTTCCTGCTGCAGACACAGGTTTGTCTGGACGATTGGGCTCCACTCATCTGAAGCCGTCACAGAGCCAGCCGCGTTGTCCTGGATGTTCTGGAGAAATCTCTGCACTCATCGATGCCCTTCATTAAAGCTGGCACACCTGGCAGCTGGCCCGGAGCCAGGCTCATGATCAATGACGCACCACCATCAGCCCACGCCACGCCGCTCTGATTCCAGGCGTCAACATTTGCTCAAAGCTCGGCCGTGTGCTGCTAAACGAGCTGATTCTGTCTCTGACTAAACCCGGGCCCACGTTCCTCAAACCCAGCCAAACCAGGCAACAATGTGTGGCGCCGAGCCAGCTCAGGTTCACTTCTCAGGTGTGCCAACACTCTGTTTGTATTCTGTGCAGGTAGCTTCAACTTTCCTCTGAGAAATTATTTGTTTTCCACAAATCTGAGAGAGTCTTTGTGCTGCTTCTGCAATATTTAATATGGAGCCTCTTCCTGTTTGGGTGAATGCCACTGACTGAAGGCAGAAACAGACTGAACAAATAAACTATCACTGAAAGGAAGCTAAATACAGACGCTGAGGGGCACCTTGATGCACACGCTAAAAGATTTCTTCAAACTAACATCAAGACGTTTAAAAACACACTACAGAAAACACAGAACCAGAAATACATGACCACAAAAAATCAAGCATTTAAAGCTCCTCGTCAAGGATCTAAATTTAGTGAGGCACTATATTGCTTCCATCTTTATTATGACAAACCAGCTGTTGATTAGCATACTGCTAATAGCACTATGCTATTTTAAAACACATTCCTTAGGAGACCTTAATATGAATAGTATGTAAAACTGATGATTTGGGGTACCAGAAACAGATGATTGGAGACAAAAAGCGACTGATTGCCAGGAGCCATTGCGGACCAAGAAACAGCTGTGTTTTTGCACGCTGATGAAAAAATAATATGCTACCTTACAGCATTGTTCCTAAGGGTACCATGATACAGATGTTGTATGACATATGAAAAGGGATTCTTTTGGGTACCTCAAATCAAATGCTGAACAATGTCGTCAAATTAATGGTACGGTTACTTTTAACAGATGCTTCATGTTATATTTCATTAGGTGATGAAGGGTACCTTGATACCAAAATATATTTCATTGAACTGTACTTAAACCTAACGTGAAACTTAAGTCTGCATCGAAAGCAGAACAAAACACGTTTGGAAGAAAGACAAAAATAAATTAAGAATATCTTAAGGTTAATGCTTAAAAGTACCTGGGGACAGATGCTTAGGTACACTAACACATATGAGGTTCCTTGAAACTGTCACTAAAGAATTCTCAGACATTAAAAATCTCCAGAAGTTGTCCAAAAAACACAAATCTGTTGGAAAATGAAGATACTCTAAATAAAACCTAAATCAGAGACTTAAGGGGTACTTGAAACGGCTAGATAAGGTTATGGTTATTTAAAAAAAAGACATAAGATAAATTTATTGTCGACTCAAACCCTTAGCCTTTCAAAAAGACCTCACATACATACAGTACACTTTGTTTGAGCACCTGTAACATCCAATTTATAGTTGTGTACATTGAATTACCAGAATTACAATTGAATACCTTCAAAACTTTGGACTAGCCTGTAAAAACTCACAGAGGGTACCATGAAACAGATTATTTATGAAGAGAGGAGTTGGAGTTGGTGCTCAGGAGTGTTTTGGTTCACAGAGTATGGGACACTTCAAAAGGAGCCTAGAAGAGATAAATCGCACTACATAACTACTTGAAGGGGTACCTTAAAACAGATACTAAATAATTCCCAGATCAGATTAAACACAAGGGAAAAATTTGTTGGATCTTTGTTGGTTTAAGGCTCAAAATGCTGCGTTGTTTTTGTGTGATCCTGAAAAGTTTCCGTGTGAGGAATCATCAGATCTCAGGCGTCCAACCGCCTCGTTGATGATGGAAACAGACATTTCAAACGAGACCTCGAGTCTTCAGCTTATCTTAGAGTGAACTAACCTCCAGGGGAGTCCTGAGGGCAAACCCAGGACCACATCCCCCAGCATGCCGCGCTGCACTCTCTGACCCACCAGGAGTGGATGGAGAAAGTTGAAGTGAAAAGATGTTTGGGGCTGCTTCGCGTGCAGCCGCTGTGGTCCTGATCAGGAGCCAGACTCTGAAGTGGATGGACGGAGTCACCAGAGGCTCTCAACGTGCCAAACAGCAAAGTCCCCAAATCCCCTCAGCTTAGTTTGTTTTGAAGTTTGGAAACTCAAATTAGCTCCAAATTCAAGTGTGAACTGTGGTAAATACATCCACGCACCGAGGGCAGAGTCTCCCCGCGCAGATTCTTCCTCTTTGATTAGATTTTCTGTTTTAAATCCACTCAGATATTTCCTGTTTCCCCATCAGCTGTGTGTGTGTGTGTGTGTGTGTGTGTGAGTGTGATACAGACTGTCTGTGAGCGCTGGCTGAATGCTCATAAATCTGCTTTGTGTGTGTTCACCCTGTTCACCATGCCTTCTGTGTGTGTGTGTGCGTGTGTGTGTGTGCACACTCGTACTGATGTTGACATCAGTCTTTACCACAGCTTGCTCTCACCCCACCACACTGATGCCAGCCCTCTTTCTGCATGCATGTGTGTGTGTGTGTGTATATGTGTGTGTGTGTGTGTGTGTGTGTGAGGTCCCACAGCCTCAGGGCTCCATCTGTTGTCATGCAGGGCATCGAGCTCCCCTGAGAGCGCGGAGAGGAATGATGAGCAGAGATCCAGATTTAAAGGGACAGAGGGAGCGCTGCAGCAGCAGAGGGATGCAGATCCAGATCATAACATCAAGAACTAAAGTCAGGATCATTGGGTCTGTCCCCCAGTCAGAGACACGCCCAAGGACGTCCGTCTGTCCGTCCAGCTCAGCACAGGCCATACAGAGTGTCATGGTTATCTGTGAGCGTTCACGTCGCCCTTAGCGTGCAGACTAATGATGTTGACATCGTGGCGTTTCTCAAAGTGCCAAAACATCCACATCATGGGAGGGAGAACAGGATCTCTGTCAGTGTGTGGAGTAAACACGCGTGTTCATGATGGGGTCAGATCAGCCGGGCATCTGCAGACGTCTCTGGAGACGTTCAGGAGCAGTGATGGTTGATAGATGGCTGCGAGTGATCTGTTTGGGTCACCACCTCCTCCTGACCCAGCTGTGAAATCTTCCCTGTCATCCATCGAGAATCTGTCTCTATAACAAAACCCAGAAAGGCCGTGATCACTGTCACACGTGACTCTGAACGAGGCGTGTGTTTGTTTGGAAATTATATTTATCAACAGTTAGAGCTACGCTTTGAAACCTGACAACAAGCTAACTTTGTCAGTTTGTAGCGTAGCCTAGCAGCTGCTATATTTCTCTCTCCTCACAGCCCGGTGCTCTGAGACGTGTCTGTAACGTGTAACGTTAGTGAATCCTGGTTCTGTCCTACCAGAGCTCATCTACCAACTCCAACCTCACCAAGCAGAGCTACGTTTTAGCCTAAAGCCTGTGTTTTAGCCTTTAGCTCCTATTTTAGCCTTTGGTGTGTGTTTTAGCCTTTAGCCTTTAGCTTTTTTTTTCCTTTTTTTTTAATAGTTTTTTAGCTTGTATTTTAGTCTTTAGCTTGTATATTAGCCTTTGGTGTGTGTTTTAGCCTTTAGCTTTTATTTTTGTCATTAGCTTGTGATTAAGCCTTTAGCTTGCATTTTAGCCTTTAGCTTGTATTTAAGTTTTTTGCTTGTGTTTTAGTCTTTTGTGTGTGTTTTAGCCTTTAGCTTTTATTTTTGTCATTAGCTCTTGTTTTAAGCTTAAGCTTGTATTTAATCCTTTGGTGTGTGTTTTAGCCTTTAGCTTGTATTGTTGTCATTAGCTCTCGTTTTAGCCTTTAGCTTGTATTTTCATCTTTAGCTTTTATTTTTGTCATTAGATTGTGATTAAGCCATTGTTTTAGCCTTTAGCCTGTGTATTAGCCTTTAGCTTGTAATTTAGTCTGTAGCTTGTGTTTTCATCTTTTGTGTGTGTTTAAGACTTTAGCTTTTACCCTTGTCATTAGCTTTTGTTTTAGCCTTTAGCTTGAATTTTAGCCTTTGGTGTGTGTTTAAGTGTTTTGCTTTTATTTTGTCATTAGCTCATGTTTAAGTCTCCATCTTGTGATTTAGCCTATATTTTAGCCTAAAGCCTGTGTTTTAGCCTTTAGCTTGTATTATAGCCTTTAACGTGTATTTTAGTTTAGTTTGTGCTCTGTCAGTTTCACGGTAGCTAACTCAAGGTCAAATAATTTTCCTGAATCATAGCTTGTACCATTGACTTTCCAGCTAGAAACTCCTCACAGGAACTTTAAAAGGTTTCAGTTGTTTCTGTTGGATCGTCCGTTGAAATACTCATAAAATAAAAGAAATACTCAGAAAGTCTTCATTCTGCTCTGTAAACCATAAATTGGAGCCATCGTTAACAGATTTAATGTATTTCCGTATAAAAAGGACTCTGAAAATGAAAGACTGGATAAACTCATCCAGCAAAATTTGGCAAGTTGTTAAATAAAGTGGGCAGACGTGTTGAACACTCTCTGAGTAGTCCAGACAAACGAGTCGTAGATGAACGTGGATGTTGAGTGGATGAGTGTTCATCAGGCTGTGTGTTTGTGACCATGCAGCCTCCTCTCAGTTAAAGACAACACTGTTAAAAGTGAGTCTCAGGGGGGGGCGCCAGTTTGACTTGGCGGTGGATTCCAGCGCCACATGTGCTCGTACGGTTTTTAACTTTTGGGGCAGGCGGTCTGGTTTCAGGTCCAAATGTCCAATCTGTGACTCTTTGCTGCATCTGCCTCCAGTTGACTCTGTCTGTTGCTTCGCTGAACGCATCAACGTGCAAAAACAAACCACAAAATATGTGCATCAAAAAGAGATGTGGCGTATATTCTGAGTTTTACGGTAACTAACTCAAGGTGAAATAACTCGCCTCATTCTTGGACTTTGTAGCCTTCAAGGAGACGTTACATATCAGTCGACCAGTTCGTCAGTGTTTCTTGTCGGACAGTAACTAACTTTTTATTTGATTGTAAGAAACGGTGAAATCCCTTTCCAACGTCTTGCACATGTCGAGAAGCGTCCTGGGACGACTCAGGAGTTTAAAATATGATGTAGAGGAGTTGGTCGGAGGGAAATTGGTGCTCACTCAGCTGCTCAGTCAGTCTCTGAGCAGACATGTCCAAGTCAAAGCAGCGTCTACAATCCATAGCTCAGGAAATGACGGATCCAGTCGAGCATACAAATCCTTCACTCCTCTCTCCTCCCTTCATCCCGTCGTTACCTCTCCCCTCCTGTCATCCTCTACCTCCGCTTGAAAATAAAACCCAAAGATGCTCAGGAAACTCAGCCCAAGCCTGAGATTTGTTTTTTTTTTTTCTCCATCCAGAAGTTGAGATAAGTAAAGGAGCGATAACGGGCCTCTCCGGGCTTCCGTAGAATTTATCTGACTGTTCCAGCCGAGCAGAAATCTTGCAGCAGCGGAGCGAGCAGAGGCTCAGGTGATCCGGCTGTCAGGAGGATTACACTGAATATCTGAGTGTGTCTGAACGTGTGTGCGAACACGCCAAGTGGACTAATGTGTTCTGTTGAGTTCTGGCTCCATCTGGGCTCCACAGAGACACACAGACAGCAGCGCCTGCGGTACAACACACACACACACAGGAGCACACACACACACACAGGAGCACACACACAAAGACAAAAACACACCCCTACATTCCTCCACTTGTTCTTCTTTTCTTCTCTTCCTCCGTCTTTCTTCTTCTCCTCTCTCTCTCATGCCGTCGCCTCGGGCCAGCGCGCAACAACAGATGGACTCAACTGAAACACGCTCGCATGCACACACACACATGAAAACACACACACACACTCAGAGCTGCAGGCCAGTCAGCTGTCCGCCTGCTGCTGCCTCAGTGAAGCTGAAGTCTCATCCAGTCGCTCACTCGTCGGTCGGTCGGTCGGTGGGTCGGTCCGCTGCGTCCTCAGCTGTTTGAAGAATCCAGCATAAATAATAAATAAAGTGGAGCTCAGCAACTTTAGTGTCTTCACTGAAGAACAGAAGCAGCAATAATGGAGGAAATTGAACCTCTTTTCCCCAGCTGAACATCACATCGCCTTTATAAACTGACAAAACTTTATTAAAATGCAGGAGGATTTCCCAGAGTCCCACACAGCCGACACGTCAGATTTAATTTGGGGGAATGCTCGAGAAATGACGCAGAGATGTCTGGAAAAGGTGCAGCCAGAGTTAAAACAAAAGATTTCCCAAGTTCAGACAACAAACTGACTTCTTCTCACCTTTAAAGTTTGAATAAAGTTCATTAAACGTGTTTCAGTGGTTTAGTTTCCAGGGCTGAGGCAGAACTCGTTAGCTTACGCTGCTAGCTTTGTTCTGCTCTGCAAAGAGACTTTTACCGTAAGAAAGTAACAGCAGAAGTAGTAATGACTCAACCAGGAAGTGGAGTAAACACTTGTTTAACAAAGTATAACATCCTTCCTCTCCTGTTTTTGGAAAGCGAACCACAGGGAGCTCCAGAGACAAGCTAACAAGACAAATGAAACCTTCCCTGATCGGTGAGGAAAGAGGGGAAAAGGGACTGAATGCAAAAGACTTTTATGTGACAAAGGTTGGCAAACAGTCGAGGATAAAACAAAAAAAAGAAAAGGTCAGAGAAGAGTCAGGAAGAGGCCAGAGAACAGTCAGGAAGAGGCCAGAGAACAAGCAGGAAGATGACAGAGAACAATCAGGAAGAGGCCAGAGAAGAGTCAGGAAGAGGCCAGAGAACAGTCAGGAAGAGGCCAGAGAACAATCAGGAAGTAAACAGTCAGGAAGAGGCCAGAGAACAATCAGGAAGTAAACAGTCGGGAAGAGGCCAGAGAACAAGCAGGAAGATGACAGAGAAGAGTCCGGAGGAGGCCAGAGATTCTTGCGCTAATGATTTTCTGCTTGTCTTCATGCATCTTCAAAGTCTCATTAGCAGAACTTTTAAACCCATTCCCAAACCTCCAAGTGTTTCCTCTTTTTCTCTCTTTGTGGTTTTTGTGGTTTAGCTTCAGCTTAGCAGAATGCTAAAGGTTGGAGCCAAACAGACTGAGCAATCTGTTACTGGTAGCTGTAACCAACACACGTCTTTTTTTCTGTAATGTGACTGCAGAACTAAACAAAACAGCCATTACTTTTAATTCAATAAAAAATGTGCTGTTTTATTTTCTCCGCAAGCTAGCCATTTTACCTCATACTGCTCCCAGAGTGAGAGCCG
Source organism: Halichoeres trimaculatus (assembly GCF_033239565.1). NCBI lineage: Eukaryota > Metazoa > Chordata > Actinopteri > Labriformes > Labridae > Halichoeres > Halichoeres trimaculatus. Next base: position 756,770 of record NW_027437199.1, on the reverse strand, counting down.
ACCACACAAAATTACACAATGCAACGAAGTAGAAATATCCATCAAATTTCAACATGGAGTCATGCTGTCATGGCTGCAGCTGCAACACCCCAATCGTTGCCTCTTCCTGTTCAGGATCAGACTCTGGATCATAAATCTGATGTATGTTCCTGTGGAGGGTACGCCCAAGTTGGTGTTATTCTGCCTCTGCATCAGCTGATCAGCACAAAAGGAACTTTCCTCTGGTTTAGGTTGATTCAGTCGACTTCAGCTGAAGTAGTTTTGGGCCTTTGAGCTTCTTTAACAGAAAAATGTAAGAAAAAAGGTTTTTAAGTACAGTTTTGCAAACTTTTGACGAATTAGAAACTTCAGATGAACTGCACCAGAGTCTGAATGAGAGCAGTCCTGGAGTGATTGTGACATAACAGCTTCAACATCAGCAAACGCACCAATTTGGCAAATGGACATAGATTTCTTTCAACCAGAGCAAACAGGTTGAGTCAACTTATCTGAATCTTTTTAAAAACAAGAAAATTAAATGATCTTTACAGATTTTTCTCATGGTGAACCTCATGGGGCTGTGAAATCTGTGAATGGTAAAAAACTGAAGTTATCATTCGTGGATATGTGGCGTATGTGCAGAAAATCGTCCGGTCTGAAGCATGAAACCGTGGCTCCTGAGCTGAAAAGACTCTGAATGATCTGAACAGTGATCATGAAAAACCTCCTCCGCTGCACAAAGGCGTCTCCTATCAGACTATCTCAGACCGCCGGCCCCTCAGACTGCTTCTCTGTCCTTTAAAGACGCTCTGTGGTCACCGGCTCCGCGGGCCGTCCGCGCTGCCGGCACAAAGCAGACAGAAAAGGAATGGAGATGTTATCGCTGTAATCTACTTCCAATGTCTTTTAGCAACAATTCCTCTCCATGACCTCGGCTCTGAAAGGTAATTTGGAGGCTGCTCTGTGGGTTCAGAGGAGAGGATGGATGAGCGCCGGGTCTCTTTAGGACACGCTCTCTGTTTCAAAGCAGTTTGGGAAACAGCCAGAGGTGAGGAATTTATTTCCAGCAGTGAGCAAAGAGGAGCCAAAACCATCCCCAGACCTCTGAGAGGAGTTTAAAGGGATTACTTCCAAAGAGCTGGAGGACGACCGTCGCAGATGAGACTCCCGGTCTCCAATCCTGAGGAGATACTGAGCTGAATTGATTTCATCGAGCCGAGCAGAAAGCCTCTTCAGCCGAGGAGACGACATCAGGTCCGGGGTTAACAAGGCGAGCGCGGCTGCTCCGCTAAGACAAAGAGCTGAGGGGGCTGTTTGTGGACGGGCTCAGGATGCTGGGCTCTGATTGGCTGCTGGGTCAGTGGATGGGGATTTCACAAAACTCACAGGAGATTTCACCCTGCGTAAAGTCTATCTAAAGCTTTGGTTTAACGTCAGGAGCCTTCTCTTTGTCAGTGATGGAAGAAAACTTTATGATTTGTTGGTTTTAGCTGAAGAAGATATTCCTCTGACTTCTCCTCTGTCTCAAATACTTGATTCTGATTGGTCACAGCCCATTATGTGATTTTGTTGAGTCAAGCCAAATCAAATCAAGCCACGTCAGAGTTCTGCATATTTCACCGCCGCCAAGGGATGGGTGTCTGTAACCGCTTATTCGCATTTGCACTTCACGGTTGATTGTTTACGGTACACCAGAGCTGCTGCACCTGACGTCAGGCGTATCATTAAAATAAAGAATATTTATTTTTCTTACAGACAGTATTGATTATTAATGACCCTGATAATAGAACTAACAACGACAAAGAAAAGTGAAGGTAAGCAATAATTTCAGAAAGTAAGCAAATTCAAGTGTTCTTTCAAATTTTTTTTTTTTTTGCAAATCTTTGACATTTCAACTTTTTTTTCAAATTTTTACAATTTTTTTCAAACTTATTTTTTCAATTTTTTCAATTTTTGTAATTTCCCTTTTCAGCAAATTTGTAATATTTCAATATTTTATGCAAGTTGTAATATATATATATATATATATATATATATATATATATATATATATATATATATATATATATATATATATATATATATATATATATATATATATATTTATTTATTTATTTTCAAAGTTTGGCCAATTTTTCAAATTACTTAAGAAATCTGAAGCTAGGGAAATTCTTGAAATTTCAAAAATTATTTCCAAATTTTTTTCAAAATTTTGAAGTTAAAAAAAAAATAAAATAAAACAAAACATTTTTTTTTTAAATGGAAATTTCAAAAACTTTTAAAATATCCAAAAGTTTTTTAGAAAACAATCAAAACCAGGAAAAATAATCATAAATAGATGCAACAAAACTAAATAAAATGACAGAAAAGAAGGTTGAAACGGATTTTAAGATATTAGCATAAAAGTTACAGTGCAGAGATGTACAGCAATATATATATATATATATATTTATATATTAAAATGATTTGTTAAAATAACTTAAAAAGAGAAAACCTGTCAAGTCAGTTTTTGTACAGAGAGAATTCACAGGAGGAATTAATAAAGAATTGGATCAATAAGTAGAATTGATAACAGCATCGGTCTCAATAAAAGCTTACCAACGCCCGTCCCTGCCTGTTGACACTGTGTCAGAAATGTTTGCTAATGCCAGAACTCAAATTTGATCACCAGCCTGGACGATGTTTTCTACCGGATTTTATTTTGAGGGCACAAAGCTTCAGAGACTGGGTTAAAGGCACTTCCTGTTTTTAAAGGAGCGTCTGACTGATCCGCTGAAACTTCCTGACCTGCTGCAGAAATTCTCTCCTCCTCTGTTGATTGAACGAACTTCCTCCTGGAGGTTTTCCTCTCCGTGGTAGAGCTTCAGGGCGGGATTAAGGATGCAGAAAGGGATGTAGGATGAGGCCGTGGTTTTGTTGTTTCACTGACGCTGTTACAGGGAGAATCTGCTCTGAATCTTTCTGCTGACAGGAAATCGATTCATCAAACCAGGCTGTGGAGGCGTCTGCGTCGACTTGTCTTTGCAGAAACTGGGCGTGGGTATCAAATTGATTTTGATTCGCTGGCTGAGACGGACGCAGCTGTAGCTCTTCATGTTTTAGGCCTGGATGTGCCGAGGTGTTCATCGTGACCCTGTTTGTTGTTGTCATGGTCCAAGTTTTCCTCCGGCTGAGCGGCCTCCCAACGAGAACAGGAACGATGAGCTGCCCAAAGTGGATTCCACTCATGAAAACATGACAGACAGATTATTCTTATTTTTCTCCTTTTAAAGCTGTGTCAAGGTAAAGTCCTTTAAAGTATGCAGATAAATACACCAACATTAAGTCATCATGACAATCAGTGGTCCCCAACCCCCGTGTCGCTGGGCCACACATAAAAAATACTAAACTTACATTATTTCAGTTTGATTTATGATCTGATTCTGAACAATGTTTTCATCTAAAAAATGACTCATTCTTGACGCCAAATCCCAGAGGCTAGCAAAATGGACAAAAAACAAACATCTTTGTTTCTTTAGGCAGGGTACAGGAGCCAGTAAGGAGACAGAAGAAGAGGTGGTCCATGAAAATAATGTCTGACACAAAAACCGGTCCGTGGCACAAAACAGTTGGGGACCACTGATGTAAATCATCAAAACAAGCGTTGAGTTTAAGCGTTTTAAACGAAAGAAAAATCAACATTTCTACCAAAACTATTTTCTTTAATTTTTAGAAATTCAGAGTTTAACACCATATTAGATTTTTACTTTGCTTTACCTAAAGAGCTCATTTCAAATTGATCAGATATTGATTTTTTTTTTTTTTTACCTACTTTTAACTTTTTATTATATTTCTTTATGTGAAGTAGCATTGTTCTGGCATCGCCATGACGACATGAACAACCACGTCCCTTAAAATGTAGAGGCTCTAATCTTCTGCCTCTCTGGTTTTTGCAGTTTTAAGTCGTCTTTTCAGCTCCACTTTCTCAGTTTTAGACCTTTTAGGGAGCTCGCTATTTGGCATGCTAATGTAGGTCAAACCCCGCTGGAAGGAAATCTGTGTTTTTCTTTTTTTTTATTTTATTTTATTCTTTTATTTTTCATTTTATTTTATTTTTATTTATTTTTATTTGTTTATTTATTTTTAAAACTTGCTTTTTCTCCTAAAAAACAACATTATGTGATCATTAAGAATTTTAATCCTCATTTATTTGTTTATTTCTCTACATGCCGGCGCGTGAGTATTTTTGTTTGATTGAAACTGACTGAATAAAAAAGCGTAAAAATGAGCTACTTTTCCACACAGTCTCTAATTTATCCCTACCTCAGTTAAGCTAGGTTAAAAGGCGATGCTTAAATCCTTTAAAACTCTCATTAAATTTGACTTGACAACCTCTAATCCAATCCCATCATCCAGGTGTGTGAATCCAGCTCTGCTCAGTCTGATCTGGGTCTGACTAAGCTCATAGTCTGATTTCTCCATGTGGACGCACAGACTGTGGATACAGAGGATTTATCTGCAGCCTGTTTCTGGCTGACAAATCTACTGAACAACTCTGAACTTTTTGCATCTTTCCGCCAATCAGACCCCTGGGCTCAAACTCCCATAATTCCCTCCAAACGCCGCAGAGATTTCAGATTCTTTGAGCCTGACGTGCAGCAGAGGAAGCACATTTCACTGTTCAGAGCTGAAAATATGATGTAAAATACATTAAATGCTTTTCCTGCTCCCTTCACTTCAGGCATGGTCTTCTTTTAGAGAGAGGAGGACGAATGAAATCCCTCTGTCTCCCTCTGTCTCTGCGTAGCTGAGTGTTAGCGGCGCGGACAGCCTCTGCAGTGATTAAATGTCTCTAATTGGTGCTTTTAAAGACACGGAGACGACAGAGTGTGAAGCCGGAGCAGCTATTTTAGTGTTATTTCAAGAGGAGAGGAGAGGTTGTTATGTAACACCTGCACACACACACATTAACACACACACACTCTGCGGTGTTGTGCGCTGTGTGTAGATCTGTGATTGTGCGGCTCTCCTGCTGTCAGACTCAGAGACAGCCAGCTCAACCAACGACAGGAAATAAATGAAAAGACAGGAACAGGGAACGCAGACAATAACCAGTCCAGGAGAGGCGGATACAGACACAGATCCTGATTTTCCAGGAGAAATACTGTAAACAACACGGACAGCGCTTCACCTGAGGAAACCCTGATCGATGGACGCATCGACCCGCCGTCTGAGTGGATCCCTCCGTCTGGGCGGTAATGAGGCTTCATGGGGTTTAAAAAGCAAACTTTAGAGGACTTTACTGGACGTCTCAGCCAGGAAACTTCAAACTGCAGGCCTGAGAAAGAAAAGAGAAATCCACACGGAGAGATTTTTAACAGATGCTGAAAAATGTGACGGAGGAACCTAACAGCTCGCAGCGTGTGGAGCAGAGATACGACAGATCCATTCACCAACGATCAGAGCCCACAAACTGGAAGTCTGACAAAAAATCCAGCTCATCCCTCGTCAGATGGCGGCTGATTGTAAATATTGAGCATATTTGACACGTCCTGATGTCCTCTGAGCAGATCCATGGAGTAAAATCACTCTCAACCTCCAGTTCCCCTCAGGAGGATCTGACGGGAAAATCCTCACAACCACCAAAAATCTGCCGCCTGTTGATGTTTGTCCGACGGGGAAAATCTCATAAAGAGCTTTGTCTGAAGTGTTTTGGTCTCAGGGCAGTTTTAGTTTTGAACGCAGCATGTATCGGTCTATAAAAGCTTTAAAGAGGGGTATTGTTTTTCAGATTTTTTTGTGGTTTGATCAGCTCACGGACGGATTCAGAGATTTCTAAAACAGATGAGGATGTAGAGGTTTGAAAATCTGCAGATCTTTAGAGCAAACATCCAGGATTGTTACTTTACATCCATGTTTAAAATAAAGAAAAGCAGAATACCCCCTCTTTAAATCCACTCAGGGCTCCAACTGTTTCCTGTGACGTCGTCGTAAACATCTCAGACTCCTCCGAAGCGGACCACACGGCGCTGTAGCCGCGTTGTTTGTGTCTCCTGCGCCTGCCAATAAAGATCCATTTGAATTTCATAGCGAGGGGGGGAAGCAGATGGATGCAGAGACGGGAGAGAAAGAGTGGGAGAGACGTTACCATGGCAACAGGTGCAGGGTCACCGAGTGTGGCGAGAGGCCGGCGAACTCTGAGAGGAGTGTGTCTGCGAGTGTGTGTGTGTGTTCGCTGACCTTGGCGCTCGAGACGGGGAGGTTTGGAGTCAACCACCTGGCAACCGACCAACCAGGATACACACACACACACACACATGAGTACACACCTGACACCACTCACTCTCACACTCCCACACACACACACACACACACACACACACACACACACACACACACACACCCTGCCTGCAGGTATCACTGTTGTTTACCGAGGTGTTTGGCTGTGGCTTCAGCACCACGGAGAGCTCCAGTGGAAATAAACTCCACTTCTCTGAGTTCAAGTCCCGCCCTCTGTCAGCGCTGAGTGACAAACCTCCTGACCAATCAGGAGAGTCTGTTTAAGGTAGCTTAACCAGCTTTTGGAGGCGTCTGTCTCAGGGTTCATCCTGAAGCGTCTTTAAGGCGTGATGAGGGCGGACTAAGAATCCTCTTTTTAAATTAAAAACCTCGAGTCATGGTAACAAGGAGGGTGTGTTTCCTGTTATCCCAGCAGCTCTTGTTTTCTGTAGTGCATGACTGAAACTATTTCAAGGTATCCTAAAATCTTTTTTAAAGTTCCCATCTCCTGCTCCTTTCCTCATTTTAATCTGGATCATTGATGTCTTCATGAAATGGTAGTAACATGTTTTGGTCCAAAAAGCCAATAAATCAAGCACAGCAGCATTGTTTCCAGGCTCTCATAGCCCCTCTGTTCAGAACGCTCTGATTTAGTGGGCGTGGCCTTCATATGTAAATGAGCCACCGCTGATACCGCCCCGCTCTTCCACGTCACTGAGAGCGGCGCCACGAGCTCCGAGTGCACAATGTTTAGAAAACAGAGAATCTCGTTTACCGTAACATTACAGGCTAAAACAACAGGCTAACTGCAGCTAAAGTTAGCATCCTGAAGCTAACACAGAGACAGGGGGGACACTGAGGAAAAGCTCTTCCATCTGCTCCACAGCACACAGCATTTAAAATACTCACATTTCCAGGGTCCCAGGTTTGTTGGAGGATGGTTGGTAATGCGCCTGGATTCAGGACCAGTCTATTGGCTAGCCCTCTGTTGGACTGTCCAAAGTTGGAAAAGCAGTCGGCCGTGAAGTGACTAGCACACACATGCTCAGTTTTACTGAGTGTAGCTGGAACATTTCCTGATAAATGAACTCTAGACACTTAGTCTGTCTTCTTCTGAGATGGCAAGCTTGAGCATGGAACTATGAGGCTGTTTACAGCCAAAAACAGAGCAGTGATGGCTCTTCAACTTTGGCATTTGGAGGGGAGTTGGCAGGGAGGGGAGGGGGGAGTTTCTTGCTACTGATTGGTCAAAAATGGGAATCGTTGATGTCGGCAAATCCCCAAAATCCAAACAGCTGGTTTTAGGTCAGGATTTTACATTCACAAGCTCTACTAAGAACAGGTTTGGTCATTAAATATCACATTTTGTGTGAAAGTCAAGGATTGTCAGACTCATTTTTTGGTCTCGACTCAAACATTGACGGATAGATAGATCAGTCTGTGGGTTTCTGACTTCCATATACACAGACTGGCTCAAGTGGACTTTTATCCCCCACAGTGGATCCAACCAGGACCATAACTCCATCAGTTTTAGTGCGTTATCTCGCTTGGTGCTGGTCCAAACAGGGAAGGAGAGCAGCCCAACCAGTGGACTGTGGAGAGCTCTACAGGCTCCTGACCTCGACTCCTGAACTGGAGCCCCAGTAAGAGCAGACCTCATCACCCTCATCAGCACTGGACCTCAGAGATGCTCACAGGAGCCGGGCCGGAACAAATCCCCACAGCAGGTCCAACATCTGCTCAGAGGCTGTTAGCGCAGGAGATTAATGCGCCGGAGCACAGGTTAAAAAAATCAGATGTTCAGGACGTATAGTCGGCCGGAGCGTGTGACAGCGTGACCTTCTGGGTAAAACATGAAAGAGGAGACGTCCTGTCTGCTGCGTGTGGAGGGAGATTAAAGAGGAGTGGTCAGACACACTGAGTGTTTGAGGTGGAGCGCTGTCTGGAAGAAACGCACACGCTGATGTTTTTAATAACGGTCTGAGGCTTTCGATCGCGTCTATAATATCAGAGACTCTGGAGGATAAACAAGGAGTCTGATGAGTGAGCGTTCCTGCTTTAATGCAGACAGGTTTATCAGAGCAGGAGGTCCAGGAGTCACTTCTCCTTATTTTAATAACTCTGATTTCTGTGGACGTCATGTTGGAAAACACTGAGGAGTACAGGGTTACAGTGGGGAAAACAAGTATTGAACACGTCAACTTTTTCTCATCACATTTATAAAATTTCTCTCAGACATTGGTATTAACTCAAATAATCCACACATGAAAAGAAATCACAATGTTCAGGTCCATAAATAATGATTATGGTGAATTAAGAACGATAACACAGGAAAAAAGTATTGAAGACGCTAACTGAGACTCATCTAATACTTAGTGGAGAAGCCTTTGTTTGCAGTGACAGCTTCCAGAAGCTTCTTGTATGTTTGAACTAATCTGAGAGTCAACTTTGCCGTGTGCTTTGGATGGTTGTCCTGCTGGAAGGTCCAGCCACGTCTCATCTTCATCATCCTGGTGGATGGCAGCAGATTCAGATCAAGAGTTTCCCCATACATGGCTCCATTCATTGCTCCGTCTGTTATATGAAGTTTGCCAACACCATGAGATGAGAAACAACCCCATGCCATGATGCTTCCACCTCCAAACTTCACTGTTGGTGTAGTGTTTTTTGGCTGATGTGCAGAGCCATTTCTCCTCCAAACATGGTCTGTAGTATGACAGCCCAAAAGTTCAGTTTTGGTCTCATCTGACCAGACAACATTCTCCCAGTATTCTACAGGCTTGTCAAGATGCTGTTTAGCAAACTTTAAACCAGCTTCAACATGCCTTTTCTTGAGGAATGGAGTCTTGTGGGCTGAGCGTCCATAGAGGCCATGGTGGTGGAGTGCATTGCCTATTGTTTTCTCTGTAACAATTGTACCTGCTGCCTCCAAGTCTTTCTGGAGCACTTTCAGGGTGGTCCTTGGCTGGTTGAGTCCTCTTCTGACTATCTTTCTGACTCCCTGGTCAGAAATCTTCAAGGAGCTCCTGTGCGTGGCCTGTTGATGGTAAGGTGGTGCTTCTTCCACTTGTGAATAATGGCTCCAACGGTGCTGACTGGAATATTCAGGTGCTTTGATATAAGTCTGTAACCAGTTCCATTCTGATGCTGAGCAACAATCAGGTTGTGAATGTCTTCAGAGAGCTCTTTGCCTTTACCCATCATGAGGTGTGTGCTATTTAACTGCTTGGTGAAAAAAACACCTTTTTTATAGGACCATCAATTTGCTCTAGCCCAGCTGATGTTGGTTTGCACTAATTGGAAGTTCAAGTAATAATTACTGACAGATTTCAGGTGGTATGGAGCATTTCCTGTCCAAAGTATACAGCCTTTCCATGGTGTGTTCAATACTTTTTTCCTGTGTTATCGTTCTTAATTCACCATAATCATTATTTATGGACCTGAACGTTGTGATTTCTTTTCATGTGTGGATTATTTGAGTTAAAACCAATGTCTGGGAGAAATTTAGTTTGAATTGCAGCTTTGGAAATAAATGTAATGAGAAATGAGTTGATGCTTTCAATACTTATTTCCCCCACTGTATGTATAGTGAGTGACTCAGAGGTCACAGACGCTGTCAAAGCCTGTGACATTTTCTCAATACTGAATTAAAAAAATCAAGAAAATGTACTTTTTCCCCTACTTTTCTTCATGATAATTAAATATCTGAAGCACACAGTGAGAATGTCATAAAACGTCCAATAAAAGCCTGTCCCAGATAAAAGCAAGGTCTTATTTAGTAGCAGGGTGTGGTTGAGGAATAAAAGAATGGGACTTTGTGTGTTAGTAGATCATTTCCTTGTTGGAACAATGTTTGTGACAATCAATCATACACCATTGGAAAGTCTGTGAATTATAAGTAAGTTTAGAGGCTGAATGTAAAGAAAAGCGAGTTTCTGCACTTTCCCATAATCCTCTGCAGCCTTTTTTTCATCTGAACGATGAGACGTTGGTTGAGTGGGCGCAGTAGCAGCGTTAAAGCTCAGTCACTTCTGATTAAGATTCATGTTCAACAGTGATTAATGACTCTTATTTACACTGCTGGGAAATTAGTTAGACAACACACACACACACACACATATAAACACACACACAAACACAAGCATCCAAGCGTGCAATCAGGACACCCCTCTCAGCTGTGAGTGCAAATCTTTGTGTTCAAGTTAGCAACTACAAACTTCAACATAAAGACACCATGTGATCAGTTACACCCAATCAGAAGCTGAAGTTTAGGTGTCATAAATACTGCAGCGCTCCATATCTATATTCCATTACGTCGATACTGGAAAAAATGAATGTGTTATTTGCTGCAGAGCGATAATTAATATGCAACACCTTCAAAATGAAGTGAACAGGTCACTAGTAATGACTCAATATCCAGTTGGAGTATCTAATTAAAGCCATCAAGGTAGCTCGATTAAACATGCAGCCCTGCTGGATGAAAAAATAAAGCCGTCGATAAACATAAATATGTCACACAGAGGAGGCTGAGGACGTGCTCAGAAAACTTCTGAACACTTGTCTCAGTTTGGATAAATCATCTGTTTGGGGTCATGAGAGGGTTTCTGCAGGACTTTGCGGGACCAGAATCTACCAATAGATACCAAGAGCAGCTAAACCAGGATCCTGCTCACTACAGGAGTGACACCAAGATCCAAAAGTAGCTTACTGTAAGAAGTTGATGGATCAGCAGGATTGCACCATAGACTGTAAAAAAAAAATGGACGTCCACTTCCTTGGCTCGAAGTGAGGTCTCCACCTAAACTGCTCCCCCTGGTGGCTGGCTGCAGTATAGGTTAAAAAATCCATCTCCCCAGTCATTCCAGATGGGCTGTGGTTTCGGGGATTGTAAAATATGTCAGGAGGTAGAGTCAGGAAGAGATTAGACTCTCGAAAGAAAGTGGACTATATTCTGTAAACACATCCAGGTGTGTGAGGATCAGTGCTCTCATTGGACAGCACTGACAAAGGGCGGCACACAGAGTACAGACCTGGAAATGGAGGTAAACATGTGTGTTTGTGCTCTTATTAGAGCTGCTAAATCATTTTCAGTTTCAAGAGCAGCTCCTTCAAAGCAGCTTAACCACACCGTTTACAATTTAGGAACAGGAAGACCAATGATCGCAGCAAGGAGGCGCTATGCTCTGCGTGTCCTGACCCACAACATGCTAGCTACAGCGTGGCTAAACAGAAGACGGAGGATCAGGTATGAACCAAACACAGTTAGGTTACGGTGGCTCTATAGGCCCAAAAGGAGCATGTATCCTGTAGTTAGTTCAGATGGACCTTGGTTTGTATTCAGACCTGCACCGGAGAACCACAAACCGCACCAGAGTTCGTTTGGAAGCGGACCGAGACCACCTCAAAAAGTGGGTCTGGGTCTGGTTGTTTGGTCCGCACCAGGGTTCGTTTGTGTCTATTCACACCTGCATGAAAAGTCCGCACCAGCGTGGGAAACGAACCCTGGTCCGTTTAAAGTGGACCAAACAGTCCAGGTCTGAATACGCCTCTTGGGCCTTAGAGCTGAGATCTTAGTTTTGGTAACCACCCGTCCACAGTCACTCTGTCTCTCATCAAAAACCTCGTCTTTGGCTCTCGTAGCAGAGAAACGTCTTCCTGGTGTCTGTGTTCAGTGCCCAGTGGATCCAGTGGGTTGAGGACCCAGAGTAAAGTCTGAGTGTCTGTGGGATGATGAAATAAATTGAGGAAAACTGAAGGAAACAGACTCCTTCCTCTCAGACCTGTCTGTTCTGGTTCCCCTCCGAGCGGACCTGGAACAGTGAATTACTGGACACTTTCATCTCTTCAGGACTCCATTAACTGTTCAAATGAGACAATCCAAAACGGCGATATCGCTCTGTGATTGAACATATCCGTTTTAATATGGAGGCTGAGAGGACCTTAAAGCTCAATAACATCAGAAAGCGGCTCTTTGTGCAGACAGAGCCTTTTAATTCTTGACTCGTCGGCGTAACATGACAGCGTAATGAGCGCCGTTCACCCCAGAGACTGTCCGGTTCATCTGTCTCACCCTCTATCAAACGCTCAGTGTGTCACAGGGCTGCGTTCATGTGTGTTAGCGAGTCAGAGGCCGACGTGTCCACACTCACTGATCAGTGCCACTCGCTGCTGTTCCTGCTCGCTGATGATTCAGCGTGTGGCCGGTCATTAAACGCCTCCTACGCCGCTAAACAGACAAATTAGGACACGTGTCACTTCCTGAATTAAGAGGTGTCAGAGCCGCTGTAGCTGCTGAAGTGACAGTGTGGCCTTAGCGTGTCCTGAGACGTGTTCAGATTCAGAAACGAGAAGAGAATTAACCAAACGAATGAAAGCAGAGAGAGCTCCAGGTTGAAGATTGTCGATGACTATTTTCTTTGTCTTTATGGATCCATCTGTTCTCAGCCGTCCTGTTTCTATACCCTGCTGGGATATCCCCTAACAAAGACACAAACACACACTGTCCCTACATCCTCCCTCCAAGAGAGAGCTAACAACCTCTCAGAGGACTCAGTCTCAGGAGACAAACTCACTCTTTTGTCTTTTAAGAAGCTCAGCGATGGTGTCCCACAGTATGTGTGTTTTAGATCAACCGTCAGAGGATTGTTGGGTTTTTATTTTACTTAATTTAAGACTGAAACACAAAGTTTGATTGTTTCCCAAAGTTTTGCTGAGACCTCTTAACCCAGACACCATCAGACGATGTTTGGAGGTACCCTTTGATACTTCTCAGGTTTTCCCTTGTAGGTTCCCACAGGTTGAAGCTCATATTAGGAATATTTTGTGTTTCAGTACCTGTGTTGGGAATAACGCATTGCGTTAGTAGTTACTGCCAAAAAAAGTACTTTGGCAGTTACTAATAATCAAACGCATTATTTTTAAAATTCAATAACTCACTTATAGTGACTAAACAATCCGTTTCTTAGATTATTTTACGTTATTTTACTATCTCGGCTGAGCCACTGTGTTTACTTCCTGTGTCGGGGGAGCTTGGGGGAAGTGCAAGATCCAGGAGGAGAGTGGGGGCGCTGTGGGGGCGTGTTTGTTTATTACAGCAATGTGAAATGCAACTTATGTCTCATAACTAAGAGCCTCTTTGCGGTCGCAAACAGCAACTCTAATCTGTTAAAGCATCTCAGCACGCAGCACGCAGCACGCAGCACGCAGCACGCAGCACGCAGCACGCAGCACGCAGCCAGTAAACTTGTTGCTAAAGCTAGCGGGTCAGGTACCGGCACAGATGTCACCTCACCCGTGCACCTAAGGAACAGCGCCTCAGTTCTGTTCTATGAGGGAGTGCTCCTGCCAGCCAGGCCAAAGTTAATCAATTAATCGAAGAGAAAAAATCATTTCACCCAACATAGACTCCCTCCTAGCCAATGTACGAGCTCAAACTGCATAGTACTGTCGAAATGACGAGCTTGTAGGTCTATTTTTCTCTAGCTACTGTGACAGACTATACCCTACTCTGACCTGTAGATGTCACTGCTGACCTGACTGTAGAGGTCAACTGAGCTGTAGGGGAGCAAGTTTCAGACAGGAACTTTGTCACATTTTTTTTTTTGTCAGTTTGTTCTTTGGTGCACTGTTCAGAAATAAATCTGCACTTTGAGACATCTTAGTGTTCGTGTTTGTATAGAAATAGACCGTATTGCTGAGCAGAGCTTAGTTCAGTGATGAAAATACATGCCATTGTTGACAGACTTAAACTTTTTTTGTAACTAAATAGTTACTTTTCATAGTAATGCTTTAATTTTTGTTTTAATAACTGAGTAACTGAGTTGCTTTTTGAATTGCAGTAACTAGTAACTATAACTAATTACTGTTTCTCAGTAACTAGCACATCACTTCCTGTGGATGTGGTCGGGTTGGGGGCCTCGTTCATTCACCTTCTGGAGTTTGTAACGTTTGCCTTCGAAGGCTTTTCCAAAGTATCCTACCCTACAACCTGCTGATCTGAGGACCCTAAAGTCCATCTTAAGGGTTCTCTTCAGGTTTTCTGAATGGTTGTTCAACAGTTTGTCCTGGAACTGGTGTTGGGGTACCCTTGGTGCATTTTAGTCGCTAAAGGAGTCATTTATGGTCTGTTTGAAGAAACACTTTAAGGTCTGTTTTGAGGTACCCTGAAGTGATCATTGACGTGTAATTATGATGTCATTTTATCTACATTTGGAGGTTGCCCTTTTTTTCTATGTATTGGTTCATCTAGTGCCAATCAGCCTTGTATCATGGTACCCTCATGAAACTACATTGAGGTTCTTTTTGGCGGCTGTCTCAGGGAACCCTATAGTGATTTGGTGAGGTGTAATTCAGGGGTTAATCGGGCTAAATTTGGAGCCATGATGGTTACGCTTTTTTCCCAATGGATTGGTTAATTCAGTGTCTGTGAAGGACCAGGTGTGTTTGTTTCAGGGTACCCCCGTTTGCCTGCTTTTGGGATCTGTTTTGAAGAAACCTGTGGTGGTTTATTGAGATTTCATGTAGTAGTTATTTAGGTTATTTCTGTTTCCATGGAGGGTACTTTTCATTTCTTTGCATTGGTTCCTCTAACGCCTGTGTCAAGGAACCCATCAGCTCTTTTTTCAAGAAACTGTTTTAAGGAACCCTCTTGTCTGTTTCACGGTACCCTTTGATACCCTACTCTCTGTCTCAAACTAGATTGCTTCGTCAGATACCTGCAGTATTTTGGGGTAATCTGAAAGCCCCATGCTTCTCAAGGGTACCCCGTCAGGCTGCAGAAGATGCTGACAGAGTATCTGTTGGCTGAGGCTGATCTGGCTCCAGTGATGCGTCTTGAGTCTCAATGAGTTAAAATCAAAGAAACCTGATCTCACGGAGCGTGTCGGCGCTGCAGGCGAGAGGCCACAGGCTACATTTAAAGCTATTAGCTTAAAACAACAGTTCTGACCTGACTTCATCTGCATCATGGGAGCTGCTGACATCTAGTTTAGGAGAATCTATGAAGGAGAAAAAACAATAACTCTGGATGAGCTGATTTAATTTTCCCCATTTCCCAAACCGTCCATCAGGCGTCTGACAGCGTCATCGGGTGTAACGCCAAACTGGTGGAGTCCGTTAACGCGTCAGGATCAAACTGTCACATCCTCCGACGTCAGGGCTGCAGAGAAGCTTCATGTTTGATCAGACTGGCTGTCAGCAGCGCGTACAGTAGCTGCGCTGCCTCTGTCGGTTTCCATCCTGTAGCTGAACACGATCCAATAACTTCCCAACCTTCAGTGTGCGAGCAACCCGTCCTGGCAGATCTGGGTTTAGATATTATGCATCTTTTAAATGGAGTGAACTACAAACTGCCCTCCAGCTAGTTTCCTCCACTCACCTTGGAGATTTAGTTTGTCTTGCCTCCTGTAAATGTGGCTGTCTGACCTTGTTTTGGTTATTTTCGTCAGCGCTCTGATTGGGAAGCGTCTGTTTCTTCAGATAGAAAGCTGCGCAGGTTCCTTGGTGCATATTTTTCCTCTGAACTGAAAGTTGCAGCCTTTCTTCTTTTCTTGACTTTTTGTTTCAGACTTTTTGCACCTGACATTCACTCCATGTCCACACGGTTCAGACCTTGATCTCTGCACAAGAGGAAATAGTTTCAGCAGCGAGGCCATTAAAGAATCAGCCAGGAGACAGAGAGGAGTTTCAATACCGCTGCCATGTTTTGCTTTTCTCGAGCCTTGACCCGCGCAGATGCAGGGACATTGCATTTATTCTGAGATGTTGACGCACATCAACCCTGGGTGACACACATCGAGAAGCCGCTGATGTGTTTTGCCCTTCAGTCAGGCAGCAGCAGAACGAGACGATCACAGGCTGCTGCTCCTCTGTATGCTCAAGGCTGTTTGCTGCTGAGTTGTTAAACTTCAATGTGACCCAAAAGAGATTTTTCTGACTTGAATCTGAGAGTCTGCTCTGAAAGAAACTTTTAACAAACAGCAGAAACTCAAAGTGATTTAGAGATGGAGCTTTGTTCTGCAGATAACGCGTTGGTTCCTTTTACCCATAGACGCTAAGACATGGATCGAGTCTGTGTACTGTAATCTGGATCTTGAAGCAGATTACAGATCACCAAAACTCCTCAGACCTCAAACGAAACCAGCACCAAAGCAAAACGACTTCATCTCCTCTGTTCTCAATTAACCTGCCCACATACGCTGACACTGACCTACAGATTTGGCCACAAAACAATCGATTTCAAGAATGATTCATTCAAAACGGGCAAATCATTGAGACCAAGGGTGTTCAACCTGCGGCTGTGGAGCCTCATGCGGCCCTTTGACTCCTCTGCAGTGGCCTCTTGTAGCTCTAAAAAAATATTATTAAAGTAAACAAATCTTATTTTTTCTTATGGAGGGTATTAATGATTAAAGACACTGACACTAAATAAAATAATGTGTTATCATTTTGTTCAAATAAATATGCATCATCTCTTGAAACAGAGCTTTCAAGCTTTCAATGTTCTCTAATCAATGCAAGTTTTTTTTTTAATTTTTGTAATTTTTTAAATTTAATTTTTTTTCTTTTAATTTAAGAAATTTTTGCAAATTATTTGAATTTGATTTATTCTAGAAAAAGTTTTTTTTTATTTTAAAAATTAAGAAAATTTATGAACTTACAATTTTGAAATCTTGGGCGATATTTGAAATGTCAAATTTGGGGGAATTTTTGCAAATTTTTAAAATTTCAAAATTTTCATTAAAAAAAATTGTAACCTATTGAAATTTCATAAATTCTGCAAACTTGAAATTTGTGACAGTACAAATGTCTCGTTTAGAAAAAAAAAAAAAAAAGCAAATGTATTTAAAATTTAAAAAAAAAATTAAGACATGTCATGTACAATTTTTTAAACTCAAAAAAAAAAAAAAAAAACGTATTCAGATTATTATTCACTACTTTTTATTTTTACTATGTCTAGAATGTTATTGACTTTGTCTTTATGGTGAAGATAAAGTAGATTCTGTGGCTCCTGAATGATTTTAATCCAGGTGAGCTCAGGAAAAATGGCTCTTGTCAAAGTAAAGATTCAATATTTTAAAACATAATAGAATAGAAAAGAAGTCTCAGCAGCAATGAAGAAAACAAAAGTAAGAAAGTGTATAGAAAGTTAGCCATGTCTGTGAATAGCATGATGCTACTCTGCCCTCTGGTATTCCCTCTGTTGCTGGGTTAGCACAGCTAGCTCGTCCATCTTATTGGAGATAGATCTTACGTTCCCAATAACGATGGATGGAAGGACAGGTCCATGTCGTCACTTCTTAGCTCACACCTGAGAACCAGCACGTGGTCCTCACTTCCTTCTCCTCACCTTGTGGGAAACATCCGGCATAGCACTAGTTAGCATTGACATGCTACAGGCTGCTAACAGCTGATTTCACATGTAAACAATGCAGCCATGGTTACATGTAGGATCTCCAGACAAACACAGGAGAAAAGTAGTAAAAATATCACTGAAGACACAAAAAGTTTGGTGTCCATGACCAACAAATGAACCATACAAAGTAATGATGTAAATGCATTTGAGCTGACGATAACGAAACCCTAACTTTCCTGAAATTACTGGGAATTTTGCCGCCCTTTGCAGCCCTGGGAGAGCTAGTATTGACTCTTTGAGACAGTTTTTGCTGGTGCTCATGGGAAACGGAGTCTTTATCCTGGGGAATCACATACACCAGCTTTATCTCACACAGGGTGGAAACGTGTTTGATTTGACCATAAAATGTGGACTTTAACAGCCGGCCTCATGAGGACACTTGAAGACCTGCTTCCTGTAACCCAGGCAGTGGATCTTTGATCTGTTTTTATTATTATTTTATTTCTCAGTGTGGCAGATGTTTGTGGGCTCCTTCCTTTGAGGACAGATTATCTTCTGACCTAACTGAGGTTTGGCCAAACGGCTCCGTCCACAGAAGAAGGGATGGAATTATACCCAAAAACAGTGTATGGATTACTTATTCCTGATTGGCTGTGTCCAGCTATCCTCCACACACACACACACACACACACACACACACACACACACACAGCAGAGTATCTGATCATGAATATTGAACATTCAGGTCTCAGCTTGTATTAAAGCTACAGCCCTGAGCTGATCCAGACCACAGGGGGTCTCAGGGGAGCAGCGCGGAGCTGAAAGTCTCCCTGATGAGCTCCTGGTCTATGAATAGAGATTTCCTCAAAGACAGATGATGATAATGAACGTGAGGTAGTGTTTTCTTTGTCTCCAGGCCTTTTTACTGCGGGTCTGCGGTTAACCTCAATTAAAGGTTTTCAGATTTATGTTATTACGGACAGAACTGGTTCAGCCCGAGGCGGCGCACACACCAGTGGACAGGCCTTCAGCCGCACGCTGACATCCTCATAATGAGCCCGATCATTAGCCCGAAGGCTGCCTGGACAAAGGAGGATTAACTTTAATAAGTGGATTAAATCACAGTTAATCTTGTAATTGTGCAGCAGCGATGACATCGTTCTGTGCTTCGACCTGGATGAAGCTCAGAGCAGTTCGACGTTTACAGGAGCAACAAGACGAACAAAGCTTTAAGGTTTAATCCAAAAAGAAAAAACTAAAGTTCATAATCTTAATTAATCTTAAATTAACAACATCTTACTGTTTGACCCTGACCTGTGAAAAGCTCAAAGGTCTCTTGTGGTTAAACGTCAGATTTCTTTCAGGAAGTTATGAGAGTCTCAGCTAAAGCTAAAGTCTGACTCCTGAAGCTCCAAGCTTTAAAACGCTGAAACTGCAGATTTTTAATTGAGGTTTTGCATAAAATTTAATTAGAAAAAAGAAAAAAAAGTCTGCTGTTAAAATCTTTGAATGAACAAAATATTTATGATTTTTTGTATTTCACCTGGATGTAGCTCTGTGCTCATGAATTAAATTGGCGGAGGATTTGCACCAGGTATTGAATCTAAATTACAAGATTTAAGGTGGTTAAACTTAATTTATTGGAGGATTTAAAACTAATCGTCATAATCCTGTTAACTCTAACAATTTAACAGATGTAATGCCCTCTTTTTGTGCTTGAACTTACTTTTTAAACTTTAACTTTGCCGTCATGTGGTCTTCCATCTCATCTGATCACAGCAGTCTCAAAGTTTCTGGATCTCAGCTCCACTTTGGCCCCAAGCTGCAGGTTTTCAAAGGTTATGAAAATGAGACTAATGCTGTCTCTAAATTTCATTTAAAAAGATCACACAGTGCTTGACTTGGTGCATGTTTAATACATGGTTAATTTTAAATCTGTTCAACTTGATGACTGCTTATATTCAGGGCAGAAAGTTGGAGCTTCAAACAGATTTCAGCGGAAAGTTCAGAGTCAGGGTTTGATGAAGAGACGAGCCTGTACGCTGTAATGTGGTATAATGTCCACTAATGCTATTACAACAAATCAATGCACTAATGACATTAAAGAGGGGGTATCCTGCTGTTTAACATGGATATAAACTCACAAAGCTGGATGTTCAGACTGAGCATGTGCAGATTTTTAAACCTCTAAATATTCATATTTTCTAGAAATCCCTAAAATCTCAGAGTAAACCGTTCAAAATGATTCAATAGCAAAGGATTTCACTAATCCACCCCCTCAGACAGGCCTCCAGAGGGCTAGCCAATCAGAGGTAAGGGGGCGTGTGTAGCAGGAAGCCTTAAAGCTCCCATCTCCTGCTCCTTTCCTGCAGTTTAATCTGGATCATTGATGTCTTCATGAAATGGTAGTAACATGTTTTGGTCCAAAAAGCCAATAAATCAAGCACAGCAGCATTGTTTCCAGGCTCTCATAGCCCCTCTGTTCAGAACGCTCTGATTTAGTGGGCGTGGCCTTCATATGTAAATGAGCCACCGCTGACACCGCCCCGCTCTTCCACGTCACTGAGAGCGGCGCCACGAGCTCCAAGTGCACAATGTTTAGAAAACAGAGAAGCTCCTTTACCGTAACATTACAGGCTAAAACAACAGGCTAACTGCAGCTAAAGTTAGCATCCTGAAGCTAACACAGAGACAGGGGGGACACTGAGGAAAAGCTCTTCCATCTGCTCCACAGCACACAGCATTTAAAATACTCACATTTCCAGGGTCCCAGGTTTGTTGGAGGATGGTTGGTAATGCGCCTGGATTCAGGACCAGTCTATTGGCTAGCCCTCTGTTGGACTGTCCAAAGTTGGAAAAGCAGTCGGCCGTGAAGTGACTAGCACACACATGCTCAGTTTTACTGAGTGTAGCTGGAACATTTCCTGATAAATGAACTCTAGACACTTAGTCTGTCTTCTTCTGAGATGGGAAGCTTGAGCATGGAGCTATGTGGCTGTTTACAGCCAAACACAGAGCAGTGATGGCCCTTCAACTTTGGTATTCTCCTCTCGGTTCGGGGTATCTGCTCCGGTGGACCAATCAGGTCAGACTTGCTCCTGATTGGTCAAAAAAGGGAAACGCTGACGTCAGACCTTTAAAGAAACAGCAGCTAAAATCAGACTGAACAAGGTTTTGAAAAACACTGGTGTGAGTAGCCTTTGTTTTTTTTTTTCAGAGATTTAAATCACATACATTTTTCTACAGGGGCACCAGAGGGACATAATAAAGCCAAACAAGCAGAATAGCCCCTCTTTAAGAAAGATCAAAACAAGAGAGTAAATAAAAGCATTAACCAGATCAAAGCAGTTTTACTTTTCCTCGACACGTTTGTGGATTTTTGCTTCAGAGAGAAACAGCTCAGAGAATTGAACAGAGCTTTCATTTCCCAGGATTACAGACACATTTTAGTCCACAACAAACCCAAACTCAGAAACTAAAACCCTGTCAACTTCAGACTCGATTACAGCGACTCGTCTGCGCGGCTGGAGCAGCGTGAATGTGATCTGAATTACTTTGTTTAATCTGTTTTTGTACAATTTTCTCTGAGTGTGAGTTTCTCCGTCATCCAAAGAAGGACTGCATAATTAAATAGCACTTTTTACGACCCCCTCGAACCGGCGCAACAATAGCTCTCAGGTATCAAACTCTGCACACACACGGCGACTGGGGCGATAAGTGTGTGTGTGTGTGTGTGTGTGTGTGTGTGTAATGAACTGGTGAAGGTAATACATTTTCTTTGTATCCAGAGGAGAAAGAAGTGAGCGCAGAACGGACGGAGTTAAATAAAACACAACCCTGCATAATTACATTCTGAGAAAAAGTCTTTAATTACTAGATTAGCTTTTCCTCCGTGTGTGTGTGAGCGTGTGTGTGTGAGTGTGTGTGTGTGTAATCCTATGAAGCAGCCTAATTAATCTCCTGTATTAGCTCTTTCTGTCTCTCTGCAGTGTTTTTGTTTGAAGTGGATAATTTATTACTGCCGCGGCTGTTTGCTTTGACTTCATTAGAATAAGGAGCTGTGCATCATTTCACCGTCTACCTGTGCTCACCTGTCTGTCTACCTGTGCTCACCTGTCTGTCTACCTGTCTGTCTACCTGTCTGTCTACCTGTGCTCACCTGTCTGTCTACCTGTGTTCACCTGTCTGTCTACCTGTGCTCACCTGTCTGTCTACCTGTCTGTCTACCTGTCTTGAGTGATGCACTCTTCCTCCCGCCATGACTGAAAAGATTTGAGCTCCCAGAAACAGTCTGTGAGAGCTTTTTATAACGTCAGACTGAGATCTTTCTCTTCTGCTGCACTTGGAGAAAAAAATCCTCTTCTTCACTTTGTATTGTCAGATTTCAGCAGGTATTTAATTTAACTCACACCATAACAGGGCTGAACAATTAATCCAATTGAAACCGGCATCTCTATATGATATAATGCAATTTTCAAATCCCAAAAGCTGCAATTAAAAGTAAAAAAAAAAGAGTTTCATGTACAGAGGAGGGAGGGAATACAGTTACTTGTTCTTCCTCAAACTAGCAAAAGTCAATCTGCTGTTTTGTTCCTGGCAAAAACCTGTGAGCTACAGAGATCTGCAATAGAATGACTGTGGAAAACTCTGAAAATAAATGTCCAATTTTTTAAACTATTACTATTATTTTTATTTTTTGGGAAAAAATTCAGAATTTTGAAATTCGTATGTGTTATTTATTCATTTGTTTTCCAGTGGCCCTAAAATTTTTCCATAATAGTGCCTGTTAACTTTGCTCTGTATAATTTGTTACTCTTATTGCCAACTGGAGGTTCAGTGAAATTTCACAGTGTTCCTTTTTCCTTTTTTAATTCAAAATTGCGGGGGGAAAAAAATTATGTTGACAGTATCCTTTGTTATGTTGGTTGTACTCTAGAATGACTTAGTGCTTCTGCAAAGTGAGTAATGTAGAAGATAAATGAGCCCCCCCCCCAAAAAAAAATAAAATAAAATAAAATAAAATAAATAAATAAAATAAAATAAATAAATACATAAATAAATAAATAAATAGATGAATAAATAAATAAATTAATTAATAAATAAAATATAGTAAAATAAATAAATAAAAAAGAAAATAAATAAAATTAAATAAATAAATAAAAAAGAAAATAAAGAAAATTAAATAAATAAATTAAAAAATATTTAAAAAATAAAAATTAAAGAAGAAAAAATAAAATAAAAAATAGCATGCTAATTTCAATCACAAAATTGGTCCAAAAAAATTGCAATCAGATCATTTTCCAAAATTGTTAAACCCCACACCATGAGTTCCCCCCTCTTTCTAAAAAAAAAACAGATGTGATGAGAAAAAAAATAAATAAATAAAAAAACATGTAGCACCGGGGTATAAGTTGCACTAATTTAGAGTGATTTGGTATTTTAAGTTTATTTGAAAAGTGAGAATTTGTAAATTAGGAGGTTTAAATACTGTTCCTACAGCACCTCATATATGTGAGCATAGTTAAGTTTCAGTTTCTCTTCTCTCAGTGTGCTCCCCTCACTTCTCTGCTCTGCTTTGAGTGTTGCTTGTCGGACCGGTGCGTTGTAAGCTTAAATGGGCTCGATTGGATAAAAACAGTGTTTTCCCTACTGTTATTTAGCGCCCCGCTCTGGAAGTTGAGTTTATTTATTTTTTTCATAAAGTGCCAGATCACAGCAGAAGAAATGTAGAGTTACTCCTCTCATGGAATTTGTTTAAATTTTATTTAAAGCACTAAATATCTTCAAGGTATTCATCTTATTTACATGATGGGATGTCATTTTTGCATCAGCTTTTTTCACATTTCTCCTTGTGCTCTTCTGCGCACAGCAAAGTTCCACCTCAATGCATTCACAGACACATCATTTTAGAAAATGTACGTTACATTTTGAAGCCCATACTGTCTGGACAGATGGATGGAGACGTGGATAGACTTTGATATTTTGGAGTTGGATGATTTGGGTGACACCATCTTGATTTTTGAGTCACAAACACCATATTTCATGCAAAAGATCGAAACACTTTAACGTTATTTTTATTCTGGCTGACAGCAGGAAGTCACCTGTCAATCAGCAGGAAGCCCCGCCCTGTTTCTGTGTCTCACTGAGGTCATTAAGTCATCAGGAAAATGTTTATTGAGATAGTAAACAAACACAGAGATTAGCTTGTTTTCTTGCAAATGTTACTTTAGTCAGATGTAACCAGATGAGATGCCCCCTGCTGGTCATGAGGAGGAGTGCAGGTGTAATAAACATTTTTTTAAATCCTTAATTTTAATCAGGAGACTCTGTTTGCTTTGAAGCTGCAGATCACCATCAGTCAGAGTCTGTTTTTGCCCGTCCTGATGCTGAAACCTGTTAACTCTGACTCGGGGTCAGCTGATGGAGGCAGTCAGTGAAGCAGAGCGTGCTCGTGGAAGGAATCGGAGAAACAGATGGCGGGGAGGAAGAGTGATTTGTGTGACAAAATGTAAAGCGAAAAGAACAGACGGAGAGCGCAGGAGAGAAAAGAAAGGGAATGTGCAGATAAAGCAAACAGATGGAGATATACGAGAGGAGGGAGGAAGAATGAAGACGTTATATAAATATCCATCTGCTGCTGACGGACGCGCTCTGCCAGGCGGACGGACACGTGTCCATCACCTCATTGTTTCAGCCTCGCTCCGTCAGGTGGAGGTCTCAGCGACTCCCAGCTCTGAAAACCACGCAGAGTCAGGTGAAGTCATTTTAGTGTACACGGCATCTCAGCCGTCCGCGGTGATAATGGGTGTCAGCAGCACCAGTTCCTGGGTTGAGTCATCCACTGCGCGCCCACAGACAGCCGTAAAGATAATAGTGAGCTCAAATTACTGCCTCGGGTGTCCTAACTCTGCTTCTCGTCTCAAACTAGCCGTCAGCTTTGACAATTTTATTACTTAACCGCCATTTAAAGAGTGATGGACAATTAAAGATTAGAGTCTGCAAAGAGCTATACCATAAATACCAGCAGCACCTCCTCTGGTGTGTCAGCTCCGTGGTTGTGCAGCTTTCTGTATCGATTTAAGAAGATGCTCTGGACTGAGCTTTAGTTTCACACACTGTCCTACTAACACATTAGCCACTGTGCAGGTTGGTTCCTGCTTCTGCACCGAGCTGTCAGCACATGATGCACTTCTTCTCACCACCTGACAGGCTGTTGTTGGATGAGTGTTTCTAAATGTCTCACTATTCCCTGTTGGCAGAAACTCTGAGTGTTTCTGTTCCACCTGCAGGGCGGCGACAGAGCTGCTTTTCTGTTTCTCAGTTTGGTGAAACACAGCTTGAAATAAAACTAGCTCATTATTTGAGTAGGCTAACAGCAGTCTTGGATGATTCTCCGTCTTGATTTTTGTCCCGATCTCTCCCTTAAGGATCAAAGCCAGCAAAGGCCTGATTGTCTGATGACATCATGTGTGGTTTTCCTGTGGTGTGGGGTGTGTTCAGAGTGATTTCTTCCGGTTGGAGACGCCCGGAAGGCCTCGGATTCAGAGATCGTAGATAATGAACATGTTTAATAGTTGCGACTGAGAGGAGCTGGGCAGGTACCAAAGTTAATCACGACACGAGCTGACTCAGCTGACTGACTAAAGAGGAAGTAAGAAATCTATCTGTGATACTTGAAACGACTTTACTCACTTCCAATTCACATTGTCATTCACACAGCCCATATCTCCACTGCCTCCACAACCTTTTCCATGAGCCCTTTTTCTTTTGTGTGTGTTTTTTTTTTCAAAATTCTAGAGTCTGAAAACAAACATCTTTGTTTTTTCCTGTACGTCCGTCATGTTTGTTTACACCAAAGTCACGTTTTACTACGTGAGATTTGGAATATTGAGCGTGAAGAGGCTGAAGCTCTGCTGAAGAGTCTGTTAGAGCAGGGGTGTCCAACCAGTCAGAGACCAAGAGCCACAAAAATTACCGTAGTACTATAAAGAGCCACATCACACACGTGGTCTTACAAACACACTTCCTCTCACACATAAACGAAATGACATAAAATAAAAGTGAGATTTAACGTGTTTGTAAGTGTGTTTGAATTTGTACTCGGGCTGTGTCAAAGACAAATTTCTGTTTTTACTGCAGAAGAGACAAAGTTCTATCTATCTATCTATCTATCTATCTATCTATCTATCTATCTATCTATCTATCTATCTATCTATCTATCTATCTATCTATCTATCTATCTATCTGTCTATCTATCTAAATTGCAAAATAGCCAAATAGCTAAATACCTATGAGCACATGTAGAGAAGAGAAACTGAAACTTAAGTATCAATCTTGTCACCCAAGCACTGGTTAATACTGATCCCAATACACACACACACACACACATATAAATAGATAGATAGATAGATAGATAGATAGATAGATAGATAGATAGATAGATAGATAGATAGATAGATAGATAGATAGATAGATAGATAGATAGATAGATAGATGGATAGATGGATGGATGGATGGATGGATGAATGGACTGAAGAGCCACACACCAAAAGACAAAGAGCCACATATTGCTTGCGATCCACAGGTTGGCCACCCCTGTGTTAGTGTGTGTTATCAGGAGACAGAAATCTTGTGCGATCTGTCTTTTGTTATCATCATGTGTGTGCTCTCTAAGTGTGTGAAGTTTTGGAGAATCCTTTAATGTGTACCAGCCTTAATGAGACAGTTTGAGGCAGGCCTGGAGCCCCAGTTTGTCGTCCAGTGATCCGGGGAAAGACCTGCCTCGAGCTCATCGTAACCAAATATTTATCCTGTCAGAGCCTGAAATGTAGCAATGACCCATGGTGGAACAAGTTTTTACATTTTGGGCTAAAAGTTACGATGTTTTGGGTTTTATAACATTTTTTAAACTACATTTTGAGTTATTGTTACATTACGTGCTCCAACATGCCAAAACAATCTCCAGCTATTTTGTTGCTTCCAACCTAATCTGACCCTCCCTGATCCCATGAGGCCTCCATGTTTCTCAGTTGAAAGGTTTCTGATTGATTGTTTTGAAGTGTCACCAACTGGATGTTACTCCTCACGAGCAAGGCGCTAAATGTTAGCAAAACCAGAACCAGAGCCAAACAGGAAATTAAAAAAGAAGAGCAGCTTGAGGAGATGCTTGTTTTTTGTTGCAGTGTGTCAAAAGTAACACCAGGATGGCTGACGGTGGACGCCAGACACCCTCCACGTTTGTTGATCTTCTAAAGTCAGGTTCAATCTCCTAAACTCCTAAGAGATGTTGCATCAATGGAATAATTTCCCCCAATGTGAAGCATTTGGTCTGACGGTCTTATGGTGTTATCCAATGTGCAATCCAGGAACTCTCACGTCAAAAACTGGTCCTGACTGTCTCCATCTGTGTGGTCTCCCAAGGTTTTATGAATGTAAAGATCTTCAGAGTGTTTTCAACCTTTGGGTTTCAGATCAAGGTGTGAGCCAAAAACTGCAGTTCCCAAAACTTCCACTAGGCGCTGGCTCCTAAAGTGAGTCAGTCTCCATTGGTGCCACATTGAAAGCGTTATGTAACTGGAGCTCAGGGTCTCACTCTCTGTGGACGGTACCTGTGCAGAGGTGGACCAGACTCCTTCTCAGATCTGGTTTTGTGTTTTCATGGCGTCACTGAACCTTGGTGAACCTGTCAGGGTTGTTGTGATGTTCAGAGTGTTTGGCAGAGGTCTGTACTTCAGTGACCCTCTCCTTCCACCGCAGCAGCTGAACAAAAACATTTAAATACACAAACCGGCGCTCCCTGACCTCCTGGTTTCCTGAGTCCATGTGAAGTTTTTGGCTGAAGCTCAGCAGCTGTTTGAGACCAAGCGTTTCAGGAGGTTAAACTCCACGCTAAGTACATCACTTCAAGCCCTCAGCGTCCAATCAGAGCCCACTCCACAGCGTCCACAGAGGCACTGCAGCGTCACGACCTACAACAGCAGCTCTAAAAATAACATTTTCAGCCGAGCGGGCAGCTAACGAGTCTGATCAGGTCGTTCATGAAGGGAAATTAAACTTTTCCAGGTGTGTTACGAGACTTTAGTTTAAAGGTCGTCTCCGCTCGCCTGGAAAATGTTTCTCGGCTTTTATCGCTGCGGGGAAATCCAGGCCTCTGATTGGCCGGGCTGGCAGGGAGCCAAGCCAATCAGGTGGCCCCGGGCGATGCGATGGTCACTGTCCTCTGAGTCTCCTCCACACACACACACACACACACACACACAGATATAGATTTTTTCACTCCTACAGTGAGACGGAGACAGTTTCTGAGTTTGTTTCTCTGCTGACAGCTCCACATCTTCACCTCAGCTTGCATCAGATCAGTGTGTGTGTGTGTGTGTGTGTGTGTGTGTGTGTTGCTCTATCTCAGTGAGGACCGGCTGTAGAAACAGTGATGTCATTGTTTGAGGCTCCTACAGTTAAAGTGATCGTCCGTGCCCTCCTCTTATTAAAACCTTGTACCGTTGCCTGGGTTTGACACGGTGCGCAGCTCCTCCTCACTGACGGTTTGAAATGAACCTCTCTGCTGACACAGTCCGATGAAGCACTTATTAAACCTCTCAGACCTGCTGGAGGAGATCTGACAGGTGTGTGTGGCCTTACAGAAACGGAGGGTCAGAAATGACTCAGAAAATCACTTAACCTCCTCAGAAATCTGACAGTTTTTCTGCTTTTGTGCTTCAGCCCAGATTAACATTGAGACAGTATGTTGGTGGTTCAGACATGATTCAGTGTAACACGGTCTACAGGTCAGAAAAGCAAAGGGTGGCCGGGACGCGAGGGTTAAGCCAGGTCCCATCACTGTCTCAGGCTTTTTGCCTAATCCTAACCACCTTAACGACTAAACTCCACCCATAGACAGTAAGGAGACTGGAAAGAAGAGCAGCTTTTGGGATTATTTAGCCTGATCCTTAACCTAACCATCCCACCGTTATACCTAAACCTAAACATTCAGACTCCATACCAAACTATTTTCTTAAAAGTACAATGTGGGGTTTAGCCGTCTTACGTAATTCCTGGTCTTTGCGTTTGCTTGGGAGTTGTCACATTGAAAAATCAGTTTAAACTGTCTTCACATGTCTGGTCTCAGAAGATTTTGACTTTAAGATCTCAAAGAAGTCTAATGTGTCTAACACAAAGACTGTAGATAGAGTGGACAGTGTGGCTCTGTCATTTACTATTGTACGGTTTTAAAGCCAAAATCCTCTATCACAGGCGCAGCCATTGGCAGCCAGAGCAAGATGACAGAAATATTAATAAAAAATATTAATAATGAATTATATATATATATATATATATATATATATATATATATATATATATATATATATATATATATATATATATACATATAATTTTTTTTTTTTTTTAATTATTATTTTTTATTTTTTATTTTTTTTCGAGAGTCCAATCACTTCTTGACTCTACCTCCCAACATATTTTACAATCCCCGAAAAAAAATACACAAGAACGACAGCTGTCAATCATCATTAAATGTAATGAAAACGAAACTTTTCAGAAAAAAAAGGACTTGAATACAAAACAGCCAAGTGATGTCTTCAAATCACCACAACAATCAGACGTGAGAAACATTTCTACCAGGTGTATTAGTTTTTTAAAGTTTGAGCACAGGATTTTTTGACCTATACTGCAGCCAGCCACCAGGGGGAGCAGTTTTAAAGGGCGACCTCACTCTAAGCTGAGCAAGATGGCATCCATTTTTTTTTCCAGTCTGTGGTCCAGGATGAGGCTTTTACTCTAAATGAAAACCATTTTAAAGTACCAAAAACTCTAATTCTCCAAACGTCCACTAGAGGCTGGCTCCTAAAGCAAGTCAGCCTCACTTGGTGCCATTATTAAATAATCTAACTCTGTAACAGAATGAAACATGTTCAGCCTGGTTCAGGAAGGATTTTCAGTCTCTATAACTTTTTTTTTTTTGAATCTTGAAACGTAAAGGCGGATGATCTGTTTGGAGTTTTGTGTATTCGATAAATAAGAGACATTCATTGGGCTGTTTGCAGGCTGTTAGTCTAGCGCTTTAGCTTTCTTAGCTTACTTTTTTCAGTAAGTCTTTACTAAATTCTTAATAAGCTTAAAATTAGCTGGGGTTAGCATTAACTATATAATGATGGGCATCTTTAGGCCAATTCAGAAGCCAAGAGTTGACATTACCAAAGACACATGGTTGATATAGCCGCAGAGATTAGCAAACAAAGCTAAATCTACAGTTTCATTCCACATCCAGCAGAGATGGAGTCACATTATCATCCACCTGATGAAACAACATCAGATATCATCTCTCCATCACTCCCCGCTCGTCTCCTAATGGTCACAAGACAATTTTCCATGAACTAATGAAGTACGACACACGAGCGGCGAACCGACTGAAACACTCACTGATGAAGAGCACAGCAGCAATTTCCTCTTTCCCTGAAGTTGAACCTTTAATGACTTTTTAAATTCCTCCTTTAGCGCCACCTGGAGGACAGACTGTGCATTTTGAGCTCCACTCCTGAACAAAGAGGCTGAGCCTGCTTCTCATTCTCAGCAGCGCTCTCATATTATGTGGTGTAATGAACATTTCAGCCTGTAGCACAGCTGCTGTGGCTGTTTGTTGTTTGCGTGCTGCAGGTCGCTCTCCGTCTCTCCGTGGCTGCAGGTCGTCTGTCGGCTCTGAAGCCTTTTAACATTCACAGCCTCCCCTCTCCTCTCTCCGCGGCTGTCTGCTGAATATGGAGCAGCTCTTATCTGAACGAGCTAAAGATAATTGGTGGACAAGTGGAGCTCGACCGCAGAGAGGAAGAGTAGGGGAGAAAGATGAGGAGGGAGGACGCACGGAGACAAAAGTGTGAGCGTGAATGATCCTGAAAATAGGAGCCGGACGCAGAAAGGCCTTTATCTTTGATGTAAGCGGCGAGGACAGGCAGACAGACCCCCCAGGACCTGCCCCGAAATGTGCCACGCTGAGTCAAGGAAGACTCCCAAAGAAAGGCCTGAGTGAGCGGAGGGAGCGAAACATTCAGACGCTTTAATCAGGGAAAAAAGGCCAATGCTTAGAAATTAAATTCAGTTAAGAGAGTCATTATAAATTCAGAGAGGCAGTCCCTCATCAGCTAGGAAACACACGCTGCGTCAGCTCCATGGTTTCCCAGCCAGCTCTGTCATCTTTGAATTATGCTTATACCAAATTAAAACGCATCATGGAAGTGGGTTTGTAGGACACACCAGGCGGCCTGCATGTTTATCGGCTCCGTGATGAGGAAGCGACTTTATCTCCAAACCGCCGACTTCTTCTTCTCTTTCTTAAACTCTCCGTCTGTATCAACAATCAGCCAGAAGACGACTTTCATAAAGCCGGCGTTTCCTGTCAGAGCTGCTCTCCTGGCATCCATTCAGCGGCTGAAAAGGATTCACGCAAGAGTATTTGGGAGTGCCGTAAATGAGGATTGCTGAAAGATGTGCTGTGACTGAGAACAGATGACCTGAAATAACACGTGGCAGCCATTACCGTCCGTTTAACAACTTCCTGTTTCATCAGTCCAGAGCAGCTCGGACCTTTAGATATGAGGAAGAAAAAAAACTTAAACACTTTGTGAGGTATCGGAGGAACACTTTGTTTACTGGAACTGCAGTTCTTTAAACGTCAACTAGAGGCTGGCTGCAGAAACACCAGAAGAGGCATACACAGTCATTAAAAAAAAAAAAAATCAAAAATAAGCATTTTTCTAATCGGGACAAAATGTACAAAGGGCGTCTCTTTCTTTTATAATTTGTTCTTGTGTTTGAGTTTCAACGAGTTTGCTAACCTAGCTTACAGGCTAGCACCATAAAGCTAACAGTGAGGAGGCTAAAGGCCCATCCTATCCCAAAAGAAGCTAGGCTGAAGATGGACTTCAAACAATGTCACAGAGACCATGAAGTTCATCATAATAAGCATTTATTCCTTTTTTTTTTTTTTTGCTTGAACAGAGATTTGGATTCAAAAGAGAAGAAGCTGAAGCAAAATTAGTGAAAATGGTTCAGCAAGGGCAGAAAGTATCTGTGTACAGTTTTTTTAAAGTGTGGACTAAGTTTTATTTATCTATTTATTTATTTATTTATTTATTTATTATTAATTATTTAATTATTTTATTTATTTATTTATTTATTATGTATGTATGTATTTATTTATTTATTTATTTATTTGATTATTTAATTATTTATTTTTATTTATTTATTTTCTAATTCATAAAATGCCTTGACTTGTGCCAATCACTTGTTCCTGAAATTAGCTGCATATTTCTGAAATCAATAACAAAAATTTGATTGCAAAATTAAAAATAAATAAATAAAAATAAGAATAAATAAATAAATACATAAATAAATAAATAAGTACATAAAAAATTGCATAACTAAATAAATAAATAAATAAAAGAAAAAGTAAAAAAGGTTAAAGTTTGCAGAGCTAGCACCACCAACTTTCAGTCCCTATTTAACCCATCTGAGCACTAGCTCATCGTAACTCGTCCGAAAAGATAAACTTTCTGTGCATGACTTTTTTACGTCTTTCAAGGCTTCTTTCAAGGGATCAAATGTACAAAGGGTGTTTCATCTTCATCTTTGCCACAGACTACACTTCACTTCCCTATTTTCTGCTGTTACTGCACATTTTTTTTTAACTCACCAGAACAATCTACCACCTCTGGGTCAAATTTTTTGTTGTTGGTGGCGGTAGCTAAAAAGAGGGACTTTAAAAAGAACAGGATGAGCCCGAACACAGTTTATGATCTTTTCTGTATCCAAGGCGGAACCAGGATCAAAGTTACATGTGTTGTTCTTTAGGGCCCGCTCGGTCAAAGGACATCTCTACTCTGATGGTGGCCACAGTTTACTGCTGAACTGTGTCAGAGCTAATTAGCATAAAGTTGACCGAGGCTCATCTTCTCATCTGGTGACGCTGTCGCCTCTTTTGTTGTGAACGCACAGTTTTAACTCCTGAAAGAAGAAAAGGCAGTCTTTACACGGTACTGCAAAGGAATCCATGTGCAACTGTGTTTCCATTACAGGTAATATTTAATGTATGATGTTGACAGATTAGATTAGATTTAGATTTATTGGTCCCCAGAGGGGGAAATTCATTTCCACTGACTGTACATTACAGAGCAACAACAACAACAACAACAACAACAAACATTGCACTTCAAACAGACAACAACAGACATTAAGTCTTCAACCACTTGGGGATGTGAAAAATTGATACAGACCCTGAAAGAAGAGAAGATGAGCTTTCTGTGCATGATTTCTGAGTCTTTCATCTGTTACCTGTGCTTGATTACATCAGGGTGGTAGAGCATTGTAGTATGGAGTCCACCTTCCTTGTGGTTGACAGGTTTGTAGATCTGATGCTGACTTTTCAGTGTGTGAGACGTACACATCTCCAGTTTGAAGAGAGGTGGATGTAGACTGCAGATCTGCTCCATCCTCCTCCCTCCTCATCCTCACTCCTCCCTGAATAAAAGAGAACAGCTCTGCAGTGCCACAGATTGCTGGAGCTGGCTGTAAATTCACTTTATGGGACTCTGAGAAACTCCAGCAGAAAAAGTGATACAGAGGCAGATAAATAAAAACAGTCAAAGCGATGGAAAAACGGGACATGGTGCAGAGAAATACACAGCACAAGTTAACATAGACCTTTAATATCCAAGCAGAGCTGCAAACATGGCGTGACATTTTGCTCACAACAGACGGATTTTAGGTAAAGGTTATGTATTTATGGCTCATGTGGATGAGGGAGCAGAGCGGCACCTCTCTCTGTGTCTGTTCCTGGAGGAGAGGACACCGGTCCAAGCTTTGTGTTGATTATGAGTCGATTTTTCTGACTGCTTTTTGCATTTCAGTGTTTTCTTTCTCTAACCTGTCTCCTTAGCGCTTTGTGTTGTGTTTGGAAAGATGCTACGTGACAAAAAAAGTTATTTTTGTACGCTGTGAAGTGAGGAATCACCCAATATGGGATTGAGTCACACCTCCTGGAGTGCTCCCAGTGAATAAATCCAGCCAGAAATTTCCCCAAAAACACGTCTGCCAAAACACACAGTATTTTTAGAAGACGGGGATGTTTCTGCTGCCAACTTGTCAATTATTTCCTTATATAAGAACGAATCATCAGCCCATTTATCGCCCTCTGTGGACAGAGCTGGAGATCTGTGACCTGGCTCTGCGCTCACACAGATCCAGTCTGAAATCCATCCACACGGACTCATTATCTGATGAATTAGTCTGCCTTCTTGCTAACTGCTGACATGTCTTAAAACACACAGTTACACACACACACACACTCTTTCAGACAGCCAGCACAACAGCTCTCACAAACTGCAGCAATTACAGCCACATCCAGCAGCAGCGACAGCATCATCTTCATCATCATTCAGCCATGATTCCCTCAAATCAGCAGTAAAACAGAGGCAGCGCCGCCCGAGTCCACACACACCGTCGCGCTGGGCTGTTGTCTCCAGCAGCCAATTAGGGCACAGATAGTTCTGGGATTTTGTCGCTGGCTGTAAGGATGCGGCTGGAAACCCTCCTGAGGTGCCCGGTATTATTGAGGACAATGAAGAGGAGCCTTCAGGTCCCATCAGTGGTGGAGTGAGTCCCCGAGCAGGTGCATCCACCTGTTCGCTGCACAGAGTTTCAAGGACGGATGAATTATAGCTCATTGTTCTCTGAAGTGCAGAGACGGAGCATCTAAAACAACGTATACACTCGGCTCTGCATCAGCTGGCAGGAATAATCTGACTCCAGTGAAGTCTCAGACGTGGGGATACAGTTCTTAGCTTGTCATCCTGTTGATACAATCACATCATTCTTTGTTCTGGAGAGTAATCTGTCTGTTCTCCTGAAATCCTGTCGACTTTGTGACTTTGTCTGGAGAAGAAAGGGAAGTGGAAATAATCCTGCTACGCTAGGTGAAAGTGCATGAACCTGAAAACCAACCAGCAGCTCTCAGTGCTCGAGAGATCATCTCATCGCTCGTCTGTCTTTTTTTTTTAAAACAAATTATGCACAAAAAAATCCAGTAACTGCAGCTGTCAGCATGGCTCTGCCCTCCATGTGCCCACCTCTAAAGTCTGAGGCAGGGAGAACACACCTCCCTTTTCTTTAGCAAGCATAAATGAAAAACCAAGGCAGGTAGAGCAGCAGCACAGACCTCAAAGGAGACAGAGTCAGTGAGAATGCTCAAAAAAAAAAAAAAAAAAAATATATATATATATATATATATATATATATATATATATATATATATTTATATATATATATATATATATTGTGTTGCTGGGCTATGTAGCCAGCTAGCTCAATAGCTGAGTCGGGTACCGACGTGTTTAGCCCATAGACTGTAAAAAAATGGATGTCATCTTGCTCGGCTTGAAGTGAGGTCTCCACAAAAACTGCTCCCCCTGGTGGCTGGCTGCAGTGTAGGTTAAAAAATCAATCTCCCCAGTCATTCCAGATGGGCTGTGGTCAAACTTTAAAAAAATTAATCCACCTGGTAGAAATGTTTCTCACGTCTGATTGTTGTGGTGATTTGAAGATATCATTTGGCTGTCTTGTAACCAAGTCCTCTTTTTTCTGAAAAGTTTGTTTTCATTAGTTATACAAGGTTAAAAACGAGGCTTTATGTAACATTTAACAATGATTGACAGCTGACGTTCTCGTGTATTTTTTTCGGGGATTGTAAAATGTGTCAAGAGGTAGAGTCAGGAAGTGATTAGACTCTAGAAAGAAAAAAAAAAATAATTATTATTTTTGTCACCCAGCTCCACTCAGATTCTCCTAGAATCCCTCACAGTCTCTACTGCTCAGACTCTGACTGCAACTGCTACCAATGGCTGTACAATGATAAATGCAGGACCACGCTGTCCACTCTTTATATAGTCTATGGTTTAGCCAAGATTTCGTGATGAGAATAATGCAGCTGTCCTTAACGATGTTTTATGTTTTACAACCTGGAGCTTCAGTTCATCCATTTTATTGGTGAGGGATCGTGCATTTGAGAGAAAAATGCTTGGAAGTGGTGGTTTGTGTGGTTGCTTCCGTAGCCGCGTAAGCACTCCAGCCCTGCAGCCCCGCAGAAAACATGTTACACTGATATAATTAGACACAGCATGAAAACTGAGAGATGGTGGAGCTGGGAAGGAGGAACCTGATCTGTGGCTGTAAGGTAAAAGTACGAGCACAAAAAAAGCTACAAAGCTAAAACAAAACAAAAAAAATGGGGTAATGAAAAATGATTGGCGTCATTTGTGTGTGATTATGTAAAATTGTTTCTAGTTTAAATGGCTGAACAATGAAAAAAGGAGTTTTATGATGAACTGAGAAATTAGCAATTGTAGCCAAAAAGTTAAGTCAACCAGCAGCACTCCATGCTCAAGAGAGCACACCTCCCTTTTCTATCAAGCACATAAATGAAAAGCCAAGGCAGGTCGAGCAGCAGCACAGACCTTAAAGCAGACAGAATCAGTGAGAATACATGTTACACTGATGTAATTAGACACAGCATTAAAACTGAGTGATGGTGGAGCTGGGAAACTGGAACTGGACGTGTGGATTAGAGATTGGTGATAAGAGCAGCTGATGCTCTGTCAGCCAAAGTGGACTTCACAGCCCCCCTAACCAACATTAGGCTATATTTATTTAATGCGGACTGAAAGTTTGTTACGGCTTGAGAGTTGAAATAAGGGCTTTAAGGTAAAGATACGAGAACAAAAACAGCTACAAAAGCTGAGATAAAACAAAAAATGTAACAAAAAATGATTGGCGTCATTTGTGTGTGATTATGTAAAAATGTTTCTTGTTTAAATTTGTGAACAATGGAAAAAAAAGTAGTTTTATGAACAGAGAAATTAGCGTTTGTAACCAAAAAGTTATTTTCTAGCAATTTAAAATGGGACCCAGTAGGTATTCAGACCTTTGGAGCCAGCCTCTGGTGGACACTTGAGGAATTGCAGCATTTTTTCTCCACTCACCAGCCTCTCTTTCCTCACTTTGAAAGCCCACATCTGTGAAAAAATCAAACCCCAGTTTTGTTCATCCAACAGTTTTACAACAACATGTGACTTATTGATCTGTCCTCGAGCCGTAGCCGCCGTAACGCTGAGCGTGATTACAACATCGTTAGGGCTGTTTTCTCCTGAGGGCGTAAAAACGTTTGTGTTTGCAGGCTGAGTGAGTCTTTTCATGGCTGAATCTCCGCTCTAACTGTAAAATCTATGCTGCTTTTCTCAAACAGAAGGACTCCAGGGACGTATTATTGCACATGGACTCGGCGTGTTTCGTTTCTTTGTAGATCAGCAAAAGCTCGCAGCTCTTTTCAGCGTCTGACAGAAAGACGTAGAGGTAATAACACAGAGACCACAGGCACAGGTAGAGTTCAGGTTCAACACCACAGTAACCACATGAGAGTGACAGAGTGTGAGGAGAATCTAATTCAGGTGATTATGTGTGTGTGAGCGTGTGTGTGATGGACCCTGAAACCTCCTGAAGGTTCAGTCTGCAGCAAAATGAAACAATTCATTTCGTTTTAATTTAAATGTCTGTAGAGCATAATGTCTCATCTGCATATTCCACCTGAAAACCAAACAGCGTTAATCTGCATTTGGGGTATTAAAGTTAAACCAATCACCTTTCCATCTCCCCCCAGCCAGCCAATCAGTTCTGCTGTCTGAGCCTCAGTGAGGTGGATAATGAGCTGTCAACCAATCACGTGCAGCCTGGGAGCAGAGGCTGGCACGTGATTGGACGCTGGCTGTGGGTGAATCGTGTCACCGCTCTGAAATTTTGTTTCCACAGCAGCTTCTAAATTTCATGATGCATTACTGGAGCTGCCAGTAATATTCTGCTGTCACGCTTCAGCTCCTCGTGGCTGTGATTAGTCGACCGTGCCGTTTGTACTTTTCTAAATTAGTTTGAACCAATTAGAGGCCGGGGCTGATCTCTCATTGGTGCTGCACTGAAATTTCCAGCAGTAATCGCATTAAAAGTGTGAATATTCATGGCTCGACCAATTTGAGTGAACTTTGACACGCCAAATTGAGCTTTTGACCGATTCAGCAGGTCCACAGGGCGGTGATTTCCTCTGACACAGCGATCAGGGAGGCTGGGGTGCTGTTGGTGACTGAAGAATCCTGTAACAATGTTTTTAAGGCAGCAGACTACAGAGAATTTGAACCCATCATTATTATTATTTCAGCACTTTTACACTTTATCACAACTAAATACAACAGAACAACACATTACGTATAAGCGATGGCAGGGGAAAGCAGCCATTAGCACTCAGCCACTTCCTAGCTAGCTCTGCTAACTGGTTGTGTTTCATGATACAAGAGTATAAAAAAGTCTGGACAAAACTTTCTGACAGCGCTTGAATTTTGACTCACAACTAAAACATGAAAAAAAAAAAACAGAAGAAGCTACGATGGATGATTAGCTCTTTTTTAGCCCTGACATTTTAGCTAACCTCACCTGTTGAAGTTAATGTAGCGCAAACATATTGGTGATAGTTTTTAAGTATGCTGTGGGAAAAAAAACCCTCAGGACTTTCTTTTCCTGTTTTTCCCCAAGCTAAAAACCTTTCTCATTTTGTGTTAGCAATTGTGGACAAATAGCACTATCAATCAATCAATCAATCAATCAATCAATCAATCAATCAATCAATCAATCAATCAATCAATCAATCTTTGTTTGTATAGCACCAAATCATAACAAACGTTATCTCAAGACACTTTACAAAAACATTTACAGGTCTAG
Source organism: Halichoeres trimaculatus (assembly GCF_033239565.1). Taxonomy (NCBI): domain Eukaryota; kingdom Metazoa; phylum Chordata; class Actinopteri; order Labriformes; family Labridae; genus Halichoeres; species Halichoeres trimaculatus. Next base: position 718,360 of record NW_027437199.1, on the reverse strand, counting down.
ACCGGTAAATGTTGATAAAATGTTATTAGCAGAAACCCAACATCAAGACAAGCACTAGCACTAGCATGCTAAAATTAGTGTCAGTGACTCCTCTTATGATGTCATTTCCTTTGCTAACCTGACCTCAACCTCGACCCAAAATAAGCTGATAGCACATGATGTTTGCAGTGATAAAATCTTGTCAGAACTTTTGTCCAAATTTTGTAAAAACTGACCAAGTTAACTTGCTAATAGCCAGCTAAGTTAGCAAGCTATCTATCTCTAAGTTCCTGAATTCCCCTTTTTTCAACATCACTTTGTTTTGAATTGTGATAAAAACTAGGGTTGTTTTGTACGGCTAACTTCCTCGTGGTTGAAACAGGAAGTTGAATTCTTACCAAACAAATGTTTGAAGTAAAAAGACACTAAGGCAACAGCACATTGTTAAACATAGCTAAACACAAGTTTGCAGCATCTGCAGTTAGACATAGCTGGGTTTCCATCACAGCTAAAATTGTGCAAAACCCAAATATCGCAATAAAGAAACGGTAATAGAAACACTACATTTTCGAAAAACCCCTCAAATATTGATAAAAAGTTTTTACATGAGGTGGTTTTTCAGACATTTGGATACTGAACTTTGTCACAAAAGTGCAATGGAAACACCTTTTCCGCACGTTGTCACAACAACGCTCCTCCTTCACATCCTTGTACGTGTCCACTGCCACACAAACAGACCCCAGCGTTCATATTTAGTTATTCAGGGTTTTGTTCCTGCCTGTTTTGAGTTAGCATGATCACGGCTGACAGTTCGACCAGTGAATAAAAACACTAATGTTCAAGAATCAGCATCATCATCTGTGCAGCATCTGGACGGACGTTACGTTTTACTTTACTCAAGTTGTGTGCAATTCTAGTCGTAATAGAAACACCGGTGAGGCGCAACTTCAGAAATATCGCTTTTATTTTGTGAAAAAGTGAAATGGAAACACAGCTCATGTCACATTGGTTTGCTGAGAGTGGCTAACATTACCAGTGCTAACACTTTTAGCCCTTTGTTCTTCCTTGCTGGTACATGTGCTGGTTATGACTTGGTATGGTTGAGAAGTTTTAAGCTAGTTTAGCTGACCATGTCTAGAAAATACTTACCTACTGTTCATCGTCTGTGCTTGTTTACATCCTGGTAGTATAGTTTTACAGTCCATTAACAAGAGCTACAGCCTCAGCTATGCCGAGTAGCTGCTGTAAGTTACATCCTAGGTGCACTATAGAAAGAAATTTGACTGTCTGTTTAACCACCTAGCAAGCCTGGTGCTGGCTGGCGAGTGTGAAAAGACTTGAACACGTTCACGAGATGCAAAAACTGAGTTTAATTGAAGTCCGGTAATGAAAATACAGTGAAAATAGAAAGAAGTTTGTAAAGCCAGTAGGGCCAACTGGCGCTAGCGCTTTCCCAGTGTGGGGTTATTGACTTTTACCCAGTGAGTTGCATCCTCCATATCAGATATCTCCACCCCTGGCTCACGGACAAAGCAGTTTTGCTTTCAATGCCCTGAACAAAGCTTGCAGCTGTTAGCATGTGTGCTTAGCTTTGTTTCCTTATGTCCCATCACTGAGATATTCCTCTGTAGCTGACTCACTTTACAGCACAGACTCACTGAAAGGATTTCCTGATGTGACCCAGCCTTTAGAAGCTAAAACTGGTACCTGTCACAACCACTTGTGTCGTCTCCATATTTTTAACACCGCGCTCTGAAAACTTCTCTTATTTTCCCTCCGGAGCAGCAGAGTCCTGAAACATGCACTCGACTGGCTGCATAAAGTGAGACACCTATAGAAATCATTAAAATGACGATGACGTGGCACAGTGCTGACTCTCCATGATTTATATTAACACAGGATCCTTTAATCACCCTCTCAGCTCAGGCCTCCTGTCACTCCTCGTGTTTCCTGTAAAGCCTAAAAAGAGGAGACTAGGGGTGACAAATGTTGAGTTGATGAATGTGTTTTGAGGCTGTGTGGGTTGTTTGCTGCCACAGAGGACACTCTGTCTCTGACTTACAAACTGTTACTATCAACTCCTGAAATGTTTGATGACTCAGACCTTGACATTGACAGTTTGTGCTGTCACTCTGACAGCTGTTGGCTGGATGATGGATCAGGTGTGAACAGCAGGAGCAGCCTGGCTCTCAGAATATGATGTGATGAATTATATCTGAACGGGGCAGATGAGGCCTTGTCATACCAAGCCATGTAATTTTAACATTTTTGCACCCTGAGTTCAGGACAGGTGCTTGAATTTTTACTCACAGCTTGGGGAAAGGAGGCGGCAGAAGATACTGTTATTTATATAACTGCTGTGCTTGTTTACTGCTGTTGGTCTCAATCTGATAACACCATACTTCATCTGGAAACTGAAGCAAAGGCATTTTAACAGCTTGGTTGAGGAAGTTTTTCAACAATAGCATGACTCAAACTTTTACTTTTCTAATCTGTTGGTTTTGGCGCTCCCCTGTGGACAAAGCGTATGTAGTGCTTTCTGTACCCTTTCCACTAGGTAGTGCCCTAGGTTTGTAAACATAGCTGCAACTCGTGTACCACAGTCTGAATTCACTTCAAAAGTTCGTTCTCAGACATTGACAGACATCATTAACAACAAATCAGATACATGAAAATAAAACAGCAAAGGTTGCACCCTATTTTCACCACGTTAGCCAAGAAACAACCTCTTTGAAGAATCTTTATGAACCTTTATACACTTTGACTTTCTGAACAGAAACCTGTGGTTTTAAGTGTTTTTCGTGTAACTTAAAATACACAGGGCTTTACGTACCTCTTATCCTCTAGTTTTTCCAGTGCATGTCTCAGAAACAACCAAATATTTCGCTATCATTTGATGCTAACTGTGAATTTTTGCTGTGTGAAATATGCAAACGTAGCATTTTCATTAGCATCCAGTCAGTCATTTGCAGGAAACAGACCCTGTTGCCATGGTTACATGTTTTAATATCATCTAGAAATGTTGCGTCTCTTCTTATTTGGTCTTCTTTGCTTTTTTGGTCATGATGAAACATGAAGAACATCCCCACAGGAGTTTTAATTTTGCAGAAACTACCGACTTATATCAAATTGTTTCTTAGTGTTACAAGCAATCAGTCTAACATTCAGGTGGTTGGACGCTACAGATGGTGGACGCTGCATTCAACACGAGACTCAGTCTTTGTAAACAATAAAAAGAAAAAAAACACTTCCTGTCATGTACGAATATTGTAGTATACTGAAGAGACCAAAAATGTTTCTCAAACTCGGCTGTAAACATCTTTAACATTACCATAAAAACAGACATTTTAATATGGAACCCTATGGGATTTCTTACCTTTTGGAGCCAGCCTCCAGTGGACACTTGTGGAACTGCAGTTTCTTTCACTTCTGCATCAGCTTCACTTTTCAGCACCTCTTTATTTTGAGCTAAGTTTGATAAACGCTTGTGATTCAGCAAACTTAAATTAGAGCGCACGGGTATCTATGCCAGGGGTCTTCAACCTGTGGCTCTGGAGCCTCATGCAGCCCTTTGTCTCCTTTGCAGTGGCTCCTTGAAGCTTAAAAAATGTGATTGAAATAGAGAATTTTTGTTTTTCCTATAGAGGGCATTGATAATTAAAGACATCAACACTAAATAAAATCATGGGTTAATATTTTGTTATGCTAAATATGCATCACTTCTGTCAATAAAGCTTTACATTTTTTGAGATTTTTATTTTTTTGACATTTTTTAAATACAAAAATTTGAAATTTGTAAAAAAGATTTAAACTTTTTTTAATTTCTAAAATTTTGCTAATTATTTGATTTTTTTTTTTTTTTTTAACATTTTTTTTCTTTTTTTGCCAATTCAAAGAATTTGGCAAATTTTTAAAATTTCAAAATTTGGGATTTTTTATTTTTTTATTTTTTCACGTTTCAAACTTATTTTTTGTTAATTTTGAAAAATTTGACATTTTAAATTTTGAAAAAAAAAATGGCAACCAATTAACATTTCATAAATTTTGCAAATTTAAGAAATGCTTAATATTACAAATTTATTTTATTAATTTAATATCTGCAAATTTATTGAATATAAAAAAAAACAAGTCATCACATGTAAAATTTTATAAACAGAAAAAAATACTAGTTTTGATCCTTTTATGGCGAGTTTTACTATGTTTACAATTTTTTTACGTTTTCATCTTTGTTTTGAAGATAAAGTAAATTTTGTGGCTCCTGAATGACTGTAATCCAGGTGAGCTGAGGACAAACGGCTCTCATGAAAGTAAAGGTTGCAGAGCCCTGATCTACGCTAACAGACGAGCTGAAGTCAGAAATCTCTCATTTCCACCGCACACACCTCGCTGTATCAGGGACGGAGCTCGTGGAGCAAAGCCAATCAGAGCTTGTTTGTTAAAGGCTTCTGATATGAGCCATTAATATGTTATTAACCAGCCTGGCGAGCAACACAGAACAAATAGTGTCTTCATTAAGGAGGGAAAATACCAGGCACATGATAATTAGAACAAACAAGCAGCACCAGCACCCAGAAGACGACGACTGCGTGTTTGTGTGTTTCTCCTCTGCATTAGAAACTGGGACTGAACTTAGAAATTCAGAGCAAGACTTTTCTGTCTGCAGCCACTGCTTTTATTTCTTCAGGCAACCACAAACTCCTTCTTTCTCCTGCTCTCAACACTTTTCCTCTGCTCCCTCTCAGTCTCCTGATTTAACAGCTCTAAACTGGAACAATCACCCAAAGAAACTCCAATTTTCACTCATCACTTATGTAGTAATAGAATCCGCTTCGGCCCCTTTTTCAGCCGTGTTTTCTGAAATTTCCAACTGAAAAGTTTTTCATCAAATCAAACCCCAAATTTGATAATCTCACCCGCTTCTTTTTGGTGCAATATTTTCATTTCCAATCCATTATTCAACAATGCATCCTAAAAGAAAAAAAAAAAAATCGAGCTTTTCTGTCGCTGCTTGTTTTTCAGCCGCTTTATCAGAGCTTGATCGAGTTACAGCCAGAGTTAGGCCACGATTCAGGACGGCTGCTGTTTCACATTAAAAGCATTTGACTTGCAAAAACAGAGCCGGGCTTTTACTCAGCAGAATGTCAGGAGAAAGCAAAGTGTTTCCACTTCTTTCAGGAGCCAACTGTGACAGAAATACTGTCGAGTCACTCCAACAAAACGTCAGAGTCCTCATGAAATAAATTAACATCTTAATCCAGTTTTACTATATATTAAAATATGATCCCCACTGCTTTAATTAAACACACATGTCATAATGTATTCCTATCCTTCAAGCAGCACGCAGCTCAGGATGCTTCAAAAAACATTTAGCACAGTTGGTCTCCAGTATGGCAATCATTGTTCCTAAGAGAGGCATGCTGGGTAAAAAAGGTCGCCAAGCAGTCAGCTGAGAGTCACATCGTAACACTTTTTTTTAAATATTTAACTTTTATGTAGAGCTGCTGCAGAGTTCAATTTTAACACAGAGATCACAAAACTGACTGAGCATGACACTGACTGAGCCTATGATGATGTCACCCATTTGTTTCTGACATGGAGTTTTGAAGCCTATTGGTGACAGACTCCATATTGGAAAAGCTGAACTTGGATTGAGTTAACATGAAGTAGAGAGGCGGGACTCAATCAACTGAAGGATGCCCATCTGTCAGTCAAATCAACCATGCCCTTACTAACCTTAAAAAATAAATAAATAAATAAATAAATAAATAAATAAATAAATAAATACAGAAATTGATAAATAAATGAACAATAAAAAAAATGAAATTTTTTTTTTAAAAAATCAGACTTTTTCATTTTGAACCAGGCTATAAACACATCTATTAATGTGGTAAAAATCATGGACTCTTTTGGGTCCGTTTGCAGCTGGTTAATAGATAGATAGATAGATAGATAGATAGATAGATAGATAGATAGATAGATAGATAGATAGATAGATAGATAGATAGATAAACAATCTTCATTTGAAAAATCTCCATTTTCTACTTCAAACCACAGCTAAACTGTGTCGAGATGCTAGTAGTCACCTGTGCTTGTTTACATCCAGGTAGTGGGGTATTCAGGTCATACATATACTTCACATGGAAAAAATGCCAAACCTAGAATTCCAGCTGATTCCAAGTCTTGATGTCAGGTAAACTTGAATTTGTCATGTTTTTAATTGAAGTTTTTCCTGGATATGTTTTGCTTTGTTTAGTTTTGTTTTCCACCATTTATCCGGGTCCAGGTCGCTGGGGCAGCAGTGCCATCAGTGAAGACCAATGACCCCTGTCCCTGGCCACTTCCACCAGCTCCTCTGGGGGGATACCAAGGCGTTCCTAGGCGAGTCAAGAGATACTATCTCTCCATCGTAGGGATGGGTACCTTTCACATTTGAAACGATACGATACCGATGCCTGGTACCTAGCAATCAGTACCGGTACTTAACGGTACCAATTTTCTGTACTTTTTTGTGTTTTTGTGGTAAATTATATCTTTTTTAAAAAATAATAGAATATAAAAATACTTGGATTTAACATAATTATTCTTCAATATATGACCTTGCAATGCAGTGTTCATGTCCAGTAGGAAAATCACCTACACTTCCACTCTCTTACAGCAACAAGGATGCACTTAGGTACCTGAACATGGTACCTTTTGGTTTTATCTGAATCGGTACCTGGTACTTTTGACAGAATTCGATCGGTACCTATAAAAGTACCTAATTTGGTACCCATCCCTACTCCATGGTGTCCTGGGTCTCCACTGGGGTCTCCTTCCAGTTAGACATGCCCGAAAAGACTCTGGAGGGAGGCGTCCAGAAGGCCTCCTCACCAGATGCCCGAACCACCTCATCTGGCTCTACTCCGAGTCTCTCCCGATGTCCGAGCTACGAACCCTATCTCTAAGCCTGAGCCCAGACACCCTGCGGAGGAAAGTCATGTCAGCCGCTTGTATCCGCGATCTTATTCTTTCAGTCACTACCCACAGCTCGTGGCCATGGATGAGGGTTGGAACGTAGATTGAGCGGTAAATTGAGAGCTTTGCTTTTTGGCTCAGTCTCTCTCTTCACCACAACAAACTGGTATAGCGTCCGCCTGCCAATGCTGCCCTGATCCGTCTGTTGATCTCTTGCTCCATTTTCCCCTCACTCGTGAACAAGACCCCGAGATACTGGAACTCCTCCATTTGGGGCAGTCCACCCTTTCCTGACTGAGAACTATGACCTCAGACTTAGAGGTGCTGATCCTCGTCTTGGCTTACACTTGGCTGCAAACCCAGTGCGAGCTGGAGGTCAGTGTTCGATGAGGCCAACAGGACCACATCATTCGCAAAAAGCAGAGATGGGACCTTGAGACCCCCGAACCTGACTCCCTTTACCACTTGACTGCGAATCGGTGACAAAGGGCAGCCCTGGTGGAGTCCAACCCTGACTGGGGACGAGTTTGACTTACTCTTGGCAATACGGACCAAGTTCAGAGACTGAACAGCCCGTAACAACAGGCCATCGACTCCATATTCACAGAGAACACCCCACCCTAGTCTGCCAATCCAGGGGTACCGTCCCCAAATGTCCATGATGTGTTGCAGAGATGTGCCAGTCGTTGTCCTGGATATGTTAAACGTCTTAAATGATGGTTGTTACTTCTGTATCTCACCAGGGGGAGCTCTGCATATTTGGCTTCGCTCTTCTGTTGTTCATTTGTTCCACAGTCTTTGGCTAAACCTGCTCAAACACACACACACACTCACACACACTTTGATACATAACCATAATGAGCTGTTTGCCTGTTTGTAAAGTCTGAGGGCGGATGGAGGGAATGAAAGGAGGAGAAGTCACAGAGCTTATAGACGGCCGCCTGTTTGTGTGTCTGTGTGTCTGTGTCCCCTAGAGGAGTGTTTCCTGCTTCACACTCCAACAACAGGTTTATGAGCGGCTCAACATTTGCATAGAGTGTGTGGGCTTTAGCTTGAGTGTGTGTGTGTGTGTTTTAAAAGTTTGAATCTGCAGTTCCTCTGTTAGTGTGTGTTTACGAGTGTGTGTTTCACTTCCTGACAACAGGAGACGAGCGGATCACGCTTTGATTGACAGCTGTCAGAGTGAAGCGATGGCGCTCTGGGCTCAGGCGGCTGACAGTTTCAGGCTGAACGCGGTCCATGTGGGAGACAGAAACAGGAATGTGCGAAACCTCCAAGTCTTGCCTGGAGGTTTTTGTGAGGGAGAAATAAAAACTGGATGTGAAACTGGTTTTCTTGGAGAACAAACTCATGCCACTCAAAAATATCCCGGAGAAAACAACATCTGACTGTAACTTCTAATCCTGAGATGCATTTTTTTAATATCTTTTCCCCCAATTTTTGCCATTAAAGAAGTGATATAAGCATCGACCAGTTTTTAGATATCCATTTTAGTGGCTGGAGTAGTGACGGAGCTTGATTTAAGCTAACCTAGCATACACAGGCTAGGTTAGCTTGGTAACACCCACTTTAGCGGTTGGGTCATTCTTTAAATGCGGTGCCTTTTGGGTCATAGAAATGGTAAAAAAAAATATTTTTTTAATTTTATTTTGATGTTTCTTCTCGACAACATGACTCTAAAAAGTCAATCTCAATCTGCTAAATTTAATATATTTTTTAAAGTTTTAAAAATATATGTCACAATGAATGTGTCCACTGTGTTAACCACGTAAACATACCATTCTAAATATACTAAATTTGTATAAACATTTCAAAAACACATTTTTGTCAAAAGTACGTCTTTCACTTCAATTAAATATGTTTATTTGCAACTTTGTAATTTTATATATAATTTTGAAAACAAAAACGAGTGCATATACCCATCAGACATAATCTGCTTGTTATTTTTTGAGTGAAATAGTCCTTTTTTAATGCAAAAAAAAACATAAAATGTCTCCTGTGTGACCAAACACCTTTATTTAATTATGTCAGTAACCAAACATGGATGTTTTATGTTCATTTAATCAGAATACAACAAAAGAACACAAGTTTAACATTGTTATGATAGGATAACACGGTGGTCAGTGCAAACAAAAACTGATTAAAACACAGGTAACAGAATTAACAAAAAGGCAGTTAAGAACAAAATTGTTATATTTTTTCTTCTTTCTTTCTTTTAATCTGTGTAGTGGTCATTCAGATAGTTCCATGTTGATGTCTCAAGTTGAAAGGAACGCTTGTTCAGGACAATGATACACAGAAGCATACCAGTTAATAGCTTTAAAAAAAAAAAAAATAGAAAAAAAAAATTAAAAAGATAGCTTTTAGCCTTGCTTCATTAGCATTTAAGCTAACAGGATTTTGGATATCTGACAAGAAATCAACATTTTTACCCAGGAACCTTTTAAAATTATTATATTTGATCATTTTCTTCATAAAACTGAGATAACACGGTGGACATTTTATGATTGACCACATTAGATCATCATAGAATAGTAACTATAATAAAATTAACAAAAGAAAGTGAGTAATCTTACCACTGTTGAATTTCCCTCCTCTGGAATGACATCACATTAAAAGACTGCATCATGATGATGTGGGCGGAGCCTTCTTAAAGGTACAGTAACTTAGGATAACACAGTGGACACTAAATCCAGGGACAAATATTAAACTGCAATTTTAGACAAAAATATATTTATTTTTGCTGATGAAATTATCAAATATATAAAGAACCTCTTACAGCTGAATAAAAATATCCAGAAATATTTTCGAAAAAAAAAAAAAAAAAAACAACAACATAATTTTCTTGAATGAAACAGTGTAAAGGGCACTGGGGACATGGCAAAATAGCACATTTTTATTTTTTTAAATTGTGTTTTAAATAAAAAACGTTTAAGTTTTATGAGTTATATCCTTGTGTTTTTAACAGATAATTATTGAAATTTCAATAAAATAAATAATTAAATTATTATTCAGAAAATACAGCTGGATTTAGGCTGGGGACGCAAAAGGCACCGCATTTAAAGACTGACCCAGCTGGGATAGTGTCCGAACCTTGCTGATAACTTGCTAGGTGAAACTCAAATCCTTAGCAATCCAGGATGCTGATATTGGCGAGCAAAAAAAGCAAGTTTTAACAAGGTAACCGAAGACAAAATGAACAGCGACCTCTTGTGTCGTCTTCTGAAACAACAGGAAGCTAAAAAAGACCATTTTCATTTCACTGCACCTTGCTAAATTAGTTATCTTACTTCAAATTGGACCATAACTCACAACATTAACTTCATGCTAGGAAAGAAAAAGACTGGAACAAAAACCTTTCAATGTAATGAAAAATTACTGAGGGAGTAAATCAAAAAAGCCGACTAATCATCCCTTAAATCTCCTCATGTCAGACTCTCTCTGTGAGCAGCGAAGACGCCTCCTGTTGTAAAAATGAAAGAGAGTGAGGTCATTAAAATCCTCCTGGGAGGATAAATACGCTCCGCTAACTCTCAGGATAACTTCTCCAGAAGTTGTTTGACATCAAACTTTTAACCGTCCAAATTAATGAAACATCGTTGATTTATTTCCTCATGCCAGCGCTAATTTGCTTCTTTCTGACATGTTTTCTTTCCTCCCCTCACCTTTCCTTCACCTTTCTCAGTCTGTTTACTGTTTTATTCTTCCAAAAATAATCACGTCAGAGGATGGAAGTAATAATCTGAGCCTAGGGTGGGAAGTTTTCAGTTTTCACTCAGCCTGGCTGGTTTGGTGGAGTTTGAGCTCGTGTGGCTCTGACGTTAGCGCTCCTGTCAGAGGTTGCTGAAGCTGAAACGCCACAGATTGTGCTTTTAAATGACGACTTTCACACACCTCTTCTTCTCTCTTTTTCTGCAAACAATCGCTTTTTGTTGAAGTGAGAAGGCTCATTTTCACCTCCTCACCTCCTCCTGCTTCCTTTATCACTTTCTCCTTTAATTAAACCTGTTCTCTGCAAAGAAAGCCATGCTATCCGCTGCACCTGCTCGATTTGCTTCACCTGGAACAACTCCAGGCGTTTGTCGCTCTGTGTTGGGTCTCCTTTGTGTCCTGAGGGCGGTATTTCTCCCTTTAGCTTCAGATGTTAGCAGCTGGACTTTAGCTGTGTGTGCTGTTCCCTGCAGAGACTCAAACAAAGAGTAAATATGCTAAGAAGCTAAAAATAGGAGCATAAAGAGGCTGAAGAATCACTGACGAGCTGCAGAGTTAAGACTTTTGTCACTTTTCTCTCGTGTCTGTGTAAAATATTCATCAGTGAATCTGAATCTTCCGTGTTAAATGTTGCACCTCTCTCACAGAGACTCTGAATGTGCAGTATGTGCTGCACGTGTGCACGTTTTCACACCTCCCCATCGTTTGAAACATCCACCATATGTTTTAATTAAAGTGAATTGTAATGTGACATTTTAAAGTTGCAGCGAAACACCGTGAGCTGCTTCCAGCAAACACATTCTGACTTCTCGTGCAAACAAACCCAAGGCTAAAAACAAAACCGGGGCTCAGGTGCATCCAACGCGCTGACTCCAGGCAGCATTAGAAGTTATTACTGCATCATTTAAAGCGTCATGGGGACACGATTCTGCACTCAGCGTGTTTCCGTCACAAAACAAAGGCTCAAAATGTCTCATCATCATCATCATCATCACCGTGGCCTTCAGAGTCTGCAGTCATGCTAGCAGCCCTGTGAGGGGTTCACAGGCCCAGCGGTCCTTTGAGCTTCACGCTAACGTCAGCATGTTTCCATCAGAACAATGACGATGCTGATGAGCAGGAGCGTGCCTGTGTTCCCACAGCTCTATGTTCCCACAGATCTGTTTTTCACATTTCTAAATTTTCATTTTCCAAAGTGTGGTTTTGTTAGTCTGACTTCAGGAAATTAAAATAAAGGTTTGGCGTCTGTAAGCTCTGCTTAAGTCAAACCTTTTTTAATCAGCCTACTTAATTTTTTCCTTAAAGTGACTGTGTCAAATTGAAACCATGGGGGGAAAAGTCTTAGAAGTATGAGAACATAGAGCTGTGGGAACAAGAGTCCAACTGTCTGCAGGGAAAATGAATCTCAAAAATGTGGGAACATTAGGCTGTGGGAACATTAGGCTGTGGGAACAGAAGGCTGTAGGAATATTAGGCTGTTGAGACATGGGGCTTTGGGAGCATGGGGGTGTGGGGACATTAGGCTGTGGGAACAGTAGGCTGTGGGAACATTTGGCTGTGGGAACAGTAGGCTGTGGGAACATTAGGCTGTGGGAACATTTGGCTGTGGGAACAGTAGGCTGTGGGAACAGTAGGCTGTGGGAACATTAGGCTGTGGGAACATTTGGCTGTGGGAACAGTAGGCTGTGGGAACAGTAGGCTGTGGGAACATTTGGCTGTGGGAACATTTGGCTGTGGGAACATTTGGCTGTGGGAACAGTAGGCTGTGGGAACTTGGGCTGTAGGAACTGAGGGTGTGGGAACATAAGCCGAAGGAACCGTAAGCTGCGGGAACATTAGGCTGTGGGAACATTAGGCCTAGGGAACATTTGGCTGTGGGAACATTAGGCTGTGGGAACATTAGTCCGTGGGAACATTAGGCCGTGGGAACATTAGTCCGTGGGAACAGTAGGCTGTGGGAACACAGGGCTGTGGAAAAATTGCACTGTTGGAACACTGAATCTGATTACACCCCCCCCCCCCCCCCCCCCCCCCCCCCCCAAAAAAAAAAAAAAAAAAAAAAAAGAAAGAGTCTCAAAAATGTGGAAACCTTTCGGCTGTGGGAACAAAGACTGAAGTGTTGGTTAGGGAATGAAAAAATCTTGAAAACTGAGGGAACGCTGACTGTGGGAACACTTAACTGAATTATACATCCAGAAATAACGAGTCTCGGAAATGTGGGAACACATGGCTGTGAGAACTCAGGGTCTTAATGTTGGTAAGGGAAAGAAAAAATCTTAAAACATTTCGCTGTGGGAACAGTAGGCTGTGGGAACATTAGGGTGTGGGAAAATAGGGCCGCGGGAACACTTCACCTAATTATACATCCAGAAAAAAAAGTCTCAGTAGGAACATGTGGCTGCGAGAACACAGGGCATAAATTTTGGTACTGGAAAGACAAAATCTTTAAACTGTAGGAACATAGAGCTGTGGGAACATTTGGCTGTGGGAAAATTAGGCAATGGGAGCATTAGGCCTACCTCACCAAGCCCCACACTGTTCATAAGGATCTCTGTTAGCCAGCTCCACATTTCCTGTACATTTTAAAGACTCTGTTGTTGTGGCTCCACATCCAGCCCCTCTTTCTCCACCTCCCACTCTCTGGTACATCTCACCACCTTTACCTGAACCCTCAGAAGTTGACTTTTCCTGTACTTGACCGTTGGCCCAGCAGGGTAACTCTCCTTCTCTGACATTTAATTAGCGCCTCATCGCTGTAATTAATCTTTTTCTCTGACAGTAAACTTTGCTGCTCCTCTCCCTCACTTCCCTCTGAGTTAAAAGTTTTAAAGGAATCCTCTTCCTCCGTCTCCTCTTCCTCGTCTCCTCTTACTCCGTCTTCATTTCCCTCCACTGCTCGTCGTCTCTCTCTGTGTCTTCCATCATCTCTCCGTCTTCTCTGTGTCATATGCAGAAATATGTAGAGTTCCTCGCCTGGCGCCTCCTCGTATCCATGTTGTAGGGATAAAAGGATTCTTTGGCAGGTTGTTAAAATGACTCATGAGTTTAATTTGAACCCAAAATGGGATCTGCTCTGACGCCGGCAGCCATTCTGACGGAGCCTCTGTCGCTTTTTCATTCAGACGGGGGATTCCTGCTGGATGGAGCCGGGTTTTATTAATGGAGGGAGACGTTGAGAGCGTGGTGAAGAGCTGTAACGAGCCGTCTTTGTGTTGCTTCCTTTCAGACTTGTTGGCGGTGCCCAAACACCCGTACGCCGCCATGGAGAACTGGGGGCTGAGCGTCTTCGTGGAGCAGAAGATCCTGTTGGACGCTGAGGTGTCGTCCTCGTCCTATCAGATGGAGCTGACCATGGTGGTCGTCCATGAAATCTGCCACCAGGTAAGAAAACCTGCACACACCTTATCCTGAATGTGCCAAGATCATCAAAGCTACAGCCAGGTTCCTGTGGAGAGTTTCTCCCATGATGCTTTGAGGGGTTTGAGGAGAATCGAGGATGCGTGGAAGTGAGTTAACACTCCACTAACAGGAAGTTTATCTTCCTGTTTATATTTTATACATTTCAAACCTCCTCCTTTCCTCTGCGGTGTGATTCCTGTCTTTACTTCAGCCTCAGCATCGCTCAGAGAAACGTTAAACCACTGATCTGAGAAAGCGTCAGTCCTGAGGAACAAAGCAGCGGTTGGACCGAGTTTATGAAAATATCATCCACCGCTCGAATGAGCCAGAAAGTTCTGATCAAAGTTTCCTAAAGAGAGGAAACCAAGTATGAATTCGATCAGACGTGTTTGTGGAGCTGCTGAAACCTGACGTAGGATCATATGAGACGGTTTCAAGTGGACTGATACGTCTTTGTTGAGGATGTAATTAACACGTCGGCGTACTTCCTTCCTGTTTCACAACCAGGGGAAGAAGACGTGCTAATTCAGGCGGCGGCGCTGCGTTTCATGTCTGATCTGTCTCAGCTGATGATCAATCAGCAGCAGGTGGAGAAGCTGCTGTGGTTTCTGTTCCTCAACATCTTTATTGGGAGCGTTGGCACAGACGGTACGGTACCTGTTCATTAGGCGTCAGCGGCGTGATGGTTTCTCAGCCCGTTACTGTTTGTGTTGCTGCTGCCACGTGTGTGATTCTGCTAATACGCTGCACAAGCTGTCAGATCGGCACGTCGACATCAGGGGGAATTGATGCTTTGTGCTGGAGCTGTGCCAGGATAAAATCCCACCAGAAGACTTTCACAATAATGTGACACTCACAGCGGATAAACACAGGCGCTAATGACGCTCTGCTGGGTTCAAACTGTTAACGCAGAAACTTAAGAACCTTGTTTTTTCTCCTTTCTGACTTAAATTCAGTCTGAATCATGTGTAAAGTGATGGAAATTTGTGGCATGCAAATCAGAAAGTGGACAGGATGAGCAGGAGTTGTTTCACTGTCAGTCGGGATGCACGATATATTGGATTTAGCAAGGCTTGTGGTGGTAACACCGTCACTCCTACTCGCCACTTTGGTGGGTTGAATTATTTAATTGTAGTTTTTTGAAACAGCATCTGAAATACTAAACCCATTGCAATTTGAGACTAAGGGCGTATTCAGACCTGGACTGTTTGGTCCACTTTAAATGGACCAGTGTTTGTTTCCCACGCTGGTCCGCACTTTTCATGCTGGTGTGAATAGACACAAACAAACCCTGGTCCGGACCAAACAACTGGACCAAAGGACTTTTCTGGTCTGAATACAGCCTATGACACTACAACTCCCATGAGCACTGCCTGCACACAGTGTTTGCTCATTGGTCCATTAGCAAAGTCTTCTGCTGACATAACAGCTGACAGGCACTCAATGTAAACACCCATAAATGATATATCAGTGAGTATAATGCATCATAGCAGTGATTATCAGACATTCAAAAGAGATTTAATTCACACAACTATGATAATCATAATACCCTTTGATCCTTGCAACGAAAATCGGTTAGCAAGGGACCATCTGTCATAAAGGTTTATAGTACTTGATCTTATAAGCCATTATAAAATGTTCCATAATGTGTTAAGCACATTTTTATAAATACTTATTGAGATTTATGGGTGTTTATATTGGCTTTTTTTTTTAATTAAACACCATTAACCAGGAACCAGGTAAAAAAAAATTACATTACATGTAATTTTTTTTTTTTTTTTTTTTTTGTGACTATGCTTATTTAAACACCATTAGCCAGGAACCAGGTTAAAAAAAAAATTAAGTCACGTTTTTTTTTTTTTTTTTCTTTTTTAGTGGCTATACTTATATAAAACACCATTAACAAGGACCCAGGTAAATACAAAAATTACATCACATGTATTTTTTATCTATTTATTTATTACTTATTTATTTATTTATTTTTTGTGGCTATGCTTACATAAAACACCATTAACCAGGATCCAGGTAAAAAAAAATCATCACATGTATTTATTTTTTTTATTTTTTATTTTTTTAAGTGGCTATACTTATATAAAACACCTTTAACAAGGAACCAGGTAAATAGAAAAATTACATCACATGTATTTTATTTATTTATTTATTTATATATATATATATATATTTTGTGGCTTTACTTTAATCAAACACCATTAACCAGGAACCAGGTAAAAAAAAAAATTACGTCACATGTTTTTTTTTTTTCTTTTTTTAGTGGCTATACTTATATATAAAACACCATCAACAAGGAACCAGTTAAAAAAAAAAATTACATCACTTTTTTTTTTTTTATTTAAATTTATTTATGTATTTTTGTGGCTATACTTTAATAAAACACCATTAACCAGAAACCAGGTTAAAAAAATATATAAATAAATAAATTGCTACCATCAGAAACTTTTTTAAGTATTTTTTCAGCGTGTTAGCGTCTGATGATCTTTGTTATAGAAAATCAATCTACAGCTCTAATTGATTGAAATGAACCAGTGTGAGCTTGAGAACTTGTTGAATTGTGACTGTTAATGGGCGTTATTAGCACACCTTCCCTCCCTCCTGTTTATAATGAAGAGCTTGTGTTTATTCTAACACAACTTTGAGAAAACCCGCGGCTGCTGCAAACTGAGCAGAAACACACTTGTTTACCTGTCTGAGAGCTTTTTAACACTTCACCTCTTTTATTTCCTGACACCATGATCACTCCCGAACACGGCGCTTTTCAGGATCCAGCTCTCAGGTTGTTCACGTCTCCCCCTCAGCATGTGTAGGAGAAACAGGAGCGCGGAGCTTTAAATAAAGTCGTCAAAATGAGGAAATGATGCACCTGCCGCTGCTAAATTTGTTGATAGTGTGTTATCTGTCACCGAGCCTGAACCCACGGCAGCGGGATCTCTGACAGTCTCTCACATTCAGCCGCGTGTTATTCTGAATGTAAACACCCGACACGACGAGCAGCGAGGGCGGAAAGAGCAGACTGTTCCTTTAACCGATGCAAATGATCCGGTTATAAACAGACTGAACGTGACAGAAGTCAAAACAGCTTCAACGGCAAAACCAATGAGCTGTGTGTGCGTTACTCTGTGTGTGTGTGTGTGTGTGTGTGTGTGTGTGTGTGTGCTACAAAGCTCCTCGGGCAACAACAACAGCAGAAGAGATGATCCTGTTTTTACAGTACGACATGGAATACGTGACAAGCAGACAAACGCCGTGAAGCGGAAGCAAACTTAAAGGTTTTAGTCAGTAAAGAGAAAGAGGAGGGAGCGCGAGCGGGCCAGCAGGCTTAAACGATTCAGACAGACACCGAGGAGAGGAGGAGAGGAGGAAAACTTTGAATACAAAAAGACAAAGTGGAGACGAAACGAAATGAAGGAGTTAGAGAAGTGAGGCGACGTTTGTTGAAGGAGACGAAGAGACACAAAAAGATGAAGAGGGACAGGAAGAGAGCACAACACGAGCTCGGGGACTGCAACATTTGTCTTGGAGCGAAATGTTCTGGTTTGAGATCGTAATCTGAGTCGTATCGACCAATCAGGTGTCAGCAAACTGAGGTGAAAGCAGGAAAAACAGCCAGTGTGGAGAGCAGAGGTCCCAACGCCAGTCTTTGATTTTTTTTCTCTTGCCCAAACATTTGAAGAGTTACGGTAATGAAAACACACCACTGCTCCTGATTTCTCATAACAGTATGAAAATACTTCAGATACTCCTGTTTTAAGCTCCTCTTTTCCAGAGTTTTCAAATAACTAAGTAAAAATACTTTGTTACTTTACTGAAGTAGAAATTTTGGGGTATTTATTCTTTACGAGAATAGTTATTTCTTAGCTGACTTTTTACTTCTACTCTTTACATTTTCAGACAAATATCTGCACTTTCTACTCCCTACATTTAAAAAAAAAAGTTGTGTTCATCCCGTTTCCTTTTGGCTTGGGAAAAAAAAAACGAACAACACAAACATACACAAAAAATAAAAACCTATCCAGATAAATGATGTGATGATAATGAGGAATAGTGAAGTTTTCAAAGTTTATTTAACCATCGTCATTGACGATCACTCAGCATGAAGCAGTGCCATCTGCTGGCACCAAACAGGAAACTGCACCTTCTACGTAGAGTGGCCAAGTAAGAAAATAATTATTCATAAAATCATCCACAGTAACCTTAAATTACTCATGTTTGGTCTGGCACTGCATGGAAAATTAAATTAATTTGGCTTACATGAGGGGCGGGTGCTGCCACTAGGTGGCAGAGCGCTCCCGAATATAATCGTTGTGGTGTTGTGGTAGTGTCTAAATAAAATAATCAGACATTTAAAAAAAAAAATAGAATTTTATTTCATTCGAGAGTCTAATCACTTCTTGACTCTAACTCCCGACATATTTTACAATCTCCGAAGGAAATACAAAAGAACGTCAGCTGTCAATCATCGTTAAATGTTACACAAAACCTCGTTTTATAACTAATGAAAACTAAACTTTTCAGAAAAAAGAGGATTTGGATACAAGACAGCCAAATGATATCTTCAAATCACCACAACAATCAGACGTGAGAAACATTTCTACCAGGTGGATTAATTTTTTAAAGTTTGACCACAGCCCATCTGGAATGACTGGGGAAATGGATTTTTTTAACCTATACTGCTGCCAGCCACCAGGGGGAGCAGTTTTTGTGGAGACCTCACTTGAAGACGAGCAAGATGAGGACTATTTTTTTTTTACAGTCTATGGTCAACACCAGCTGCTCCAAATTTTTAAACACTGACATTTTAACGAAAATGAAACTTAATAGTCATTATGGCTTTTAGAGTGCACTTGAGTTTTTGTCCTGAATGACATTTTTCCCCTTTTATTACTTTAACTTTTATACTTAAAGCAGTACTTTACACTTGTACTTAAGTAAAAAGCTCAAGCTGATAATTTTACTTCTACAAAAGTCTCTTTAGACCCTACATTCATTACTTTTACTTGAGTAAATATGTGAATACTTTTGACACCTCTGCTCTTTTTCCATCGCGTTGTCGTCATGCACAGTTACCAGGGATTAAAGGGCAGTGAGGGTTGAATTAGGCATGTGACATACAACTAGGTTAAAGTTGTTGCCTTTTCTTCTTCTTCTTCTTCTTCTTCTTCTTCTTCTTCTTCTTCTTCCACCTTCAGTCCGGCTCAAATCCATCACAGCAGTCAGTTTACACAAAGCAGATTGAGCAAGACAGGAAGTCATGCAGGAAAACCACATTAGACTTCCTGTCCACTTTCAAAATAAAAGAAATCAAGACAAAACCAGATGGTATTTACCTGGACTACAACAACAAACGGACATAATGAGCAGAGCCAGACCAGGAACTCCTCTGTATAGCAGCTCCAGCTGTTAGCGGTCCTGCTAAGCGCCTGCTAGCACTCAATCACAACACAAATCAGTCACAACCAAACCAGGGTCTCCAGAGTTCATCCTGCTGAAGCTAGCCACAGTGAAGCCTCTGTGTAACTTACTGTTTACAGCGAAACTGAGACTAACCAGGAACAGACCAATCAGCGCTTCTCCAGAATGAACAAAGACGTGTTAGCGTTCAGTTTGTACCCTCACCTCAGCATAAAACTACCCCCAACTTTATTTTTTACCGTCATGTTCCAAGTGTTGTCTCTGAATCCAATTTTAATGCCTGGACATCAGCTTCCCATCAATTCTCAATCCGACCTGAGATCCCAGTTATCACCTGAAAGCCCCGCAGGCGCCCGCCCACTCCTGAGATATACTGCGGCGTCCAATCATCACTAAATCTCTGGTTGCTTGTTCATCCCTGCGGGCTTTAAAGAGAATGACCTTTAGATTTGTGGCTCTGAAACTTTCAAACTCTTACTTTGGGCTGGAGATGTGTGGAAGGGTCTGGAAAGTTTTGCTTGCTCTTATCTCTTCTGGGAGGGAAAGGAGGAGCACTGCGCTGTCGTCTTCAAATAGAGCCTTTTAGCCGTAAAGGGAAAGTATGTGTGTTGAATTTGGGTGTACTGGCCCTTTAACGTCCCTCAGAGCTGCTCAGTCTGGTGATCACAGAGCGGTGTGGATCAGTGTGATGATAAAAAGAAAGGAACAATATGTTGGTTTCATTTCCTGCAGAGCGTCCTCCGTCTCTGAGTCTGGAGGATGGTCGCTCCAGGCAGCAGACGGTTTTATTAACAACACTAAACCTCAGGCTGCGGTGACGCTCCGCACTACATCAAGTCATAAATAATATTCAGTATGTCATAAAAAAAAGTTCTTATATGTTTTTATTTTTCTGTGACTCACTTTCACTCAGTCCCTTTGTGCATCACTGTTCATCTGCTGTTTGACTGCAGCGAGAGGAGTGAGAGGAAGCAGGATGATAGAGTCGTGTTTTGTCTGCGGCTGCACTCCATTTCATCCTGGAGCCATTTATTTCTGCCAAACACACACACACACACATGCACACACACACACACTCTCAAAAAGTAAAGGAGAGTTGTTTGAAGCTTTCTATCATCACCTAGTTCACTCTGAGAAGTTAAACCAGGAAACCAGAAACAGGTTTTTATTCTGAAGCTGATTTTTTAAGACGTGGTGGAATTTAACATGGACTGTGTGTGTGTGTGTGTGTGTGTATGTGTGTTCACCTTTAAAGCATGTCATGGGGACACTGACCAAAAGTCACTCAGGAAGGACAGCAAGTTTTAAAGCCATTAAGTCCAAACTGAATTCAAATTCACCCTCAGATTTCCCTGACTCTACATAAAAGGCAAAGTTCACATCCTAATCGAAAATTATTTGTTGTTAGGGAAATTGATATAGCGCCCCCTAGCTATGCAAGGCAACACACACTCGTGACATTTTTTTTACTACATCTTTTGAATTTGATGAAGTTTTATTTAAGTTTAGAGCACACACTTTCCCCCCTGGCCCATCAGTTTATAATTTTTAAGTATTTATTTTATCTTTTTTTTTTATTATTATTATTCTGAAGTAAAATTTTTATCTATTAAGGAAGTCACAGCCTGTAGGGTTTCTTTTTTTTATTATTATTTTTGCATCGACATTTATCGGAGGGTTAAAAAGCTGATCAACAATAAAATATACTTGGTTAAAATTTTTGAAAATTAGTTAAAACATTTTGCAAGACAAACAAAAAAATATTTATTTATGACAACCATCACCTGCAGAAATAATAAATAAATAAATGAATAAATAAAAAGATTAAAAAAATAAATAAATGAATAAATAAAAAGATGAATAAATAAATTAAATCAAATTAAATCAAATTAAATTAAATTAAATTGTTTTGGATGCTCAGGTACCTACAGTTGACTGAAGTGGACATGTATGCAACTTTCTGAAAATAATCAAACAATTGAAAGAAATTAACCCCCCCCCCCCCCCCCCCACAAAAAAAAAAAAAAAAAAATTGAAACATTTTTTTATTTTGGAAAGTAAAAACAAAAAAAAACATCGACATAGGCTATTTCATGAATCAGAGGATGAGCACTTGTGTGAATAAAATCTTCAAAAAACTTCTTTGAAGAATTTTCGGGTCTGCTCAGTGCCCCCTAGAGGCCTGGAGTCGTTAGTTGTGACATTTGCTTAGGTCAATGTTTTTAATTTTTTGTCACTAAATTTTTTAGCAAGTTTGCTTTTTACAGTTTCAGCACACTTTAACATATTTTTATGAATATCCTTTTTAATGGCATACTTAAGTTTCCCTTTCTTTCAGCTTTTCAGTATTTCTTTCCTACATTTTTTATAATCTTGATTTTTTTTTAGTGGATTTTTTATTATTTCTTTTCTTACACTTGTACTTATCCCCAGTATTTGATTTTATTTTTTTCCTTTCATCATATCCAAAGCTTTGTGTGAAATTAGTTTCAAAAAGGGTGGTATGAATTAGTCAAAAAAGTTTTTAAGCATGATTTTTTTTTAAGGAAGGAATTTCTTTTTGGACATTTTTGCCACTTTATATTTTTTTTTCAGCAGATTTGACCACAATCCTTTAAACTGCGACATCTTTTCTTTTTTGAGAGGATACTAAATTAAGTTTTCAACAGAGGAAGTCGACATTTTCTTCAGTCTGGGTACCAGAAAGCAGTCTCCAGAAAAATCAATGCTTGTTTTTCAGCCTGGTGGTAAAATCCTGTAAAACACTCTGACATGTCAAAGTTTGAAGCTCATTTTTTCAGCATTTTGTCAGAAGACAAAAGTATTTATAGTTTTTTTCCCCATGCGAGTCGGTCATCCAAGAGCTAATTTGCTAACCAGAGAGCACAGGGTCATCGCTCTGGCCACAGAAACACAATCGCCTGTGACATTTCAAGCAGCGGCTCCTCTAAGAATAGACCCGACAGCCAAGAGTAATCCAGCAGTGTGTGACGGGCGTGTGTGTTCAATCAATACTCTAACAGCAGCGTGTGAGACGCAGCATCGATGGGTGATAAAACTTTATGGTTGACGCTGGCGTTCATCAGTTCATGTTTGATTTATCCCGAGGTTCAGTCCGTTCAACGGGCTCTTAAAGGGCAAAGCTCTTTGTGGTTGTTTGTGTGTTTATGTGTCACAGAGAATAGACGTCAGATGGATTTTTGAAGCTTTTTTTGTGAAATTTGTGATTTTGTCCTGAAGAACTTTGGAGATGCAGATGTATCACTGCTTGTGCTGAATCCAGACAAACCTTTAGCCAAAAAAAGCTAACAAACAAACAAACTAACTGATCCAGGTGGCGTTAGACCAGCACCTCTAGGGGAAAAAAGCACTTTTATTGGACAAACTGAAAGTTGATATGTTGTTTTGTTCGTTTCTCATCCTGTTTCATGGATGTTGGCAAATGCTGTGGACGGGAGCAGATCCAAACTCTTGATTCGTAATAGTTACTCAGACTCAAACATGTGAAATAAACAAAACCACAGCCAAGATCCAGCCTGACGTGGTGTTTGAAGAGCTTTTAAAGACAATCTGTGAGGTATATTTTGTTGATATTCCTCTGACGACTCCAGCTTTAACTCAGACGCCGGGGTCAACACACAAGCTGGGTGTTTTTTTTATCCACGATGGAGTTTAATCTCCACCGATGGTGAAAGTTTGAGCGGTGTGTGTGCAGCGTCAGTCGGGGTCAGAGTGTGTGCACGCTGCTCCCTGCTCTGCTTGGTGTTTTCAGGTGAACAGATGGAGAACATGTGGACTGAAATGTGAGCAGACAGGCTGTTTGCCGTGTCAGCTGAAGGAAACACAGATGGAGATGGAGCTCTGCAGTAAATGAGTCCTGACGCTGAAACGAGCACAGCTGATGCTTCGCAATGTGGAGAGGCTGAAGCTGCAGTACCACAGATGGCCACTAGGAAGTAGACCCTCCCAATTTCTACAATCTTGGTTGCCTTATTATTGATTTATAATTTCAAAACTACTTTTTTTTCTCTTCTTAAGAAAACAAACTGTGAAACAAACAAACCCAATCACCTCCTCCTCTGGCTCGTTTCTTTTCTACGTGTGTTAAAAAGTGAAAGTTACCCTGACACACACATAAATCCTCATCCACTGTGTGTTTCCAGGGGGATTCTCAATTTATTTCCATCAGCTGTCTGTTAATTAAAAGAGACAAAGAAAACACTGGGATGAGATTCAGGAAAACAGATTTACTCTCTTCATCTGTTGATCTCCCTCCCTCATTAATTCAACCATATGCAGGAGAAAATAGCACAGTATGTGTTCTGGCTGGCTGACAGCGGTGTCAGGGGCATTCAACACACACTCACACACACACATATTTATATCAGCCCATTGTGAAGAGTCCCCAGTGGAGGAGTATGCGTCCCATATAATTACATCTTAAAACAAGCCCTCTGGAGAGCGGAGATGGGACGACTGATGCATATAAAAGCACTAAGCTCCAGGTAAGTTTGGTCGTTGGGGTGAATTTAGGGAAAGCTGAGTAGAATGAAACATTCAGAATCTCTTCATCGTCAAACCAGGTTCCCAGGAAGTGAAATCTCGCTGTGACTGAACCCAGGCAACGTCAGAGAAATTTTGACGAGTCCACAAGTTGGTTTTGATTTCACACACATCAGCTTTGACTACATTTGAACAGGAAGTAATCCCTGAATCCCTGTCCATTGACTCACTTTGGTTATCCATTTGATAATCCAACTAAATTTCTCCCAGACATTGGTGTTAACTCAAATAATCCACACATGAAAAGAAATCACAACGTTCAGGTCCATAAATAATGATTAGGGTGAATTAAGTACGATAACACAGGAAAAAAGTATTGAACACACCATGGAAAGGCTGAATACTTTGGACAGGAAATGCACCATACCACCTGAAACCTGTCAGTAATTATTACTTTAACTTCCAATTAGTTAATTACCAAGCAGTTAAATAGCACACACCTCATGATGGGTAAAGGCAAAGAGCTCTCTGAAGACATTCACAACCTGATTGTTGCTCAGCATCAGAATGGAGCTGGTTACAGACTTATATCAAAGCACCTGAATATTCCAGTCAGCACCGTTGGGGCCATTATTCACAAGTGGAAGAAGCACCACCTTACCATCAACAGGCCACGCACAGGAGCTCCTTGAAGATTTCTGACCAGGGAGTCAGAAAGATAGTCAGAAGAGGACTCAACCAGCCAAGGACCACCCTGAAAGTGCTCCAGAAAGACTTGGAGGCAGCAGGTACAATTGTTACAGAGAAAACAACAGGCAATGCACTCCACCGCCATGGCCTCTATGGACGCTCAGCCCGCAAGACTCCATTCCTCAAGAAAAGGCATGTTGAAGCTGGTTTAAAGTTTGCTAAACAGCATCTTGACAAGCCTGTAGAATACTGGGAGAATGTTGTCTGGTCAGATGAGACCAAAACTGAACTTTTGGGCTGTCATACTACAGACCATGTTTGGAGGAGAAATGGCTCTGCACATCAGCCAAAAAACACTACACCAACAGTGAAGTTTGGAGGTGGAAGCATCATGGCATGGGGTTGTTTCTCATCTCATGGTGTTGGCAAACTTCATATAACTGACGGAGCAATGAATGGAGCCATGTATGGGGAAATTCTTGATCTGAATCTGCTGCCATCCACCAGGATGATGAAGATGAGACGTGGCTGGACCTTACATTTACTAACATCCCATTTCTCAACCAGATAAAGTCCTATGGGTAGGGATGTCCTGATCCTGATCCCCAGTATCTGATCGGGGCAGTTTTGGCATTTTTTAAGTATCGGCGATCAGGCATTCTAGACAATCCTCTTGAGTTCTAATCCAGTTTGTAGCAAAATGAATATTTCTGTGAAAGGAGAAAAACATGAAATAGTCCTTTTGGTGTCTAATATGTACGGTCAACGTCTCTCACTGTCTGAGGGGAGTTGCGTTCAGGGCAGACTCCACCATTCACAGTTTGTTGAAAGCCGTAAGAAGCCTAGATTTTTTTTTCAATTGAATTTATCAAGCAATTCTCCTGTCTTCTGCCTCATCTTAAGACATGTTTCCAGCTTCATGTGTGATACATTCAGGTACCCTCGGAAACTTGAGAATCTGATGATAACCCCATTGTTTTCAGTTTTTGGATTGGAAAAATGGTTTGTAAATGCCAGTCGTTTAAAAAAAAAGTGGTATTTTGATCCCGCCGATGGGTTTGGGATCCAGAGGGTTTTAACTTTAAAACTAGCTGGACTAAGTTTAATGGACTTATTAAGCTTTAATTGTATTTTTTTTTATATTCAGTATTGTTAACACAGAGAACAAAAAACCTATGCTGCTTCACTTCCTCACTTCTTCAGCAAAGTTTATCTCCAAACCCCAAAATATCGGCCGATACTTGATCAGGGGCAAAAAATGTTCCCGTTTTCTTACCCCCAGGAGTTATTGAACAATGCTCCTGAAGGAGTTTCTGACCTTTATTTGGTTTAAGGGACTTTTAATATTGTCTAGTTGGGAGTTTAACGCCCATCCAGAGGCATCTTCACCCCAGCAGACACACTGGTCCTGGGTTTGAGGACGGTTTTGTTTGTTCAGCAGCAGAGTAACAGGATCTACATGAGGAGAGTTTAAGATCTATCTGATGTCTCTATCACAGCCTGTTTCTCTCTCTGAGAGTCAGAGTTAAGATGACTGACAGACCAGCGAGTGGTGTGTTCTTCCAATTATCTGCAGCGGGCGTCCTGCTGACTGGTGAAAGGAGGGGATGACTGCCAGTCAGGAAACTCTCCTTCAAACCCTCTGTTACCTGACGCATCTCCCACACCTTTGAAGTGATCTCCCTGGCTCGGAGGCTTTCAGGTGTTGCAGGCTCCTATAGAAGATGATAAAAGTGACACACACATCCCAGTGCCAATTATGACGGGTGCAAGATCAAAACAAGCCAGCGGAGCTGAAACAGATAGTTCAACCTACTGAGGAGCTGCGCTTTAAAGGATTCTGTTTGCTTCTGTTTGCTGCGTGACGTTTTAGGCACGGAGCTGAAAACACAGATAAATAACGAGAGTTAACATCCTAAACACCCACTCTCTAAATTACCAACATTAGTGATGTAAGACGTTTATATCTCCCACATAGGAGTAAAACATCAAACTGAGCCTTTCACTTCCACTTCTTCAGATTCCCTCAGTGTTTACAGAAAGAGCAGAAAAATGAGGGTACAGAAAGAAATGTTTGCCTTGATGTTTGCTCTTCATGGGGGATTGAAGCTGACAGATAATCCCATGACGTACCCCCCCTACCTGCACGCTCCCGGCTGGCTCGCCACTTATGTCGTAGATTTCCACAGCATGTCGTTTACTGTAGCTTTCTGTAACCTTCATTTTCACATTAACAAACCATGGTCAAACGCTCCTGAGTGACCCTGAAACTCTCTCCTGTTCATGTTTAGCCCTCTGCCAAAACATCTGGGGATCTGTGTCTGGTGAAACATGCTCATCATGACAGGAATCTGTCCCTGAGAAACTTCAGTCGCCTTTTTCTGCCACAAAATACCCAACTGCTGTATCTATCCAGCAGAAAGTTTAAAACAGATGGGACTGGAGAGAGTTACACAGCTGCACAGAGACTGCACATTGCTGAATACAAAGTAAGACTTTACCCACATTTGAAATATGATTGGCCACCCCAAAGTGCCATTTAAAAGTCAAGTTGTTTTGGCTGTTTCATAACAGGCTGTTGGTTGTGTATTTCACAGTTCAGTCCACTACATTTTCTTTGATTGATGCTTTAACTTAAAGAAACCAACTTTGCACGCCAAATCCAAAATACAGGCGAGAAAAAAGGAGAGGAAACTTTCTCTTAATCAGGAGTTTGCAACCTTTACTTTCAAAGGAACCATTTTTCCTCAACTTAACTGAATTAAAGTTGTTCAGGAGCCACAAAATCTACTTTATCTTCACAATAAAATCGAAAAGTGTTCAAAACAAATTCTATACATAGTAAAAATCTAGTGAAAAATTATCTAATCAAGAAGTTTTTTTTTTTTTTTTTTCAATTTAAGAAATTGTACAAGTGCCATCTTAGCTTAATTTTTTTGAGAAATTTGTAGAATAATAATAATAATAATAATAATAATAATAATAATAATAATGATAATAATAATTATAATAATATAACAATAATAAAATAATAATAATAATAATATTTATAATATATTTATTGATTAATAAATATGATATTTGCTTAAATCAATTTTATTTTTAATTTCAAAAATTTGAAAAACAAATTAAAAATGCTGAAAATTAAAGAGTTTACAAAAACGTTAATTTCTAGAGTAATTAAAAACATTGCAGAAATTTAAAAAAAAATAAAATCAAAAATTTCCACAATTTTCCCAAAAAATAAATTTCATACATTTGCTTAAACTTGTTAAAAAAATTAAAATATTTATAAAAAAAAATTATAAAATATTCATCCTCTTGTTTATTGTCGTTTGCTAATGTTCTACCATAAGTCTAGCATGTATTAAGTCATAATGAGTCAATGGATTTAAAAAGCTGCATGAGGCTCCAGCGCTGCAGGGTGAAGACCCTTGGTCTAAAGAGAAGAGCAAACTTCTTCACACTGCCTTACATTACAAAAATGCATTTTTTGGAAGTGTTTTTTTTCCCAATGATGTCGTAACTGACTGAAATAAGATTTGTAAGTAACTCAAAGTCTCAGTTTGAACAAACAGCTCCTCTTCCTGCAATGTCACTTTCTACAGTTGTTGAATTTGCAGGTGGATGATGTTTTTATGACATCATATTGTCATTAGTTAAATCAGGTTTGTTCAGTGGACACAGAGAGGCTAAATCAATGTTATTCATCTATGAGGTAGAGCATAAATCACTGTCCACCCAGTGGAGCCTGGACACACCCTCACAAACAGCCCGTGACTTATATTCCAGAGTTTACGGTAATTGACTGAGGATGTACAGACTCATGTTTTAATTGCAGCTAAACGACGGTGAAGTTTAAAATATTGCTCTCGGGCTGGTGTGGGTGGAGGATTAGCATTTTTGACAGCTCCTGAATTATTTTCCTGCAGCTGTACATTAATTATGTTGATGTGTGACCTTCCTCTTCTCTTCAGTGGAACAAAAACACTCAGCAGTGACAGGCGCCACGCTTTACGCTCCGTCTTTGAGCTCATCTTAATAAAGCTGCTACAGTGATAGATGAAGAGGCCCGTCAGAGCAGGGATTGAAATTCTGCTCATGATTGGGAGTCATTTCGGAGCATTGAGCGCCGCGTTATGGAAACAACAAAGAGGAGGTGATGGCGTGGGACGGTGGAGGTAACAAACTGGACGTTATGTGAGCGGCTGATGAGGAGGCGGAGTTTACGCTCAGCCCTCTCCTCAGAGCAGAGACCTGCTGGAGCTGGAGCTGTCAGGATGTGTATTTCCCCTGCAGTGTTTTGGCTCAAAGTGGATAATTTATTACTGCAGACTGTGTTTGCATAGAGTTTGTTAAAAACACGGAGCCATAAATCATCTCATTGTTCTCCCTCCTCTGTTTCCCTCCACCTCGCTCCTCTTTGTCTTTATTTGAGCTCTGACTCGCTCTGATGCTCAGCTTCCCTCCTCCATCACTCTCACATTATTTCTTCCATCTTCACTTGTTTGCAGTCTGCGCTGACCCTGGACCTCCACCCTGTCAGTTTTCATTCTGCTGATCCAGAAGGGTCACAGAAAGTTTTCAAAGTTTCAAAGCTCTGCTTTTACTTCGTCTGGAGGAACCCCGTCAGCATCCGTCTGCTGCTAAATCTGTCAGGAGGGACGTAATGAAATATTGGAAATCTCTACATTTATAATGTTTTATTTTGTCAGAGTCTGAGCAGAGGAGAGGGATAAGCCGGCCGGGGTTAGTCTGAGAATAAATCTGCGTTAGAGGATTTATAGGTGAGGCCTTGAAGCAAAGAGTGTTTTCTAGTATTAACTAGAGCCCAACTGATATGGGATTTTTGGGGCCCATACCGATACTGGGGGCAAAAAAAGGCCAATATCTGATATATCAGCTGATATATATAATATTTTCATTTATATACACAGGATATCTACTGTATATAAACACAAATTATTATGATAACCATATGATTCAAGACAGACACAGAACACTATTAAATAAAAACAAGGAACTTTA
Organism: Halichoeres trimaculatus; assembly: GCF_033239565.1. Lineage (NCBI taxonomy): Eukaryota > Metazoa > Chordata > Actinopteri > Labriformes > Labridae > Halichoeres > Halichoeres trimaculatus. Next base: position 688,669 of record NW_027437199.1, on the reverse strand, counting down.
AATATAAAACTATTAACATAAGAACTGTAGTTTAAACCAATGATAAATCAGAACAAGCTGTAAACACAATAATAAATATATAAGTCAAACTGTAAACTCAGTAAGTAGAAAAAAAAGTCAAACTGTAAACAAACAATGATAAATAAAAAAGTTAAACTTTAAACACACAATGATAAATAAAGCAATAAGGCAAATTTGTGCAAACAAACTAGTGCAAACTGTATTTTAAGAATACAATGAAAATAAATACTCAAAATAAAGTTTTCAAACTATAAACATTTAACAGTTGCATAATGCATATATCGTTTCACAAAGATGCAACTTACATGATATTAAAATGCTGTATAATACTCTTACATTAGATAATGGTGGACGTGTGAATTAACAGTAGCATTTATTTCTGTTATCTCACAAAAGATACAACTAACACAACGTTAAAACGCAGTATTATAGTCTTACTTTAAATTATGGTGGACGTGTAAATTTACTGTTACATACATCTTTGTTTATTTCACAAAGATACAACTCACACGACGTTAAATATTGTTACGCACTCTTTAACACTTACGTGAAAAAACCTTGAATGCTCTCCCTTGGCATGTCTTAACAGTGTGTTTTTGTCATGGAGCACTAAATTGTAGAGTTTCATTGTTTTGTAAAGTCACAGCTTACCATGGAGTAATTTAAGTTGTTGTCCTCTTCTGTAGCCGCCTGAGAGTGAGTGGGGGAGACGAGGGGCTGTAAAGCATGGCGTGCAGCTAAACACACAGACTCACAGGAGGGGGAGTGACAGAATCTCCCTGGAGCAAAAATTTTTATAATCGGTTACATTTTGGCCGATTTGATTATTCTGTGACAGGCTGATTAATCGACCTGCTGATTAATCGAATCGACCCGTTGATTAATCGAATTGACCCTCTAATTAATCGAATCGACACGCCGATTAATCGATTAATCGACCCGCTGATTAATCGACCCGCCGATTAATCGACCCGCTGATTAATCGAATTGACCCGTCGATTAATCGAATCGACCCACCAATTAATCGACCTCCGCCGATTAATTGGTCGGGCTCTAGTATTAAGCGTGTTCACGTGGCGACATGATGATGAAAGAGTGGCGCTGGACGGTCATGGATATTCCTGAAAGTTTGTGAAGAACAGAGGCAGGAAAGCGTTTTCTTCAGAGGCGTTATTAAGGTCACAAACATCTTCCCACAGCCTCCTCTGCTGTTTGAGCTCTGAAGGACGGGAGGCTCCGATCGATACGCTGTGAGAGGAATACAGTTATATATGGCTCTGTGTGTGTGTGTGTGTGTGTGTGTGTGTGTGTGTGTGTGTGTGTGTGTGTGTGTGTTCTGCCTCCTGCTCATGTCCACGGCTAATTAACAGTTCATAAACAAACATCCAGCACCCTCCTGTGTGTGTGCGTGTGTGTTTGAGCTTTATTAGTGATGCTGCACACACTCCTTCATATATGATAAGGAGCAAATAAAGGATGTTTTGTTGAATTGAGTATAAAAAAGTGGGTTTTTCAAGGATAGCAAAACTAATTGTTGGATATTTATTGACATAAAGTGTATAAAAGGTGTTTTTCAAGGCTAACTCAAACTCATATATCTGATATTTTGTCAGATAGTAAAAAGTAAAACACTGATGTTTTAAACATGAATAGATATAAATATTGAATATTTTGTTTGACAGAATACAACAAGTAGGTGTTTGAAGGGTAAGACATATAGATAAAAAAAATGGACCTCATCTTGCTCGACTCAAAGTGAGGTCTCCACAAAAACTGCTCCCCCTGGTGGCTGGCTGCAGTATAGGTTAAAAATCCATCTCCCCAGTCATTCCAGATGGGCTGTGGTCAAACTTTAAAAAATTAATACACCTGGTAGAAATGTTTCTCACGTCTGATTGTTGTGGTGATTTGAAGATATCATTTGGCTGTCTCAAAGTCCTCTTTTTTAAGCCTAGATCAGGGGTCTGCAACCTTTAATTTTACAGGAGCCATTTTTCCTCAGCTCACCTGGATTAAAGTCATTCAGGAGCCACAAAATCTACTTTATCTTCACAATAAAGACAAAGTCTGTAAAATCTATCAAATAATTATCTAAACAGTATTTTTTTATTCCATAAAATTGCACGATATTTTTTTTCACATTATTTTTTAAAAAAGAAATTTAATTATTTGCAAATGCTCAAAAATTTTAGAAAAAATGGAAAAATGTCAAAATGTGATTTTAAAAAAATGCAACAGTCTTAGAGTTTTTGAAATTATAAAAATTTGCCATTTTTAAATTCGTACTAAACTTGCATAAAATTTCAAAAGATAAAAACAAATCAACACATTTTAAAATCTAAAAAAAAAAGCAAAAAAATAAATAAATAAATAGCAAAAAATAAAAAAAAAGAAATTTGATTAATTTCAAAGAAATCCAAAATGTTGATAACTTGTATGGATTATTTGGCTAAACTCAACATTTTTTGCTGTTTGTGAATGTTTTTCCACTTATCACGCATGTACATGACTCAGGAATGTTGTAAATTAAATGAATCCATCCACACAGAATTAAAATCAGTATTTTCTTCCAGATGAGTCTTTTTGTAGATGTAGTTATCTTCCCAGGGCTGTAAAACTTGAGGTTAGCCACAGGTGCATGGAAAGTTGGTGGTCATTTCCAGAGAGGTGAGTTTTACTTTTAAAGCCACATGTTTTCTCCTTCTCTGGTTTTATTTTGGTTCATAGAAAAGCTCCAGTTTTATCCTTTAAATAATAAAATGAGAGTCAATCTCCTGCACTTCTGCCATGCTTTATTTAAGGCGACACATGATTAATTCATGTTGTTTGTGTTGGATGGAGGGACAATCATTGTGACATAGATTTAAGGCTTGTTGGAAATGTCACACACAGTTCACAGCTTTATGCAACATTTAGTTGGAATGCTCCTTTAATGTCACTTAAAAGCAATTCAACGTCACCTCCTCCGCCTCCTTCATTTGGCTCCTTCTGTCCTCAGGTGTTTCCACGGTGATGTGAAAGCTTTTGAATCTGTTTTATTGACAGGATGCAGCAAAACACACTGAAATAAACACACACACACACACACACACACACACACACACACACACACACACACACACACACACACAGTGAGGAACAAACATGCAGGGAGCTGTGCAGCTCTGTTGTTGTTGTAAATCAAAGGTTTCATAGTTGTGACAGATTGGTTTTGCCAGACGGCTTTATATAGCAATTTAAACATCACACACACACACACACACACACACACACACACACACACACACACACACACACACACACACACACACACACACACACACACACACACACACACGTCGTGAAAAATGGGCGTGTTGCAGGACTGTCAGGAAAAGAAGAATATAAAGAGAAACGATCAGAGTCTGAGAGCCGAGCAGCCCAAGTGTCTGCCTGACAAACCGTCTCTCTGCACAGATCTGTCTCAGGTCTCACTCCTCCTCCTCCTCCTCCTCCTCCTCCTCGTCTTCGTCTCTGTTCCTGCAGCAGGTCGTGGAGCAGAAAAAATCTGCTTTGGTGAAATATTTAGTTTGGTAGCGCAGCTGTCAGGGCGGAAAATTAGGAGTGAAAATGACAAAACGTTTGGAAAAACTGGAGAACAATTCTGTTCCTAACGACGGCGCTCAGGTTTTTAGAGCTGGAGTTACAAACAGCCGTGAAGGGACCTGAAGAGCTGAGGGTCTGAGCTGTTGGCCCACACGTTAGAGCAGCTAACGAGATAAATATCGTTAGGTTTGGTGGCTCTAAGACAGTGATGTATTTTGAAGTTGATTGGTTGAAAACTCGAGGTCTTCAGACCAGGTGAGTCTGGGTTTGATCTGCAGATGCAGGCTGTCCTGGTCCCTGAGACGTATTGTGGTTTGTTTCTTGGTCCAACTCTTGGAGATGTTGTCAGTTTCTCCTCCCAGTGAAGTTTCTGTCTCAGGTCCCTCAGGTTTATAACTTTGCAGGCTGTAATCCAGATCAGCTTTCAGGCTGCCAGCCTTGGCCACAGTCCACCTCCAAATCCCAAAACTCAGATCTACACAAGGTTTGATTGAGCTTAGAGATGCTGCAAATGATGTTTAAAGCTTTAATTTAAGCTCAGTCAGTCAGTCAGTCAGTCAGTCAGTCAGTCAGTGAGTAATTCAGTGACTTAATGGGTGAGTGGCTGAGTCAGTCAGTCAGTGCATGAATGAGTGAGTGAGTCAGGTGGTCAGCCCCTCAGCTAGTCAGTCAGTCAGTAACTCAGTCAATAAGCCAGTCAGTCACCCAGCCAGTCAGAGTCAGTCATTCAGTCAGTCAGTGAGTCAGTCAGTGAGTCAGTCACTCAGTCAGTCAGTCAGTTAGTCACTCAGTCAGTCACTCAGTCACTCAGTCACTCAGTCAGTCAGTCACTCAGTCAGTCACTCAGTCACTCAGTCACTCAGTCAGTCAGTCACTCAGTCAGTCACTCAGTCACTCAGTCACTCAGTCAGTGAGTCAGTCAGTGAGTCACTCAGTCACTCAGTCAGTCAGTGAGTCAGTGAGTCAGTCAGTCAGTGAGTCAGTGAGTCAGTCAGTGAGTCAGTCAGTGAGTCAGTCAGTCAGTGAGTCAGTCAGTGAGTCAGTCAGTCACTCAGTCAGTGAGTCAGTCAGTCACTCAGTCAGTCAGTGAGTCAGTCAGTGAGTCAGTCAGTCAATGAGTCAGTCAGTCACTCACTCAGTCAGTCAGTCAGTCAGTCAGTCAGTCAGTAACTCAGTCAGTCAGTCACTCAGTGAGTCAGTCAGTGAGTCAGTCAGTCAGTTAGTCAGTCAGTCACTCAGTCAGTCAGTCAGTCAGTCAGTCAGTCAGTAACTCAGTCAGTCAGTCAGTCAGTCACTCAGTCAGTCAGTCAGTCAGTCAGTCAGTCAGTCAGTGAGTCAGTCAGTCAGTCAGTCAGTCAGTCAGTCAGTCAGTCAGTCAGTCAGTAACTCAGTCAGTCAGTCAGTCAGTCAGTCAGTCAGTCAGTAACTCAGTCAGTCAGTCAGTCAGTCAGTCAGTCAGTCAGTCAGTAACTCAGTCAGTCAGTCAGTCAGTCAGTCAGTCAGTCAGTAACTCAGTCAGTCAGTCAGTCAGTCAGTCAGTAACTCAGTCAGTCAGTCAGTCAGTCAGTCAGTAACTCAGTAACTCAGTCAGTCAGTCAGTCAGTCAGTCAGTCAGTCAGTCAGTAACTCAGTCAGTGTTGAGGACCTGCTGAAAGCCTCCATTGTTTCCTGGTATCTTGATGTAAACATTTCTTCTGCCAAGCAGCGACCACGTCTCATTTCATGTTGGCCGTGGAGGAGCTGTGAGGTGCTGTGAGGAGCTGTGAGGAGCTGAGAGGAGCTGTGAGGAGCTGTGAGGAGCTGTGAGGAGTTGTGAGGAGCTGTGAGGAGCTGAGAGGAGCTGAGAGGAGCTGTGAGGAGCTGAGAGGAGCTGTGAGGAGCTGAGAGGAGCTGTGAGGAGCTTCGTCCAAACACAAAGTGAAAATCAGATTCAGTCCCTGCGCTGGAGAGGGGGATGAATATTTATCAGGGAGGGTCAGATGGAGGGAGGAGAGGAAGAGGGGATGATCAAAGGCACAGATCTCCTTTGTTCTGTGAGACAGATACACAAAGAGGAGGGATGGAGGGATGGAGGGATGGAGGGGAAGAGGAGAGTGATGGAGCATTCTGAGAAAGAAAGAAAGAAAGAAAGGAAGGTGTGTTTTAATTCAGCAAGCTGATGCATAATGAGTCTGAGATTTAATGTGAGACTTAATTAATGCTCTGTCAGCGCTGTGAGGGGGTAACGGGCTAAAAATACAGCGCTGCGTCATGCTAGCACGGGTTCCCCACATTGTTTGTTGTTGCTCCAGAAAAATGTCTCTGGAGGATCCCTGGAGCTAAAACTGCTGCTCCAAAAACTGATCCACATGTGAGGAGTTTTAACCCCGGCCCTGACACCCCCTCAGGTTACGGACTGGACCCTGTGATAGCTGCAGGTGGAGACGCTCACACAGCGGGGAGCTGCTGCAGGTTTAAGATGAAGAGACGTCACTGCATGTTTGGAGGTGGATGCTGAGGGAGGCTCATTTAACTCTGCTTCATGTCTCCGTCAAACCGCTCAGGAAGAGGTTTCTTTTTGGCAATAGAGCAAGAATAATATCAGCAGTGGGAGACAAGGAAGCGCAGCACCACAGGGGGTCTACAACTAACACCACGCACAGGAGCCTTCAAGAAGACGGAGCACCACAACTCTGGGAAACACACGTCAGAAAAACAGGGATGAAGACACATTCAGAGAAAGAAAACGATCCCAGAGCTGAGGCAGCATCAGTGGACGAGTAACCAGGCCACAACCTCCACTGGAAAAACGAGGCCAAACGTGTTGAAGTAAATAAATAAATAAGTAAGAGCAGTCCCTGGAGTCTGGTGCTGGATGCTGAAGCCCAGGACGCCCCATTAACGCCTCTTTTTAAAATGTAAAGATGTTTACAGCCTGGTCTGAGCAGCTCATGTCTTTATCATCACTCACAGGATGGAGAGGGTGAATTTCTCCATCACTCATCATTTCTGAAGATGTTTCTGCAGCGAACAGTTGAAGGACTGCTGAAAAACGAAAATGAAACTTTAAATCTGATTTTCATGTTGAGCTCATTTGTCAATAAGAAGCCTGATCATTGAAGTCTCTGCCTCCTGTTTTAAGTGCTGCAGGCTTCTTCTTCTTCTCTGCTCGCCCATACCTAACGCTAACCCTGACTCATCTTTTCTCCTGACTGAACCTCCTGAGGAAATATCTGAGCGTTAACAGCTCTAACCGGCTAGCTGCCAGCTCCGCTTTGATTCTGCTTCTTAAATTAAAGTATCAGAGCTCAGCAGCTAGTTAAAAGAAGACCTCTGCTGGAGATCTGGGTCAAATAACGCAGCAAGAGCCAAAAAATCTACTTTATCTTCACAATAAAAACAAACAAACAAAAAAAAAAGTGTATAAAATTTCTTACATACTAAAAATCTAGTAAATATTTATCTAAACAAAACGTTTTTTGAGTTAAAAAATACATTTAAAAAAATGTACATGTGATGTCTTAGTTTTGTATAAATAAAATTTAAATTTAGAAAAAATAAAAATAAAATGTTTGAATATAAATGTAATAAATTTGCTTTAAAAAAAAGTTTAACAAATAAAAAAAATTAAAACACTCAAAAAGTTTTGAATTTTTAAAAATAAAAAATGAATAAATTTGCTAAAGAATACCAATAAGCGTAATTTTAAAAATTTGCCAAATTTTAAAAAAATTGTAAAAAATTTGCAACCATTTTCATTAATTAATTTTAACTTGATTAAATTAAAATAATTTTATAAAATGGCAGACATTCAAAATAGGTGAAACTTTCAGAATCTTAAAAATTGTGCAAAATCTTGAAAAAAATGATCTTTCTGCTAAATTTGAAAAAAAAAAGTTAAAAAAAAATAAGTTTACAACGTTTGCAAAAAGTTAAAAACAATGCAAAAATCTCAAAAAGTTCAAAAATTTGCAAAAAATTTAAATAATTTGATTCAATTTAATTTAATTTAATTTAATTTAAATAACTTGGATCAAATTGCACTTTCAAACTTTTTAGATTTTTGGAACCTTTAAAAATGTGCATAATCTTAAAAAAGGATTTTTTTTTTCTAAATTAAAAAAAAAGTAAAAAAAAAAAAAAAAGTAAAAAAAAAAAAATCAAGTTCAATTATTTTGTAAAAAGGTTTTTTAAAAAATGCAAAAAAAATACCAAAAAGTTAAAGATTTGTTGACAGATGTGATGAATATTCAGTTCAACAAAATGTTAACTTAAAAAACGTTAAGTCTTTAATCATCAATACCCTTGGTAAGAATATGTAAAATTCTCTTTTTTATTAATATATTTTTAAAGCTACTAGGAGCCACTTCAAAGGAGTCAAAAGGCCACATGAGGCCCTAGAGCCACAGGTTGAAGACCCTTGTTTTAGAGTTAGATCTGGTCCATCAGGACTCTCTGTATGCAGAGATTGATCGCGAGTGCAGCTCTGGATCAACCTCCCACCTAAAGCTCCCAGTCAGTACGAGCTCCTGGTGTAGTTTTCCTGCTAAATTCATGAGCAGAATCAATCTGCAGTATGGATTTTCCTCTTTAATACAGTCAGCTGTGAGTGTGGATGTACAGAGTGCAGTTTCTGCCCTGCTCGGCTGCTGCAGCGGCCTGACAGAGACACTTCTTGACCCGCGTGACCACTGGAGCGCTGGGAGAATCACAAACACAGTGTGTGAGTGTGGACGTGTTTGTTGGCCGTGTCAGAGGTGAACGCCGCGCTCCTGCTCAGCATTCATCCCTCCTCCTCTTCTTCTTCTTCTTCTGCTGCTTCCTTGACTCCAGCTGAAACCTAGAAAGACACCTCCCCCTCTCTGGCTCCTGACTCATCAGCATTCTTCCTGACGTCGAACTTTTCTCTTCGCCCCGAATCCTCCACCTCAGCACTCCTTCAGCATCAGCATCTTCCCTCCCTGGATTCCCCCTATGACGAACCCTACCCACGATGCACTTGTGTTACTAAGGCAACAGCAAAACCATAGCAACGTAGGAGTCCGCTTCCCCAGCATCGATGGCGGACTCACCGCAGGCGTTTT